>NC_089593.1:83604737-84204737 GCF_019320115.1 Miscanthus floridulus | reverse complement strand
CATATTTTTTCCAACGCCAACCGTAGCTCATCAACGTTATCTACCGATGTCATCCAAAGAGAGCCGATCCAGTACCGCATTTGAATCACTGATATCGATCCTTATGCAATCGACTCCTTGATGACACAATCTTGGAAGCTTCGAGTTCCCGCGTTCTTCTTTCCCAAATTTTGGTGCAAACACATTCATTGATCAGTTTGTACTAGGTACAAGCTAATTGAACACCCTATTTACAATGTCCTAAGCAGAAGTGATGTCCACGATGGCCGTTGTGGCATCTTCGAAGTCCTCGATCAGGTCCTCATGCGTGCCAGGGTCGTCGACCATCGGAAAGCCCAGCTCCATGGTATGGAGGTCATGCCCGGTCCGGACCCACGCCGCTGCTAGAGCCATCACCGCACCACGGTGAACGTTGTGGAGGGCGATCTCCTGAACGTGTGCTGGGATGTTCTATAGGCGGCTGATGAGAAGAGGGCCCCTGGCATTGACGGCCGCCGTAGATTCTCCAACTGCACCATCAAGGCTGGAAATCACAAAAAGAAAGGAGCTATCAAGACAAAGACAGTGTAAATTGAAATGAAGGTTTTCTTGGAGTTCCCCTTACCCGCCACCATGGTGTCAGACTCAGCCAATCATGCCCAAGCAGCGTTGGCTTCTTCCTCAATGGCAAGGATGGCGGCTTGAGAAAGCCTCAAGGTGGCTCTCAAGCTGACCGTTCTCCTAAGTCGCCTTGGAGTAACGGTCCTTGGCAGCCCTCCACTCCTAGAGGAAATGGCGGGCGTCATCGCCGTTGTAGGAGTCGGAGGAGTATGACGATGAGTCTGGCGTGGAAGCAGCAGATGCGGCAGTAGAAGGCTCGCCAGTCCTAGGAGGAAGTGACTGGAGGCTATCATTGAGGACAAGCCTGTACATGCATTAGTAGATGATTTTCACTATGGACGGGAGCGTTCACTCTTACCTCATGTGGTGGAGCTGCTGGCTGACCAGGGCCTCCTCCTCCGGGAGATCTTCCGCTATGTGCTCGCCATGGTGATCTTCTCCTGCCATGGATGCTGGCCTAGATCATGGAAGAAGAAGGGAAACTGCTATAGGATTTGTGAAGGCAGAGAAGTACAAAGAACAGAGGTAGTTGCAAGTGTAGATATACTTGAAGCCAGATCCCTTAGCCGGTGTTTATAGCCATAGAGATGGGATGGTCGATATCTCGGAATATGCAAAGGCAAGCCCAATTAATGGAAGAGGGGGCGCCGTTCTGACAGTACTAAGGGAAAATGCGGTGATTGAAGAGCGTGGAGGAATTCGAAATGTTTTACCATGAGAGCCATTTTTAATCGAGTCAAATCGAATCACGAGTCAAAATCAGCTAATCTAAAACGGCTATTCTACTAAGCCTTAAGGAGACACGCAATAGGCCAAATAACTGCTTACAAATTGGTACATGGAACATGAGTACAGGGCAAAAGAGGAGTCACTTAAAATGATGAAATTATTTGCTAGCTTCTCCTATTACAAACTAAGGGCTGGGGAACAATTTGTTCACTATGTCTTTGGCCTGGGAAGTGAGGGCTATGGAGTTGGTGGTGCTGAAGAAGTCCTTGACTAGGTGCTCATGGTCCTCAGGGTGTTCGGTGGCTGGGAAACCATGGGGAAGAAGTAGAAGCTCGTGGCCAGAGCAAGCTTGCGCATCAGCCAATGCCATGGCAGCAAGATGACAAACATCATGAAGGGCAACTTCTCTGACATGGTTTGGGACGTTGTACAGGCGAACCACCAGCACGGCACCCCTGGTATTGATGAATCCTATCGCATACTCTGTAGCTGATCAAAGGCTTTCCAACTAGGCCAATAGGTCCAGAAAGATTCAATGAAGGGATAATCAAGATCTTGAAGATAGAACTAAAAGAAACAGAGAATTGTGGTGGATATCTCACCCATAATTCTAGCCTCGGCCTCAGCCAGCCTCGCTTGAGTGAAGTTGGCCCCATATTCTGAGATGATGAGAGCGTCCTACAGCGTATTCAGATGAAAGTTTGCCCGCCCAAGATCACGGGTTGCATTCTCCTGGTGATGAAGACACTGGTATGGTGGCACAAACTCGTCAAGGGCCTCTTCGGTAGGCCCCTTGCCATTTTCCATGTCTTCGAGCCTATTAGAAAGCAAAACGCACCGAAGACACAGAAGGTTTGGGACAAAGCAGGTTGTTTTTTGATCCACAACTATGGCCCGTATATATAGCCCAGGACGTGAGAAGATAGACTTCGTCAAGGGTATGGAATTGAAGTCAGTTATGGAAATGGATCAACACTTCGGAAATTCAGGGAACGGTTCACGGAAGCATAATAGATTTAGACTTATTGCTTCCCATAATTATAGATACCGTGGGATTGATACAAAGGGTTTACATTGACCGACGATCGACCCACTAAGACTTCCTTAGATTAAAGAGAGTCTGGATCCCCACAAGGCCGAAGGTCATCATGAACTGAGTCATATTGGCCCGATGATAGAAGTTGCATCAGGGGAGAGAAAGGGCCGCCTGCTAAAAAGATGCCCATATATCCAACCGATTTCTCAGCATCAACACTTGATAGAGTGAACAAGGGGACAGTGTCCACACATTTGAACCCTTGCAAACACTAGAATAGCTCTGGGCTAATGGTGAAAAAACTTAGGTGACATCACAAGAATTCTTCTAAATACAGCAGCTGATCCTCTTGCTCGACAAGGCGCTAAAATGAGCGACACAATCGCCCTATGCACAAGAATTCTTCTAACCACTCAAGACCCTCATAGTAAGGAATTAGACCATGGAGGGTCTAGCAGAGCCAAGGGCACTCGAGGAGGCAAGTAGAAGGGAAACATAACTGAGTTGTTGGGTTGCTCTTGCTAGGGTCGGATAAGCATTTATAGTCGGTCTAAAAGATTGAATCCAAGCACCCGTGAAGCAATAGTGCTCTCATGAAGCTTTAAAGTGTAGGCTCATAAGCAGGCAAGGACTTTGGTAGGCCCTAGATCAAGGTTCTCTACCCATGACTATGGACCCATCGGGGGGTACATACGTGGTAATTTTGGAATAAAATTACTTTTATCCCAAAATTAGGGGGCATGTGTTTACACCAAACTTTGGGAAAGAACGTGGGAACTCAAGGCTTATGAAATTGTATCATCAAGGGATCGATCGGGTGTGAATCAAGGTTAGCTAGTTTTGATGTAGTGTCGGAATCAGCTATTTTATAGATGACGTCAGCAGACAATATCAATGGACTACGTACGGATGACGTCGAGGGGGGAAACATGTCGGACTCTATAAAAAAAGGAAAGATTAGGGTCCAAGTTATCTTAAGTTAGGAATATTTTCTCTTATACCAAAGATTGTAATTAGTCATACTTGAGTAGGATTCATGTTTAGGTTCCGGGTATAAATATTGGACCCTTGCTATTATAAAAAAGAATACAATCAATCAATACCAATTATTTTTTTTGGCTTCACGCCAACCCATAGGAGTAGGAGTACTATAGATCTCGGCGAGTCCTTCAACAAGCAGGGCTGCATCGATTTGGTCGACCTCCAGCTTGTCTATAAGTACCGTCATGGCTTATACTTTTGTTTGTAAGGCTGCATCGGTCTGGCTAACCTCTTACAAGCTCTAGTATAAGTTATTTATAGATCCTTATCTACTTCAAGTACGGCTGCATCGGTTAAGCTCGACCTCCACTGCTCGAATTAGATTAAGGTCAAGTTATCAGCTCTACCTAAGGGGGCATCCTTCGGGTAGATTCATTAAGTTACCGATCTTGCTGATGTTCTTGTTGTCATTAGTTTCAGCAATATCAACCTGCCCAATCATGATCGATCTAGATTGGCCTCACATCCTTTAAGTACATCGTTTATTTTGTCACATTGCATTGGTTCTTACTTTAAACAACATATTATGTTTTATCGGTTGTTCTACTTCGATCTTGATCGTGCATAGTATGCGGCTAAGGCATGTCTGATCTTGAAAAGGTTTACTAGCTAGATGAATCTGGTCTATAGCTCGCAATTATGGCTGTAATGATCCGGTCGATCCCATTGTTAGCACTTTAAATCAGAGTATGCTAGTTGGTAGATTTGCTTTTGACCAGGCATGACCTTGGTTGTTTGCTATGCCTACATCGGCTAAATAGCCGATTGCCCGTACTTTAACTCTTATAGTGTGTCTTCATGATTCTGTTAAATGTGAATAGATCTGTTTATTTTAAAGGTTTGATTTGTTATCTTTATCATGGCTACCATCGATCCGATCAAACCCCACTATTAAGGATAATAGGTTAGATTTGATGAGTTTATAGGTCTATCCAAATTAAACAGTCGATTGTTCACATGCTGTAATCCCTTTTCTATCTGAATCGGCTATTTTAGCCGATTCGCCTGTGCATTCACAGATATGGCACGCTGTCATGAACCTGTTGACGTATGGTCGGTTCTATGGATTTTCTGGTTCTAGACTATCATCATCATCATAGCTGCATCGATCCGGTCGAACCTCACTGTTGACGGTAATAGATTAGATATAGACAGTTCGTAGATCTGTCTATATCAAATAGTCTGACTATCTGGTTGATAGAGATTAGGTATACTCTCAGTTGCTTATTGAGATGCGCACATCTCTGACTATCTGGTTGATAGAGATATTATTCCCGGCTACACTTATGCAATAACCACCCTTATCTGTAGTAACTATCCCCTGATCATGCTTGGATGCAAATGTTTGACTCATAAATGAATGTGAAGCTCCAGAATCAAACAAAACAACCGCGGGGTGTTGGTTCACAAGAAACATACCCATAGTAACAACATCACCAGAAGGGATCTCTTCTAGGGTGGTACAGTGCACTTATTCTAGTCATGCATTTGGATTACCCTACTTCTGGTTGTTGTTCTTCTTGGGATAGGGGCAATTTCTTGCCCAATGGCCAGGCTTGTTGTAGTTCCAGCATAGCATGTTGCTAGGTGGAATGCTGGAGCTTCCTTGTCTAGTGCTACCCTTTGGTATAGCAATAGAAAAGGCCTTGCGATACACTTTCTGGGTCTGACTAGTCTGTACCTTCTTCTGAGGTGGTCTATACTTTACAGCAGGTGGGCGGAACTGAGGTCTCGTAGCAATAGGAGCTTTTGACTAAGATGCACCTGCTTCATAACCTCTCTTATGACTCTTAGATGCTGAATAGATGTTGTTCTAATTCTCCTGAGTTAAAGCATCACTAACAAACTCATTGAAAGTGGCACACTTGCTATTAGCTAGAGTCTTCATTAGCTTCAGGTGCAGTTGATTGTTCAAATAATGCACCTCATGCTGAAGATCAACTACCATGTTCTGGGTATGACAAGCTAATGACGCAAATCCCACTCAACATGTGCCTATTGCACGGCCTCAGCCTTGGCCCCATCAAGTGCGGCTTCTGCCAGGGCTACGCGGTTGTTAGCTAGGATCTGATGGCACGTAGCAGTAAATGCCTCGGCGTGAGCGGCATCTAGCTGCTCCCGCAGTCCTGTCAACACAACTGGATCATCAGCCTTTGTTGTTTGGGCTGCATCCCTATCTTCAGCAGCTTCTCTAGCCGCCCTCCTGTGCCTATGTGCACACTTCGTGAGCTGACGCTATGCAGCCTCAGCTCTTATGAGCCTATCCATGCAAGTGGTGTAGGACTCCTACCAGAAGTCCCAGGTGTCCTGACGAGCATAAAACATCTTCATCATGGCAAACATAGCACTCATCGTAGGACTAGAACTCTTTGCCCGCTCATCCCAGTCCCATACCAACGCATTGCGATTACGTTGTCCACAAACTGAAGTTGTCGGATCCACCTGAGGAAAGGTACTAGAAGCACTACCGATGAGCTCATCCTCATGTTGCTGGCAGATCTTGCTCAACACCTCAAAAGCAACCACTTGGGCACCTTCCCAAGGAGTTCATCCCTCGGACTCCGCTCTCCACTCCTGCCAGAGTGGCGCTTGTGTACGAGCAGGGATAAATAACTACACTTCAAACCATGGTTGCCCTTCCAGGTACTCCCCCGTGCAAAAGTAGTGGGGCGGTTCCATGTACACCACGAAGTGCAACACCCTCCAAAGTAGGGCAGGGGTACCGAACACATCCAAGAAAGTGTCATTCCCCACCGGTGCAGCTATATGTACCAACAAAAATATGGCGCAACTCTCTTGTGAAAACAACCTTACGTTAGAAAAGAGTTATTTAACGGAATAAGAAACCCATAAGGGGAGGAACAATGCAATAATGCGAATGAATGAATTATCATGATGCATGCACGTTTCATACGTCCTCACAAACTTAGGAAAACTTTTAAAATTCTAGCGGCATATACGGTGGCATACATATGTTCTCTCATAATATAAGTGTAACTAGTCGGGCTACACGTTTCGCTCTTAGCATACCTGCAGAAGAATTTCATTTCAGCCCAACCCTATAATTATATATATGCGGAAACAAAAATCTGGTCTCTAAGTTGCAACCTAAATACTTCCATATATATACCCAATATATATACTTCCGTACCAAAGCTACACATATGTAAATGCATCCATACATACAAATAAATATGCATATATAGCCATATCAAAACTAACAAACAATTAAATACTTCTGTATATATGAGATATATAATATATACTTCAGTATCAAAACTACCTCTCTCCTTAAACCACACACTCACATCTTGCGGTCCTACCACTCATCATCTTACCTGGGCGTAAATGTATATTGATCCATACATTACCATTCAAGTGAATGGCACCCATACAATAGCACGCCGTATAGATGACGAAAATAAAAATTGCAGAAAGTAAACCCCCCCCAAAGTTAGTACTTACTAAGCCACCTGAAATTCTTAACTGGGCATAAAGAAAATGATCACAAGCACACTTTAAATTTAAATTTTAGATTTGAACATCTATATATATATATATATATATATATATATATATATATATATATATATATATATATATATATAACTATAAGTTGTCAAAACTGGTTTTCTAAAACAAAAACCTTTGTTTTAATTACACATATGACACATAGTGTTGAATTTTGCTCCGATACTAGCTATGGTAGAACCGACCAATTTATAAGAACACAAGTACAATGGCAACCACCGGAGTGATCGCACTGTCATACTTGAACCCATATAAACCCAGTAGTCCGTCAAGTATCACGAAGGATCTCGAATAATCATGAACATACAACCAAGATCGTACATGATTCAACATACAAATCACATGTTATATTAGTTCACAAGTACCTCAACATACATCGGAGTTCAAATATAGTTATTACAATACCAAGTTCAACTGCAATAGCGGAAGCAATATAGTTTTAAAAACAACATCACACACACTTGTTTAAATACATGCTAGTTTGTGATCAAGTCCAACAAAAGCATCATAGATAAGACCACATAGAAGAGCCTTGCTCGTGGCCTTACTCCTCGTCCACGGCGGGAGATAAGCAATTCCTGCAGTATCCATGGTATACAATACCATCTACAACAAGTGGGAAATAAACCCTGAGTATGAGGAGGTACTCAGCAAGACTTATCCGTCATGAACCAAAAATAAAGTGACACCAAGGATGATGCAAGGCTTTATAAGTGGGGCTAGCTTGAAATCATTTTGCATAAAAAGCTACTAGTTGAACTACATATTTTATAATTCGGTCACCAAGTTAATTATAGCTATTCATCTCTAGATTAGCAACTAACATGTGACAAACATGTGTTATATAATTAAGTAGCATAACAATAGTAACCATAGCCAATTATTTTATTATTCTCAGAACCATTCCACTTACCATTAATCACTACGATAGAAGGAAGCTCAGTCAAGTTTCTCACTATACGAGAGAGACGGCGATTCGAATCGATTGCAACCAGCTGGGCAGTATTTCTAACACAAACCTAGACATACCTGTGCCAAGGTAGTCTTAGGTCACCTTTGGTACAACTCAGATACACATGTCGCGAGTTTGATCAGCGTCGCACAATCAAGGACAACCAGCTGCCAGGACGGTCAGGACTAGCCTATCCTTGGGCTCACGTCTGGCTCCCCGCACATCCTTACTACCTCCAATGTGCGCACTCTTACAGAATGAGGCCCAACCTAAGTTGAGCTACTCGGCTTCATGGTCAGAATGAGTTATCCAGCCAGCTAAGAGGCTTGCGTTCGAAATGACCGAGGACGATCATCGGAAGCAGCATAGTTGCATGGCATCCTTTAGAGGCTTTTACATATGTGCCATTAAAAAAGTTTGTAATTACACACAGGTCATTAAAAAAGTTGACCGCACACATATGCCACCGTTCTGAAGTTCTTTGCTCTCCAAGCCATTCTATCCGCATTCCGTCCGTTTTTCACCGTCTGGGAGTCCTGACAAGTGGGACAGGTCAGTCAAAACATCCATAATACCCCTCTTATCCGTATCCTCTCTCTCTCAAACTCTTCCGCAGCATCTACCGAGCGCCGCCGTGTAGATGAAGGTGTCATCGAGGAAGAAGCAGGCACCACCGCAGCAGTAGTCACAGCGGCGGGAGGAGGCGGAGGAGCAAGGGTCGCCGGCGGCGGCCGAGGCCATGGACGCCGCCACGATGGTCGCCTAGGAGGAGGCAGCAGGTTGTTCAGGGAAGGCGCCAGAGGTGGAAGCAGAGGGGAGGACAGTGGTGGTCGGCGTGCGGGAGCCGGCAGACGTCGAGAGCCACACGCTGCTCACCTGGGTGCTCGTCAATGTGGCCGCGCCCATGGACCGCGTCATCGCCGTCCACGTCGTGCCGGCGTCTGCCGCGGAGGCGGCGGCAGCGGACGACCTCGAGGCGGCGCCATGTTTCTCCAACCTCAAGCAGGTCACTGCTCTCTACTCCGAGTCTCTCTTCCACCATGGCCAGGGCGGAGCTCGCCCGCGCCCGTGCCCGCGGCGGCTGTCTGGGGCCCGCGCCGGCGGTCCGGGGCTGAGCTCGCCCGCGCCCGTGCCCGCGGCGGCTGTCTGGGGCCCGCGCCGGCTGTCCGGGGCTGAGCTCGCCCGTGCGTGCCCGCGGCGGCCGGTGCGGACCTCCTCGCGTCACCTCCACGTGCGCTGTGTCAGATCCATGGCGAGGACCGGCTGCGACAGCTCCACGCGCGCCGCCTCCTGGCTCTCGCTGCCGCCATTGGGGACGAGGCCGCCTTCCTCCACGCTGGGCCCTCGACGTCGCTGTCGGGGCTCATGCCACTGCTGTAGCTCCCCACCATCTCCTTCTTCTTTGCCGCGGTGGCGCGGGAGGCACGCCTGCACCTCGCCCGAGCACGTGGCTAACAAACGGACCCCACCGTAGGGTAAAATGGTCATTTCACCTGTCTGTTTGACACCGTTAAGTAGAAAAACAGACGGAATGGCTTGGAGAGCAAAGAAGTTCAGAACGGTGGCATGTGTGTGCGGCCAACTTTTTTAATGACCTGTATATAATTTCAAACTTTTTTAATAGCACATGTGTAAAAGCCTCCATTCTTTACTCTAAGGAAAAACTCTCACAAGGAAATAGAGGGCGACTCCCAAAAACACGCCACCGATGACCTTGCCGCGTCTCGTGCTTGGCCCACCACCGGTGAGAGGGCGACAAAAGTAGGAGAAAATCTTTGGGCAACGCTGCTGATTCTGCCGACCTACGGAACAGAGGTAATCTCTGGCTCCTCGGTAGTTCACCGGAAGTTGCACAGAGTTTTGTTCCGCCATGTTCGTTCAAAGGTGTTTTCTGGTTTCACCGGAGGGGAAGTCGATCAAGCTGTCCGATTCATTGAGTGTGGAGTTGTCCTGTTCTAGAGGAGAGTGATCGTTCTAACCCCAATGAATCAGAAACGGAGGTTGACTATGGCGGTATTAGAGGGGAGGCAGCCATGGAAGTTTCAAGCGGACTCAGAGCTTAGACCGTCTAAGGAGTCCTAGCATCCCAACGAGGTCTGGAGTGACCCGGGAAGAGGGATGAGGAAGACGAAATGGGCGTCCAAACAACAGAAAAAAAGATAGGCTGAAGAGATCAGGAAATCCTTGTTCAACTTCCAATCATTTGCAGAGAGAGCTCAAATTCTAGTTGAGGAGGATAGAGAACGAAATAGAAGGAAGAAGATAGAGGAGAGAGTCGTGAGAGAAAGAGAACCTCTGGAGCTTGACCGCTCGGCAATGGAGTTAGAGGCGGCGATGTGCCGACTATTGGAGTTGGGGAAAAAGCAGAGTAATACCGAGAGGAAAACAGAGGAAGCCCAACAGATAAATAATCCACCAAACCAGCCATTCACTGAGAGGAAAACAGGGGATCATGAATTATAAACTAAAACGTATTTTTCTCTCACATCAAATCAACCAAATCAACCAGTAAACGATCCAGTTTACAACGAAACGAACAGACTGAAAATGCGTCGAACAAGATGAAAATGGGCCAGCCCAGCAGGGGTGCTTCGGGTCCAGTATTGAGGACTTATTCAATCATTCATATCAGAAGTCTAGAATACATAGATGGGTGTGGGTGCCTCGGTCTAGGGTTCTAGAGGCGGCACAAATTGGGTTTCCGGCGTCGGTAGAGGCAGTAAGGAGATTTGGGGGTAAAGCGAAGCACATCTAGGCCGTAGCTCCCAAAACCACAGATTCAAGAACCTTTGTCGAAGTGATTGGGGAGAACAAGATGGATAGTCGAGGTGGGGGAGAGGCCCTTTTCGTGGGGGGCGTGAAGATGACCGCAAGGATCCCGGCCGTGAAGATCGCTTCCGCAGCCGTCAGCGAGAGGGGGAATATGACCACTAAGGTGAGCGTTATAATCCAAACCCTAGCAATTTTCGTATCGCTCCTAGAAGGGAGAACAATAGCAGGGAGGGTTACTGGGAGTCAGGAAGAGATGACTTCAGAATGCGGGAGGAGTTTGGTCGTGAGGATTATAGATGGAGGGATGAGGCCAGGGGTGCCAAAAGAAGAACTCAAGAAGGAGGATCATCTCACTTTGAGGAGGAGGATTTGCGCCACAAGTTGATTCGTGACCAACAGACCAAAGGGGGATTTGGCAGGGATGATAGTGGGAGAGGTTTGATTGATAGGTGCTTCAGGTGTAAAAAGACTGGCCACAAAAGTTTCAATTGTCCCAATCCTCCGATTTGCTATAACTATCACGATTCTGGGCATATGTCAACCAATTCTCCAAAATCCAAGGAGAATAAAGGCCTCAGATTGTGTGGATATGGGATGCCAGGCCAGTTGTTCTACAGTATCCAAGTGCCAATAGAGGAGGAGGAGGTGTCCAACAACCCTATTAGAGCTCTTATGACCATCATTCAAGGGAAAGGGACAGTGAACAATGTGACTACAGAGCTTAAGTATCTGATTAGCTCTACCTGGGATTGGCAGGTTAAGAGGATGAATAGCAATGAGTTCATGTTTGTAGTGCCCACAACCAAAGATCTAGAGTTCTCGACCAAGCTGAAAGAATTTAAATGCAAGATCTCTGATATGGTTGTGGCAGTGGAGAAGTCTGACCTCATGAGTGGGTGCTGTGATGTACTGACCACGGTTTGGGTTTAGCTGATGGGGATACCACACTGGGCTAGGAAGGAGAGGGCAGTTGAGGAAGTAGCTTACCTGGTAGGGGACTTTGAGGAGGTGGACAAGACTACTTTACCAGGACTAGGTCCTATTAGGGTGAAAGTATCTTGCAAAGACCCGAAGCAGATAAAAGGAGCATCAAAGGTCGATTTCAACAAGAAAGGGTTTATGGTGTCTTGGTTAGTAGAAACTGAGAAGACCCAAGGACCAAAGCAGGCTAGTAAGGATAGCTCCGAGCACAAAGAGAATGAAGAAGTGGATGACGAGGAATTCTCTGACAACTATCCTTTACATGATGGGGGGCTGAAAGATGCGGGTGGCCAACCACCTGAATCCAGCAAATAAGGTGGAACAAGGGGCAAAACAGTTCCTGTGCAGGGTGCTGACATTTCAAAAAAACTGAGCATGTACATAAGCTCCAAGGCAGTACATGTTACCTAGGAGGTGATGGTGCAGCCTCATGAGGTTTCAAAAACAGTTGTGTTAGAGGAAACTCAGGAACAGATGGAGTATTGTATGGACTCAGAAGACCCCAGTATTTTGTAGTCACAAAACTCAGAGATTTTAGTGGAGGAGTGTATTAATAAGGTGGCCAAGGCAAAAGATCAAGAGAAGATCAACAGCGAAGATCAGGAACAAACACTTAATATCTCAACAATGCCAATCCAAGCTGAAAGGAAGAGTGCCAGGGAGGTGGGGAGTGGAACACCAATTCTGGAGAAGGCCATGAAACTCAAGGCAAGCAAACATCTTCAAGGTACAGCTCAAAATTCTTTTTCTATTCTGCAAAATGTTGATAATGATCACTTAGCTAAGGTAGCAGCCACATGTCAAATAGTGTTTGGGGATAGTGCTGGTAAGATAGATGAATTTATTGATATCATTAAGGCTAAAGAGATTGCCCAAGCAGAGATTACTAGACTGGAAAGAGCTAAAGAAAAAAAAAAAGGAGGTTGTGATTATGGAGGAGATTGATGACTCCGAGGATGAGTGTCTTGAGGGTACAAGAGTACAAAATCGCCCCTATGAGTACAAGAAGGGGAGATTTTGTCAGTTTTTTGTTCTGAAGCTTCGGGAGAATGAGTTCAAGTGGGGTGTTTGTAATGTCTACAGGCCTGTTCAAATGGATTTGAAAGTTGAATTCCTAAGAGAGTTGATGGAGTTGATTCTTTCTACAGAAGTGCCTATTATTGTTGGAGGAGATTTTAATGTGGTTAGAGATAGGTTTGAGAAGTCATCTGGTAACATCAATGCAAGTCTAGTCAATATGTTCAATCAATTTGTCAGTGACACTAGTTAGAGAGAAATGCATCGACATGGGGGCACATACACTTGGACCAACAAACAAAGTTCTCCTATTATGGCAGTGTTAGATAGAATTTTCATTTCAGCTGGTTCGGAGATGCAGTTTCCTCTAGCTTCTGCAAGGTCGTTGACAAGAGTGGGGTTAGACCATAATCCTCTATTAGTTGAGACAGAAAATGGGGAGAATACCATATCACAAATATTCAGATTTGAGAATGCATGGCTTAATCAGGAAGGTTTCAAGGAGTGGGTGGTAGCCAAATGGCCATAGAGACAAAGCATATATCCTGGACCACTAGAACGTTGTATCATCGAGGCTAAGGAAACATCTAAAAGGTTGGAGTAGGAATTGGGGGAGTGATCAGAAAAAGGCTAAACAGAATCTGCTTCTGATAATTGAGCAATGGGATAAGATGGCTGAGGAGAGAGAATTAACCAATAGTGAATGGGTGGATAGATATGACAAAGAGGATGAGCTTGTGAAGATTTATGAGAATGAAGAACTTCTGTGGCAGAGAAGGGGAGGGGAAAACTGGTTGCTAAAAGGAGACGCCAACACAAGCTATTTCCTTACAATAGCAAATGGGAGGAAAAGAAAGTGTTTTATTAGGAATTTGGTAGAAGGGGAGAATACTATAGAAGATAAGGAGGAGTTAAAAGTTTTTATTACTAATTTCTATAAGAATCTTTTTGGGGGAGACCATCCACCTAAAATTTGTTTGAGTGAGGAATTTTAGAATGACAGAAGATTTGTGAGAACTGAAGATAATCAATGACTGGTTAGACCTTTTACTATGACTGAGTTGGAGGAAGCTGTCAAAGATATGAAGACAAACACTGCCCCAGGGCCTGATGGCTTTTCAATTGGTTTCTTCAAGAATTTCTGGGGAAATGTCAGGGGCGATATTCTAGAAATGCTCCAACAACTGCATAAGGGGCAGCTGGACATTGCTTGGCTAAATTATGGTATCATAGTTCTTTTGCCTAATGTCAAAGGGGCTAACCAGATTAGGCAATATAGGCCTATTTGTTTGGTGAATGTAATATATAAAATCATCACCAAGGTTCTTACCACTAGGTTGAATGCAGTTATCAATAAAGTGGTAAATGTAGCCCAAACAGCTTTTATCCCTGGAAGATACATTCTGGATGGAGTGCTGATCATACATGAGGTCCTACATGAGTTGAGGACTAAGAATCAGAAGGGGATCATTCTGAAATTAGACTTTGAAAAAGCCTATGATAAGGTGAATTGGAACTTTCTACATGATGTGTTGAGGAGGAAGAAGTTTGATCCAAAGTGGATAAGTTGGATTCTGAAGGCTGTGCAAGGGGGTAGAGTGGCTGTCAATCTAAATGGGGAGTTGGGTCAAATATTTCAGGAGCTATAAGGGGCTGAGACAGGGGGATCCCTTATCTCCTTTGCTTTTCCACCTGGTGGCAGATGCTGTGTCTGAAATGCTAAGTATTGCTAGTGAAGAAGGGATTATTAATGGGGTGTGTCCTGATCTTGTGGAGGGAGGACTGACACATCTAGAATATGCTGATGACACTGTCCTGTTCATACAGTATTCAGAAACTAATATGATAAATCTCAAATTCCTTTTGTTTTGTTATGAGGAGCTTTCAGGAATGAAGATCAATTATCTTAAGAGTGAGGTGTTCACACTGGGGTTGTCAGCACAGGAAAGCCAAAAAGTGGCTGATGCTTTCAATTGTAAATTGGGAAGGTTTCCTATGAAGTACCTGGGGTTACCTATCAGTGATAGAAGATTAAGCAAAGCAGAACTCTGCGACTCAGCTGACAAAATAGAGAGGAGATTACAAACATGGAAGTGTGGGCATTTATCTTCTGGGGAAGTCAATTCTAATAAACTCTAGTCTAACAAGCATCCCAATGTACACTATGGGGTTTTATTGGCTTTATGAGGGGATCCATCAAAGATTTGACTCTAGTAGAAGCAATTTTTTTTGGGAGGGCATTGGAAATAAGAAGTTCCACATGATAAAATGGGAAGCACTTGACAAACCTAAAGACTTTGGTGCCTTGGTTTTATTGATACTAGAGTAATGAATACTTTTTTGTTGTGCAAATGGATATACAGATTAGAGAGTGGAGAAGATAGTTTATGCATGAATTTGTTGAGGAAATACCTAAGAGGAAGGGGATTCTGTCAAAGTAAAAGGGCAGGTGGCTCTCAGTTTTGGGAAGGTTTGCATGATGTCAAAGAGTGGTATGAAAGGGGTAAGGCACATGTAGTGGGATGTGGACATCAAACTAGTTTTTGGAAAGATGTATGGCTGGGGAGTGTTCCCTTAAAATTCAGTTCCCAAGGTTGTTTAAAATCTGTCAGGATCAAGAAATATCTGTGCAAGCAGCAGCTGCAACTAATTGGGAGTTGAGCTATAGGAGATGCTTTGGGGAGGCAGAGATGGAGTGGAGGGAGTTGATGGCAAAGTTGGAGGTAGTTATCCTTACAAAGATGGATGACAAAGTGTGAAGGAAATTAGAACATTCGGGGAAATTCACTACCAGGGGCATGTATAGGTTCATCGCTTACGCTGGAGTAACAGATGGTCAGATGATGGAAATTTGGAAGGCCAAAACTCCACTGAAAGTTCAAATAATTTTATGGATGGCTTGGCACGACAGAATTCAAACAGTTCAACAGTTGAGGAGGAACTAGGATAAAGCCTAGGTGTGCAAGTTCTGTGGACAAGAGGAATCAGTAACTCATCTCCTCTTTCAGTGTCCGGTGGCAGTTGCAACTTGGTGCTGGGTTAGAGATAGCTTAGGATGGAACGGGTATCCAACATCAATCTCTTCTTTCCAAAACTTACTGACAATAGTGGGGAGGGTAGGGGGAGTAAAGAAATGTTATGGTGAATCATGGCGGCTGTGGGGTGGTCGCTGTGGAAGACTAGAAATGATCTTATATTTTCTAATATTGTGATCAAATCACCCAAGCAACTGGCTTATAAATCTTTGGGTTTCTTAAAGCAGTGGATCATGATGGCAAGGAAGGACGGAGCGATGTAGGAAGCATGGCTGGACAAACTGAAGGAGGGGATGGAACGATGGTGATCTGCATCTAAGAGTCCTGTTTGTTTTTTCTTTTCTATATCAGCTAGATCAGGTCTCCTAATGTCGGTGTCTGGTGTTGTTTCTTGTGAAATAGGAGTGTCGATCTGAGGAGGTGAACTAGTTGTGGGAAGTTCTAGATGGAGGTGCGCCACTCTTTTGCTGTGCTATGATGTAAAAGCTAGAAACCCAGCCCTAAATTGGTACCTCTTTTAGCTTTCAATATAAGTTGGGTATAATGCCTTTGATCTAAAAAAATGACCGAGGACCAACAACGATGTGGTTCTTAATCAGCATAGACGGAATCACATAAGTCCCCTACTACCTTGACTCCGTCCGGCCTCTATTTACATAATCACATGGTTCTTTTACACGATAGCAAATATAGCCAACCGTGATTCTGTATCCATCTATATCTTGCAGGTGACAGGAAATCACCTGATTTCTACCGACTAAGCATTTCTAAGCATTTATTCGATCCAGGGCCTATATTGGGTTCAAGGTATATTTCTGGACAAGAAAATTATATGCATCAACTGTTTTCAATCAACTCCGATAACCTAATGCATCAAACATAAAGGACTCAAGTTGATATTTATAAAATATAGGAGGTTTAGAATGCTCCGAGGCTTGCCTTTCAAGTAAGATGAGGGCTTATGGTCTGGGCACTCAGGCAAACCTTCCGGGACCTGTTCTTCGCCTTCTGGAGCTATTGGCTGCTGGGCCTCCTACTGGTCCTCTTCCACTGCCTCGAACTCCAAAAACGTTATTCCCTCCGGCGATCCAATATGCATGAGCACGCAATAAGATACAAAGAATGCATAGGTGATGATGTCGATGACTGGATGAAGTACTTAGCCATGCATCCGAACAATCTATTAAGAGAATAGCAATACTTTATTTTATTGAGTAGGTGTATATCTCTTCTCTAGTAGATAAGTTTTAGTTTACTAAGTAGTTGCTTATCTCCTCTCTAGTAAAGTAACATACACACACCATGCTCTAGCAACCTAAGATAGAGTTGCTCATCATCATTAAGATGTCTATCACCTGCAGCCAACAACTTATTTTAATTAGCTTAAGCCTCTACTTACCAATCCTAAGCTTATTCAAAGCAACAAGCCAAGATAACTAGATGTAGGTGAATTATAGTGCAGTAATTATCTAGCTACATAAAATCCCTCTCTTTTGGGGCACAACTAATGGTACTAGCATATTACACCCATCATCAACATGCCAAAAGTATCATGGTTAAGCCCTAACAATTCCTTAAAAGCATTTATTGATTTGCTAAGCATAGCTAGGTTAAAATTGGAACTGCTACGTGTCAGCCACACCGAAGCAGGGGCGTGTTTGACTGGCGGCGAACTTGCCGACGGTGAGGTCTCCAGTAGCACGGTCACCCCCAATGGCTTCCCCTCTTCAACCCGTACCCAGCGCACTAGATGGTTGAACCTCTACCGGCCTCTAGCTAGGGCGGCGGCAGTAATGGCTGACGGCGGCGCTGCACAGCGGAGGTCCCGCCATCTCTGACCATGGCATGCTCGGGTGAGCACGGCTACGGCTTTGTGGTGACCTAGCAGAGATCTAGGGTTAGGATTGGGGCTCGCGGTGGTGCCCGTGAGGCACGGCCACATGCATGGCGACACGGTGGCACGAGGGCGGCGCTGTGATGTTTAGGCAAGCTGAGTGACAGCATTGATCATCCATCCTCCCGTTTAGCTTCGCCATCACATGGCTAAGACCTAACACCTAGAAGTGAGAGGGGAAGAAGACCGGGCATGCCTGGCCATGGTGGCGCGCATGGTGGCGGCGTGGCTAGCTTACGGCGCCAAGGTGCGCGTACTCCTTCCGGTGGGGCCTACATTGGCCAAAGGCCAGCGACTACAACATCTACGGGACCTGGTGACCACGAGATAGTGGAGAGAGTGAGTGGTGCAGGCATGAGGCGGTCTGTCCATGGGGAGCATGAGCTCGGCGCGCACCACGGCAATGGCGACTACGATGATGGCACAATGGGGCCTCACCTGTGCTAGAATGGTGGCGCTAGCTGCTCGGGGAAGTGGAGTGAGTCACGGCGGAGCTACATGCGAGACAAATCGAACGACGATGCTACGGTGAATGCTAGCGAGGCCGGCGATGACGCGACATCGGCAGCGTTGCGCTTTCTATGCTCGGTGGGCGCGCGAGAGGGAAAGAGAGAGCGAGTGAGGGCGAGGGTGGGCGAGCAGCAGCGATGCAGCGTCTTTCTCCCCTCCCTGGCCTGATAAACGGGGTCCGCACCAGCGTATGGCCGCCACACGGTGTGCGCGGCCTACGCGCGGTCGGCGCCACTGCCGGCCGGTTTGAAATCGGCTAAGTGTCGATTCAGGCAGTCTAACAGCGCAATTTTGCACCCCTAGATCTCCCAAACTGTGGCGAGTTTTGATCAACCATTTTCACCATTGTGTAGAGCTATGTGAGTACTACAAAATTGCTTAAAGGAGTTTGGTCTAATTTGCACTGGTTTGTAAACTAAAAATCGCCAAAGCTGGCTACTTGAAAACTGTGAACCGTTTAAGACTTAGAAAATTTTCTAATTTCCTGAAACAGCAGCAAATCGAAACTTGTGAGCTCTATTTGACCAACTTAGGCACAGATTTAGCTCTTGGCCCTTAAACAAAGTTTGTTCTACATGACATGAACTACAACTTTTATTTAGGGCCCACTACCATGCAAGCTCTCTACGTAATTAGTGAAGTTAGGTCAAACAATCAACTTAATAACGCCACTTCTAGTGATACCTACACTTAGAAGCATTTTTGGACCAACTCATGAATATAAACTTGGTTCCATTTTCCATCTTAAGTGTGTCTAAAGTGTTTTAGTGACCAAACAACAGTCACTTGCATTAGCCAAGCATGATCACAAGCATATACATGTATAATTAAGCATCACATGTGATAACATAGAGTGAATGAAATGAAATTTCAAATGCTAATGCTCATGAATGAATGGGTGATGCTTATGCTCATGCAAATGCAAGTGCAAAGTGCAAGCTTAACACTGGGGTGTTACACCCGCACCGCCCGTATATCCAACCATGTCCAACTATCAGGCCAAAGGCCAAGGCGAAGGAGGCCCATGAAGGCCGAACGGAACAACCGACTTGAAAATCAAGGCATTCCAAGAATATCCAGAGCCGTCGTATCTGAACAATAGCATAGGAACAATCTACACGCATTCCATGTAATAAACTAGGAATCTAGTCTATTAGCCTATGGTCCTCATTGTATCTCTACTCCCTCAAGCTATATAAGGGGGAGTAGGGGCCTCGCAATCGGGATCCCAACTCATTCTCTTTCATCCCATCTACTATGTAGCTAGGAGCAACAGTCTCTGTAACCAAGCATACGAATACGAGAAGAGTAGCATCATCCCCAACTAGACTAGGGCACCCCACATGCCTAAACCAGTATACATCTTGTGTCACGTGTGCTACCATTAGATTCATCTTACGCGATTAGTTGCTAGGTATTGCCGGACCTAAATCTTCCAACAAGCAGCATGTTCGATGCCCCTTCTCTGCTGACGATTGCTTCGGTGGTGAGTTCCCACCATACTACACTGACTTCGACCTACTCGCCGACTTCCTGCCATCAATGGACTTCTTTGCCAACATCCCTGAGGAGCCCCTATCTCTATTGTCCTTCCCCACTAGGCGCCGGCAGCCCCGAGGAGTACCCATCTGATGCATAGCCGGCACCACCGCGGGGGTGCAGCAGGTGGACGACTTCTTTGAAGACATCACCGACCTATTCCAGATTGACCCGCTGTCCATCGTCTAGCGCTCTCACCCTCTGTATTGAAGACACTGCAGCTCGTGTTTCACTGGTACACGATTTTTTCTTGAATCTATTGTCTACATTTTTTTCCAACAGATAGAAGGCCAGGCGCAGGGGAAGGAGGCCAGATGGAGGTGTTCGGCGGTGGCGCATTGACCGAGGGTGGGTGGGAGAGGCGTTGGGCTATGGCACGACGGTAGCTTTTAAGAAGCTTACACTATAAGAAACCTGTTATTCCATGATGGATTCTCAGTGACGTTCTTGAGACCATCGCTGACAGGCACAATCTATGATTAATCTTTTTTCCGTCATGAATGTGCACTAGTGGATATCCCCGGCCCGCTAACTCATGACGGTTTTACTCATACGGTCACTGTGTATGATTTTAAATTCATCATGCTCTAATTAGCACAAAACAATAGGCCCGCTATCACATATTTAGTGCAAAAAATAAAAAATATGATTGCAGAAAGAATGAAACCCAAAAGCTGATTCGTACATTATTTTGAACCAAATAATTTTACACTTTTGTTGCATGTACGTGGTGCATGTGGTAAAACTAAAAATATTCTTGAGAACAAAAAATCTTGAAACCATAGGAATCGAACCCAAGCAATCAAAGAGCAGCTCAATTTGTGTGACTAAATCTCTGCAACTAAAACATTCATAACTATTCTGTTCACATATGCAACACCAAAACCGCTCCATGCGATCAGATCAGGAAAATAACGCGCACTTGCTCCATGCGACCAGCTCAATCCCCATAACAGCCGCAGCAAATTAGGAAGGCAAAAATCAATTCCCGTAACAATCGTGATCAATTCTACGATCACTCCACGCCGCCAATCACACGAGACCATGCCGTCACCTGCACCGCGACCTCCCTGGCACTCTGCAGTCGCACAGCACCGCGTCCTCACCTCCTCATGCCTGGCCCTCGCGCCACCTTCGCCATCGCACATGCCGTCCGCTGATCAACGACATCGTTCAATCGCGCCCTGTCCACGTCCTGCCTCGTCTGACGCCCCGTCTTGTCCCCGTCGCCTCGACGCCGCTGGAGCGCCCGTCGCCTCGTCGCCCTGCCCGCTGACGCTGGCGTACCCTGTCACGACGCCGAGCTAGCGACGAGCACCCACTAGGTATGTCACCAGGACCCTGTATCCCCATCTATCTTCCCTTCCAGCTATACGAAACGGAACACCCAAACCCAAATCCTAACAATAGCACGTGGTCGAAGACGACCATGGCTAATCCTAGCAGAAGCACATGGACGACGACAACCAGTGGAGTCATCGCCGAATCGCCCCGCTCAAGTCTTCATGGCGCCGCGCCCTCCCCACTAACGCTGCTGCTTTGCATTGCCGCGGGCTCAGGTCTCCACCGCCGCTGACACATGCCAGGCACGTGGAATCAGGACACCGCTCCGATGTCCATTGCAACATATCCCTGATCTCGCCACCTGCAGTCCGTGGAGCCTGCAATAGATCGGTGATCATGGCGAGCGGCCGAGCTCCTTAGCGTGAACCACCAGCCCACCACTAGCAGCTGGGCAGCACAAGCATCACGCCCGCTAACTCCTGCGCCGCACCGCCATTGCTAGGCGTGAGCTCGCTCCGAGGAACAGCCAGCCCTTGGTAAGCCACAGGTGAGCTTCCCCGCACCCCTGGGCTCCTTCTCCACGCACGTGCGCGCACAAGGCACACTGCGCAACCGCAGGCTCGCGTTGCTGGGAAATGGCCGCTGAGCACTGGTCGTGCTCTGCTCCATGCTCTGCTTTGCACGAGCGTTCCTATCTTGTTAGCTTACATCAGGATGACATGTCTACACTTTCTTGCCGTTTTCCTTCAAAAGAATAAAAGAGGAAATACATTGGAAATACAAGGAGTCAAGGACCCATACCCTTCGGCATGGACTCGGTCCATGGTGGACCGCTCACACACCACACCACCGATCCATGGTTCATGGACCTATCAGTGTTTTGTTTTTTATGTGTACATTCTAATAAATATCCTATTAGTTGTTGACAATTTTTTAAGGATGTTTATGAAACTAGAATAGTCTCCCTTTGCATGATCGGTTATCGAGACCATAATGTTTATAATTACATTTTTTATTACACCATGGTCAACTACTCAACTAGAAGCTAAATGTGCTCCTTTTTTTCTAACTCTGCAATATGGCAATGCTTTAGATTTAGTGCATTTTGGATAGTTCAGAGTGAGCTCATTTGTTTGAACAAGAACATATGTCATGCTGTTTGGGTAATTTGCAGTGAGTTTGTTTGGTTTTAGTCCATCCATTTTGGTTGGAATTTTGAGCTTTTGATCGTCAATTCAGTCTTCATCCTGCCATGCAAACCAACTGCATCTTGGTATTCGTGCAAAGCAGGTTCTCTTAGTCGAACTATTGAGAGATTAGATTCTTAATTGTAGAATAGATTCTAAAACATGTATTATGAAACACAAACTTGTTATGATTATCTTTCTGTAGCATTTGATTCCTAAAGAAGTGCAAGCTTATCTTTCACGTATCGTAGGCATGAAGTGATGCGACAATTGAACTTGATGTTTTACTTTTGCATTCAAATTTAAAGTTATATTTTAACTATCTATCTTTAATGAAGACTTATGTAATATTGATTGGAACATTATGATTGTTGTATCTATTTTAGATAACAGTATAACACACGCTCATATATATGTTATCATGGTATTATGTGTTTCAATTGCAATGCACGGGTGTGTGGAACTAAATATTTTTATTATATTCTCCTGTATTTCATGCTGGTAAATAAATATAAATAGAAAAAGAGTAAAGTGCATCAGCGGTCCCTAAACTTGTACCGCTGTGTTATCTCGGTCCCTAAACTCGCAAATCGACCGTTTAGGTTCTCAAACTTGTTCATCTGTGTCAACTCAGTCCCTAAACTTGTTCAGCTGTGTCATTCTGGTCCCTAAACTTGCAAATCATCCATTTAGGTCCTCAAACTTGTTTAGTTGTATCATCCCGGTCCCTAAACTTGGTTTTGAGTCTCATTTTGGTCAAAACATGGTGATCTAAAAATTTTATATCAAAAAATAATTCATAATTTTTTCATATGAACTCGAATGAAGACAAACTTTATATTAAAATTGTAGCCCTCGACGTGATATACGACTTTGTAGTTGAAAAGTTTTTGAATTAAAACTGTTTAGGGTCCCAAAATATTATTATATGTTTATAGATTTTGAAATTTAAAATTATCAAACTATCTTGGATATTGATATGGTTTATATGAAAGTTATAGTTCTCAATACGATCTACATCTTTGTAGTTGAAAAGTTTTTTGTTTGAAGTTATTTAGTGTCCCAAAATTTAATTTTAAATTTCAAATTTCAAAATCTATAAATATACAATAATATTTTGGGACCCTAAACAGTTTTAATTTAAAAAAAATCAACTACAAAGTCGTAGATCGCATCGAGGGCTACAAATTTGATATAAAGTTTGTCTTCATTCGAGTTTATATGAAAAAGTTATGAATTATTTTTTGATATAAAGTTTTTAGATTATTCTGTTTTGATCCCGATAAGACTCAAAATTAAATTTAGGGACCAGTATGACACCACAACACAGCCGAACAAGTTTAGAGAACGAGATAAACGATCGGTTTGCGAGTTCAACATGCAGTATTTTTTGGGCTTTGACCGAGTAATTTGTAGGTCGGCACAAAAAGAAGATGCGTCGTCCCGAGATCGTAACGATCGGTTTGCGAGTTCAACATGCTGTATTTTTTGGGCTTTGACCGAGTAATTTGTAGTCGGCACAAAAAGAAGATACGTCGTCCCGAGATCGAACCCAATACGTGCTGCATGAGAAAATCAAACTTTACCACTGGACTATGTAAACAGCTTTGTGCCAGTAGGATTATTTTTCCTTTTGGTTGATAGAAAAATCTACATCACCCCTAAGATTTGGAGAGGTGTCGACATAACGCTATGATTTGGAGAGGTGTCGACATAATGCTATGTACAAAATCAGGTATTTAAGGCCCCGTTTGGCAGGGCTTCTCCAGCGGCTTCAGGAGCCGTTCGAAGCCGTTTTCTGCCAAACAGGGTAAAATGAAACGGCTCCACCGACGAAGCCCCTAAAAACGTGCTCTCACATACCTTTAGGGTGATAAGAAGCCAAAAATAGTGGCTTCTCCCGGCTCCTTGTCCACCTCCATGCGCTGGTACCCCAGGACTTGGAACAAATTACATTAATTGCCATTGAAACCACCGCCGCACCCACCCCATTGTATCGCTACTTTTCTGTTTCCGTTCCCTCCCGTACGCGGAGCAGAAGACGCGCCGCCATGGTTCCTCCTCCGGCCGGCGACAACGAAGGCGGTGGTGGTAAGGAATCGGATAGATCGGGAGGCGAAGAAGATCCTTTCCTTGGTTCGGATCCGAGTGCGCACGGTGGCTTGTCCAGTCTTCTCGCCGGGGGTGCCGGTCTTCAGTGGACTGGCCCCTTGCCTGGCGGCAGCCATTGGCCGGGCGCAGCCAGCAGACCACCCAATGGAGGCGGTCCCTGGAGCAGCGCACCCGGTGGAGGAGCCCCCAGCGGCGGCCCCTGGACCAGCGCGGCCGGTGGAGGATCCCCCGGCGGCGGCCCCTGGACAAGCGCGCCCGGTGGAGGAGCCCCTGGCGGCGGGCGCTGGTCCAGCGCTCCCGGTGGAGGAGCCCCCAGTGATGGCTACTGGGTCGGCGGCGGCAACTGGCCTGTCGAGTCCGGCGGCGGACCATGGCCTCGCGCGCCCGTCCGAGGCGGCCCATGGTCCGGCACGGCTGGACCACCTCCCTCCGGCAAACAGGCTGCAGCACCTACCCCCGGCGCGACTGCAACACCTCCGCCTGGCCAGCAGTCAACCTCTGCCCCCGTAGGCGCAGGTACGTCGACCGTTAGTGGCAATTTTGGATGGCCAGAGTGGAATGCATCAGTCGCTGCCATGTACGGGCCAGATTGGAGGACGACCGGTGAAGATGTCGGCGACGGGCGCATGGAGATTGGGCACTCATCTGGCCCTAGCCATGATGCCTCTAATCGACGCCGTCACTACTACAGAATGGACTTGTTGTCCCGGGCGGTAACAGCCTTTAGTCCCGGTTACCGCGCCGGGACAACGATCCCGGGACTAAAGGTGGAACCTTCAGTCCCGGGTCATCGAGCCGGGACTAAAGAGGGACTTTTAGTCCCGGTTGGTAACACCAACCGGGACTAAAGGCCCTCCAGCCGAGCGAACCTGGCGCACCCTTTAGTCCCGGTTGGCAACACCAACCGGGACTAACGGTTCACCCTTTAGTCCCGGTTGGTAACCCCAACCGGGACTAAAGGTTCCTTTTCTTTTTCTTTTTTTTTTGTTTAATTTGTTTTCAGTTCAGTTACACGTATTTGTTTAATATATAATATATTTTTATGTACGTATTCTACGCTGCTAATATAAATACACGCATGCGTATAATTACATCTAATTCTCATCTTGAGCATTATTATATTCGAATAAAGTATGAAACTATATATATTATAGATATATATATATGTATATATACAACACTTTCATAATCTTGTTCTCGAAAATAACGATATCAATAAACATTTAATTTACATCATTTATTCCTTAAGATCAAAGTAGAACTCGCCGTTGGGATTTAGCACTTTTTCTAGAAGATATCCTGCTATTGACTCTTGAACTGCTTTCAGATGGTCTTTTTGCATAACCCTTCGTTTCAACCATTCAGTCTTGCATTTGAAATAAAAGGAAAAGTATTAATACACATATATGTATATATATTCATTTAAAAATAAATAAAAATTGATATATACGTACTCTGAGGACATCTTCAGGAGTTCTTCTTATGTGCGCAGTGATAAATTCACAAACGTAGTATCCACACAAGTTATTACCTGGTTCCTGCCGCAAACACCACTGTACGAGAAGAAGATTATTCTCATCATCTCACACGTAAATTGAAGTACGATATAGTAATTAAACACGTGGGGAAGTGTATATAGTACAAATTACTGGTATTTCAACTACATTAAGTGGTGCCTTGCAATCCTTGCGATGTTGCCGAATAAACTCTTTCCAAACCCTGTGCGACCAATAATGTACGATCGTTAATAAATTATGGCAAAGTCTATTCAATAATAGTTGTGCGCGAGAGATCGAAATTACCCCTGGATAATGTCTATCATATCTTGGTATAGTGCCCGTTCTTTTCTCAACGAGTCAAAGATTAGTAACCGACTTGAGTTTAACTCAATGACAATGAGTATCCAGTGAAAACTGCATTGGTTTATACACACACGTACATGCATATAAGTTGTATTGATATTACATAAAATGTGTAGACTACATTATTATTAACACTTACTCAAAGTTGTACGGGAAAAGTATTGTTGTCTTATCGTGCTGCTTCACGAAGAACATCATGATATTCTCTTGTGCTTCAGATACCCATCGCTCCTTGACAATAATACCGGTTTTGAATACGATATAAGGATCAATGAAGCCAACACTGGTGTCTTATATTCTTTGGAGCTCTGACATCTGGAATCTGTATATAAATATAAGTTACATGTGAGGATAATTATATACACGTACGCATGGAAGTGAGTTTATTAAATAAAAGTAAGAATCACTTACAAACAAAAGGAGCTAATGATTGATTTGTCCAGAGCGTCCATGTGGTATAGTTGATGCAATTCTTCGAAACTAATATGTAAGATGTCATCGCCACGGAAGTAATGATGGTCTCTAAATCTGACAAAGATCCAATGCTCGCCCCTGCCACACGCCTGCATGTACCACTTGTTGAGCAAGTACATTTGCGTACCCAATTCATTCAGAGCCGCAGGGTTGTACAGACTTTTGCCATATTTATAAGTCTTCCAGGTATCAACTTCCAGGTTCTGGATTGGAGCTTTGCCCGTCAATTGATCCAAGGTTAAACCAGTATCTTGAAAAAAAGCATTAAGGGCTTGAACCGACACTTCTCCAGAGTTGTCTGGTCGATAGACTTCTATGTTGGAACTATATTGATTAGCAACAACAAGATTTTGCATTGGTTGCTTCTGTTGTCCGAGCTGTGGGACATCCTTCCCTGATGCTCTTTTCCTTTTCTTATCTACATCATGTGACTTCACGAGGGAGCGGTCATAGTCTGATAGTGGCGAAGGCTTACGAAGTTCAATCATCTTTTTCTTGTGAGCATCGACCTTCTGCCTCAACACATCTCGTGGTATGTAAAAGTACGGCTTCTCCTTAAGCTTCGCTTGACTCTTGTTTTTTATATCTATAAAAAAATCTTTCACTTTTTTGTCTTCTTCAGCTGCTATTTGCTCATCAGTCTTTTCAGGAAGTATTTCTTGAGAAATAACTCTTTTTCTCGGGGTCTTCTTTGCCGCCGGGACCTTAGACGTCTTTGTAGTGCGTCGCTGTGGAGGGGGTGGGGGCGGTGTTGGAGACCGGCATGGAGACGATGAGGCCGGTGTTGGTGGAGACCGGCGTGGAGGCGTTGGAGATCGTTGTGGAGGCGGTGGGGCCGGTGTAGGAGTTGGAGATCGTTGTGGAGACTATGGGGCCGGTGTAGGAGTTGGCGATCGCCGTGGGGATGAAGTCGTCTCGCCCCCCGCGACGCTGTGATGAGATGGGGAATGAATGATTAGGCTAGGCTGGGGGGAGACCCTGCTACAAAAACAAGTTGTGTGTCAATTATTTTTGAAGCCAATAGAAAATTAATGGAAAATAATATTTCATTCACTTTCATTCGTACCTAGGGTGAGGTAGGAGAAGCGGTGGCGCCCCAGGAATGATGATGAAGCGTTTGCGCCATTGAATAAATGTCTTCTCTGCTTCTCCTAGTGTCTTCTCCCCATCACTGCCTTCAATGTCAAGAGGAACATTGCTGTAACCTTTGAGCACTCTATCGACCGAGACGCTAGCATATCCAGGTTGAATAACTAACCCATGGATTCTTGGTGTCTTCGTTCGGTCTATTGGAGATACAACCCCGACAGCCACCATGATTGATGCATTATTACCATCTGGAATGTGCAGCTCACATGTTGTTAGAGGCTCGGTAATGTCATCAACAGGGAAGCGCAACCCAGCGTCGTCTTGAATAACTGGCAGCTCCGTAGAAGCACAACTGCTTTTCATCTGACCAACGGGGCTAATGGTGACTCCCGGCGTTGATTGCGATTGCATTTGACTCATCGCTAGCTGCACTTGCCTCTTGATCTCCTCCTGCATTCTTGCCTCAAGAGATTTTTCTCGTTCACGTGATTCAAGCAATGCTTGTCGTGACTCATCAACAAATTGCTCCAATGCACGGATTCGTTCTGCCTCCTCATCCTTCTTTCTCTGGCGGCTTCTGTAGGTATCCTTGTCTGTTGGGAATGCGTGTAGCCACGGAACCGCCCCATAGCCTCTTGTTCGACCACCGTGTTCGGGATTCTCTAGGGCATATGTCAATTCATCCTTCTCTCTGTTGGGCTTGAAAACACCACTATCAGCTTCTTCCCTAGCACGAGCTAGTCTCTGTGTTGCTCTCTCAATTTTTTGGCCGAAAATTAGCTTGCCAGTGTCTGGGTCTAGGCTTCCCCCATGAGCGTAGAACCAATTCTTCGCGCGTTGAGGCCAGTTCTTCTCTATTGTTTCAGGTATGATTCCCTTGGCAGTAATCTCTGCTTCTAGGTTCTGCCACTTGGGAATAGCACTCTTATAACCACCTGATCCCATACGATGATGGTATTGCTTCTATCGGGCATTCTACCGATTCCTCATCACATGTTCCTCACTGTCTTGGGATGTCTTGTATTCTACGAAGGCATCCCAATGGGACTCCAACTTGACAAACGCCTTAGCATTGAAATTCGGCGTAGCATTCTTCAAGATAAACTTTTTATACAATGTCTTCTTCCAACTCTGGAACAATGTTGCCATCTTCTTCATTGTCCAATCCCTCACTAGCTCCTTCAAAGCATCATCTGCTTGTAATGTGAAATGATGAGTGATATCTCTCCAAGCTAGGTTCTTGTCACGATCAGATACAAAACTAACATTAGGAGCGGATATCTTCTGCTTCCATTCACGAGCACTAACTGGGATCCTATCCCTTACAACGAACCCACATTGATTGACATATGTCTGAGCATGTGGTCCCAATGGTTTGTCGGTGTCGGTGTCGAATTCTGATATTATGAAACGGCCCTCTAATGGCTTTTTTGGCCCTCGGACTTTCCTACTTTTGTCGGTGGTTGATGTAGATCCAGAGACCGGCTACATGAGTAGAAACACAACGATTAACAACAAATATACGTGCGCATGCATCTATAAGAGATGATAGATAATCGAATATACCTCGCCAGTATTTTCTTGCGCGACAATTTGTTGATCTTCAACCACCGGCATATTCAGGATATCCTCATAATCAGCAAAGTACTGACTCGTGTCATCTACATCCACATTGGTGCCAGCGTTGATAATATCCGCCATTATGTCATCACTCAAGTTATCATTCGGAGCAGCCATTTGTATCTTCAAGATAACACATAGATAGAATTACTATGGTACATAACATAAGTACATGTGATAACACATATAGAATTACTAAATCCAATTAAATATAATAACACATAATATTTCATCAACATAGAAAAAAGTACATGTATATATATACACATAGAATGATACAATATATTTTCTCTCTCTCAACACATAGAAATAAGTGCATATGTCTATATCTCTAGATATGCATGTGATACACATAGAATGTCTCTCTAGATACAATTTTCTCTCTCTCAACACATGAAAATAAGTACATGTATATATACATATAGAAATAATTAAGTACATATGTATACATATAGAATCTCTCTCTAGATATAATATATATAGAGAGATAGAATATATAATTACTAAATCCAATTAAATAAATCTAACATGAAATTAGATAAACTAGTAAGATAATACATTTTAATCTAACATATATCAAAAACTATAATAAAAAACTATCTAAAAAACTATCTAAATAAAATACTAATTAAATTTTAATACATTTAAATCTAATATATCAAAAACTATCTAAAAATAACTAAAAAACTAACAATAAACTACATGTACTTATTTTAATCTAACATACAGCCGAGACTTTGTAAAAAAAAATCTAAAAAACATGGCCGATCGAGAGCAACAGATCATATCGAGTTCGACGGAGGCCGTACGGCGTGGGCGCGTGGGAAGCGTCGGCGACGGATGGTGGGGTCGGGTGCGGCGGCGGAGACGGGATGCGGCGATGCGGGCCTGGAGAATGGCGCGGCCGGGCGGGGGTAGACGACGACGGCGGCGCGGCAGAGACGAGCTCGACGACGGCGGATGGCGCGGCCAGGCGCGGCTGAGCGACGGAGGCGAGATCGAAGATGAACAGAACAGACGTTCGATATATATAGCCTGGGACCCTTTAGTCCCGGCTGGCAACACGAGCCGGGACTAAAGGACATTTAGTCCCGGCTGGTAATACCAACCGGGACTGACCTTTAGTCCCGGTTGGTATTACCAGCCGGGACTAAATGTCCTTTAGTCCCGGCTCGTGTTGCCAGCTGGGACTAAAGGTATTTTTTTGGCGGGCACCGAAATTGCCGCCCACCCTTTAGTCCCGGTTCTTGGTCTGGGCCGGGACTGAAGCCCTGAAAAATTTGCCAACCCGCCAGCGTAATTGGAGAGGCCTGGGATTTTGTTTTTGTTTAATACTAGGTTAATCAATTAATTCCATAGCAACTTCAATACTTTGCAGTATTTATTTTAAAAAATACTATTGATTAACTAATTATTTATTGTAAATAGGAAAATTTTGTAACCTAAAGTTTTTAATTTCTTTTATGAATATAGAATATAAATGTTACTAATACTAAGTATTTTGTTAATGCAAAAATATATTTCTAACTTAAAATTAATAAAACTAATATTATTCGATAGGAAATTTATTATCACATTATTGTAATGTCAATGTTTCAATTTTTTCTCGGTTTTTGACCAAAATTGATAGGAATTTTTTTGTTGAACCTATAAAAATAGAGAAAATGTAGTATTTTTTTGTTCTACAGCCTTCTCAAATGAAAAAATGGCCTATATAAGGATTGTATATATTGATGAGCTTAACAAACTCGGTATTCAAAACTTTTCAATTTGAGACAATCTAGGGTCCCGAAAACTAGTTTGTAGGCGTCGAAATTTAAAAATCACAAATTTGAACCGTCGAAACTTTCTCAAATGGAAAGTTGACCAAAACAACAATTGTAGATCTTTTTGAGTTTAACAAACTTGGTATTCAAAACTTTCTAATTTGAAGTCATTTAGAGTTCATAATACTAGAGTCAAAGTGTTGTTTTTTTATTTGACCAAATTTGACTTGGTCAAACTTGCTCAAATGAGACACTAAATGACCTCAGATGAAAAAACTCTGAATACCAAGTTTGATCATCTCAGAAAGATCTACAATTGTTACATAGCTCATTTTCCCATTTGAGAAATTTTTATCAAACACTAGTCACAACTTCTTGAATCTCATATATACTTTCTAAAACTATGTCACACACTTGTGAAATTTGAACTACATTTTGTTCAACCTTTCTCAAATGAAAAAATGGCCTATATAAGAATTGTATATATTGATGAGCTTAACAAACTCGGTATTCAAAACTTTTCAATTTGAAGTCATTTAGAGTTCATAATACTAGAGTCAAAGTGTTGTTTTTTTATTTGACTAAATTTGACTTGGTCAAACTTGCTCAAATGAGACACTAAATGACCTTAGATGAAAAAACTCTGAATACCAAGTTTGATCATCGCAGCAAGATCTACAATTGTGAAGTCATAACATATTACATAATATCCGTCTCTAAAACATAATATATTAAACATGCATCGTTGTATCATATGGGCACAACAGTGAATTTCTTCTTGACGTATGACCCTTCGTTATGATCTTGTCGTAACCATGGAGTGTCTTCATCATTTAACATGATGCTTGGATCTTTCTTCACTATGAAGGGTGGAATTCGGATATTTCTTTCGTAATCTTCTGACATGTCTGACTTGTCTTCATTTCCCACTATATTTATTTTCCCAGAAAGAATTATGTGGCGCTTTGGCTCATTGATCATTGAGTTGATGTCTTCGTTTTTTCCTCTCTTTGATTTTGTAGACATGTCTTTCACATAGAACACCTGACTCACATCGGCAGCAAGGACAAATGGTTCCTCTTTGTACCCAATATTGTTGAGGTCCACTGTTGTCATTCCATACTCTTTGTCGACTGTTACCCCTCCTCCGGTCAGCTTCACCCATTGGCACCGGAACAAAGGGACTTTAAAATTAGGTGCGTAGTCTAGTTCCCATATCTCTTCTATGCGGCCATAATATGTTTGTATATTCCCATTTGGATCTGTTCCATCTATGCGAACACCACTATTTTGATTGGTGCTCCTTTTATCTTGGGCAACTGTGTAAAATGTATTCCCATTTATCTCGTACCCTTGGTACGTGAGGATATGCCACGATGGCTGCCTAGCCAACAAATACAGTTGCTCATCAATATTATCATCGCCTTGACATTCTTTTTGCAACCAACCACTGAAACTTTCCATGTGCTGACGCCTAATCCAAGCTTCAGTCTTCCCTGGAAATTTGGATCGTAAGAACTCCTTATGTATCTCGATGTACGGATGCACCAATGACGAGTTCTGAAGAACTGTGTAGTGTGCTTTATTGAAATAATCGTCTTCCATGCCGATATATGTTTTCTTCCCTAAAGTTCCTTTACCACTGAGTCGCCCCTCGTGTCGTGATTCAGGAACGCCAATCGGGGCAAGGTCAGGAATAAAGTCAACACAGAACTCAATGACCTCCTCTGTTCCATAGCCCTAGGCGATGCTTCCTTCAGGCTTAGAACGGACTTTCACATATTTCTTCAAGACTCCCATAAACCTCTCGAAGGGGAACATGTTATGTAAGAACACAGGTCCAAGAATACTAATCTCCAAGAATACTAATCCCGTACACACCCATGAATCCTAACAGGTTCACACAAAGATTCTTTATTAGGTGCATCACGTCGATTGCGTTGCGGACCTCTAGGACTTGCCAATAGGGTAGCTCCCAAAAGATGGACTTCTTCTTCCACATGGGTGCGTGTCCCTTAGCATCTTTGGGAACAGATTCACTGCCTTGTCCCTTTCCAAATACTACTTTTACATCCTTGACCATTGCGAGTACATCTTCCCCGGTTCGGTTATGAGGCTTCTTCCGATGGTCTGGCTTACCTTTAAAATGCTTCCCTTTCTTTCTTACTTGGTGATTCAACGGAAGGAATCGACGATGGCCAAGGTACACGACCTTTCGACATCTTTTCAAATATATACTGTCAAGGTCATCAAAACAATGTGTGCATGCATTATATCCTTTGTTTGTCTGACCTGAAAGATTACTTAAAGCAGGCCAATCATTGATTGTTACGAACAACATTGCTCGTAGGTCAAAGTGTTCTTGTTTGTACTCATCCCAGATACATACACCTGGTTTGTTCCATAAAACTAGAAGTTCTTCAACTAATGGCTTCAGATAGACATCAATATCGTTGCTAGGTTGCCTCGGACCTTGGATGAGGATCGGCATCATAATGAACTTCCGCTTCATGCATAACCATGGAGGAAGGTTGTAGATACATAGAGTAACTGGCCAAGTGCTATGACTAGTGCTCTGCTCTCCAAAAGGATTCATACCATCTGTACTTAAGGCGAACCTTAAGTTTCTAGCCTCATTTGCAAACTCTGGAAATTCCCTGTCTATCGCTCTCCACTGGGACCCATCAGCTGGGTGTCTCAGCATATTGTCTACCTTACGGTCTTCTTTATACCACCGCAACAACTTTGCATGGTCTTTATTTCTGAACAAACGTTTTAAGCGTGGTATTATAGGAGCATACCACATAACCTTGGCAGGGATTTTCTTTCTAGGACGTTGTTCACCCTCGACGTCACCAGGATCATCGCGCCTGATCTTATACCGCGATGCTTTACATACCGGACATTCATCCAAATTCTCGTATTCATTGCCATGGTAGAGGATGCAGTCACTAGGACATGCATGTATCTTCTGGATTTTTAATCCCAATGGGCAGACAACTTTTTTTGCTTCGTACGTAGTGGTGGGCAATTCATTTGGCTTCGGAAGCATCTTCTTTATGAGGTTCAATAAATTCCCAAATGCCTTGTCGGATATATCATTCTTTGCCTTCCACTGTAGCAATTCTAGTGTTGTACCCAGCTTTTTTTGCCCCTCTTCGGCCGTCGGGTATAGCAACTTCCTATGATCCTCAAGCATGCGCTCGAACTTAACTTTCTCTTTTTCACTTTCCAATTCTTGTTGTGCATCATGAATGGCATCGCCAAGAGCATCACCGAGATCATCTTCTACCGCTACCTCTTCTTCATCTCCCCCCATTGTAGTGTCATCAAAGGCACCATACTGAGCAATAATGTCATCAATGTCTAAATCTTCTCCTTCACCTTCTTCCATCATTACCCCGCTTTCTCCATGCTTAGTCCAACATATATAGTTTGACATGAAACCTGACTTAAGCAAATGTGAATGAAGACTCATTGAGCTTGAATATTCCTTTAAATTCTTACATAGGGCACATGGACAGCACATGAAACCATCCCGCTTATTTGCCTCGGCCACACCTAAGAAATAGTGCAAGCCCTTAATAAAGTCTTGGGAGCGGCGATCGGCATTGTACATCCAATGGCGTGACATAATCTGTATTACACGATAAATTATGAAAACCTTGAACATAATTTAGTATTTTATTACACAACACAAATGACACACACACGGTTGATTAATTAACTAAGCCTGGCTACAACGTAAGCAATCCCAACTATCACTAAACAAACTAAAACTACAATGCACTTCAGTAACATAATTATTTCGTGATCGTACGCAACTAAAATAGACAAATCATTCTTCTATTGAATATCAATAAGCTTCTCCTGCTGGCTCACTGACTCATCAGCAACAGCCGCTACCTCAAGCGCACCCAAATTCTGCACATATGTAGCATAATCTTCCTCCCAGTACCAACCATCGCATCCATTGCCCTCCCACTGAAATTAAAGCCAAAAAATATTTAGTCAAAAATATTCAAGAAAAGCAGGTCAATTAGCCATAAATAAAAAATGCGTCAGAAACTCACATCGCGATCCGGGCACTTGTAGAAAACACGACCCTTGTTGGGTCCCTGTCTCTTGACTCGGTACTCCATCACAATCTTCTGCTTACACTTGCCGCAGATAATGAGAGGGAGTTCTGGCCTCAGTCGTTTCGCAACCGAACGAGAGGCCGAGGATCCGGTACCAGTTGTCATCTACTTTCTATACTTATTTTTGCAAACTAGTGTAAATTTCATATTTTCTAAAATGATATATTTAACCTAAACTAGTACGGATTTCACATGTTTCAATAAATAACCATCCGTACTAGTTGACCTTGCTTACGTGATCATCTCGCGAGCATTTCTCCACCGGATGGCACCGTACTTGGCCAAGGAAGAGCTCCGATTCTACGAGAAAGGGAACACGGTCTTCCACGACCGTTGCCGCTCTCCCTCGTAGAATCAAAGCTCCTCCTTGACGTCCGTTACCGCTCGGCAGAGAACATGCTCGCCGAGATGAACACGGTCCGCAAGTTCAACTAGTACGGATTTTCTATAATTTTCTAACAATTTTCTAAGTTTTTCATTTCATGGAAAAATTAATTCTAAGATCACGTAAGCCACCGGGGACGAGGATGGCGCGTGCTCCAGCGAGGACAAGCGAGGCGTGATTTTGATGAACTAATTTAACTTTTGTTTATCCAAACATATATGCAAATCATCATGTGATTTTGAGCTAAAAATGACATATAAAATCATAATAAAGTCCAACATATAAAGTTACACATGCATCTACATCGTAAAATGAGATAAGCTACTGACAAAACATAAGAGGATTAAGTTTCTTACCTCCAAAATCGAAGAGCAACACCAATGGATGGGGAGAGAGCAAGAACAACAGCAAGCTGAAGAACAGATGCAGTGAGTTTGAATGCAATGGCTCGGGCTCGGGAAGGAAGAAATGAGCTGAATTATAAGCCGGGATAATTAGTCCCGGTTAGGGGTACAAACCGGGACTAAAGATTAATCTTTATTCCCGGGGCATCACCCAAATCGGGACTAAAAGCTTTAGTGCCGGTTGGTATTACCAACCGGGACTAAAGGTAGTCCCAGTTGGTAATACCAGCCGGGACTAAAGATCCTTGCCCCGCGAAGGACCGTTGGGCAGGGACCTTTAGTCCCGGTTGGTATTACCAACCGGGACTAAAGGGTCCTTTAGTCCCGGGGGTAAAAAATGCCGAGGCTAATGTTAAATTGGGACATCGTTCTAAAGTCTGTTCTCTAGTAGTGCGTGGTGGTGGTGGCCGAGGTGGTGGTGGTAGAGGTGGTCGAGGTGGACGTGCACAAAAGTCGCCGGTGCCTCCTGCTGTTCCTGTATCTGACACCGTCGACCTCACTGATCCAAGGTAATCATGTTGACATTTTTCACATTTCGTACCACTATGATTTGGATGCTTGCAAATTTTTGCAATAGCTAGCATAGTACTATGAGCAGGATACATCTATTTTGTGTCTCCTTGGTAATATATTTGTTGAAAACAGCGAGGCAGATTGGAATGATGAAAATTCTAGGATAGTATGTGAGATTTTTGCTGATGAAGTAGAAAAAGGTAATCGCGCGAACACTCACTTGAATAAGGCTGGGTACAAGAATGTGATACAAAGGTTCAAAGATAGGACCGGTATTGAGTACACTAGAAAGCAATTCAAGAACAAATGGGACAAATTGAAAGGTGACTATGGTATTTGGAAGAAACTCACCAACAATGAAACTGGTATTGGCTGGGACGAAACGAAAAAGAACATTGACATGCCTGAAAGTTGGTGGAAGAAAGCAATCAAAGTAAGTTCATTTCAGATGTATTGGCATTTTAAATTTCTCTCTATGTTCATGAATATAACCTTAATTTGTTGCATTACAGGACATTAAGGGTTGTTCGAGGTTTAGGCATCGAGGTCTCCAGAATGAGGACAAGTTAGAAATAATGTTTGAGGACCTTCGTAATACCGGTGATGACCATTGGGGTGCTTCTAGTGGTGTACCACCTTCCCAAGCGAACATGTCATGTGATAACTCTCACATTAACGTTGATGATGAAGAGGAGGGCGACAATGATGATGATAGTGAGCCAGAGCAAGTGACACCCACTAGTCTGAGAAGGAAGAGAGGTATAGGTCCTGTTCACACTAAAGGAAAGAAACCAAAGACAAATACTGGACATTGGTTAAAAGAACATATGGGTAAAATAGTGGAGATGAATGAAAGGACAACTGCTTCTTGCGAGTCCTTAGCAAGGAGGGAGGAGAAAGTTGGATGTTCCATACAGGACGTAATGACCTTAGTTGAACAGTGCGGTGCTACTCCAAAAACAAATGAGCATTTCATTGCAACTATAGTTTTTACCAAGAGGGCTGAGAGAGATGTTTCTGACTTTGAAGACACCTGAGGATAGATTTGATTGGTTGACAAAGAAGCATGAGTGGTTATCTAGACATGGTGTTTCAAAGTAGTGCATTGCATTTTTTCGATACATTAGTGGTCAGAAAATTTGATAATATGTTTCTAAGTACTGCATTCCATTTTTTTCTAAGCATTAGTAGTCAGTACAATTGATAATATGTTTGTGTTGGATGAAAATTAATGGTCATGGTACAATTTTGAAAGTTTCCTTTATGTGGACAGATCTGATTCGGATGAAAGTGAATCTGATTCGGATGATAGTGATTCTGATGTTTCTGATCACTGGGTTTCAAATACTATGCAATTGATACGGTCCAATCAAAACAATTTGTTTGCTGCTGCTCTTCTTGCAACCAAGTACTACATGCCATATGTTGATAAAAATGAAGCCAGAACTCCAGCACAGTCTGGATTTGGTTGGACTTTGGAGGTGCTAACCACCCCAGGTGAAAGTCATAATATGTTCAGAATGAATGCATCATTATTTTACCAGCTGCATAACTTATTAGTGAACAAATATGGTTTGGAGTCATCCCTGCACATGAATTCTTTGGAGTCACTTGCTATCTTCCTTGTAATATGTGGCCACGGTACATCCTTCAGTGCTTTGCATGGAATATTCAAGCATTCTAGAGAGACAATGAGTAGGAAATTTGATGATGTCCTGCATTGTTTGGTGTCCATGTGTGAGGACTACATAAGGCCTATTGACCCTAACTTCCGTACAACACATCCTAGGATAAGTAATGATAGTAGGATGATGCCTCATTTTAAAGATTGCATTGGAGCTCTAGATGGTACTCATATCTCAGCTACACCGCCTCCAAATGAACTCATTAGATTTATTGGTCGAAGTCGCAAACCGACGCAAAATGTTCTAGCTATTGTTGATTTTGACATGCGCTTCACATATGCATCTATTGGACAACCCGGATCTATGCATGACACGAGTGTTCTCTTTCATGCACTTAGGCATGACCACGACAAATTCCCGCACCCCCCTCTAGGTATGTACAGGCAACATGTTAGATTTTTAAAAGTTTAATTGTATAGTACATTCATGCAATTCACTTTTGCTCAATTGTATGCAGGAAAGTATTATCATGTTGATGCCGGATATCCAAATAGACCAGGGTACTTGGCACCATATAAGGGTGAGAGGTACCATGTGCCGGATTGGCGGAGGGGCCCTGCTCCAAGCGGTGAACAAGAGTGGTTTAACCATTTGCATTCAAGTATTCGAAATGTGGTCGAGCGCTCATTTGGTGTGTGGAAGATGAAGTGGAGGATCCTTCTTAATATGCCGAGTTACCCGATGGAGAAGCAGAAGATGATTGTCGCCGCAACCATGTGTCTACATAATTTCATCCGTGAGAACAGTTCGGAGGATAAAGATTTTAGCAAATGCGATCGGAATCCGGATTATGTGCCCACTGTACATCGGAGGTATAGAAAGCATTTTGGTTCGCACACCAGTGATACATCAACTACTGAATCTAGTGATCGGAATATGGATAAATTTCGTGATAACCTTGCTCGAGCAATTTTTCTTTCTAGATCATCATGATTATATATGTTTGCATTATATCAGGATATATGATTTTTGTATTATATTATCACCTTGCACGAGCATGATTATTGTTTGAACAGAACAGTACTCCAAAAAATAATGCGTTGCTTGCTAATTCTGTATGGTTTCAATTTTTTATTAATTGTAATTTTGAATTCTGACTATAATTTGTAAACTTTAAATTACAATTTTAAAATGCAAATTTACTCGGATGAAACCAAATGAAGATGCGTACACCTGCACATGTTACTACATGTATCTATACAAGGGTAGATTTGACAATTAACCATGCATGATAGACAAGTGAAACCGTTTTGCCAAACGTGACATTAAAATAGCTCCGGCTCCACTGCAAAAGCCGTTTGTGGAGCTGAAGCAAAAAAAAAATGGCTTCACTGCAGAAGTGAAGCCCTACCAAACGGGGTCTAAACTTGTCTAAACCAGTTAATTAACCCACTGTTGTGGTTTTCCCAGGCGGTCTTGCACACGTGGCAGTCCAGCCTGAACAAGGTGGACATGCTGACGACTGTGAAGACCTGGCACTCGATTCCGCCATGGGAGCAGAGGAATGCGTTGCTCCGGTCTCCCAACCCAACCTCTGCAGGTGCTCGCGAGGGCGATGGCTCCGGTAATGTGGGGCCGCGCCGCCACGGACGGGACCTCGTCGCGGCTGAGACGGGCGGAGGCAGGCACGCGCTGCTAGGGGCCGACGGCGCGCTGAGGGGGCCAGGCCGCGCGGCCGGCGAGGGCGCAGGCAAGGCGGCGTCGCTGCGGATTTGGGTGAGGCGCAGGCAGTTCGGCCTCACTGACGGAACGGAGACGGGTTCCTTCTGCTATGCGCCACATGCACCTAACGAGCGGGGCCAAGGACCAGTGTGTCCACCTTGTCTAGGCTACTGCCATGTGTGCAAAACCGCCTAGGGAAACCGATATAGGGCGTTAACTGACTAGTTTAGACAACTTTAATGTGTTAAATACCTGGTTTTCGTTAGGTTTATATACGAGGCCACGTTTAGTTTCATCAAAATCCAAACTTTAGCACTATGCAAAAAGAAGATTTCCCGTCACATCAAACTTGCGGTACATGCATGGAGTACTAAATGTTGACGAAAGCAAAAACTAATTGCACAGTTTGGTTGTACTTTGCGAGACGAACGTTTTGAGCCTAATTAATCAACGATTAGACAATTATTACCAAATACAAACGAAATGCTACAGTGTACTACAGTGATCTCTCCTTCCGACGGCACCAACTTCGGCCAGCAACTAAACGCCGCCCGAGTAAAACTCAGTCACCAGTGCCGGGCCTGAGGGGGGCAAACGGGGCAGCCGCTCCAGGCCCCCAGCGTCACTGGCCCCCTCCCAGTATATATGCATGTAATACTAGTATTAGGATTAGTACTAGTTTTTTTTTTGCCCAAAAATAAAAAAGCTAGAGCCCACTATGCCACTGCAGGCCGTAGGGCATTGGATTTAGACATCAAAGCGAGACGAGTGCTGCTCATCAGGAGGCCGAGCGATCATTTAATCAACAGGATTACCGAGGCTGCTGCCCTTCTAGTTTCCGTCCTTTCCCTTGCTTTCAATTTTTTAATTGAGAATCCAATTCATTTGTTAGAGTACACTGTAACTAAAATTGTTCACGTGCCCAAAATTCTGTTTGATGTTCTTAAATTTTGAAATTCAATTTTCAATTATTCAACCAAACTCTAATGGAAAAATGACTAAAAAGTTACACATCTCGACGAGTTCTACAACTTTGTTGTTGATGAATTTTTTGTTTGAAATCGTTTAATATTCGAAAACTGTTGACTATGTGAAAATAGATACATCTCACACTTTGTTATGTGACTAAGTGAGAGATGGTTCTATTTGTGGAGGATGTATAGGCCCACTTTGTTAAAATGACTTGACATTTTTATGCTAAGCTTATACACCCATATTATGCCCACATGCCAAATTTTATGATTTGCGGACCACTTTATGATATTATTACATTTTTCCACTGGAGCCACCAAAATACAAGTTCGAGTAACCCCTAGCGAAACACTTGATTCTCCATTAATTTTCAGGATGCGAGCTCAAATAGAACATGTATTCTTATATATATTTTTTCTAATTTTTAGATATTGGTTGGCATCACGTGTAGTTCAAGTTAGAGTTATTTTTCAAGACCGTAGAAAATCACTTAAATCTTAGAAAATACCAAATCACTTCTAAAAATCCTTGAATTCTTGACAGTATTGATTAGGTAGTCTAGTTCATGTAAACATTATGTGTAGTCCATTTTCCAAATTCATGTTTTAATAATATAACAGTTAACATGCACGTGCGGCACGCACATGTCTAGAAGATATTTGTTGTTTTTATTTGCCATTTTCTAGCTCGTTTATCCTTATCATCTTATCATATTATTTCCATGTTTTTTAAAAAACCAACATTTTTTTATTTTTGTATTTTTTTGTTTTTATTTGTATTGAATTTTTTATGTTTTTTAAACTTTTATAATTTATAATTCATCGCTAATTTTTATATTGTACGTATGTTGGGGCATTAGAGTAGAATTTCATATCGTTTAGATAAGGTATTATTAGACACACTAATCATGTTTTTTTCCTTATTAATGATTTTTTTTTATTTTGTTTTTTTACCAACTTTGTATTTGTATATATTTTATTTTCTAATTCTAATTGGACCAAAAGCCCATAGACCCTGGTAGCAGCGAGCAAGTGGCAAGCGTCCATAATTGTTTCTGTCATCATCTAATTTTTCTACAGCAGCGCATCCCAATTCACCGTCTTCTCCATTTCTCTCCACCTCCTCTCCTCCATTTCTGCCCGTACTCCACCCTGCTATGTAGAGCACCCCGCCGAGGCTGGTGCGCGTCCCAGTTCTTGCCGCCGGTGAAGAAGTTGAGTCGGGCAGAGCTCCTTTGCCGGGTCTGGCCGCGTCGCCCATATGGCTGGCCGCCGTAGTTGGTGAATATGCAGTGCCGGCCCTAAGGGGTGGGCAGGAGGTGCGACGGCCGAGGGCCCTCGCGGGATGGGGGCCCAAACCCAAGTATATAATACTCCATACCCTTTAGCTATAGTCTATTAGGATTTAAGATTAATGAGAAGATGCAGCGGCCCATCAGCAAAAGGAGTCGTCGGCCTTTTTCTTTCCGAGAGGCAAGGAGCCAAGCCGCCAACACCCGCACATAGCGATCGCGAGTCGCGACTTCCGAACTTCTGGCGAGACGGGAGACTGCGAGAGACACAACGCCGATCACCAGTTCACCACGCGATCACCAGCGCAGATCACCGAGACACCGATGCTCGAGTTCTAGTCTTCCAGAAGCCAGACGACGACGGCGACCAGGCAGCTGAAGCAGGGCTCGACGAAGACGACGACATCTGATCTTGGTTATTGCCTTCTGCCCTTTTTGTAATTTGTGAATCTTGGTTCTGAATAAGTTCATATCCAAATTGTCTGTGTCCTAGGTTTTTTTTCCTTGTTCAATTTTTATCTAGTACTTTGTACTAATATAGTTATGTTTTTCTTATAATTTAGGTCAGGTGTTAGAATTTTAGAATGTTACCTGAGAAACATTTGTCGAGAGGGGCCATCGCGACAAATTTGCTAGAGGGCCCTCAAAATCCTAGGACCGGCACTGTGAATATGCCCGTAGGTTGCTGAGGCAGGGCTACGCTGGGTCTGGCCGCGTTGCCCAGGGCTGTCCGCCGGAGCTGGTGGATCCACCTGCAGGACGCCGAGGCAGGTCTGAGCCAGGTCTGGCCGCGCTGCCTGCTAGCCGTTGGTACAGGGCCGCGCCATCGGGCAGGTTGCCATTGCTGGTTGCGCCGTCCGAAGGCCGCCAGGGCATGCTCTTATATGTAGGTATGGATAGGGATGTCTTATAGAATCAGAACCTAGCACCACCACCACTTTTTGATATATCTGTGTTGGATGGAGGGTAAATAGAGTAAAACTTTGTAGCTAATAAAGTCATGTATCCCAAGCATGTGACAGCAAAACTTATCTCTTAACATATGTGGTTCCTGTGGCCAGCTCCTACACATGCAACACCTACCTTTCAAGCTATATATACTGAACTCAATTTTTTTCTTGCAGGGAAGTTAATGATTTTGCATGTTTCCTTGTTCCTCAGGTTCACCTAGTGAACCTCTACTACCCTCATGCTAAGCATGTAGGGGTTCCTAATCCTTTTGGTAATCAGATTCAACTAACTTCATTGGAGAAGGTTTTCAAAACCGAGTCTAATGGATATTATGTTAATAAGAGGATAAATGTTATTATTTGAGGAGTCCTTTCGGTAACGGTCATCTCTGCAGAGTACATGCCACCTATGTACATTGGTGGCAAGGCTGACCCATTTGTGGTCCTGTACTTAAGGAGGTGAGAAACCAAAAAGAAGACAAGGGTTATTATCTTTCCCAATCTCAGAGTTATGTACGCCCATATATTTTTTTCAAGGCTCTCATAATTCAGTATTATTGAAGGTTGTGACAGGCACGCTAAATCCAATATGGAACCAGACATTTGATTCATTGTACAAGATGCACGTCATGATTTGCTCATGGTGGAATTATGCGACCATGATACATTTGGAAAGGTGTGCATTATGTCTCTTGCATATTGTTTGTTCATTTGAAATCTAAAACTCCCTACATTGATTCTTTGTGGCTTCGCGACATTACTTCCGATTTTTCCCTGTGTTATTCTTTATAAGTTTTTTTCATTTCGTCGACTTGACAAGTCAGAGAAAAACTGTGCGAGAGGCTAACCGAGTGGCACAGCTAGGTTTTTGGTTGTTGTATGCAAATCGTACCTAAACACAATAATATATTATTATAAATAGTTGAATACTTTATTAACATTAGACCAATGAGTTTAATAATAATCTTGCAGTAACCAAATATGTAATCAAGCTTGTGTTGTTTGCAATCAGCATGTTTGGATTAGGATGGCGTTGTTAGTTAACATCAACCTTAGCCCTTAACTTTGCACGATAGTTACGGATATATTCCCAAATTTTAGCCTGTCTTTCTGTGTCTGCGTCTTTATCATTACACTGTACACCAGTATGTTCTGTTTCATATTTAAGTGTGTTTTGCCTCAAATATATAACATTTAATAGTACTGCAGTAATATTTCAAATTTGTAATCAAACCTGTGTTGTTTGCTCTCATCATGTTTTGGATTAGGATGATGTTCTTCATTAGCACTGGCCTTAGCCCTTAACTTTGCACGATAGTTACATTGATATTCCTGATTTCTAGCATCTATATCATTAGACTGCACACCAGTATGTTCTGTTTCATGTTACAATTAATTCTATTACACATTTATAACATGTAATTGTATTATAGTAACATAATTAACATAAGTTTAAATCAAACCTGGTTGCTTTGCTATTATCATGCTAGGATCAGGGTGTTCTTTTTATGTTACTAACAGCCTTAGCCTGTAACCGTGCACGATAGTTACGATGATATTCTCGGCTTCTAGCCCGTCTTTCAACATCTTTATCGCAAGTCATTACATCACGTTTCCTTTTATATCCTATTGAATTTCTATTCTCCAAGCCGACTTCATCCTCTAACAAATATACGAAAATGTTATTTGATTTTGAAATAAAAAAATCCACATAGATTGATTTTTAAAAAACAAATAACATATCACCTTGAACATTGCCATCTTGTCTTGTGCTCGAAGCCATACCAAGGTTTAGGTTGTCATGTTTATATTAATATGGAGCACAGCAAACAAGGAATTTTAAAGCAATGGTGAAACAAAAAATTAAAGATAAATGCATTTAAGCAATTCAGGATGTGTACAGACATGCAGAACAGAAGGCGCAGTTGGGTAGAATTTAGTCTCGGGTAGAATTTTGTCTCGGTGAAAGTAGTCGTGATCGTTCAGGAGTGGGTGCGTGCGGGTATAAAATTGTCTCGGTGAAAAAAAAACGCCGGCGATGGAATTGTATGGCAGGAACCCAAAAATCTTACGTTTTTGTAAGATGTGGCCCATATGTTAGGAGGTAATGACGTTTATTATCCCTTAGATCAAGATCTCAAATCACATCTAAGGGTTAAAACACAGGGTGGGTAGGAATTTTCAGGTAACAGGTATTTTTCAATTCCTTCGCTCTTTTTAGTATAGATAGATTAGTATAGCATATTTGGACTGAAAATAGAACAAGAAAAAATAAATAAACATTGGGCCTCATCGGCACAGACGGCCGTCCGCTTCCCAAGCTATCTCATGGCAGCCTTCGCGTCCTCCCTCCTTGAAGTCGCCGCATCCTCATCCTGCGCGGCCATCTCTCCCCAGCTCCCTCGTGGAGCTCTGGCCCCGCCTCCGTCCCCTCACCGTCGCGTCAGCTATTCCCTCCACGCTTCCCCTGCGAGGCGCCATCGGATGGCTTCATAGCCAGCGCCGCTCATGCAGCCTACGGCGGAGTCCAGGGTCTCCACGGTAGTGGATGTCGACCTCGGCAACCGTAGCTATCTGATCGACATTGGCGCAGGCCTCCAAGATGAGCCAGACCTGCTGCAAAGGTAGTCAAATTATAATTTTTTCTCGACTGTTAAGTGTATGATCCTTATTTCTGTTTGCGCAGGCATGTTCATGGTAAGAGATGGCCGAGCTCACCACCAACTATGGCTATATAGGTAGTTTACTTCTGAAACTTTTGGTAGTTCACTTCTAAAATATTTTCTTACGGTAACAATGCAGGTCCATGAGCCCATGGGTAACCTTTGGACATTCTGCTGTTCCTGAAACCAATTAATTGTAGTGTTGCCTTCTCCAGTTCGCGTGTTTCTCTGGCGTCGAACTACCTGTTTGTTTGTGCAGCTTGGTTTTTCTTCCAGTCAGCAGGCCGACAGCATGACAATAGTAGTAGTTCTGCATTCATCTCTCAGCATTTCAGATTACAACAGCAGCAGCTCGAGTAGAAATACAGTATACAGCAGCAGGCCAGCACCCAGCAGCGAGCGACTCTTGCTAAGTGCTCTTTTCATTCGACAGTATACAATCTTTGCTTGCTTGCTTGTGCACCTGTTGAGCAATTTTTATTCGGATCAACACTGCCATTCATGGTAGAGGCTGGTTGCCTAAACGGTTCATAAATATTTAATTCTCTCAGATTTTTCTGTAGCTAATTTCCTGGTAGCTAAGTTAGCCTTTTCCTGGTAATTTCAGTTTGCTGTAGCCTTCCTACCTTGCTTGTGCAACTTAAGTAGTAGTAGTTCAATTGCATTTTTCCAGTGCAGATGTTATGACCGGCATCCCCTATGCCAGACGCAGGCCCAATAGTGGCTAGGGGGGCGGTCTGTTAAGGGGCTTAGAGGCCCAATTTATCGCTTATTTGGTATTTTCTTAGAGATAGATATAGTTCCTTAATTATAGCATCTATAGGGAAGGATAAATACTTGTAATCTGGGATGATTGGAAATAAGCAGAAAGCAACAATTAAGTTGCTGGCTTCCCTTGGGAGCCAGCCGTCCCTGCCCTCTCTCCCTCGCATGAACAGTACCCTCATACTGTAGCACCACGTGAACTCTAGGGCTGCAGCAGCAGCCGCCGCTCTCTCGCCGCCATGGGCCCTCGCCGACGTCGAGAGTACAGACCACGTCCTCCCCTCTTCCACCCCTATAACCTGCGCAGCAACTCCGGTAGGGCATCAAGCCCTATCAACCTGGTATCAGAGATGTCAGGCCCTAATCCCACCAACAATCTGCCACCGCCGCCGATCACCTCCGCTGACGCGGTGGTCACCGCCTCGCCGCTGCCACCTGCCTCCGCGCTCGCGACCCAGATGAAGCATGCGGCACAGATGACGCCGGATCAGGTGGCTGCCGCCATCGGGGAGCTGACTCGCTCGATGGCTGCCATCCAGTCCTACCTGGCCAGCGCGCCACCACCGCTTCCTTCGCTGCCGCTGCCACCGCAACTGGCTGCGACCACCCTGCCAGCGGTGCTGCCGTATGGGATGCCCTACTCCAGCATGACGGGCATTCCCATCCATCTCCTCTGGATGCCGCCTTCCCCTTCGTTGATTCCATCATGGGCTTTAGTCTCGACGACTAGCCCGGTGTACACCATGGCGACCTCTCCGGCTACGACATCAGTAGTGCCACCGCCCACTACCGCCGCTGTGGTCTTCCACGGGGGACCCCAGGCCGATGGCTTTTTCTATGGGGGTTCTGACGGCCCCTCTTCTACGGACCTGGGCACCTAGGTGTGAGTGCCTCCCCATCCACAGGCAGTGTTCCTGAGCCCTTCGTCCAGGGCGCACATGGGGCCCCTCAGGGTGCTCACCCTCCGCATTTCTTCAAGCTCGAGTTTACGACCTACGACGGCTCCGAGGACCCCCGGAATTGGCTCAATCACTATGAGCAATTTTTGGAGGGCAGCGTACCCTCGCCTCAGATCCCACCTGGCTCACGTCCTATCATCTGACTGGTGCGGCACAGACATGGTACTATGCCTTGAAGCAAGATGAGGGCATGCCCACCTGGGACTGTTTCAAGGAGCTGTGCAATCTGCAGTTCGGGCCGGCGGTTCGTAACACCTGACTGTCCGAACTCGCCCGCCTTCCGTTCACCTCCACGGTGAAGGACTACTCAGCTCGCTTCAACGCCGTGCTCTACCATGCCCGCAATCTCTCGGCCCCGCAGAAGGCTGAGCTATTTGTGGCGGCCTCTCGAAGCATATCATAGTCAATGTGGATCTTCGGGAGCCCTAGGACCTTCAGACGGCCATGCATCTGGCCTAGGCATTCGAGCACCGGGCTAATGCCACTATACCAGCCACAGGACAGTGTGGCACCTGGCCACCCCAGCGGCTAGGTCTTCTAGTGCCCCCTCGACCCCCGGCGCGGCTGCTGTTCTAGCAACAGCAGGGTTGGCAACCCCTGCTCGGCCTTTCCGCCGTCTGTCTCCAGCCGAGCAATTGGAGCGTCGCCGCCAGGGTCTCTGCTATAACTGCGATGAGCCGTATGTGCGCGGCCATGTGTGTCCGCGGCTCTTTTATCTGGAGTCCATAGATTTTCTTGACGATGAGGTTCCCGCGGAGGTGGCTGCGGTAGCAGCCTTCCAGAAGGATGCCGCACCCTAGGAGGTTGTCCCTATCGTCGTCCAGGAGCCCACAGCCTAGGCCACCGTCTCCCTATATGCCATTGTGGGCATCCGGACTGAGAATGCCATGCTCCTTTCGGTCCATGTTCATGGCCATCGTCTCGTGGCGCTCCTCGACTCGGGCTCGATGCATAACTTCATCAACGCTGACCTCATGCGCCGCCTACGCCTCTCCACCACGCCCCAACCTTCCATGCGGGTGCTAGTGGCTAACGGGGACCGTGTGCCCTACGAAGGGGTCGCCCATGACGTCGCTCTCGCCATTGGTGGGGAGGAGTTTACCATCAGCTGCTTCAGCATCAATCTCGGGTGGTTCGATCTCATCCTCAGCGTCAAGTACCTCCGCACCTTGTGTCCTATTCTCTGGGACTTCGAGGATCTATGCATGGCATTCACCCGCGGCGGCCGGCGTATTCTGTGGAAGGGCATTGGCTCTCCCCACGATGACATTCAGGAGCCAGCCACGAGGGCGGTCATGGCTGCCCCATCACAGCCCCTGCTGGACCGCCTCCTCCACTAGTTCGGGCCGGTCTTCGACGAACTGCAGGGGCTACCACCGGCAAGGCCATATGATCCCTGCATCCACCTGCTTCCGGGCACAGCACCGGTCGCGGTTCGTCCCTACTGCTACCCCCAGCTACAGAAGGACGAGCTGGAATGACAATGTGCAACCATTCTCGCCCAAGGCATCATCAGACCAAGCATGTCCCCATTCTCCACCCCCGTGCTGTTGGTGCGCAAGGCGGATAACTCCTGGCGTTTCTGCATTGACTACCGCGCTCTCAACGCCAAGACATCTAAAGATAAGTTCCTGATCCCGGTGGTTGATGAGCTCCTCAATGAACTACATGGCGCTAGGTTTTTCACCAAGCTCGACTTGCGCTCGGGCTACCATCAGGTGCGAATGCATCCTGACGACGTCGCCAAAACAGCGTTCCGCACACACCATGGGCACTTTGAGTTTCTGGTGATGCCATTCGGCCTCTCCAACGCTCCGGCAACGTTCTAGGCCATGATGAACGACGTGCTTTGCCCCTTCCTCCGCAGGTTCGTGCTGGTGTTCTTCGACGACATCCTCATTTTTAGCTTTTCATGGGCAGAGCTCTTGCAGCACATCAGCATCATCCCCGATGCGTTACGGGCGCACAGGCTCCACCTCAAGCGCTCCAAATGCTCATTTGGGGCCTCCTCGGTGGCGTACCTCAGCCATGTGATTTCAGCAGGCGGTGTCGCCATGGACACCGACAAGGTGGTCGCTGTGGCGTCATGGCCGACCCCACGGTCCACCCGTGGCCTGCGCGGCTTCCTAGGCCTCGCCGGCTACTATCGGAAGGACATCCGCGACTTTGGCGTCATCGTAGCCCCGCTGACTCACCTCCTGCGCAAGGATGCATTCGCTTGGTTCGATGAGGCGGACATGGCGTTCTAGGCACTCAAGCGGGCTCTGTCTACAGGCCTCGTACTCCAGATGCCCGACTTCGCAAAGCAGTTCACCATGGACTGTGATGTGTCTGGCGCTGGGTTCAGCACGGTTCTCCACCAGGACGACGGACCGCTCGCCTTCTTCAGTCGGCCATTTGCTGCACTTCATCTCAAGCTCACGGCTTATGAACGTGAGCTGATCGGGCTCGTCTAGGCCGTCTACCTTTGGCGGCCATACCTATGGGGGTGTCACTTTTTGGTCCGCACGGATCATTACAGCCTCAAGTTCTTGCTGGACCAACGCCTCTCCACCATGCCGTAGCACCAATGGATCAGTAAGCTATTTGGGTTCGACTTCGTCGTGGAATATCGCCCCGGACAGCTTAACACCGTGGCGGATGCTTTGTCCCACCATGGTGTCGAGGACGGTGCTGCTTTAGGGGCGGCTATGCACTTGCTGTCCACGCCGGCATTCGCCCTCCTCGACGACATCCGTGCGGCTACAGCTGCAGCCGGGGATGCCCAGCTTCTCCTTCAGCGCCTCTAGGAAGGCGCGCTGGCCGCACCTTGGCGCATCGATGACGGTTTCTTGCTCCACGGTGCTCGCATATTCATGCCAACTTATGATGACCTACGCCATCAGGTGCTCCTCCTGGCTCACTCGGCGGGCCACGAGGGAGTCCAGAAGACGCTCCATCGCCTGTGCTCGGACTTCTACATCCCTGGCGACCGTGCTCTTGTCAAAAACTTCATGCGGGCGTGCACCGTGTGTCAGCGGAACAAGACGGAGTCCCTGCAGCCCGCCGGATTATTGCAGCCCCTCAACATTCTGTCCCAGGTTTGGGCGGACATCTCGATGGATTTTATCGAGGGCCTACCCAAGGTCGGCGGTAAATCCGTCATTCTCACGGTGGTCGACAGATTCTCCAAGTACGCGCACTTCATCGCCCTTGGCCATCCATTCTCCGCCGCTTTGGTTGCACGTGCATTCTTCGACGGCATTGTTTGTTTGCATGGGTTCCCTTCTTCCATCGTCAGCGACAGGGACCCGATTTTCAGTGGTCATGTGCGGCATGACCTCTTCAAGATGGCGGGCGTCACGCTCCGCATGAGCACAACCTTCCACCCGCAGACAGACGGTCAGTCTGAGGTGGTCAATAAAGTCATCATAATGTATCTTCAGTGTGTCATAGGTGACCGGCCGCGAGCGTGGGTGAACTGGCTGCCCTGGGTGGAGTACTGCTACAAAACCTCCTTCCACATGGCACTACGCGCCACACCTTTTGAGGTGGTCTACGGCCGGCCACCCTCGGCCATCTTGTCCTACACGGCCAGGTCAGCCAAAACGGACACGGTGGACGACCTTCTTCGGGAGCGTGACGAGGTGCTCGCGGAGATTCGGGAAAGGCTTCTCCAAGCACAGCAGCTGTCCAAGAAATACTACGACGCGTCCTACCGCGACCGAGAGTTTGCCATCGGGGATTGGGTATGGTTGCGCCTACTCCACCGCGTTGCCCAGTCCCTCGAGCTCTGCGCCAAAGGGAAGCTTGGCCCTCGCTATGCCGGTCCTTCCAAGTGCTGGAGGGCATCGGCCAGGTGGCGTACCGCCTCCAACTTCCGGAGGGCACCCGTCTGCATGATGTCTTCCATGTGGGGCTGTTGAAGCCCCACAAACGTGATCCCCCAGCGGCTCCTGCTCCTCTGCCACCGATATCGGATGGCCGGCTGTTGCTAGCTCTGGAGCGCACCCTTCGTGCACAACTTCGGCGAGACGTGTGGCACGTGCTTGTCAAATGGCGCGGCCTGCCAGCGGAGGACGCAACATGGGAGCCTCTCCAACATCTTCGCGACGTCTACCCCGACTTCCAGCTCGAGGACGAGCTGTTTGCGCAGGCGGGGAGAGATGTTATGACCGGCATCCCCTATGCCAGGCGCAGGCCCAATAGTGGCTAGGGTGCAGTCTGTTAAGGGGCTTAGAGGCCCAATTTATCGCTTATTTGGTATTTTCTTAGAGATAGATATAGTTCCTTAATTATAGCATCTATAGGGAAGGATAAATAATTGTAATTTGGGATGATTGGAATTAAGCAGAAAGCAACAATTAAGGTTTTGTCTTCCCTTGGGAGCCAGCCGTCCCTGCCCTCTCTCCCTCGCGTGAACTCTAGGGCTGCAGCAGCAGCCGCCGCTCTCTCGCCGACGTCGAGAGTACATACCATGTCCTCCCCTCTTTCACCCCTATAACCTGCGCAGCAACTCCGGTAGGGCATCAAGCCCTATCAACAGAAGTTTCGGAAATGTGGCATCTATTGCTAGCTATTTCAATTCTTCTCAAGTGTATTAAGCGCCATGCTTCTAAATCCTGTTTTTGGTCTTTGATTTTTCAGGCTACCAAACTGGAAGCAGAACTAGTAGAGCAGAGAAGAGGGCAAATGTATTTGTTCGAACCTATCCTTTTTTGTTTTTAGGGCTGGATGACAACTTTATGTAAAGCTGGATGAAAACTTGTGTATGTGATGCTAGATGAAAACTTTATGTAATTGAAAATGAGCTGATATATGGGCTGTATGTTGTATGTGCTATAATAATCGGCTGAAAAAATAAACTGAAAAATATGCTGAAACAAGATGTAAATGGGCTAAAAATATGTTGCAAATGGGCTGAAAACAGATTGAAAGTGGGCTAAAAACAGGCTAAAAAGTGGCCCACCTTTCATATTGTGCTGGGATGCCCACGTAAGCATCCATGTAAGCATCTATGATGATTGTTTTTTTAGAATTACACAGTACAACGTTGACGCCCACAACACGCATGCACACTCACACCTATGAATACACGTACATAAACCCTACCCCTATGAGCACCTCCGAAGTACTGAGCCGACAGATCTCGAGATTCACGAAGTCACCACAGGCGCCTTGCTGTCGATGGAGACGTCGCCTACCACTGAAAGCATAGCGTTGTTAAAGCCTGGAATAAATCCAGGAAAATACGAGCATCTGTGCCAAGTCGAGGACGTGAACCTAGATGGGCAGGTTCCACCACAAGTAACTCAACCAACTTATCTATGATGATTGGTGATGTGGAAATTTATCCGTGACGGTTATTTTTTGTCACAGAAAATGGGGTTGGCTGGGCTCACTAGGCCTCGGGCTCTACAGTGACGATTTAAAACCATCACCGATTCTCTTAATCCGTGATAGTTTTTAATACAGGGGTTAATCCATGACGCTCAATCCATGATGATCTCTGAAACCATCACAGATGCTGCATAGTGACGGTTTTTTGGTGATTGGTGATGGAAAATTTTCATCATAGATCAGCAGGATTCTTGTAGTGTTAATTAAAAAAACTCTTAGGCGTCATGGTCTCTTCACTGGGTTTCGCCACCTTGGTTATATATTAAGGTGGATTAGAACAACAAATAAAGTTTCTAGAGTTCATAACACTAACCCTAGGTTAGTCCTTTTACGTGAAGCGGTGACAAAACTGTACGTGGGTTAGTGGGAGTGTACGGTCTACTCATCATGTATAGTGGATGTGAGTCATTTAGACTATGAGACAATACAAAGACCAAACACTTTCGAAGTGTAGAGTTGATATGAACCATTTAGATCCGGTGGCATTAGAAAGATCAATTATTTCTAACACACGGTGTTGATGGGGTTCTAATATGGTAAGACAAGTCAATAATTTTTATACAAATCTGGCAAAAGAGTTGGCGATTATATTAAAATGATGAAGAATCCAGACAGTGTAATACAACATAGCTACAATAATTGGAAAAGGCCACATACAACAACAAGTGGTTCATTCAGGACAAGCCAACGATAAATTTACTTTAGCAATTACAGATATGTTTTCATGTACTCGTCCATGCGGGTATACTGAACCTCTGGGTACAACAAAGTATGGTTCATTCAGGACAAGCCAACAATAAGTTTACTTTAATAGTTACAGATATCTTTTCATGCACTCGTCCATGCGCATATACTGAACCCTTTGCGCACAACAGAGTATGGTTTATTCAGGACAAGCCAATAGTTACTTTAGCAGTTACAGATATCTTTTCATGTACTCGTCCACGCGGGTATACTGAACGTCTGGGTACAATAGGGTAGCCTCTGCTCCATCCTCACCGATTTCAAAATTTGTCAAGCAACCTTCATAGAAAATGTGGTAATAGTGTCCCACTCCGACTTGATTGGCGAAGTCTGTATCTACACATCCATGGAAAATCATAATTTACGTTTAATAGGGAGATGTGTAATGACAATTTTCATGGACACTAAAATTGTTTAGGAAATACCAACAATATTTTTTATAAGTATTAGTGTAGTACACTCCATACATCAGCCTTCAATGTCGAAGTAAGATGATACCATTTTTGGGATCAATTATGTGTACAGGTATCGGTGGAAATCACATCTGTTCACCCTAAACAATACTGATGTGACCCCCTCTCTACCAATTATGGTGTAACTAATAATTACACAAACAAGAAAGAATCTAAATCATATGCATTGGATTTTTCAATAAAAAAAACCTTGCATTGCCCTCAGACATACAAATTTTGTAGTTACCTTTCATTGAAGCCAAGAATTCATCTGCAGGAATGTGGATTTTCTCCAGAACATTTCCGGAAAGCTTTTCCCATTTTGCGATCACATCATTTTGAGTCAGGATGTTTTCATGTGGTCTTAGGTATATTGTCTTGTTCACTGCACGAGGATCATCAACAGACTTGATTGTATATGTTGCAACATCATCTTCATCACAAAATATAACTGCATGGTACATATATATGTGTCATAAATACGTAGTTAGAAGCCATGTTGTTACTTCTAGTTTTATAAATCACTGTGTAAATATGTCCATTTTGGATATGGTATGCTTTACAAGGGACATGCACAATATTGATTTATGTTCATATAAAATGGGAAAAATCATGTACATATAAAATCGTAAAGTTATAGCTAATATATATTTGTGATCAATTAAACAAACACTATAGTGAAAATGGATATTCATGTCAAATTAAATACAAAAGTAATGATGGACAAGTAGTGTATGATGTTTTACCTTTGACATTGCCGTCTCCATATACATGAACTTTCTCTTTGGGTGGCAAAAGGGTGCGCATTTGACATAGGTTTGGGCAAAAGTAACCAGCAAAGCAATTGGCAGAAACATAGGTGTGGGGAATGTTGGCATCTTCTATCGCCCATCTTAGGTCCATCTTCTCATCAAATGTAACCCTTCCTGGTTCAAGAGCATGCCCCATCTTGGATGGATCCATGCCGAATTCCGATGGTACAAAACGCTGCATCTCCACAATAACTTAAGTTTATTTAGACTCAGTACCTCTTCGTCTTTTGTTGTTCTATATATTGAACTATATATACGAGAGTCTGCATCTGTACATGTTAAAGGACATTTTTACACTGTTGTTTGCATTAGTTTCTTTATTCGTAGCTAATGTGAAGTTGGGAAGGCTCAACAAAAACACAAATGCCTCTGCTGCTGCGTTGTTGGTGCTCATATGGGATTGGATAGGATTAGCAGCAACAGTTTGAAGACCAGACACTCAAAACCATTTCCGATCTATAAACAAGTATAACGTACTTCGTTCGACTCAAAATAAGTGTACATCATGTGGTTAACTAATTTTAATTTTGACTATTATCAAATAGTATTGACATTTATATCCCTAAATAATTTAATATGATAATATATGGCATGATTAATTTGATGATGTTTATTTTCTATCATAAACATCAGTGAATTTTGTACATGTTTAGTTAAACCTGAAATTGATTGACTCTTCGAAATACTAGATGTGAGCTTATCTTGGTAGGGACAAGAGTATATTTGTTTGGTTCTTATTCTATATATATATATATATATATATATATATATATATATATATATATATATATAAAAGAAGAGTACATTCCCTTCGTCTTTGCATAACACAAGCACATCCTCAGAGAGCCAAGGAGGGAGGAGTCGGGACACGGTGGTGTCGCCGTCGGGCGTCAGGGATGACAGAGTCGGGGGCTACCAGAAGGAGTGAAGGGCCGGGGGCAGAGTGAGGATTAGGAAACAGATTAGAGACGGTGATGTGAAACAGAGAAGCACGTAGCACGGCGATCAGATGCGCCTGATTTTTTTTTAATTATTATTTTGGGTGCGTGTGCGACTCCCACGTCCTCTTCCTTCCCATTAAAGATTGAGCTTCTTTTTTCCACTCCACTGAAATTTCAAAAAAAAACTTTATCGTTGAAGTCGTTGGTGGTGTCCCCAAAATCAAATCTGTCGGCCCATCACAAAGCAAATAGAAGGTGATAGGTAGCGTTGAAAATGGATCAGATTATATGGAATCAAATCTTGATGTCACCTTTTACCACATTTTAATTCAGATTCCAATACAAATACGGATCTTTGCGAATATGAATACAAAATAGCGGTCCCGTATTCGGATTTCTATTCGAATATTTACTTAATTCAACTCAAAATGCATATTGTTAAATTTAACGTACATGAATAACATTTTATTACTAAATTCGTCGATAACCAAAGTGAAATAAAATCAAAGTACACTTCTAGTAATCATCAATATCGAAGTGAACCAAATTGTAATGGATAATATTTAATAAAACGATAGGTTAAGTGAAGAAATTTAAATAAGAATTGTAGGCAACAAGTAGCCATTTTGTTTTATCAATTTTTTTAATTACAAAATTATTACACAAGTAGATAATAAAGTTTGTGGATATATAACATAGACAAGAATAGCTCAAAAAAATAATTCAGTTATTAATAAATATTTAATAATTGAATATATAAATTAATGAATCGTTATTTATGTAATATCTATCATAAAATCATAAGTTACATAAATTAATTTACATGAGAAAAATAAATTATCAAAATAAATTGCAATAACAGATATATTAGGTTTAAACTAAATTAGAAAAATACTAAAAAAATTAATATTTATGTATCATTAAATTAATACTAAAAGTTACTTATAGATATACTACTAAATAGTTTCAATGCATTATTAGTAATATCAAAATTAAAGAATTAGTCATTAGTCATATAGAGAGAAAACTTTTAAATAGATTCGTTACATCTTCTTAGCAGATACAGATAACAGCGAGGCCAGGAAGATCAGAGATGCAGACGTACTGGAGACTGGAGTAGAGAGGCAGGGCAGCTCGCCCAGGAAAGAACAAAATGGATTCAGGAACACAACTCGGATTAAAAAAAGAAGCTTTCTGAACCGCCAATAAGTAGTGGCTAGTATACTGGAACAGTTTGTGAAGCGACGCACCTTGATGTTCCCAGCCTCCTTGATAGCCTCGACGAGCTTATGCTGCAGGGAGAGGTTGTGGCTGCGGAAGTGCACCCCGGACATGGCCGAGATGACCACGTCGGCCTGCGCCACGGCGGCGACGAGAGCTGCGTGGTCCTCCAGCGACGCCTCCACCAGGCGCGCGCCCTGCGCCTTGAAGGAGAGCAGCATCTGGAGCTTGTCGATGTCCAGGCCGATCTCCGGCCGCATCAGGACCAGCGTCGGGTGACCCTGCGCCAGGCTCGCCCGCACGATCCGCCGGCCGATGTACCCGGTGCCGCCCACCACCAGGACCCGGCTCTTCTCCATGGTTGGTGAGAGGACGATTGATTGGAACAGAGCTGCTTATCTTCAGGCTGTTTGCCACCTTGCTACTTTATTACACGGAAACAGAGACGTACTCCCTCCGTACTTATTTAAGTGCGCTGTAGAAGTCGTGTGAATTAAATTTTGTCAAAATTGATTTAGAAAATATTAACAACATTTATATCTCTAGATAAATATATTTAACGATTGATCTAATCATACTAATTATGTACTATAAATATTAATATTTTATTTTGTATATTTTATCAAAGTTAACTACGTTTGAATTCTCCGAAAAAGTGAGAATGACACATAAAAAGGTACGGTGGGAGTAGCAGCATGGGTCTGTTCTCCAAATAAATACAACTCTTCCCTTCAATTTATAAACTTGGTCTATATGCCAATTGCAGGCTGTTGCGGGCGAGTGTGCGGCCACTGGCGCCAAAGCTAGACTCAGGGTGGGCCGAGAGGGGTGGGTGGCGCGCGAGCGTCAGCGGTGCATGGAAGGAGACCACATGCACTACTACAGAAATGAGATCTAGTCTCGATTGGGAACTAGCTCCACTCCCGGTTTTCCTAACCGATACTAGTAATCTAGGGCTAAAGGTGTTGTTCTTTAGTCCCGGTTTGCCACAACCGTTAGTCCCGGTTTGCCACAATCGGGACTAAAGATCCTCCCAGCTTTAAAAAAAATAATGCCTCCCACCGCTGCGCCCTGTGAGATTCGAACCCAAGACCTCATGCGCTGCCTCACGCGTAGTTTACCACCCCACCTACACAACACATCTAACAATGAATGGGATGCTTTCCTTTTGAACTAACCCATCCGAGGACCTTTAGTCCCGGTTGGTGTTACCAACCGGGACTAAAGGGTCCTTTAGTCCGGGTTGGTGTTACCGACCGGGACTAAAGGGTCTACCTTTAGTCTGGGTTGGTATTACCAACTGAGATTAAAGGTTGGAGGACTTTTAGTCCCGGTTTAGCCGTTGGGCAGGGACCTTTAGTCTCGGTTGGAGACACCAACCGGGACTCTTTAGTCCCGGTGGCAAAAAATGCCGAGGCTAATGCCAAATTGGGACATCGTTCTAAAGTCTGTTCTCTAGTAGTGATGGGTGCCCTGTTGTGCGGTGGAAGAAGAGGCCGCATGGGTGCCCATGAGCAGATAAGGCTGAGGGAGAGAAGAAGAAGAAGAAGAAGAAGAAGAAGAGGAAGCAGAAGAAGAAAAAGAACGGTATTTAGACTATGAAGGGGTTTACCACCTTTGTTATTAAGGTGGATTAGAACAGCAAATGAAGTTTCTAGAGTTCATAACACTAACCCTAGGTTAGTCCTTTTACGTGAAGCAGTGACGAAATTATAAGTGGTTTAGTGGGAGTGTATGGTGTACTCAACACGGACCGTGGATCTTAGTGATTTAGACTATGAGATAATACAAAGGCCAAACATTTTCAAAGTGTACCATTTGGACCCTGTGGCATTACAAAGAACAAATATTTCTAACACTTGATGTTGAGGGATTCTAATATCATAAGACAAGGCAACAATTTTTTTTGAAACAAATCACGCAGAAGAGCGGCCGATTATATTAAAAAGATAAAGAATCCAAACTGAGTAATAAAATAGAGCAATGATAACCCAAAAAGGTCACATACAACAACAACTGATTCGTTCAGACAAGCCAACAATAAGTCTACTTTAGCAGTAACAGATATCTTTTCATGTACTCGTCCATGCGGGTGAAGGTCACATACAACAACAACGGATTCTTTCAGACAAGCCAACAATAAGTCTACTTTAGCAGTTACAGATATCTTTTCATGTACTCGTCCATGCGGGTGAAGGTCACATACAACAACAACGGATTCTTTCAGACAAGCCAACAATAAGTCTACTTTAGCAGTTACAGATATCTTTTCATGTACTTGTCCATGCGAGTATACTGAACGTCTGGGTACAACAGAGTAGCCTCTGCTGCATCGTCGCCGATTTCAAAATTTGTCAAGCAACCTTCATATAAAATATCGTAAAAGTGTCCCACTGCGACTTAATTGGCGAAGTCAGTATCTGCACATCCCATGGAAAATCATAAATTACGTTCAACAGGGAGATGTGCAATGACAATTTTCATGGACACTTAAATTTTTGAGGAAACACCAACGATATTTTTTACATGCAGTTGTGTAGTACACTCCATACATCGCCTTCAATGTCGAAAGTAAGATGGTACCATTTTGGGATCTTTTATGTGTACAACTATAAGTGGAAATCACATCTTTTCACCCTAAACGATACTGATGTGACCCCACTACCAATTATGGTGTGACTCATAATTACACAAACAAGAAAGAATCTAAATCCTATGCATTGAATTTTTCAAAAGTATGCATTGTGCTAAGACAAACAATTTTTGTGGTTACCTTTCATTGAAGCCGAGAATTCATCTGCACGAATGTGAATTTTTTCCAGAACATTTCCAGAAAGGTTTTCCCATTTTGAGATAACATCATTTTCAGTCAAGATGTTTTCTGGTGGTCTTAGGTATATTGTGTTGTTCAATGCGCATGGATCATCAACAGACTTGATTGTATATGTTGCAACACCGTCTTCATCACAAAATATAACTGCATGGTACATATATATATGTGTCATATATGCAGTTAAAAGTGGGACATGTTGTTACTTCCAGTTTTATAAATCTCTGTGTAAATATGTCTATTTTGGACATGCTATGCTTTACAAGGGACATGCTCAATATTGATTTACGTAAAGTTAAAATGGGAAAAATCATGTACATATAGTATCAGAAAGTTATATTACAAATAATTTAGTGGAAACATGCCCTGTTATATATGTGCACACTTCACATATGAAAAAGCTAACATGTATTTGTGATGAATTAAAAAAACTTTACTGAAAATGGGTCTTGGTGTCAGATTAAATACAAAAGGAATGATGGGTGGAGGAGACGAACAAGTACTGTACAATGTTTTACCTTTGACATTGCCGTCTCCATATACATGAACTTTCTCTTTGGGTGGCAACAGGTTGCGCATTTGACATAGGTTTGGGCAAAAGTAACCAGCAAAGCAATTGGCAGAAAATATGTGTGGGGAATGTTGGCCTCTTCAATCGCCCATCTTAGGTCCATCTTCTCATCAAATGTAACCCTTCCTGGTTCAAGAGCACTCATCTTGGATGGATCCATGCCGAATTCGGATGGTATAAAACGCTGCATCCACAATGACGTAATTTTATTTAGACTCAGCATCTCTTCATCTATCGTTTTATATATTGAACTATATACGAGGGTCCGTACATGTTAAAGGGCATTTTTGTATTGTTGTTTGCAATAGTTTCTTTGTTGGTTATTGTGAAGTTGGGGTGGCTCAAGAAAAACGCAAATTCCTCTGCTGCTGTGTTGTTGGTGCAACTTATTTTGCTGCTCATATGGGATGGGATCGGATTAGCAGCAACAGTTTGAAGATGAGACACTCAAAACCATTTCCGATCTATGAACAAGTATCACGTACTTCGTTCGACTCACACGATTAATTTAATGATATTTATTTGCTGTCATAAACATTAGCATATTTTATTTGTACCTGTTCCGTTAAACCTGAAATTGATTGACTCCTCAAAATACTAGATGAAATACTTGACGTGCGCTTATCTTGGTATGCGGAAGAGTATATTTGTTTGGTTTTTATATTCTATATATACTCCAGTTTTAAAAGAAAAGTACATTCACTTCATCTTTGCGTAGCACAAGCACATCCTCAGAGAGCCGACGAGGAAGGGAGTCGGAGACATGGTGATGTCACCGTGGCGTCAGGGATGACGGGGTCAGGGGCTAAAGGAAGGTGTGAAGGGCCGGGGACAGAGTGAGGACTAGGAAACAGGTTAGAGCCGGTGATGTGAGACAGAGAAGCACGTGGACCCGGGATCAGATGCGCCTGATTTTTATTTATTTATTTTTATTATGTTGGGTGCGTTTCCCACTCCGACGCCTCCTTCCCCTTCAAGATTGAGCTCCTTTTTTCCACTGAAATTTCAATCCTTTTATGGTTCGAAAGTGTGAAATGTCCACTGAAATTTCAACAAATTATAAGTTTGACAAGATGAAATTTCAATCCTTTTTTTCCCAAGTGAAATCTGCCGCCCATCATCACAAAGCAAAGGTGATCGAGGCAGGGCAGTTTGCCCAGGAAAGAAGAAAAATACGGTAAAGCTCAGCTGCAGACTTCGTGTTTCAGTCAGTTCAGAGATTTCTTTGTAGGAGTTGTTTGTTTCTATCGGTTCCTAGTTGTCTTAGCTCTTAAGTGCTTCATGTGCAGCTTCTGAGGCTTTTCATAATAGTATTCAGAGTTCAGTTTAGTGAGTGCATTTTGATTTGTTTGTATAGCCTATTAGCAGTAACACTTTTTGTTAGATTAGTTTTGTTTACTTGTTTCTTTGGGTCTTTCTCGTTTGCTTCTGGCATATGTGATTTTGACAATTAGAAGAGGGACGCGTTGGGTAATTTTGGGACATAGGCTTCAATTCTTCTTCTTTTTTTTTTTTTTTTTTTGAGGTTGCATAGGACTCAATTCTTGTGAAGAATTTTTTAGGCTCCTATTCACATCCCCCTCTAGACTCTTGTCGCCTGCTTGGTCCTTCACAGAGGGAGTACCATCTGCACACCATTAATATCATATATCAAGTTATACACTTCAAACTTTGCACACCATTAATATCATATATCAAGTTATACACTTCAAACTTTCGGTCTGCGTCAATAAGCTCTACAGCTACCAGAAATATATATATTCTGTGGTCGTATAGACTATCGTACATATATAGAGAACGTGCTAGACTGCTAGGCACATTTCACTTATGCTGGTGCACAAACAAATTTATGCACGTTAAAGTTCAAAAAAAAAAGGAACGACAAACAGTGTATCACGTAGCTCTCACTATCTGCTACATTCTTCAGCTAATTGCAATCGTATCTAGGACTTGATTTTTTATGCAATTTGAGGCGTTCGATTTCTTCCTCTGTATTAGCCCTTGCAATTGAAGCATTCAACAGGACTCTGCTGGAGATCACTTTCAGAAAGGGTAACTAATCCATTCTCCCACGAGTCAGTAATCCATCATTTCAGGTCTGGCATAATTGGCAACAACCCTACAATCAAGGAAGTCATGTATCGTATATGCACTCAGCATGATATGCATCATCTGAACCCAATCATGTAGTACTTGTACTTATATTATAATTAAGTGTTGATAATACAAACCTTGTAATAATACAACTTCCATCATCAGCGCTTCAATCTGCTGCTTCAAGCACAGAAGTGCTTACTATGCCATGTTCGCTCGATTGTATCAGCCATGCTTATTAGCCATGATACAATGTTTTTCTCTCACAACAAAACAGCATCAGCCGGCTTATAAGCCGCAGAAACGATCAAGCGAACAATCTATGTATATCCAAGGCCTTGGTTCGGGTAGATTAGGCTCTGATCATAGAAAATGTTTGAGTTTATAAAAATCAAATCAAGGCACCATAAAAATTATAGAGTAAAATACACCATAGGTCTATTAACTTTTAGAGATGTGTCATATAGGTCCATCAACTCTTAAAGTGCATTTCTGGGTCCATAAACTTTTAATGCTGTGCACCGCAGGTCCAAACCTGTTTGGAAGCTTGATATTTTTTCATTAAACCCCTTTTCCTCGATCTCTCTCTCTCAAAAGAGCCCTCACCGAGCCCGTAGGCACGCCATCGCCCGGGCGAGCGGGCGCGAGGGTGGCTGTGCCGCCAGGCTCCCCGTCGCCGGGCGTGCAGGCCAGCCATGCCGCCACCGCGCGTGAGCTGCCGGCCAGCCTGCGCCGCGTGAGCAAGAATGCGGGCAGGTGGCCGCGCTGGGCAGCCACACCGTCGCCTAGACAAGTGGGTGGGCAGCCGTGGGGGACCAACCATGTCCGCCGACGCGCAAGCGGGCGGGTAGTCGCGCAGGGCCGGCCATACCGCTGCTGCTCAACTCCTACACGCTGCCACTCGCCCTCAGGGCTGCGTGTTCCTCGCGCTTCGCTTCCACCGTACGTACACGCCCAGGACAGCTGGACGCTGTGACGTGGACCACGCTGCATGCCTATGCCTTTTTGAAGGGCTCGTCCGTGGCTACCTGTTTGTCAGCAACTCATTGGTGTGCATATACGGCAAGCTTGGAGAGATGGAGGAGGCCGAGAAGTTTTCTAGGATGCTGGGGCGAAGAAGATGCGATGATGGTCGTGCGGTGCCCAATGTCGGGAGCTAGAGTGCTGTCATTGGTGGGTTCGCGTCATCAGTGGACATGGAGCAAGCACCGAGCTCTTGCGGCAAATCCAATAACGAGTGAACTCAGTCATTGCAAGGTTGATAGAACCTTCAAAAATCCTGTCAGTCAGACATCTGCAGAAAAAAGATCAGTAGTATGTAGGAACTGCTTGTGCTAAGGTTCAGTGAAAAAGATCAGTAGTTGAATGGTGACATCCCAGTTTTGAATGGTATTCCGTTAACTCTCTGAAAGAAGCTAATGCCTAATAGTGTTTGTTCATCTCAGATGACGTAATCTATATTTGATCATTTATACGGCAAGCTTTGTGGATCAAGCAAGTTACACATCTAAGTAACACATTTCATACAGAAAGCGAAAAAGAACTGAAGAAGAGCTTGGCTACTAAAATTAGAGCCCTCAAGTTACACATCTAAGTAACACATCTCGAGTAATAGCGCTCAAATTGGAGCCCCTACTTTAGATTTGAGGGCTCCCCAACTTTTGAGGGCCTTCTTTAGGCTCAACTCCAACAACAACCCTCAAATTAGAGCCCTCAAATCTATTTGAATAGACATTGACATATGCGACCGGCTCGTCATTCCTATTCCTGCCTCATCTTCTGACTAAGCTATGCAGGGGTAGCTAGGGCAGAGCGCAGCCACTTCGGGGAGAAGAGGATGCCGGAAGGATCCACTAGGGCAGTAGTCCCAACGGATGGACGAGATCCGCCGTCAGGGCTGGTGGATCTGCCGGAGCCAAGGAAGAGGACGATAGGGAGGTGGATCCACCGGGGCGAGGTTAACAGAGACCAAGCTTGGGAAGGTTGATGGGGACAGAGCGCGAGGGCAGTGTTGTGGGTTCCGAGTAGCTCTGAACCGATTCCTAGTGCCGAGGAAGGAGGCCAGATGGAGGCGTCGGGGCGGTGGCCGATGTACCCGGTGCCGCCGACCACCAGGACCCGGCTCTTCTCCATGGTTCGCAAGAGGATGATTGATTGGAATCAGACAGTAGCTCGCTGCCACCTTGCTACTACTTTATTACAAGAAACAGAGGTTTAGGGCCGATTTGGTACCGGTACAGATTTTGGCATAGCTTCGTAAAGTTGTTTTTGCCATTTATCTACCAAACGGTTCCCATGAAACAGCTTCGTCCCATAATATCTGTAATATGTGCTCTCACATGCAAAAAGTAGATGGTGAAGCTGAAAAAAACCATCTTCACCCAGCTTCCTCTGACACTGGTGGGGCTGAGCATGGCCATGGTGAGGCGTGAGGGGCTTAGCTTGGTTACAGGCCGGGAAGGGAGCGCTGGCGAGCGCGTGGTGACCAGGGCACAACTCAAGGTGGACCGTCACGGGCGAGGCCATCGGGGTTTGGCTCGGGGGTGGGCCGTTGCTGGTGTGGCTGCCGGGGCTCACCTCGAGGCGAGCCGGGGCAGGCGAGGTAGTCGGCGAGTGTGCAGCCGCCGGCGCCGGAGCTGGACTCGCGGTGGGCTAAACGGGGTGGGTGGCGCGCGAGCATCGGCGGTGCATGGAAGGAGGCCGCATGGGTGCCCTGTTGTGCGGTGGAAGAAGAGGCCGTGTGGGTGCCCATGACCAGATAAGGCTGAGGGAGAGAAGAAGCAGAAAAAAAGAGATGGGTGTTTAGACTATGAAGGGCTTCACCACCTTCGTTGTTAAAGTGGATTAGCATAGCAATTGAAGTTTCTCGAGTTCATAACACTAACCCGGCTAGGTTAGTCCTTTTACGTGAAGTAGTGACGAAAGTATAAGTGGTTTAGTGGGAGTGTGCGGTCTACTGAACACGTATAGTGGATCTGAGCGATTTAGACTATGAGATAATACAAAGACCAAACATTTTCAAAGTGTAGAGTTGATATGAACCATTTGGACCCTATGGCATTACAAAGAACAAATATTTCTAACACATGATGTTGAGGGATTCTAATATGATAAGACAAGCCGACAATTTTTTTTTGAAACAACAGACAGAAAAGCGGCCGATTATATTAAAAAGATAAAGAATCCAAACTGAGTAATACAACAGAGCAACGATAACCCAAAAAGGTCACATACGACAACAACTGATTCGTTCAGACAAGCCAACAATAAGTTTACTTTAGCAGTTACAGATATCTTTTCATGTACTCGTCCATGTGGGTGAAGGTCACATACAACAACAACAACTGATTCATTTAGACAAGCCAACAATAAGTTTACTTTAGGAGTTACAGATATCTTTTCATGTACTCGTCCATGCGGGTATACTGAACGTCTGGGTACAACAGAGTAGCCTCTGCTCCATCCTCGCCAATTTCAAAATTTGTCAAGCAACCTTCATAGAAAATATGGTAAAAGTGTCCCACACCGACTTGATTGGCGAATTCAGTATCTGCACATCCGTGGAAAATCATAATTTATGTTCAACCGGGAGATGTGTAATGACAATTTTCTTGGACACTAAAATTTTTGAGGAAATACCAACGATATTTTTTACATGCAGTAGTGTAGTACACTCCATATATCGGCCTTCAGCGTCGAAAGTTTTGGGGTCTTTTATGTGTACAACTATAAGTGGAAATCACATCTTTTCACCCTAACAATACTGATGTGACCCCTCTACCAATTATGATGTAACTCATAATTACACAAACAAGAAAGAATCTAAATCCTATGCATTGAATTTTTCAGAACTATGCATTGTGCTCAGACAAACAATTTTTGTAGTTATCTTTCATTGAAGCCTAGAATTCATCTGCAGGAATGTGGATTTTCTCCATAACATTTCCGGAAAGGTTTTCCCATTTTGAGATAACATCATTTTGAGTCAAGATGTTTTCTGGTGGTCTTAGGTATATTGTCTTGTTCAATGCACGAGGATCATCAACAGACTTTATTGTATATGTTGCAACATCGTCTTCATCACAAAATATAACTGCATGGTACATATATATGTGTCATAACTATGTAGTTAGAACAATGTTATTACTACTAGTTTTATAAATCTCTGTGTAAATCTGTCATTTTGGATTTGGTATGCTATACAAGGGACATGCACGATGTTGATTACACACTCCACATATGAAAAAGCTAACATATCTTTGTGATGAATTAAAGAAACATTAGTGAAAATGGGTCTTGATGTCAGATTAAATAAAAAAGGAATGATGAGCGGAGGAGAGGAGCAAGTACTATACAATGTTTTTCCGTTGACATTGCCGTCTCCATATACATGAACTTTCTCTTTGGGTGGCAACAGGGTGCGCATTTGACATAGGTTTGGGCAAAAGTAACCAGCAAAGCAATTGGCAGAAACATAGGTGTGGGGAATGTTGGCCTCTTCAATTGCCCGTCTTAGGTCCATCTTTTCATCAAACGTAACCCTTCCTGGTTCCAGAGCATGCCCCATCTTGGATGGATCCACGCCGAATTCTGATGGTATAAAACGCTGCATCCACAATGACATAATTTTATTTAGACTCAGTATCTCTTCATCTATCGTTGCTTTATATTATATATTGAACAATATGTAATATATTTTGTTGCTCATATGGGATGGGATCGGATTAGCAGCAACAGTTTGAAGACAGAGACACTCGAAACCAATTTGACTATTATCAAAAATAGTTTGACATTTATATCCCTAAATAATTTACTATGAAAATATATGGCGCGATTAATTTAATGATGTTTATTTGCTATCATAAATATCAGTATATTTTATTTGTACCTGTTCCGTTAAACCTGAAATTGATACTCCTCAAAATACTAGATGAAATACTTGACGTGCGCTTATCTTGGTATGCGGAAGAGTATATTTGTTTGGTTTTTATATTCTATATAAAAAAAAAACATTCACTTCATCTTTGCGTAGCACAAGCACATCCTCAGAGAGCCAACGAGGAGGGAGTCGGAGACACGGTGGCGTCAGGGATGACGGGGTCAGGGGCTAAAGGAAGGAGTGAAGGGCCAGGGACAGAGAGGGACGACTAGGAAACAGGTTAGAGCCCGTGGTGTGAGACAGAGAAGCACGTGGACCCGGGATCAGATGCGCCTGATTTTTATTTTTTTTATTATGTTGGGTGCGTTTCCCACTCCGACGCCTCCTTCTTCCCCTTCAAGATTGAGCTCCTTTTTTCCACTGAAATTTCAATCCTTTTATGGTTCGAAAGTGTGAAATGTCCACTGAAATTTCAACAAATTCTAAGTTTGACAAGATGAAATTTCAATCCTTTTTTTCCCCGAGTGAAATCTGCCGCCCATCATCACAAAGCAATGGTGATCGCGGCAGGGCAGGTCGCCCAGGAAATAAGAAAATGGATTCAGGAGTGCAACTCTATTAACAAATTAAAATGGATAAGCTTCTGAACCGGCAATAGGTACTAGTGGTAGTATACTGGAACTGGAAGAGCTTGTAAATTAAGTGACGGACCTTGATGTTCCCGGCCTCCTTGATAGGCTGGACCAGCTGATGCTGGTCGGTGTTTCGAATCACCGACTAGTAAATTTGTGAGTTGCATGTCTGATCTGGATGGTGTGCTCGGAGGACACAAGAATTTATACTGGTCCGGACGGGATGTCTCTACGTCCAGTCTGCTGCTGCTCGTGTTACCGGCACTAGTTTGTAGTAGTTGTTACAAACGGACGAGAGAGGGAGCAGGTCCCAAGTCTCTGGTGAAAAGGTCGAACAGAGTTGAGTCTCGTTGAGATCGTTGAGCCGTGCCCTTCGTGGGACGTCCTGCTTCCCCTTTTATAAATGAAGGGGAAGGCACAGGTTACCCAAGAGAAAGAGAGAAAGAGAAAAGCGAGGAGGAAGAAGGCCTCCGGGATCGTGGCGCCCTTCATCTCCTTTACGCGGGTCCTGCTGGTCCGGTAGATGATGACGGGGATGACTCCACGTCGCGACCCTGTTCATCACTGGTGCATCAACCGATCGTGGCGCTCCATTCCATCCTAGCGGGTGGCATGGTTAGTAGATACCCCCGTCGGAAATTGTACGGGGATTAGGTAGCATAGCACTGGCACGCCCGACACTGTTAGCGACGTGAGTCCTTAGGTATGACCCGTCGTGGCCGCAGGTCACGTCAAGATGCGCCTACTCCCTTTCTAGTGTCAGAAGTTTGACCCTGGGTTCGTACTCTTAGACCCTTAGTGGTTGAAGGCGGTACGAACCCCCGTTGGGCAAGGTGGAATCCCCCTTTCGAGGGGTCTGGTGAGGCGAAGTCCGCACCCGAGGGGTCTGGCGAGACGAAGCCGACGCCCTCGGGGTTAGGCGTGATGGAGTTCACGCTCTACGGAGCCCACGCTCGAGGGGTCTGGCGAGACGGAGCCCGCGCCCTCGGGGTTAGGCGTGATGGAGTTTGCGCCCTCGGGGTAGGGCGACCCGGAGCCCGCACCCTCAGGATCGGGCAAGACGGAGCCTGTACCTTCGGGGTTGGGCGATACCAAAATACGCTCTTGACCATCCGGGCGAGTTAGCGTTTGCGGCCATTAGCTTCCTTCTTCCAGGTATCCCTAACACTAAAACCCGACAGTAGCCCCCGAGCCTGCAGAGGAGTAGGATACTCCTTCGAAGGCTTTTTAGATGGAAGGATTCTGAGGGTCTTGATCTCCCTTTGTGGGCTGCGGAATATCTTGGTAGGGTCACGATTCCTTTCCGTCGCGTTCAGAGTCCTCGGGAGCATGCAACTGCGAGATTCGGGGGGTCAGAAAGGATCTCTCTTGATTTCGATCCCTCCCTAGGATTTGTTCGATCCGCCATTGTCATGCGACCGCGTATTTGGTCTCCTTGCGAGTCCAACTTCCCTTGAGCCCCCGCGCGTAGCAAGGGTCCAATCGAGAAGTCAGCTCATCTTGTGGTCGTCCTCCCTCAAGCATTTTTTTGATAAAACGGAGGGGCTGAGCCATGCCATGTTTTCCTTGATGGACGAATGATGGTGCTCGGCGAGCTGTTAACAAGCTAGTTCTAGTGGGTCCCCGGCTTCTCGTTCGCGGGGGTCTAGCATGGGTCAGCTGGTGACTGACTCTGGATTCCTGGTGATCAATCCATATAGTTCTTGGGTTCGTTCGACTGGTCCCAAGGGCTCGTTTCCTTTCTTCGAAGAAAAACCATGGACTGTGCTCCAGCCAAGACCTAAACGTGGGCTAGGATGCCCGCGGCTCATCCCTTACCACCCATGACTCTATAGGTGTCCTGGAGCAGTAGTGAACCCGTCGGTGGGCCAGCCTTCAAACTCCTAGGCCTTAATGGGCCATGGGAGCGTTTTCCGCTCCGTATCCCTTCTTACCTGCGGCGGTTTTTGGCCCATCAAGGGGGCGAACCGCTGTCCGGCGCGCCCTTCGAGGAGCGGCTAGGGGTGGCGTGTGCACGATTCCCGAAGAGGTGATGTGAAGAGGCGCGGCAGGTGCATCAATCTAGGCGGATGGTTCACCGCTCGCTCCACCTTCCCTTATAAATAGCGGCCTTTCCCTTTGCCTTTTGGTACGCCTAACCGTAGCCTTGCCTTCTCCGCTTCTCTACTGCCAGCGCTTTAGATATCTTGCCCTCACTCTTATGCCACCAGCGAAATCCTTATTCCTCCGCCCTTGCTTCCCATGGAGTCGTGGTATCGCTCCAACGTCACCCACGCGTGCATGGAGGGCCTTGTCAAGCGCAACCTTCTCCGTGGGAGGACCAACGTGGCAGAGTGGCTCATGCCTGGTCATGAGGAGGTGCCGACGCCACCTGACGTCTACGTCATGTCCTTCGTGCCCTTCCATGAGCGCGGACTCGCGATTCCTCCCCACCCATTCTTCAGGGGGCTGCTGCACCATCACCAGATCGAGTTGCAGCACCTGAATCCCAATGGGATCTAGCACATCATGGCCTTCATCTCACTGTGCGAGGGATATCTAGGGATCGAGCCCTAATTTGAGCTATGGAGGTACTTCTTCTCTGTCTCCCTGCTCAAGAAGAGGGATAGAGCTGGGGACCTACCGGTGCCGGTGGGATGCGCGTGCATCCACCTCCGGGGGCTATGGTCCGCCGAGTACATGCCCTACCAGCTATTGAGGTCCAACAAGGGGTGGCATGTGCAGTGGTTCTACGTGAAGAACGACACCACTGCCCCCTTGCCGAACTTCACCAAACGCCTCATCGAAGAGGCACCGTAGGTGTGGTCGTGGGAACCTCCCGAGAAGGAAAAGAAGAGGATGCGTGATATCCTTGATGCCATCGCGTTCCTAAAGAGCCCTCCCACTGTACGGGATGATGCCAAGCGCGTAGCTCAATGGGATGGTGCTCGCCCAGGGGCCGCTCCACGACAGCGAGGTCGCACAGTGCATCAAAGAGGCGACGGAGGAGTCCGACACTATGTTCCCGATCCTGAGACATCCCATGATGCGGCCAGACGCGGGCTTCGTCGAGCTATCAACGGGGTTGGGCTTTCGAGCTTCAGTCGTGGCGCTGCTAGAGCATGCGGCCACGAGGGCGGCAAACCGCGCCATAGATGAGAAGAGAAAGAAGGAGAAGGACGACAAGAAGGCAAAGTGGCAGGTGAAGGAGTAGGCGAAGCTAAACCAAGGAAGGTGGCGGTAAGGCTCGGAGGAGGAGGAAGAAGAAGGAGATGGCTCTGGGTCACCCATCCAATGGGAGGAGCTAGGAGGAGGGGACGAGGACCCGTCTCTACTACAGGAGGGGGTGGACGCACCCTCGAAGCCGGCAGAATTAGGCCACCCCGCTCCATTCGGGCCTTCCTCGGTGCCCTCGGAGCCGGTGGGAACTGGCCGCTCCGCTCCATTTGGGTCTTCCAAGGCACCCCCAGAGCCGGCGGTAACTGGTCGCTCCGCTTCAACCGGACTCTCTGAGCAGAGGGAGCGCTCAAAGTGGCAATGCGCCGATGAGGCATAGCCAGGGTCGGGCGGACCGACCCCAAAATGTCATCGTCCGGTGGCATCGAGGTGAGTTAAGAGTTTTTTTGTCCTTTCGTTCTAACGAATTTTTGCCAAAAACTGACCGTCATGTCCTTCACAGCATTGGAGGATGTGAGACTCTCCTGAGGCTTGCGCTGAAGAAGAGCCTTGCCCTCCGGTAGACGCGTTAGGAGCCAGCTGGCGTTACGTTGGAGGCGAGCGGGATTGGTGCTAGGGCGGCCGCAGCGTTGAGTGGGGGGCGCAGTCGGTGGATACATCTATGGGGGAGCGGATGGAGGAGGGAATGTCCAGGGCGCCTATGGAGAATGTGGCATGGTCGGGTGTGGTCGTGACGTCACAGGCAGAAATGGCACAACCGGAGCCATCGTCCACGCAGGTGGCCACGATGTTACAGGTGGAAATGGCACAGCCAAAGCCGTCATTTGCATAGGTGGCCACCTCTGCGGTGGGGCGGATGGAGCAGGATGCACCCGAGGCATCCGTGGCAGACGTGGCATGGCCGAGTGTGGCTGTGACATCATAGGTGGAGATGGCGCAACCGGAGCCATCGTCCGTGCAGGTGGCCGCGTCTGCGGCGGGGGCGGATGGAAAAGGGCGCACCCGAGGCGTCCTTAGCAGATGTGGTGATGGGGCAGGCCTCCATGTCCATGTCACCCACCCCCTCTACCACCAGAGGGGCCGCTCTAGAAAAGTTGCTGCCGCACGAGGGGTCGGCGCCGCTTGGGATCGGCGCGGAGCCATCCTGGTCTCTGGTCTGGGTGGGCGGCGACCCACACGCGTGGGGAGGATCCTAGATCTGGTGGGCAGACTGGCGGGACCTGGGGGCGACACTTTTTGCCCTTGACAACGTCATGGAGGAGAGGGAATGGGGGAGTGTCCACACGGAGGTTGGACCACAGTTCACGCCCTAGCCACCGCGCTGAGCTCGTTGCGCGACGTCATTACCCCTGTTGGCTAGGTATGACATGACCATGTTTTTGACTCTCATTTTCCCTTTCCGTGCCTCTAAGTCTTGTCCTCTCCGCAGTCCCTTATGATCCGCAACCGGGAGAAGTCCCAATTCCTTCGTCGCGAGAAGGACGTTTGGGACCGCCTCGCTAAAGAGACGTGGCGGTGTGAGAGGCTGGCCGCACAACTCGTTGCCGCTCATCAAGTGGTGGCTGAGCTTGCCCCTACCGCCTAGGAGCTGACCGACCTCTAAGTCAGGGAGAAGGATGCTTGCGATGATGCCAGTGAGGCCAGGGAGAAGCTCATGGCCCCGATTGAGAGGGCGCGCACGGACACCACGGAGGCCGTCAGGCCATAGAGAGGATCCACATGAAGTGTGACTTGGCTCGCCAGGAGCGCACCGACGCCCAGCAGCGGATCGACCTCCCTGAGGGTGAGCTTGAGGGGGAGAGGGACATGAAGGTTATGGCCAAGCACATGTCTACCAGGCTCACCACGGAGGTTGGTCAGCGCCAGGAAGAGGTCCAGCGCCTAGAGGCCGAGGTGACTCGGCAGCGCGATGAGGTGCGCAAGCTTTGGGCGGACGTGGACGGTAAGCCTCCGGTTTCCCTTGTTGTTTTTCTCCCTAGAATCCATGGTAGGCCTTTCGACACGGTCCGTATGTGACTTGGACAGGTCTCGATGACAAGCTTGGGGCAGAGGTGATGAAGAGTCGTGGCCTGGAGAAAGAGCTCAGTGAGGTGAAGGCCTCCCTCTTGAAGTCGAGTCATGAGCATGATACCCTGCGCGTCACCATCCAGCTGGTCTACGACGACCTCGAGCTGGCCCTAGAGCAGGAGATGAGCTCGCTCGTGGTCCATGCCATCCGGCTTATAGATCATGCATGCGAGATCACGAGGGACGCGCTTCGCTTTGGCATTCATTGGTCGTTTGTGATTGCTCGTTCTCACTATGAGAACTTCAATCTGGAGACAATGAGTCAGGGCTTTGTGCCCGGTTACTTTGAGGCCGAGCTGGAAGAGATCGAGTAGCTCTAAACCGATTCCTAGTGCCAAGCAAGGAGGCCAGATGGAGGCATCGGACGGCGGCGCTGTGATGTTCAGGCGAGCCGGATGACGACATTGATCTTCCTCCCGTTTAGCTTCACCATCATGTGGCTAAGACCTAACACCTAGTAGTGAGAGGGGAAGAAGATCGGGCATGCTTGGCCACGGTGGTGCGCATGGCGACGGCGCGGCCAGCTTACGGCAACACGGTGCACGTTCTCCTTCCGGTGGGGCCTACATTGGCCAAAGCCCAGTGGCTACAACATCTACTGAACCTAGTGACCACGGGACAGTGGAGAGAGTGAGCAGTGCAGGCTTGAGGTGGTCTGTCCATGGCGAGCACAAGCTCGGCATGCACCACGGCAATGGCGACTACGGCGATGGCACAATGGGGCCTCCCCTGTGCTAGAATGGTGGCGCTAGCTGCTCGGGGAGGTGGAGTGAGTCACAGCGGAGCTATGTGTGACACGAATCGAATGGCGGTGCTGCGGTGGCTGCTAGCAAGGCCGACGACGATGCGACGGTGGCAGCGTTGCGCTTTCTCCGCTCGGTGGGCGCGCGAGAGAGAAAGAGAGAGCGAGTGAGGGCGAGGGTGGGCGAGTAGCAGCGACGCAGCATCTTTCACCCCTCACTGGCCTGATAAACGGGGCCGGCGCCGAAGTACGGCCGCCACACGGCGTGCGCGGCCTGCGCGCGGTCGGCCACTGCCAGCCGGTTTGAAATCGGCTAAGTGCCGATTCAGGCAGTCTAATAGCACGACTTTGCACCCCTAGATCTCCCAAACCGTGGCGAGTTTTGATCAACCATTTTCACCATTGTGTAGAGCTATGTGAGTACTACAAAATTGCTTAAAGGAGTTTGGTCTAATTTGCACTAGTTCCCGAAACAGCAGCAAATCAAAACTTGTGAGCTCTATTTGACCAACTTAGGCACTGATTTAGCCCTTGGCCCTTAAACAAAGTTTGTTCTACATGACATGAACTACAACTTTTATTTAGGTCCCACTACCATGCAAGCTCTCTACGTAATTAGTCAAGTTAGGTCAAACAATCAACTTAATAACGCCATTTCTAGTGATACCTACACTTAGAAGCATTTTTGGACCAACTCATGAATATAAGCTTGGTTCCATTTTCCATCCTAAGTGTGTCTAAAGTGTTTTAGTGACCAAACAACAGTCACTTGCATTAGCCAAGCTTGATCACAAGCATATACATGTATAATTAAGTATCACATGTGATAACATAGAGTGAATGAAATGAAATTTCATATGCTAATGCTCATGAATGAATGGGTGATGATTATGCTCATGCAAATGTAAGTGCAAACTGCAAGCTTAACACTAGGGTGTTACACCCGCACCGCCCGTATATTCGACCATGTCCATCTATCAGGCCAAAGGCTAGGGCGAAGGAGCCCCATGAAGGCCGAACGGAACAACCAACTTGAAGATCAAGGCATTCCAAGAATATACGGAGCCATCGTATCTGGACAATAGCATAGGAACAATCTACACGCATTCCATGTAAAAAACTAGGAATCCAGTCTGTTAGCCGATCGTCCTCATTGTATCCCTACTCCCTCAAGCTATATAAGGGGGAGTAGGGGCCGCGCAATCGGGATCCCAACTCATTCTCTTTCATCACATCTACTACGTAGCTAGGAGCAACAACCCCTGTAACCAAGCATACGAATGCGAGAAGAGCAGCATCACCCCCAACTAGACTAGGGCACCCCACATGCCTGAACTAGTATAAATCTTATGTCACATGTGCTACCATTAGATTCATCTTATGCGATTAGTTGCTAGGTATTGCTGGACCTAAATCATCCAACAAGCAGCGTGTTCGATGCCCCTTCTCTGCTGACGATTGCTTCAGTGGTGAGTTCCCACCATACTACACTGACTTCGACCAACTCGCCGACTTCCTGCCATCAATGGACTTCCTCACCAACATCCCTGAGGAGCCCCTATCTCTATCGTCCTTCCCCACTAGGCGCCGGCAGCCCCGAGGAGTACCCATCTGATGCATAGCCGGCACCACCGTCGCAGGGTGCAGTAGGTGGACGACTTCTTTGAAGACATCACCGACCTATTCTAGATTGACCCGCTGTCCATCATCTAGCGCTGTCACCCTCTGTATTGAAGACCCTGCAGCTCGTGTTTCAATGGTACACGATTTTTTCTTGAATCTATTGCCTGCGTTTTTTTTCCAACCGATAGAAGGCCAGGGGCAGGGGAAGGAGGCTAGATGGAGGTGTTCGGCGGTGGCGCATCGACCGATGGTGGGTGGGAGAGGCGTTGGGCTATGGCACGATGGTAGCTTTTAAGAAGCTTACACTATAAGAAACCTGTTACTCCATGACGGATTCTCCGTGACCGATTTTGAGACCATCGCTGATAGGCACAATCTATGATGATAATCTTTTTTCCGTCATGGATGTGCACTTGTGGATATTCTTGGCGCACTAACCCATGACGGTTTTACTCATACGGTCACTGTGTATGATTTTAAATTCATCATGCTCTAATTAGTTCAAAACAATAGGCCCGCTATCACATATTTAGTGCAAAAAATAAAAAATGTGATTGCAGAAAGAATGAAACCCAAAAGCTGATTCGTACATTATTTTAACCAAATAATTTTACACTTTTGTTGCATGTATGTGGTGCATGTGGTAAAACTAAAAATATTCTTGAGAACAAAAAATCTTGAAACCATAGGAATCGAACCCAAGCAATCAAAGAGCAGCTCAATCTGTGTGACTAAATGTGGAACTAAATATTTTTATTGTATTCTCCTGTATTTCCTGCTGGTAAATAAATATAAATAGAAAAAAGGTGCAAACACTGCGCGTGGGCTCTGGTGTCCGGTGGGCTGGGCTGGCAGCTGCTTTCGCGTTTAGCAACATGCTGTATTTTTTGGGCTTTGACCGAGTAATCTGGAGGTCGGCACAAAAAGAAGATGCGTCGTCCCGAGATCGAACCCAATACGTGATGCATGAGAATGTACACAGCTTTGTCGTAGTAGGATTATTTTTCCTTTTGGTTTATAGAAAAATTCTACATCACCCCTGAGATTTGGAGAGGTGTCGACGTAACCCTAAGTACAAAATCAGGTATTTAACACATTAAACTTGTCTAAATCAGTCAATTAACCCCCTGCAGTGATTTTCCCAGGAGGTTTTGCACGCGTGGCAGTCCAGCCTGGACACGCTGGACATGCTGGCCCTTGGCCCCGCTTATCAGGTGCATGTGGCACATAACAAAAGGAACCTGTCTCCGTTCCATCAGCAAGGCCGCACTGCCTGCGCCTCGCACAAATCCCCAGCGACGCCGCCCTGCCTGCGCCCTCGCCAGCCGCGCGGCCCGCCCCCCTCAGCGCGCCGCTGGTCCCTCAGCATCACGTGCCCGCCTTGTCCCGTCTCGGCCGCGACGAGGTCCCGTCCGCGGCGGCGCGGCCCCACATCACCGGAGCCATCGCCCTCGCGAGCACCTGCAGAGGTTGGGTTGGGAGACCAGAGCAGCGCATTCCTCTGCTCCCATGGCGGAATCGAGGGCCAGGTCTTCACAGTCCTCAGCACGGACAGGCCACGGAGGGCATGCGAGGTCCCAAATTCCTTACTGTGAAGGGCCTCTTGCCTATGACCCGCAGGTCTTCTGTCACAGCAACCTGAAGGCCCCGAATTGGATCTCCTGGAGCGATGATAATTCAGGACGGACGTACTATAGATGCAGGCACGCATGGGTAAGATGTGAAATTATGAACATTGAATGTGCTGCTTTTGCATTTCATGGATTTCAGTTCTTGATAGCGAAACCTTTTTCTTTGGTGATACGCAGACCTAGATGGATTGTGGTTTTTATGTTTGGATCGATCCTGAGCAAACTCTCTTTATGAAAACCTTGTTGCACGATATTCGTGATGCAGTGTGGAACTTGAAGACGAAGAGGGACAATACACAGATGAGGATGCAGGCAGGGTTGGATGATGAAGCTGGTGAGCTGAAGCTAATGAATTTGTTGGAGAAAGAGCTTTCAGAGAAGGTGCAGGAACTGAAGGCAAAGGATGTAGCATTGCAACTGTTGGTTGGAAAGTTGAATGCTGGAAGACTCAACTTCAGTAGCAGCTTCTTTGTGTTTGTAGTTGGCCTCTTGATTGGTTTGTTGTTCCATGTAGTTAAGTTAGTGTGATGCTATGTGTTTGTAGTAGGTATGTGCACTAGAAAAATGTAGTAGCGCTACTACACAATCTTTTAGGCAGCGTTTCTAAATGGGGCTCGGATACGGTCGGCCCGGTTGCCCGCCTCAGTTATTGGAGGTAGAGCAGCCGGACCAGCAACCGCCTCGGTTAATCCCTAACCGAGGTGGGCACTGTAATATAACCGCCTCGGTTATTAACCGAGGCAGGCATTATAATGCAACCGCCTTGGTAAATCATTAACCGAAGTGGCATTCTAATGCAACCGCCTCGGTAAATCAGTCCCAGCCCGCTAGCTCACACCAGCCCACTATCATCTCTAATATATAAACGAAACACTAAAATCACTCTCACTCTCCCTCACCCCTCCCCTCAGCCGCAGCCCACTCTCTCCCCGTGCTCTCTCAGCCACAGCGCACTCTCCCCAGCGCTCCTCCCTCTCCCCCCACTCGAGCGCACCCCTCCCCTCTCCCCCATGCCACCGTGTCCCTCCCCTCATTCTCAGCGCGCACGTGGGGCGCTTCCCGGCAGCTTGCGCAGGGGCAGCGGGTGCGGGGCGGGATGCCTCCCGGTGGCCGGCGTGGGGGCGGCGAGCACGGGATCCGGTGGCGGAGGTGGTGGCTTTCCCATCCCCCTTCAACTCCGGCGGCGGCGCGGAGGCCAGATCCCGTGGTGTGGAGGCCAGATCCGGCCTCCCCACGGCGGCACGGGTCCTCCATGTCGCGGATCTAGGTGGTGGCGGCTTTCCCTCCCCTTCAACTCCGGCGGTGGCATGGAGGCCGGATCCGATGGCATGGAGGCCGGATCTGGCTTCCAACGGCGGCGCGGGTCCTCCATGTCGCGGATCTAGGTGGTGGCGGCTTCTCCTCCCCCTTCAACTCTGACAGTGGCATGGAGGACGGATCCGGCCTCCCCACAGCGGCGCGGTCCTCCTTGTCGCGGATCGAGGCGGTGGTGGCTTCCCCTCCCCCTTCAACTCTGGCGGCGACGTGGAGGCCGGATCCAGTGGCATGGAGGCCGAATCCGGCCTCCCCATAGCAGCGCTCCTCCCCCTCCACCTCTACATGAACTCTGGCGGCGGCGTGGGCCTCCCCGTGGTGGCGCTCCTCCTCCCCGCGGCGGCGCTCCAACGCCGGCATCAGCTCCCTGGCGGCAGATCCAGCGAGCTACGGTGCGGCGGCGCGTGGACGGGCTCAGCGGGCCCGTGGATAGGCTCGCTGGGCTTGTCCACGGGCTTTCTTATTTTTTTGTTTTTTTTATTTGATTAACCGAGGCGGGCGGCCAACCGCCTCGGTTAAGGCCATGATTAGCCGTGACCTTTCGACCGAGGCGGTTGGCTTGCCCGCCTCGGTTAAGCCCTTTTGCCCGCCTCGGTTAAATTTTGTCTAGTAGTGAGGTATGTGCAATCCAGTTATCATGAGCATCTTTTGTAAAGTTTGAATGTTTGTTCAACTTAACAATGTCCCTGCTATTTGGCATTTGCAAACTGAATGTATTTGTCCACTCCAGAATGTGAATATGTGTGTGCAATCCAGAGACAAAGTGCACATATATTACCCAGAACTCACAGGTTTGCAAACTGAGCATGATTGGAATTGAAGCTAGCATGATATATATTACATCACCAGGAAGGCCTGAAAGTTGTCAATACCTGCAAGTGCAAGTTCTTTGCTACAAATTCACTACATACTTCCTGTCCTCTTTCTCCTGCAGCTCAAACCCATCTGCTCCATTCCACAGAACTATGCAGCTCCCAGATCTCTGATTGTTCATCTTCAGCTTCTTAAACATGTTCTCCTGAATTCTAACCATTACTTTTTTCTTATGGCCTCATTCATGGAGATAACAGGATAGAATCTTGCTTCCATGATGCTATTGTTGAAACTTTCACACATGTTGATGTCCACAGAGTCATAGTACGTTTGATCCAAGTCTGAAAAATGTCCTACTCCAGTGCTCTGGTGAAGTAGCCATCATGTCCTTGGCTCCATCTGGTGTGTCTTGAGCAAGATAGGCTCTGTACAAATTGAATAACACCCTGCATGATGCCTTTGCACACCTCCACCATTTCTTCTGTAGCTTTTTATCGGTGTACTTCTTCCTTCAATTAGCATATATGTGCCTTGCACACATCCTGTGCTCTGCATTGGGAACCAACTCCTGGACTGCCTTGAGTAGACCCTGCATAAAATTAACAGAGTCACAGTTAACTTAAGACATCAGTACATGTGTGCATTAAACTTAAGACATCAGTACAATAAACTTTAGACATTAGTACAGTTAATTTATAGCAGCACTACAATAAACTTTAGACATTAAGACATCAATACAGTAAACTTAAGACATCAGTACCTTTTGCTGGTTAGATATGAGTACCCAACCTTGTCCACCATTACTGATCTCAAGGTCTTTTTGCAGCAAGCCCTGCTCCGGTCTCCCAACCCCGCCTCTGCAGATGCTCGCGAGGGCGATGGCTCCGGTGATGCGGGGCCACGCCGCCGCGGCTGAGACGGGTGGAGGCGGGCACGCGCTGCTGAGGGGACGACGGCGCGCTGAGGCGGCCAGGCCGCGCGGCCGGCGAGGGCGCAGGCAAGGCGGCGTCGCTGGGGATTTGGGTGAGGCGCAGGCAGTTCGGCCTCGCTGACGGAACGGAGACGGGTTCCTTCTGCTATGCGCCACATGCAACTAACGAGCGGGGCCAAGGGCCAGCGTGTCCACCTTGTCCAGGCTAGACTGCCATGTGTGCAAAACTGCCTAGGGAAACTGATAAAGGGCGTTAACTGACTGGTCTAGACAACTTTAATGTGTTAAACACCTGATTTTTCCTTAGGTTTATATACGAGTAAATTTTACTCAGTCACCAGTGCCGGGCCTGAGGGGGGCAAACGGGGCAGCCGCTCCAGGCCCCTAGCGTCACTGGCCCCCTCCCAGTATATATGCATGTAGTACTAGTATTAGGATTAGTATTGCTAGTTTTTTTTGCCCAAAAATAAAAAAGCTAGAGCCCACTATGCCACTGCAGGCCGTAGGGCATTGGATTTAGACATCAAAACGAGGCGAGTGCTACTCATCAGGAGGCCTAGCGATCATTTAATCAACAGGATTACCGAGGCTGCTGCCCTTCCGGTTTCCGTCCTTTCCCTTCCTTTCAATTTTTGAATTGAGAATCCAATTCATTTGTTAGAGTACACTATAACTAAAATTGTTTACGTGCCCAAAATTCTGTTTGATGTTCTTAAATTTGGAAATTAAAATCTCAATTATTCAACCAAACTCTAATGGAAAAATGACTAAAAAGTTGCACATCTCGACGAGTTCTCCAACTTTGTTGTTGATGAATTTTTCGTTTGAAATCGTTTAATATTCTAAAACCGTTGACTATGTGAAAATAGATACATCTCACACTTTGTTATGTGACTAAGTGAGAGATGGTTCTGTTTGTGAAGGCTGTATAGGCCCACTTTGTTAAAACGACTCGAAATTTTTATGCTAAGCTTATACACCCATATTATGCCCACATGCCAAACTTTATGATTTGCGGACCACTTTATGATATTATTACATTTTTCCACTGGAGCCACCGAAATACAAGTTCGAGTAACCCCTAACGAAACACTTGATTCTCCATCAATTTTCAGGATGTGAGCTCAAATAGAACATGTATTCTTATATATATTTTTTTTCTAATTTTTAGATATTGGTTGGCATCACGTGTAGTTCAAGTTAGAGTTATTTTTCAAGACTGTCTAGAAAATCACTTAAATCTTAGAAAATACCAAATCACTTCTAAAAATCCTTGAATTCTTGACATTATTGATTAGGTAGTCTAGTTCATGTAAAAATTATGTGTAGTCCATTTTCCAAATTCATGTTTTAATAATATACTAGTTAACATGCACGTGTGTTGGTGTGTCTAGAAGATATTTGTTGTTTTTATTTGCCATTTTCTAGCTTGTTTGTCCTTATCATCTTATCATATTATTTCCATGTTTTTTTAAAAACCAACAATTTTTTATTTTGTATTTTTTGTTTTTATTTGTATTGATTTTTTTATGTTTTTTAAACTTTTATAATTTATAATTCGTCGCTAATTTTTGTATTGTACGTGTGTTGGGGCATTAGAGTAGAATTTCATCTCGTTCAGGTAAGGTATTATTAGACACACTAATCATGTTTTTTTCCTTATTAATGATTTTTTTTATTCCGTTTTTTTACCAACTTTGTATTTGTATATATTTTATTTTCTAATTCTAATTGGACCAAAAGCCCATAGACCCTGGTAGCAGCGACCAAGTGGCAAGCGTCCATAATTGTTTCTGTCAGCATCTAATTTTTCTACAGCGACGCATCCCAATTCACTGTCTTCTCCATTTCTCTCCACCTCCTCTCCTCCATTTCTACCCGTACTCCATCCTGCTGTGCAGAGCACCACCGCCGAGGCTGGCCGCGCGTCCCAGTTCTTTGCCGCCGGTGAAGAAGGTGAGCCGGGCAGAGCTCCTTTGCCGGGTCTGGCCGCGTCTCCCATATGGCTGGTCGCCGTAGCTGGTGAATCTGCCAGCAGGTTGCCGAGGCAGGGCTACGCCAGGCCTGGCCGCGTCGCCCAGGGCTGTACGCCGGAGCTGGTGGATCCGCCTGCAGGACGCCGGGGCAGGTCTGAGCCGGGTCTGGCCACGCTGCCTGCTGGCCGCCGGTATAGGGCCACGCTGTCGGGCAGGTTGCCATTGCTGGCTGCGCCGTCCGAAGGCCGCCAGGGCATGCTCTTATATGTAGGTATGCATAGGGATGTCTTATAGAATCAGAACCTAGCACCACCACCACTTTTTGATATATCTGTTTTGGTTGGAGGGTAAATAGAGTAAAACTTTGTAGCTAATAATGTCATGTATCCTAAGCATGTAACAGTTGCAAAACTTATTTAAAGTTTACATTCGTTGTGGCTATGTGGTTCCTGTGGCCAGCTCCTACACATGCAACACCTGCCTTTCAAGCTGTATATACTGAACTCAATTTTTTTCTTGCAGGGAAGTTAATGATTTTGCATGTTTCCTTGTTCCTCAGGTTCACCTGGTGAACCTCTACTACCCTTATGCTAAGCATGTAGGGGTTCCTAATCCTTTTGGTAATCAGGTTCAACTTACTTCATTGGAGAAGGTTCTCAAAACCGAGTATAATGGATATTATGTTAATCAGAGGAAAAATATTATTATTTAAGGAGTCCTTTCTGTAACGGTCATCTCTGCAGAGTACATGCCACCTATGTACATTGGTGGCAAGGCTAACCCATTTGTGGTCCTATACTTAAAGAGGTGAGAAACCAAAAAGAAGACAAGGGTTATTATCTTTCCCAATCTCAGAGTTATGTACGTTCATATTTTTTTTCAAGGCTCTCATAATTTAGTATTATTGTAGGTTGTGACAGGCACGCTAAATCCAATATGGAACTAGACATTTGATTCATTGTACAAGATGCACTGCATGATTTGCTCATGGTGGAATTATGTGACCATGATACATTTGGAAAGGTGTGTATTCTGTCTCTTGCATATTGTTTGTTCATTTGAAATCTAAACTCCCTACCTTGATTCTTTGTGGCTTCACGACGTTACTTCCGATTTGTCCCTGTGTTATTCTTTATAAGTTTTTTTTCCATTTCGTCGGCTTGACCAAATAAACATTCTGGTTTAACAAGTCAGAAAAAACTGTGCGAGAGGCTAACCGAGTGGCACAGCTAGGTTTTTGGTTGCTGTATGCAAGATTCTCTTGTTTCACAATTTCAATGGTACCTAAACACAATAATATATTATTATAAATAGCTGAATACTTTATTAACATTAGACCAATGAGTTTAATAATAATCTTGCAGTAACCAAATCTGTAATCAAACATGTGTTGTTTGCAATCAGCATGCTTGGATTAGGATGATGTTGTTAGTTAACATCGACCTTAGCCCTTAACTTTGCACGATAGTTACGGTGATATTCCCGAATTTTAGCCCGTCTTTCTGTGTCTGCGTCTTTATCATTACACTGTACACCAATATGTTCTATTTCACTTTTCAGTGTGTTTTGCCTCAAATATATAACATTTAATAGTACTGCAATACTATTTCAAAATTGTAATCAAACCTGTGTTGTTTGCTATCATCATGTTTGGATTAGGATGATGTTCTTCATTAGCACTGGTCTTAGCCCTTAACTTTGCACGATAGTTACGTTGATATTCCTGATTTCTAGCCCATCTTTCTGCCTCTTTATCATTAGACTGTACACCAGTATGTTCTGTTTCACATTACAATTAATTCTATTATACATTTATAACATGTAATAGTATTGTAGCAACATAATTAACATAAGTTTAAATCAAACCTGGTTGCTTCGCTATTATCATGCTAGGATCAGGGTGTTCTTTTTGGTTACTAACAGCCTTAGCCCGTAACCGTGCACGATAGTTACACTGATATTAATATTCTTGGCTTCTAGCCCGTCTTTCAACATCTTCATCACAAGTCATTACATCAGTAGCTTGTGCTTCACGTTTCCTTTTATATCCTATTGAATTTCTATTCTCCAAGCTGACTTCATCCTCTAACAAATATACGAAAATGTTATTTGATTTTGAAATAAAAAATCCACATAGACTGGTTTTTAAAAAACAAATAACATATCACCTTGAACATTGCCATCTTGTCTTGTGGTCGAAGCCAAAACAAGGTTTAGGTTGTCATGTTTATATTAATATGGAGCACTACAAACAAGGAATTTTAAAGCAATGGTGAAACAAAAAATTAAAGATAAATGCATTTAAGCAATTCAGGATGTGTACAGACAGGCAGAACATGTGGCGCAGGTGGGTAGAATTTTGTCTCGGTGAAAGACGCCATGATCGATCGGGAGTGGGTGCGTGCGGGTATAAAATTGTCTCGGTGAAAAAAAAAACAACGCTAGCGATGGAATTGTATGGCAGGAACGCAAAAATCTTACGTTTTGTAAGATGTGGCCCACTTGTTAGGAGGTAATGACGTTTATTATCCCTTAGATCAAGATCTCAAATCACATCTAAGGGTTAAAACATAGGGTGGGTAGGAATTTTCAGGTAACAGGTATTTTTTAATTTCTTCGCTCTTTTTAGTATAGATAGATTAGTATAGCATATTTGGACTGAAAATAGAACAAGAAAAAAGAAATAAACATTGGGCCGCATCGGCACAGCCGGCCGTCCGCTTCCCAAGCTATCTCATGGCAGCCTTCGCGTCCTCCCTCCTTGCAGTCGCCGCATCCTCATCCTGCGCGGCCATCTCTCCCCAGCTCCCTCGTGGAGCTCCGGCCCCGCCTCTGTCCCCTCGCCGTCGCGTCAGCTATTCCCTCCACGCTTCCCCTGCGAGGCGCCATCGGATGGCTTCATAGCCAGCGCCGCTCATGCAGCCTACGGCGGAGTCCAGGGTCTCCACGGTAGTGGATGTCGACCTCGGCAACAGTAGCTATCTGATCTACATTGGCGCAGGCCTCCAAGATGAGCCAGACCTGTTGCAAAGGTAGTCAAATTATAATTTTTTCTCGACTGTTAAGTGTATGATCCTTATTTCTGTTTGCGCAGGCATGTTCATGGTAACAGATGGCCGAGCTCACCACCAACTATGGCTATATAGGTAGTTTACTTCTGAAACTTTTGGTAGTTCACTTCTAAAATATTTTCTTACGGTAACAATGCAGGTCCATGAGCCCATGGGTAACCTTTGGACATTCTGCTGTTCCTGAAACCAATCAATTGTAGTGTTGCCTTCTCCAGTTCGTGTGTTTCTCTGGCGTCGAACTACCTGTTTGTTTGTGCAGCTTGGTTTTTCTTCCAGTCAGCAGGCCGACAGCATGAAAATAGTAGTAGTTCTGCATTCATCTCTCAGCATTTCAGATTACAACAGCAGCAGCTCGAGTAGAAATACAGTATACAGCAGCAGGCCAGCAGCGAGCGACTCTTGCTAAGTGCTCTTTTCATTCGACAGTATACAATCTTTGCTTGCTTGCTTGTGTACGTGTTGAGCAATTTTTATTCGGAGCAACACTGACATTCATGGTAGAGGCTGGTTGCCTAAACGGTTCATAAATATTTAATTCTCTCAGATTTTACTGTAGCTAATTTCCTGGTAGCTAAGCTAGCCTTTTCCTGGTAATTTCAGTTTGCTGTAGCCTTCCTACCTTGCTTGTGCAACTTAAGTAGTGGTAGTTCATGTTGGCCCACACGATCATCGGCTCAGACGAGTGTATCACTCACCGGTCTTGCCGAGCACCCGCTAGTGCTGCCGAGCGGCCACTAGCCGTGCCGACCACGAACAGACATGGTCCGTCCCACACATTATAGTCCCAAGCCACCTCCTCGTCGAACACGACATCGCGCGAGACAAGCACCTTGTCTCCGCGTGGGTCGTAGAGCCGGTACGCCTTGGTACCCTCTACGTAGCCCAGGAACACCATGGGTGTGCTCCTGACCTCCAGCTTGGTGAGGTTTGGCTTTGTCTTCCTGACGTGGCCGATGCAACCGAATGTCCGGAGGAAGGACACGCACGGCTTGCGCCCATACCAAGCTTCGAACGACGTCTTGCCCATCAGGGCCTTGGTCGGAGCACAGTTGAGGATGAACACCGCCGTGGTCACCGCCTCCCCCTAGAACCTTGTCAGCATGCCTTTGGCCTTCATCATTGATCGGGCCATGCCGACCACCGTCTGGTTCCGTCTCTCCACCACGCCATTCTGTTGTGGCGAGTATGGCGCGGTGTGGTGTTGCCCCACACCCTGATCCACGCAGTACGCAGCGAACTCCACCGAAGTGAATTCACCACCGCGATCAGTCCTCAGCACGCGGAGCTTTTTGCCGCTCTCGGCCTCCGTGTGCATCTTGAACTTCTTGATCGCCGCCGCCACTTCGTCCTTGCTCGTCAGGAGTTGCAGCCACATGTAGCGACTGCAATCATCCATGAGCAGGAGGAAGTACCGCCGACCACCGTTTGTAGCAGATGTGATCGGCCTACAGAGGTCACCGTGAACGAGCTCGAGAGAGTCCTTTGCATGATACTTGGCCGCCTTTGGGAAAGGTAGCCTCATCTGCTTCCTGGCCAGGCAGCTGTCACACAGCTCGCCTCTGTGCTTGATGTGGGGTAGCCCTTGGAACATCTTCTCCAGCCGACCAAGCGCGTCGAAGCTGAGATGTCCGAACTGGGCATGCCACATCCACAGTTCCTCAGAGTGCCTTGCTGCCAGGCACACCGGCTGCTCTACCTTCAGGTCGAGTAGGTACAACTGGTTCAGGGACCTCTTCACCTTGGCAAGAAGTCGCTGCTCTCAGCCCCTAATCCTAAGGACTCTGTCCTTGATTAGTACCTCGCTACCGCGCTCATCATGCCGACCAATGCTGATGATGCTGGAACACATCTACGAGATGTAATATACATCCGTTAGCGCGCGATGCTGCCCGTTCTAGCACCTGAAGATGATGGTGCTGGCCCTTGAATAGCCACCCTTGAGCTGTCACCAAACTTCACCATACCAGTAACATCATCGTCGAACTCAGAGAAGGATGCCTTGAATCCCGTCATGTGGTTGCTGGCACCAGAGTCCGGATACCACCGCTGCTCCTAGTCGGCGCCCACACGTCCGAGGTGAACTTGGGCGCGTGGTTCAACAAGGTTGATAGTCTTCAGGGCCTTCCTAGGTCCTTCCACCATCGTCGCCTCTTCCTTCTCCTCGGCCTCGACGTCATGCAGTGCATAGAATGTCGCCATCAGGATAGTGGCCTCATCCTCATCATCGGCTTGCGCCAGATGAGCTTCAGCCTTCTTCTCCTACTTGTGATTTGGGCACTCTCGTGCCTAATGGCCTATCTTCCCACAGCTCCGACAGGCGTTGGGGTTGACCCGCTTCTCCTTCCCAGAAGAAGCCTTGTCACGGCGCTTGCCATCGCCACCGCGGCTGGAGGAGGCTGCCTTCCTAGAGTTCCTCCGAGCAGCCCACTCCTCTTCCGTCAGCAGGAGTTTCCCATTGTCCTTCGTTGCTGTCTCCTGCTCCAGGCGTTCGTCCACTGCCCGCAGACGGCCTGTCACATTCTCAATGGTGAGGATGGACAAGTCCAGCATCGTCTCTATGGAGAGAGCGATCTGGATGTACTTTACCGGCATGGAGTGGAGGTACTTGGAGACCGCCTCTTCTTCATCAGCGGTGATGTCGTGGCTCTTCAGCTTGCTGATGAGCGTCTGCAGGCAGAGGGAGAAGTCCTCCACCATTTCACCATCATTGAACTTAAGGTTGGCGTACTCCTGCTTCAGAAGCTAGGCCGTCGCCTTCTTTGCGCGGTTGGAACCGACGCGCATCGCCATAATAGCCTCCCACGCCTCCTTAGTCGAGCTCTTCGCCCCCAATGGCTCCCTATACTCTGTCGGTACAGTAGCGAGGATAGCCTCCAACGCTGATATGTCATCTTCCTCAATGTCGGTGCCCTTGTCAACAGCATTCCAGAGCCAGGCTCTGAGCTTGACCTTCATGGTCACCGACCACTCTCCATAGTTGGTGCGAGTCAGCGTCGGCCAACTGGTGCCGCTGACCTCCCGCACCATGCGAACAACGACCTCCGATCGTGGCTAGGCAGCCACAACAGTGCCACTACTGTCGCCCATCTCCGAACTGTCCGTCATCGCCAGCGGTTAGTCTGGTGACAGCGCTTGTACGGCTTCGATGATTGGTGATGTGGAAATAATCGGCTGAAAAAAATAAATTGAAAAATATGCTGAAACACGATGTAAATGGGCTAAAAATATGTTGCAAATGGGCTGAAAACAGATTCAAAGTGGGCTAAAAATAGGCTAAAAAGTGGCCCATCTTTCATATTGGGCTGGGATGCCCACGTAAGCATCCATGTAAGCATCTATGATTATTGGTTTTTTTTTAGAATTACACAGTACAACGTCGACGCTCACAACACGCACGCACACTCACACCTATGAATACACGTACATAAACCCTATCCCTATGAGCACCTCCGAAGTACCGAGCTGGCAGATCTCGAGATTCACGAAGTCACCACAGACGCCTTGCTGTCGACGGAGACGTCGCCTACCACTGAAAGCATAGCGCTGTTAAAGTCTGGAATAAATCCAGAAAAATACGAGCATCCGTGCCAAGTCGAGGACTTGAACCTAGGTGGGCAGGTTCTACCACAATGAACCCAACCAACTTATCTATGATGATTGGTGATGTGGAAATTTATCCGTGGCAGTTATTTTTCGTCACAGGAAATGGGTTTGGGCTGGGCTAACTAGGCCTCGGGCTCTACAATGACGGTTTAAAACCATCACCGATTCTCTTAATCCGTGATAGATTTCAATAAACCATCACAGGGGTTAATCCATGACGCTCAATCCATGATGATCTCTGAAACCATCACAGATGCTGCATAGTGACTATTTTTTGTGATCGGTGACGGAAATTTTCCATCATAGATCAGCAGGATTCTTGTAGTGTTAATTAAAAAAACTCTTAGGCGTCATGGTCTCTTCATTGGGTTTTGCCACCTTCGTTATATATTAAGGTGGATTAGAACAACAAATAAAGTTTCTAGAGTTCATAACACTAACTCTAGGTTAGTCCTTTTACGTGAAGCGGTGACAAAACTGTACGTGGGTTAGTGGGAGTGTACGGTCTACTCATCATGTATTGTGGATGTGAGTCATTTAGACTATGAGACAATACAAAGACCAAACATTTTCGAAGTGTAGAGTTGATATGAACCATTTAGATCCGGTGGCATTAGAAAGATCAATTATTTCTAACACACGGTGTTGATGGGGTTCTAATATGGTAAGACAAGTCAATAATTTTTATACAAATCTGGCAAAAGAGTTGGCGATTATATTAAAATGATGAAGGATCCAGACAGGGTAATACAACATAGCAACAATATCTGGAAAAGGCCACATACAACGACAACTGGTTCATTCAGGACAAGCCAACGATAAATTTACTTTAGCAATTACAGATATCTTTTCATGTACTCGTCCATGCGGGTACACTGAACCTCTGGGTACAACAAAGTATGGTTCATTCATGACAAGCCAACAATAAGTTTACTTTAGCAGTTACAGATATCTTTTCATGCACTCGTCCATGCGCATATACTGAACCCTTTGCGCACAACAGAGTATGGTTTATTCAGGACAAGCCAATAGTTACTTTAGCAGTTATAGATATCTTTTCATGTACTCGTCCACGCGGGTATACTGAACCTCTGGGTACAATAGGGTAGCCTCTGCTCCATCCTCACCGATTTCAAAATTTGTCAAGCAACCTTCATAGAAAATGTGGTAATAGTGTCCCACTCCGACTTGATTGGCGAAGTCTGTATCTACACATCCATGGAAAATCATAATTTACGTTTAATAGGTAGATGTGTAATGACAATTTTCATGGACGCTAAAATTGTTTAGGAAATACCAACAATATTTTTTACAAGTAGTAGTGTAGTACACTCCATACATCAGCCTTCAATGTCGAAGTAAGGTGATACCATTTTTGGGATCAATTATGTGTACAGGTATCAGTGGAAATCACATTTGTTCAGCCTAAACAATACTGATGTGACCCCCACTCTACCAATTATGGTGTAACTAATAATTACACAAACAAGAAAGAATCTAAATCATATGCATTGGATTTTTCAATAAAAAAACCTTGCATTGCCCTCAGACATACAACTTTTGTAGTTACCTTTCATTGAAGCCAAGAATTCATCTGCAGGAATGTGGATTTTCTCTAGAACATTTCCGGAAAGCTTTTCCCATTTTGCGATCACATCATTTTGAGTCAGGATGTTTTCATGTGGTCTTAGGTATATTGTCTTGTTCACTGCACGAGGATCATCAACAGACTTGATTGTATATGTTGCAACATCATCTTCATCACAAAATATAACTGCATGGTACATATATATGTGTCATAAATACGTAGTTAGAAACCATGTTGTTACTTCTAGTTTTATAAATCACTGTGTAAATATGTCCATTTTGGATATGGTATGCTTTACAAGGGACATGCACAATATTGATTTATGTTCAGATAAAATGGGAAAAATCATGTACATATAAAATCGTAAATTTATAGCTAATATATATTTGTGATCAATTAAACAAACAATATAGTGAAAATGGATATTCATGTCAAATTAAATACAAAAGTAATGATGGACGGAGGAGAGGAACAAGTACTGTATGATGTTTTACCTTTGACATTGCCGTCTCCATATACATGAACTTTCTCTTTGGGTGGCAAAAGGGTGCGCATTTGACATAGGTTTGGGCAAAAGTAACCAGCAAAGCAATTGGCAGAAACATAGGTGTGGGGAATGTTGGCATCTTCTATCGCCCGTCTTAGGCCCATCTTCTCATCAAATGTAACCCTTCCTGGTTCAAGAGCATGGCCCATCTTGGATGGATCCATGCCGAATTCCGATGGTACAAAACGCTGCATCTCCACAATAACTTAAGTTTATTTAGACTCAGTACCTCTTCATCTTTTGTTGTTCTATATATTGAACTATATATACGAGAGTCTGCATCTGTACATGTTAAAGGGCATTTTTACACTGTTGTTTGCATTAGTTTCTTTATTCGTAGCTAATGTGAAGTTGGGAAGGCTCAACAAAAACACAAATGCCTCTGCTGCTGCTGCGTTGTTGGTGCTCATATGGGATTGGATAGGATTAGCAGCAACAGTTTGAAGACCAGACACTCAAAACCATTTCCGATCTATAAACAAGTATAACGTACTTCGTTCGACTCAAAATAAGTGTACATCATGTAGTTAACTAATTTTAATTTTGACTATTATAAAATAGTATTACATTTATATCCCTAAATAATTTAATATGATAATATATGGCATGATTAATTTGATGATGTTTATTTGCTATCATAAACATCAGTGAATTTTGTACATGTTTAGTTAAACCTGAAATTGATTGACTCTTCAAAATACTAGATGTGAGCTTATCTTGGTAGGGACAAGAGTATATTTGTTTGGTTCTTATTCTCTCTCTCTCTCTCTCTCTCTCTCTATATATATATATATATATATATATATATATATATATATATATATATTCCATTTTTAAAAGAAGAGTACATTCCCTTCGTCTTTGCATAATACAAGCACATCCGGGAACGACCCGTAGCTCGAGTGGCAACACTGCAGGTGGTGCAGCTGCCGGTCGTGGGTTCGACCTCTGCTCGACCCACGATTCCCACCGGGGTTTTTCCCTATTTTAACAGAGCCTCTCTCGCGTGGAGCTACAAAGGGATTGCGGCGCGCCCGTCGCCTACGGAGCCTTGGATGGTTTCGGTGATCTCCTTAAGGACGCGATCTTGGAATCTTGGTGTAGTTGTAGGATCTGTTTGTGTACTTATGGTGTGTGTGAGTGTGTGTGGTGTGGTGTAGTGTTGGTGTGTGTCTGTTCATGAACAGATACTACAGTTGTACGTAGATGAGAGGCGCAAAAAAAACACAAGCACATCCTCAGAGAGCAAGTAGGGAGGAGTCGGGACGCGGTGGTGTCGCCGTCAGGCGTCAGGGATGACGGAGTCGGGGCTACCAGAAGGAGTGAAGGGCCGGGGGCAGAGTGGGGATTAGGAAACAGATTAGAGACGGTGATGTGAAACAGAGAAGCACGTAGTCCGGCGATCAGATGCGCCTGATTTTTTTAATTATTATTTTGGGTGCGTGTGCGACTCCCACGTCCTCCTCCTTCCCATTAAAGATTGAGCTTCTTTTTTCCACTCCACTGAAATTTCAAAAAAAAAATTATGGTTGAAGTCGTTGGTGGTGTCCCCAAAATCAAATCTGTCGGCCCATCACAAAGCAAATAGAAGGTGATAGGTAGCGTTGAAAGCGGATCAGATTCTATGGAATCGACTTGATGTCACCTTTTACCACATTTTAATTCAGATTTCAATACAAATACGGATCTTTGCGAATATGAATACAAAATAGCGGTCCTGTATTCGGATTTCTATTCGAATATTTACTTAATTCAACTCAAAATGCATATTGTTAAATTTAACGTACATGAATAACATTTTATTACTAAATTCGTCGATAACCAAAGTGAAATAAAATCAAAGTACACTTCTAGTAATCATCAATATCGAAGTGAACCAAATTATAACGGATAATATTTAATAAAACGATAGGTTAAGTGAAGAAATTTAAATAAGAATTGTAGGCAACAAGTAGCCATTTTGTTTTATCAATTTTTTTAATTCCAAAATTATTACACAAGTAGATAATAAAGTTTGTGGATATATAACATAGACAAGAATAGCTCATAAAAATAATTTAGTTATTAATAAATATTTAATAATTGAATATATAAATTAATGAATCATTATTTATGTAATATCTATCATAAAATCATAAGTTACATAAATTAATTTACGTGAGAAAAATAAATTATTAAAATAAATTGCAACAACAAATATATAAGGTTTAAACTAAATTAGAAAAATACTAAAAAATTAATATTTATGTATCATTAATAGTGTTAAACTAATACTAAAAGTTACTTATAGATATACTACTAAATAGTTTCAATGCATTATTAGTAATATCAAAATTAAAGAATTAGTCATTAGTCATATAGAGAGAAAACTTTTAAATAGATTCGTTACATCTTCTTCGCAGATACAGATAAATGTTGAATATTTCATGTTTCTGTCCAATATGTATCTAAAATCTGAAAGAAAAACTATTGAAAAATAAATTCAAATACATCCATTTAATATCCACCGTAGAAACGGATACGAATATAGATATCCATATTATAAGTTTTAACAAATACGGATTTAGACAATACGGATTCTGAGACATCCATTTCCACCTCTAGTGATAGGGAGTGTGGCTCGGAAGATCAGAGATGGAGACGCACTGGAGACTGGAGTAGAGAGGGCAGGGCAGCTCGCCCAGGAAAGAACAAAATGGATTCAGGAACACAACTCGGATTAAAAAAAGAAGCTTTCTGAACCGCCAATAAGTAGTGGCTAGTATACTGGAACAGTTTGTGAAGTGACGCACCTTGATGTTCCCAGCCTCCTTGATTGCCTCGACGAGCTTATGCTGCAGGGAGAGGTTGTGGCTGCGGAAGTGCACCCCGGACATGGCCGAGATGACCACGTCGGCCTGCGCCACGGCGGCGACGAGAGCCGCGTGGTCCTCCAGCGACGCCTCCACCAGGCGCGCGCCCTGCGCCTTGAAGGAGAGCAGCATCTGGAGCTTGTCGATGTCCAGGCCGATCTCCGGCCGCATCAGGACCAGCGTCGGGTGACCCTGCGCCAGGCTCGCCCGCACGATCCGCCGGCCGATGTACCCGGTGCCGCCCACCACCAGGACCCGGCTCATCTCCATGGTTGGCGAGAGGACGACTGATTGCAACAGAGATGCTGATCTACAGGCTGTTGCCACCTTGCTACTTTATTACACGGAAACAGAGGTTTAGATGGGACGTACTCCCTCCGTACTTATTTAGGTGAGGACGTAGAAATGGTGCCAATCAAATTTTGTCAAATTTGATTTAGAAAATATTAGCAATATTTGTATCTCTGGATAAATTTATTTTTAAAATATATTCAATGATCTATCTAATAATACTAATTATGTACTATAAATATTAATATTTTATTATATATATTTAGTTAAAGTTAAGTATCTTTGACTTCTCATAGAGGGAGAACGACACATAAAAAAAGGTACCGAGGGAAAATAGCAGCATGGGTCTATGCTCCAAATAAATACAACTCTTCCCTTCAATTTAAAAGTCATTTTTTACCTCCTACAAATGTCTGCGTATGCTGGAAAGGAGTGAATGGGAGCTGCTAAAAATTCTTCGCCGAGAAAAACTGTATATGCCAATTTTAGCCCAACACGTCTCACTCCAAATTGCCAAGGTCACACACGGCAATCAGTGATATATCCACCCTAAGAATAATTAGCAATTTCTCAAAGCAGTACGAAGTGAAGCAACAACGCACGAATTAAACTACTTGCTAATTAGCTGGCTAACAAAAGCTCTAAACAGCATGCGAAATATTAATCCATGTGCTAAAGAGAATAATTGCCCACTAGGCACTAGGTGGAAACTTGTAGCGACTGTTGTCGACTGAGCAAACAACGTACTCCCTCCGTCTTGTAAAAGTGTCATTCTTATTAGTTTTCATCAAGAGGACGATAGGGAGGTGGATCCACCGGGGCGAGGTTAACAGAGACCAAGCTTGGGAAGGTTGATGGGGACAGAGCGCGAGGGTAGTGTTGTGGGTTCCAAGTAGCTCTGAACCGATTCCTAGTGCCGAGGAAGGAGGCCAGATGGAGGCGTCGGGCGGCGGCCGATGTACCCGGTGCCGCCGACCACCAGGACCCGGCTCTTCTCCATGGCTCGCAAGAGGATGATTGATTGGAATCAGACAGTAGCTCGCTGCCACCTTGCTACTACTTTATTACAAGAAACAGAGGTTTAGGGCCGATTTGGTACCGGTACAGATTTTGGCATAGCTTCGTAAAGTTGTTTTTGCCATTTATCTACCAAACGGTTCCCATGAAACAGCTTCGTCCCATAATATCTGTAATATGTGCTCTCACATGCAAAAAGTAGATGGTGAAGCTGAAAAAAACCATCTTCACCCAGCTTCCTCTGACACTGGTGGGGCTGAGCATGGCCATGGTGAGGGGCTTAGCTTGGTTACAGGCCGGGAAGGGAGCGCTGGCGAGCGCGTGGTGACCAGGGCACAACTCAAGGTGGACCGTCTCTGGCGAGGCCGTCAGGGTTTGGCTCGGGGTAGGCCGTTGCTGGTGTGGCTGCCGGGGCTCAGCTCGAGGCGAGCCGGGGCAGGCGAGGTAGTCGGCGAGTGTGCAGCCGCCGGCGCCGGAGCTGGACTCGCGGTGGGCCAAGCGGGGTGGGTGGCGCGCGAGCATCGGCGGTGCATGGAAGGAGGCCGTGTGGGTGCCCATGACCAGATAAGGCTGAGGGAGAGAAGAAGCAGAAAAAAAGAGAAGGGTATTTAGACTATGAAGGGCTTCACCACCTTCGTTGTTAAGGTGGATTAGCATAGCAATAGAAGTTTCTAGAGTTCATAACACTAACCCTGCTAGGTTAGTCCTTTTAGGTGAAGTAGTGACGAAAGTATAAGTGGTTTAGTAGGAGTGTACGGTCTACCGAACACGTATAGTGGATCTGATCGATTTAGACTATGAGATAATACAAAGATCAAACATTTTCAAAGTGTAGAGTTGATATGAACCATTTGGACCCTATGGCATTACAAAGAACAAATATTTCTAACACATGATGTTGAGGGATTCTAATATGATAAGACAAGCCAACAATTTTTTTGAAACAACGGGCAGAAAAAGCGGCCCGCTATATTAAAAAGATAAAGAATCCAAACTGAGTAATACAACAGAGCAACAATAACCCAAAAAGGTCACATACGACAACAACTGATTCATTCAAACAAGCCAACAATAAGTTTACTTTAGCAGTTACAGATATCTTTTCATGTACTCGTCCATGTGGGTGAAGGTCACATACAACAACAACAACTGATTCGTTTAGACAAGCCAACAATAAGTTTACTTTAGGAGTTACAGATATCTTTTCATGTACTCGTCCATGCGGGTATACTGAACGTTTGGGTACAACAGAGTAGCCTCTGCTCCATCGTCGCCGATTTCAAAATTTGTCAAGCAACCTTCATAGAAAATATGGTAAAAGTGTCCCACAGCGACTTGATTGGCGAAGTCAGTATCTGCACATCCGTGGAAAATCATAATTTATGTTCAACAGGGAGATGTGTAATGACAATTTTCATGGACACTAAAATTTTTGAGGAAATACCAACTATATTTTTTACATGCAGTAGTGTAGTACACTCCATACATCGGCCTTCAACGTCGAAAGTTTTGGGGTCTTTTATGTGTACAACTATAAGTGGAAATCACATCTTTTCACCCTAACAATACTGATGTGACCCCTCTACCAATTATGGTGTAACTCATAATTACACAAACAAGAAAGAATCTAAATCCTATGCATTGAATTTTTCAGAACTATGCATTGTGCTCAGACAAACAATTTTTGTAGTTACCTTTCATTGAAGCCAAGAATTCATCTGCAGGAATGTGGATTTTCTCCAGAACATTTCCGGAAAGGTTTTCCCATTTTGAGATAACATCATTTTGAGTCAAGATGTTTTCAGGTGGTCTTAGGTATATTGTCTTGTTCAATGCACGAGGATCATCAACAGACTTGATTGTATATGTTGCAACATCGTCTTCATCACAAAATATAACTGCATGGTACATATATATGTGTCATAACTATGTAGTTAGAACCATGTTATTACTACTAGTTTTATAAATTTCTGTGCAAATCTGTCCATTTTGGATTTGGTATGCTATACAAGGGACATGCACGATGTTGATTACACACTCCACATATGAAAAAGCTAACATATATTTGTGATGAATTAAAGAAACATTAGTGAAAATGGGTCTTGATGTCAGATTAAATACAAAAGGAATGATGGGCGGAGGAGACGAATAAGTACTGTACAATGTTTTACCTTTGACATTGCCGTCTCCATATACATGAACTTTCTCTTTGGGTGGCAACAGGGTGCGCATTTGACATAGGTTTGGGCAAAAGTAACCAGCAAAGCAATTGGCAGAAACATAGGTGTGGGGAATGTTGGCCTCTTCAATTGCCCGTCTTAGGTCCATCTTTTCATCAAACGTAACCCTTCCTGGTTCCAGAGCATGCCCCATCTTGGATGGATCCACGCCGAATTCTGATGGTATAAAACGCTGCATCCACAATGACATAATTTTATTTAGACTCAGCATCTCTTCATCTATCGTTGCTTTATATTATATATTGAACAATATGTAATATATTTTGTTGCTCATATGGGATGGGATCGGATTAGCAGCAACAGTTTGAAGACAGAGACACTCGAAACCATTTCCGATCTATATATGAACAAGTATCACGTACTTGGTTCGGCTCAAAATAAGTGCATATCTTGTAGTTAACTAATTTTAAATTTGACTATTATCGAAAATAGTTTGACATTTATATCCCTAAATAATTTACTATGAAAATATATGGCGCGATTAATTTAATGATGTTTATTTGCTATCATAAATATCAGTATATTTTGTTTGTACCTGTTCCATTAAACCTGAAATTGATTGACTCCTCAAAATACTAGATGAAATACTTGACGTGCGCTTATCTTGGTATGCGGAAGAGTATATTTGTTTGGTTTTTATATTCTATATAAAAAAACATTCACTTCATCTTTGCGTAGCACAAGCACATCCTCAGAGAGCCAACGAGGAGTGAAGGGCCAGGGACAGAGAGTGACGACTAGGAAACAGGTTAGAGCCCGTGGTGTGAGACAGAGAAGCACGTGGACCCGGGATCAGATGCGCCTGATTTTTATTTTATTTTATTATGTTGGGTGCGTTTCCCACTCCGACGCCTTCTTCTTCCCCTTCAAGATTGAGCTCCTTTTTTCCACTTAAATTTCAACAAATTCTAAGTTTGACAAGATGAAATTTCAATCCTTTTTTCCCCAAGTGAAATCTGCCGCCCATCATCACAAAGAAAAGGTGATCGAGGCAGGGCAGGTCGCCCAGGAAATAAGAAAATGGATTCAGGAGTGCAACTCTATTAACAAATTAAAATGGATAAGCTTCTGAACCGGCAATAGGTACTAGTGGTAGTATACTGGAACTGGAAGAGCTTGTAAATTAAGTGACGGACCTTGATGTTCCCAGCCTCCTTGATAGCCTCGACGAGCTGACGCTGCAGGGAGAGGTTGTGGCTGCGGAAGTGCACCCCGGACATGGCCGTGGCCGAGATGACCACGTCGGCCTGCGCCACGGCGGCGACGAGGGCCGCGTGATCCTCCAGCGACGCCTCCACCAGGCGCGCGCCCTGCGCCTTGAAGGAGAGCAGCATCTGGAGCTTGTCGATGTCCAGGCCGATCTCGGGCCGCATCAGGACCAGCGTCGGGTGACCCTGCGCCAGGCTTGCCCGCACGATCCGCCGGCCGATGTACCCGGTGCCGCCCACCACCAGGACCCGGCTCTTCTCCATGGTTGGCGAGAGGACGATTGATTGGAACAGAGATGCTGATCTACAGGCTGTTTGCCACCTTGCTACTTTATTACAAGGAAACAGAGACGTACTCCCTCGGTACTTATTTAGGTGCGCTGTAGAAGTCGTGTGAATTAAATTTTGTCAAAATTGATTTAGAAAATATTAGCAACATTTATATCTCTAGATAAATTTGTTAATAAATATTTTTAATGATATATCTAATCATACTAATTATGTACTATAAATATTAATATTTTATTTTGTATATTTTATCAAAGTTAAGTATGTTTGAATTCTTAAAAAAAGCGAGAATGACACATAAAAAGGTACGGTGGGAGTAGCAGCATGGGTCTGTTCTCCAAATAAAAACAACTCTTCCCTTCAATTTAAAAGTCATTTTTTTACCACCCGCAAATGTCTGTGTGTGCTAGAACGGAGTGAATGGGAGCTGCTAAAAATTCTTCACCGAGAAAAACTTGGTCTATATGCCAATTGTAGCCCAACACGTCTCGCTCCTAATTGCCAAGGTCACAACGGCAATTATAATATGTTGACCCTAAGAATAATTAAGAATTTCTCAAAGTGGTACGAAAGTGAAGCGACACCACACAAATTAAACTACTTGCTAATTAGCCGGCTAACAAAAGCTCTAAATAGCATGCGAAATATTAATCCAAGTGCTAAAGAGAATAATTGCCCACTAGGCACTAGGTGGAAACTTGTAGTGACTGTTGTCAACTCAGCAAAGAACATACTCCCTCTGTCTCGTAAAAGTGTCATTCTTAGTTTTTGAGAAGTCAAATATTTTTAACTTTGACCAAATATATAAGAAAATATTAACATTTCAAAGTTGTGTGCTTAACAATCCTAATCGAGATTGCTAGGTTATAATATGTCGAGCAATTGCCCTCAAATTATAGCCCATACTTTAGATTTGAGGGCTCCCCCAACTTTTGAGGGCCTATTTTAGACTCAACTCCAACAACAGCCCTTAAATTAGAGCCCACAAATCTATTTCAATAGACATTGACATAAGGGGTCATGTGGCAGAACCGTCTAATCTAATGCTTCACAGGAGTACTTATCTTCTATTAGACACTAAGTACTCAAGGGAAAACACTAAATTACGCAGTTCCATCGGACACACCCAAGGGAGAACCTAAAAATCCACATTTTTCCATCAGGATCACAAATGAGAGAATAAAGCTTACATCATTATTAATCATTTCTTACATCACTTTTAATACAACATCATAGTATAATATTTATTATTTATAATAGCGGAATACGATCATGTTATCAGAGTTATGAACAATTTAATTTAACAGCGGAATATAAACATATGATCAGAGTTACAGCGAAAATAAATATCTATCCATGACATGATGAAACATTGATATATAAACTATGACAATAGATTATAAAACTTCTATTTATAAAAAAACATTTAGTGAGAGTTATAAATAAAACTATGATCGCAGCGTAAAGGAATCCTCTCTGAACCCATCAGGAGGGATCCACACACAAGAGTCAGTTCTAGCATCCGCCTATTACCTACAACAGAAGAAAATAAAACCCTGAGTACTCAATTGTACTCAGCAAGACTTACCCGACAGGAGGAAAGAAAAGACTCTAAGGATATACAAGGCTATCTGGCTTGTGGGTTCATTGCATCTCCAGAAAGCATTACTAAGCATGCGTCCTTATTTTTAATTTTATTAGCAGTAATCATTAGTTCATTAACTAACCATTCTTTGTAAGCACATGAGCTACTTTCAAGCAGGTGGTAAGCAATCAGAATCATTTTACCATTTTTCATGTTCCAGTTCTTACTACGGTGCTAGATTGTAGACAAGTCGTACCGGATCACCGGCGATTCGCAAATCAATGTGCCCAGCTGGGTACCCTGAAACACACGTCCCGCTTGTACCCTAGGCACAAGCAAGACCAACCCACTACCCTCCTGTCATGGGGTCCAGGTCCCCGTCCAAACTTGGACTCCAAGCCCCCGTCCCTGAGTCTGAACTCAGTGTGGTGCTTGGACCTCCACCCAAAAACCACCCTGAAAGTCGGTCCGGAAAGAGATGGAACCCATGACAAGAGAGTAACAAGTCTTCCCGCGCCATACACAAGTATGTGTTCAGGATAATAAGTCTGTGACTTGCCTAGAGTCCAATGTAACGGCCGGTCCTTAACCAACACAGACAAGGAACACAGTGTAACCAAGCTATGCCTTGTTGGCCGCAGGACACAACCTCTTACACCCACCGATACCCAAACCATATCCCTGCCCATATATATATATATATATATATATATATATATATATATATATATATATATATATATATATATATATATATATATATATTCTAAGTGATAATAATATAGTAACAACAATAATATATTTCCTATCTCTCGCGAGTGACAGGCAATCACTCGACTTCTACCAGAGTCCTGTAGTATAGCAATCTACACGATCCTGTCATACTAGTAAGACTCATAGGATAAAGATATATATGCAAGTGGGTTTTATTCAAATCCTTAAAACTTAATGCACAAACATAATATAAAGTGCAGAGAAGTAGGGGTTATGCACCGGGGCTTGCCTGGGTAACATATAACCAAAAGTTAGTATTCCATCTTGGTGACATGATCATCGAGACACCATCTTTTTTGATACTCCAGATGACTCCACGATCCATCATCGTCCCTATTATGGTATGAAATGCAATGCAAAGATGATGCAACAGTTAATTAACAAGGCAACAACAACTCTTAAAACCGAGCACATACTACGAACTAACAAGCTAGCTCTAATGACTAACGTACTAATCTACGTATCAACATCATCAAGAAAGATGTCATTTTCCAACCAGTGTTTTAGCGATACAATTCCAAGGTGTTTCTTTATTCTATTATATCGATTTACTTTATTCAAAACATGGCATCATTATCTATCTAGTAAACTAATTATTCTGGAGCTACAAAAATTACAACGAGCAGCTAATAATATTAGTAATTTACTGTAAAATTTTTAGAGTCAACACTCTCACCATTTTCTCACAAAAATTCCCGCAAGTTCACATTTTAACAATATTAAACATTTTAAAATAATTAGAGCAACCCTGGAAACATTTTAAAACTAGATGAACCAAATACGCTAATAGATAGATCATGATTTTAGGAGCTTAACAAAATTTGTTCCACAATTTTTGGACTCCTAAATGATTTTATATTTAAATAACAAAATCAGCTCAGAATTTATTTTAGGAAATCTTCACTAATTCATTGGAAAAAGAAAAGAGCACCGTGGCCAACGACCAGCGATAACGGGCACGGCGGCCCAGGCAGGTATGCTGTAAAGGCACAAACGGCCTAGGCGGTAGGCAGGCCGCAGCCCAGCAAGTCGGCCCACGCGGCCCGGGCAAGGTGGTGATGGTACATTTGCGCCGAGGCCCCTGTACTTTCCTTAAATCAACCCGTAGCGCTTTAGGCACTATGCAACACTATTTACATGAGTCAGAGAATTACATTGGGGACCCTAGAAAAATTTCTACTCTTACCCCACGGTCCTCCTCTTCCTCCTCACAAGCAGGGCACGGGCAGGGGAACCGGCCGGTGACCGAATCCGGCCGTGAGGTCACCAACGACGGTGGGGAGGCGGCATCATGGCTTGCCCACTGCTGGGCGCACCCACTGGTGGGCATGGCTCGGCCAGAGCTAGAGCGTGGAGCCCCGGCCACATGTGTCGGTGCTTGGGACCAGGCGGCTCCGCGGTGAGGGTGCGCCGGTGGCGAGGTGGTGGTGCAGGGGCAACGCGGGGCTCAGGCATGCTCGCGCATGTGGTGACTATGCGACGGGAGAGGCAGCGGTCCGGCTGGAGGTCGCTCGGAGCAGCCAGCCATGGGCGTGGCCGCATGGAAAGCGTGGCACGGTGACATAGAGGAGGCTCGGCTGGAGAGGAAGGCATGGCCTAGAGTCGGTCCCCGGCATGGTCTTCCGTGTGGTGGTGCGGCGAGGCAAGGCTGGGGCGGTGCCGTGTAGGCGGAGCCCCGCAACGGCATCAGTGGGAGGGCGGCCGACGCAGACGACGGCGAGGGCGGCAGCTATCGCGCTTGGGAGGGGCAACGCTGAGGGGCGGTGGTCCAGTGCGGACCGTGGGGCTCACGCGCGCTCGCGAGGGAGAAAAAAGGGGCCAGCGACGGGCGGGCGTGAGGCACGGCGCGCGATGGCGGCGCATGACCATGGCGGTTGCTTGGCTCGGTAGAGACAGACCAAGGCAAGCAAGGCAGACAGAGACAAGCAAGGCAGACAGCAAAGGCAGACAGAGACAAGCAAAGACAGAGACCGAGAGAGTGAGAGAGTGCAGAGGTGAGGATCGTAGCTCAGTAGGTGGGATGAACGGCTGAGAGCGAGCGGGGCGAGGTAGCTGAGGTGAGCGGCTGAGATCGCTCACTACAGTTGCCGGTTCATGAATAGAGCGCCAACGACATGCCCTCAACGCGTTCTAGCGAAGTTCGATCAATTTTTGCGTGAGCATCGTAACTCTAATGTAACCACGACTTGCACCATGTCCTAGTATACACCTAAATACAACCAATCGTGCGAAAACATAGATGTAGTGCTTAACCACTTTTGTTGGAAATCGAATGCCAAAATGGCATTGTCTACAATTCTTTTCCGACTTAAAAGGAATTCAAGGTTCCAGTTAGAACTAACACTCCCAAGCACTTTTGGTTGAATTTTTAAATGGTCTATGCCTCGTCAATCACAACTAAACAACACGTCATGACCTCGCTCATACTTCATGCTAACCCGTTTGTTCAGTACAATTCGCCAAAGATCGATACTTTTAACATAAAGTCAAGTTCCTACCGATTCCCGACGAGCTCTCGTTCTAAATTTCGGGTTTGAATCCCAAGCTATCAGATTTACTATTAAACAACTCCCACTCACTAAAACAAAAGTTGCATTCTCAATTAGTAAATTTGTACTTCAATTTTTTTATTTAAGTACTAATTACAAGTTATATTTTATTTTTGCTTATAAAAATTGTTTTTCATGCATAAGCAAATAAACAAGCCATTCGCTATCAGGCATTTCAAAGTAGTTTCTTCATACTTTTTTCAAAACAAGCCCTAAACAACTTTTGTCCACAAGTGTTGATGTTTCGAACAAACACCAACTACGCATTAGGCTCAGATGGTGTACTAAAGGACACAAGGTTTATACTGGTTTGGGCAGAATGTCCCTACGTCCAGTTTGCTGCTGCTCATGTTATTAGTACCGAAAAAGGTTCATAGTAGGGGGTACAAATGGTCGAGAGAGGGACATGACCCAAGTCTCTGATGGCAAGGTCGAAAGGATGCCAAGAGCTCGATTGCTGCTTGGCTGTGTGTTGTGTGTGGAATTGATCCATCAAAAGTCGGTCCCCTTAGTGGGATGCCCTACCCTCCCTTTTATAGACCAAAGGGGGAGCAGGGGTTATAGATGGGAGAAAGAGGAAAAAACCAAAGGTAGAGAAGGTCCTTCGAGGGTGCCAGGTCTTCCTTTTCCCTTGAGCCTGCCCTGCTGTCATGGCAGACCACGCTAGGGATAGCATGCTTTGTTGATCCTGATAGGGCCGGGCTTTGGTTTCGTTTCAGTGAGTGGTCACGTCCCATCCTCCCCCGATGGACGGTGTGGTGTGTTAGGGTGTCGAGCCATGACTCTACAGGGAGTAGACGGGGAAGTGACTATACGCATGTTACTACTGATGACGTGAGTTCCCTCTTGGACTATAGTGGTCGTCGTATGCCTGTGTTAGTATCCGTGCCCGAGGGCTGGTGGTGGCACCTACAACACTGTAGGACAAAAGTCGGTGCTTACAACACTGTTCGGGCTCTGTCAGGTCGAAGAGGGCTTAAAGCGCCCATCCCATCGTATCCTGATGGTACCTTCCTGCAGGCATGCAGGGCATGGTCCTCGGTACTGCGGTTGACCTGAGTGTCCTGTCTTACCTCATGCTCATCATCATGAAGGAGCAGGGTGCAGTCGTCGGGCCCTCAGACGTCGGACGAGGCAGAGCCGGTCCTCAGACGTTGGGCGAGGTGGAGCCTACCCTCAGCCGTCGAGCGAGGCAGAGCCAGGGCGGGGCGGAGCCAGCCCTCAGACGTCGGGCAAGGCGGAGCCAGCCCTCAGCCATCGGGCGGGGCAGAGCTAGCCCTCAGATGTTGGGCGAGGTGGAGCCAACCCTCGGGGGTTGGGCGAGGTAGAGTCCAGCCCTCGGCAGTCGGGCGAGGCGGAACCAATCTTCCATCGTTCGGGCAAGAAGCATAGTAGCGTTCTTGTCTGACCGAAAGCGTCAATGTTTGATGGTTATTAGTTCCACCTCATTGGGTACCTCGGTATTAGATCCCCGATAGTAGCCCCCGAGCCCCCGGATGATTCGAATAGAATCGCCCGGGGGGTGATTTGACTAGCCAGAGGGTGCACGCGAGCGCACCCGACGGGTGTAGCCCCCGAGCTCCAGGGTGATTCAGGCAGAATCGCCCGGGAGGTATTTTGATTCGCCAGAGGGTGCGCGCGAGCGCACCCGAAGGGTGTAGCCCCCGAGCCCCCAGGTGATTCAGGCAGAATTGCCCGGGGGGGTATTTTGATTCGCTAGAGGGTGCACGCGAGCACACCCGTTAGGTGTAGCCCCCGAGCCCCCGGGTGATTCGGATAGAATCGCCCCGGGGGTAATTTTGGACCCTTCACGGGTATGGCCGTGAGATTTGGTTTTTGTCAACTAGACAGTTTAAAGGGAACCCTGGTATCCCATTCACGGGGATTTCATCCAGGATCAGCCCGGTTGGGACACGATCGCGGATCGAGGCTCCCCTGATGCTCATGCACCTGAGTTCTGGCCGCTCATGGGCCCATCCCTCGTTGGGACGGCCGTTGAAACTGTTGGGCCATCCCTCAAACTCCTAGGCCCAGGTGGGCCAGAGAAATGCTTTTTGGCCCATATCCCCTCTATGGGAAAAGAGTCTTAGTCTGCTTGGGAAGGTGAAACGTCCGGCATGATTTTGGTGGGAAAGGATAGGGATCACGGGCGCATATCCCATGATGTGACATGGCTATGTATCGTGGCAGGCTCGGAGACCTAGGCGGGTGGTTGCTCTTCTCGCATCCGTCGCCCTTATAAAACCACGGGGTTCGCCCCTAGGGTATCGTACTTCGCCTCCTCGCCTTCGCATCTACAACCCCCGCCGCCAATCGCCTGATCCTCCTGCACCCGCATCATAGCCGCCATCAAGCTCGCATCTGCATTGTAGCCGCCGTTAAGCTCACATCTACCCCCTCCCAATCGTTTCAATGGAGCCATGGTGCAGATCCGATGTCACCCCTCAGCGCCTGGAGGGCCTCGTTCGCCGTGGCCTCCTTTGCTCGCTGACCACCACTGAGGAGTGGCGGCTGCCCAGTAATGAGGATGAGCCATCGCCGCCCGAAGGGTATGTCGTGTCCTTCGCTCACTTCCACGAGCGGGGATTCAGCATACCTGCTCACAAGTTCCTTCGTGGGCTGTTGGATTACTACTAGGTGGAGTTGCAGCACCTTACTCCCAATGGGGTCCAGCACATTGCAGCGTTCGTTGCCCTATGTGAGGGGTTCCTGGGGATTGGTCCCCACTTCGACCTATGGCGGTATCTCTTCGCCGTCAACCTGTCGAAGAAGCGGGTTGGGAAGCAAGAACTGAGCGTGCCGATGGGATGTGCCAGCATTCATCTCCGCAACAACCGGGTGAACGAATACCCATCAATGTGTCTGTCGACCTCCAACAAGGGGTGGCATTCGCTTTGGTTTTACGTCAAGGACGATGTTGCCGCCCCCTTGCTAGTGTTCTCTGGGCGCATCATCGTAGAGGTCCCGGGGCCATGGAAGTGGGGTGTTCTGGACAAAGACAAGAAAAAGATCAAGGACTATCTCGCCGCTCTCCAAATTCTAAAGGAGAGGGGCATGAAGGGATTGGGGATCCTCGGTGCCTATCATACGCGGAGGGTGGCGCCGCTGATGAGCCACGCGCTTCCCATGTACCTGATGGTAACCGGGGCATCGCTCGAAGGGACGGCGCTTGTCGATGAAGCACTCCCCCCACTGAAGTGGCGCAGCGCATCAAGGAGGCGATGGAGCCTTCGAAGGACAACACCGGCATTGTCCTTGATTTCATGTATCCGGTGCTGGGGCATCCCCCAATGCGATCGGAACCGGGGTTCATCGATTTCGTCAGTTCTCTCTCCCCATGTCTCCTTTTTACTTGAATTCCCGGCCCCTTGATGCTGACCTCGGGATAGCAGGACCAGCTGAAGAGACTCGTCTTCGGGGATAGCTCGGCTCCGCTGCTGAAGGACCGAATCGTGGTGATGGTGAATCGCACCGCAGCCAAGTGGGATAAGAAGATGAGGGAGCTCAAGAGGAAGAAGATGTTATGGAAGCAGCAAGCATGGGAGTGAGGAGAGGAGACAGGTAGTGATGATGATGACAACAAGGAGGAATTCGATGATGTAGTTGCTGATGTGGAGTGGGATGTCCTGGAGGGCAAGGATACACTGATAGGTACCCACTTGCCCATGCAGGGACCCTTCCCGTTCCATGCAGAGGGAAGTGAGTCCATGAGGATGGCAGAGATGGGCCAAACCATCGACCTGTCCACAGGACCGGTGGGAGCCAGTGGATCTACCGCCACACCGGGGGTGCCGGTGGAGGGAGGGTGGCTCCACTGCCGCGCCCCACGAGCTGATAGGGGCGGGCGGATCTACCACCACGCCCAAGGTGTCGACAGGGAGGGGTGGCTCCGCCGCCATGCCCTCGGAGGTAAGGGAGATGAGCCCCTCTGCCCGGGAGCAGGGGGGCAGGCTCAAAACGGTCCCCCAGATGAGTTGAGCAGGAAATTGGGGGTTCGTCCCCAAAACGTTCCTACCGCCCAACAGCGCCAGCGTAAGTCACTGATTCCTCTGTTTTTCTTGTTTCTCTGTTTTTCTGTTTTTCTGTGTGACCTATGCCTTTTAACTCTTGCAGAGTCTTGAGACGGGGCTGTTCTTTGGCGCTGACACCCAAGAAGAGCGTTGCTCTTCAGGCGGGAGGGACGCCGTCGTCCGATGTCGCTCTTGTTTTGGGCAGGAGCAGCGCCAATGTCGCGGTCTTGTCAGCCAGTCAGGCACCGCCAGTGGTGGCGCCCGTGCCCTCGGTGGGTCAAGCAGGCATCGGGGCTAAAGAAGCACCCTCGGGGGTTGCTGAGCAGACGACGGCGGAGGTGACTCTGCCGCCTACGTTGGAGCGGAGGGAGCTGCCGCCCACACTTGTGCCGCCCTCTGTGGCGGGCGTGGTGCCACAAGTCAAGGCCCCAGCATCGCAAGCAGAGGTGGCCACGACCGTGACAAGCCAGGTGCAGCTAGACATAGCCATGGTGGTGTCCGAGGGAGCGGCACAATCTGTGCCACCGGCGGCCCAGGTGGCGGCGCTCGAGGTGGGCCGGATGGAGGGGGACATGACTGGAGGGTCCCCGGCCATCATGGCGATGGTGGAGAGGATCAATGGGAGGTCACCCTCGGCCTTGATGTCGAGTGGCAGCCGCTCGCCCGGGGTGAGCCGTCGCTCCAGTGGATGGCTCCTCAAGACCCAATGTCGACTCTCTTCTCGCTCGACAATGCTGCCGAGAGCATGGAGCAGGAGAGTCTCGACATTGGGTTCTCAGCTATGATGGATGTCTTGGGCCAGGCTAGGGGCATCCTGTGTGACATCATCATTCCCACTGGCTAGGTATTTGCTTGATCTTCCCTCTCGCTTTATTCTTTCTTCATGTATTTTTGTATTTTTGACACTGGTCTTCTTTTCAGTCCCTCATTGCTCGTAGCTAGGAGAAATCCTGGTTCCTCCGCGAGCAGAAGGTGGAATGGGACCGTCTCACCGAGGAGGCTTGGCTGCGTGGAGATGTGAGCGCCTAGCTTGCTACCGCCCAACAGCGGGAAGCCAAGGCGCGTCGGGACACAGTGGAGGTCCATGGGATGTTCTAGGATCTATCGGCGAGGGTGCAGTAGGACGAGGAGGCGGCCGCCAGGGTCCGAAAGGAGCAGGATGAGCTGCTCTAGAAGGATGATGAGGCCAGCCAGTGGGCCATCGAGCTCCTGGAGGAGCTAGAGAGGGAGCTGGACCTCAAGCTGGAAGCCAAGGAAAGGTCTGTGGCCCTGCCGTAGAGGGTGAATCTAGACACTGAGGTGATTGCCCAACTATGCAGGGAGTGAGACAAGCTGCACCAGACTACAAAAAGACTCCGCTCAGAACGTAGCACGGTCCACGAGGAGCACAACCAGGCCGTCCAAGAGCATGACGAGGCATGTCAGGTGGTCAGCTCCCTCTAGGTGGATCTTGGAGCCACGGTGACCCGAAGGCTAGAGGCCGAGAGCATCTTTACTGGGCTGGGCATGGAGCTTGCCGAGGTGCGAGGTATTCTTCAGGCCGAGAGTGATGAGCATGATCTTCTGTGCGCCACCGTCGGGGTGGTCTTCGATGACCTGGGGGTGGCGCGGCTGGAGGAAACTGGCTCACTCGCGGCCCATGCCATAGATATCACGGCGCGGGTGCGCTAGCTTGAGGAGAACGCCTTTCATGCCGGGATCACCCAAGCCTTTACTATTGCCCATTCTCATTATGATCAGGAAATCAACTTGGAGGCAATGAGCCTTGGCTTTGTGCCTGGCTACGAAAACTCTGAGCTGGATGAGATTGAGAAGGCGGTGACTCCTATAGCGCAGAACCTGGCGAACAGGCTGAAAGACATAGTTCTCCCTCCGAGGAAGTAGTTAGTTGAATAAGTTTGATAAACATTTATCTGCAATATGTGGACAAGTGTTGGTACTTTTGTGTCCGAAAACATATTCGTAATTTCGTTTCGCAATTTTGTTTCATTCGTTTGAGCTTACTTTCTTCCCTTTTGCAATCGAGAAAAAAGGTTTATGCGATCCGACCCTTCCATTCGTTAAGACCATAGGGCCCGAGGTGTATAAGGGGGAAATTTCGATTTATGCTGGTGAGCAAAGTTACCGTAGACATCAGGGCGTGGGCTTTTTGCAGTCTTACTAGGCATGCTCGTTTATCTGCTCCCACGAACCTTGCCACTAACCTTAACGCGAAGAAGAGGTCTGATGCAACGATTGTTTCAAAAAAAGGAGGTACTTATACCTTGATCAGTCCCCGAGTGAGATCCGACCCCTTGCGGTCGCTGGGGCTGGATGTTACTGGAGACCGAAGCGAGGGTAGCAAACTTGTATTCGTACATACCCCTTACTTAGGTTTTTGGCGATCGTTTCGTGACCGTGCGTTTGGTCTCATTGCTGGCCCGGCCTTCCTCGAGCCCCCGCGCATGGCGGGGATTTGGTCAAGGGTCGGCTCGTTTTGTGACTGTCGCCCCATCCGTGGTTTCCGCAACTAGAGGAGTTGAGGTGACATCACTTGCCTCGATGGCTCAAGTGATGTGCTTGATGAGCTCGCTAACGGGGATGTTCGAATGGAATCCAAGCCACCGGGTGGCATTTCGTTGCTCCTTGACCTGCCTTCCAACAGATTCCCCCTCAATGGGGATTCTATGGGCTCGGCTAGAGGCTGGATTAAACTAGAAGGTTGAGATTACCCTATCCGCCTAAATGTGGGTTGGGCAAAGGCCGCTGAGGCTCATCTGCATTTTCTCCCCTGGCTCTTGTTTGACGCGAGGTAGCCTTGGATCCTTCGTGTGCCAGCCTTCGAACCTCAGTCTCTCGATCTTGAATCGAGCAGCTTGAGCCCCTAAGCCCCTGGGGTCTGATAGGGGTCGGCCGTGTTTCGCGCGTGACCCCATCCTCGGTTTCCACAACCAGAGGGGCTGAGTTGACGACACTTGCCTCGACGGCTCGAGTGTCGCGCTCAATAAGCTCACTAACGGGCATGTTCGTGTGGAATTCGGGTCCATCATTCGCTGACGGGGTTGGTAGAGCCCTCATGTGGCATTCCACTACTTCTTAACCCACCTCTCGACAGATGCCCAAGCCATTTGATAGGCTCAGGTGGCCCATTGGACTCTCCTCGATAGAGATTCTTTGGGTTTGGCTCGAGGTTAGAATCGAACAAGAAAGGTCGAGATGTCCTTGTCCGCTTCTGAGCGGGGTCGGGCAACACCACTGGGGCTCCTCTCGGTTTTTCTCCCCTGGCTCTGTTTGACGTGAGGCAGCCTCGAGCCCTTTGCGGGCCGGCCTTCGAACCTCGGTGAGTAGCCGCTCATATCAGGCGGGAGCCGCTTTGTGGCATGACGCAAAGCGTTGAGATGCGACGATCGCATAAGCAACGTTTGGATGTATGGGTTTAATGTATGATTTAATTGAAACAAAAGTGGGGGTCAATAGTGTTACCTTGGTGGTATGAGTGACAGGAAGCTCTTACCAGATGTTTGTGTGGGGTTTGAGTCCGACGTTCATGACGGGGCCGGTGTAACCTGCACGAGCATCGCAATTTTTTGTTTCTTGTCTCTTGGTGGTGATCCGAGCCGTTCGATTGACTTAAAGTGACCTAACAGCTTCTCCTTGAAGGAGATTATATAGGCGGACCCCTTCGAACCCTTCTCAAGAAGGCAGATGCTAAAGCTTGGGGTACGGGGAACTGTGAATTCGATTATGCTGGTAAACAAAAACACCCTAGCCACCGGGGCGTTGGGTCTAGCGGTTCGTCCAGTTTTACTCAAAGTTTTACACCCGCACACCGTGTCTCTTGTTTTAAATGTAAGGAGGGGTTAGGTGAAGAGGATGTCTAAATGAGTAGATACTCTCGGCAACCCCCGAGCGAAGTCTGAGCCCCTGCCGTTGCTGGGGTCGGAAGCTCGGTAATGAATTTAACACGCAAAGTAAGTAAACAGAGGTGCTTATCTTTCAGCGGTCGTTCATTCATCGTTTTACTTGGGTCGTCCGATCGACCTAGGAGGCCCGTTGGGCCCCCCTAACGGGGGAAGCAAAGAGTCACCTGCATGCGGGTGCGCCCTGATTCTCGCGCCTAGTGCGCAGTAGTGGTGGGCCAAGCCTAGGCAACGTCCTATTTGACCGGGCGACGTCTTGTTGACCAGAGCGTGTCCTGTCGGTCCAGGTGCATCCCCTCGGATTCCCGTCAGCATTGATTTCCCATCTGCATTGAATAGGGGAAGGGAGAGAGTTTTTTGTCCCAACCTTTTGCCTTTCCTCAGCTGTTGCGCCTCTTCCTTAAATAGGGAGGGGGAGGAGTTCTTGTCCCATTGCTTCACCTGTCCCTGAGCCACTACCTCTCCTCCTTTCTCCTTCTCGCTGAGCGCATTCGCATGTCGCGGTGATACCTAAGTGAGAGAGGGTAATGCGAGGGAGAGGAGAACTCACAGATCCGTTTGTGAATCCAGAGTGCGATGTCAAGCTGGAGGTCATCCAACATAGATGAGATGGTGCTAGCCACCTTTGTCGAGAAGGGTCTGCTGCTGCCGAAGGAGGAGGCACACTGGAGGGTGGTGAGTGTCGTTAGTTTCGCCGTCGTCCGCGAGGCCTTCGTCGGGATGGAGCCGTACGGGAGGCCCTTCTAGCGAATCTTCTCTGGGTGAGTCTTGTTGGTTGGGAAGCCACTTAGGACTGCATCAATGGGGGGCTTCACCCTTGCGGCCGCTCAGATCGGCTAGTTCATGAAGCTTGATGAGATGTCAGAGACATCCATCAGCCATGGCGGCCTTTCTTCGGCGGGAAGCGCCCCTCGTCCAGGTGCCGTTGTTAGGGTTGCGGCTGATCATGATGGTGTAGTCCCTGGATGCCCTAGCGAAGGCACCACAGTCACCGATGTGGTGCTCGACGTTGTAGATGACGACACCCTCGAGGATCCCATGGAGCGGTAGGACATCGCCGATGGAGAGCGTGGCGCAGCGACCGTAGTAGTGCTCATAGAAGAACTGGTCAAAAACTATAATTGAATAAGTTATGGGGGGGCTCCTGAGTGAATAGTCTTTTGTATTTATGAATACATTAGTCCTTTTCATGATGAAATCACTTTATAAGCGATGAATTTGTGTGAAAAATGAACAAGTTTTCAACTTTCATTACGGCAAACAGCTTTTCAGCTCTTCTCCATCTTTTTGTAAAAGAGGTTTGGTGCATTCCGACCCTTATCATTGTTAAGGTCGCAAAAAACTCAGAGTGTGGGTGAGCCAATTCTGATCACACTGGTGAGCAAGGAGGTCGTAGCCACTGGGGTGTGGGTTTCCCGCAGTCCTACCAGTTATACTCAGATTTTGTTCCTGAAATCCTAGTCCTTAGGACTTGCCATGAGAAAAGGGGGAAAACTCAGAGAATATTTACAAAGATAACACAGGGAGTGTTTGTAAGATAAACGTACTTATATCAGCCCCTGAGTGAGGTCTGACCCTTCGCACTTTGCAGGGGTCGAATGTCACTAAAGATCAGGGATTTTGAAGACAAAAACTGATAAGAAAAAGTATGCGTTTATTTAAGGGTAAAAACGACGTAGCTGCTCAATGTTCTAGGCATTGGTGAAGACCTCGCTATCGATGGTTTTCAACTTGTAGGCGCCTGGCCGTAGTACTTCTGTGACGACGTATGGCCCCTCCCGGGGTGGGGAGAGCTTGTGACGGTCCTTGTTGCTCTGCACGAGGCGGAGAACTAGGTCCCGACGTTGAATGCTCGGTCCCGCACCCGTCGGTTGTGGTACCGATGTAGCGCCGCTGGTACTTGGCCAAATGAATAAGGGCGATGTTGTGAGCTTTGTCTATCTGGTCCATGGCATCTTCATGGGATGCCTCGGCTCCCTATTCGTCGTATGCTCAGATTCTTGGCGCTCCATAGTCGAGGTTGGTTGGGAGGATGGCCTCGAAACCATAGACCATGAAGAAAGGCGTGTAGCCGGTGGCCCGGCTAGGAGTTGTCCTTAGGCTCTAGAGCACCGTAGAGAGCTTGACGACCCAGCGTGCGCTAAACTTGTTTAACCAATTGAAGATCCTAGGCTTGAGGCCCTGTAGGAGCATGCTATTTGCACACTCGACCTGCCTGCTTGTTTGGGGGTGCGCGACTGCGGCCCAATTGATTCGGATGTGTTGTTCATCGCAGAATCGAAGGAATTTCTTGCCGGTGAACTATGTGTCGTTGTCCATGATGATGGAGTTCGATACTTCGAAGCAATGGATGATGTCGAGAAAGAACAGCACAGCCTGCTCAGACTTGATTATGGAGATCGGCCGAGCTTCGATCCATTTTGTGAACTTGTCTATGGTGACAAGTAAGTGGGTGTAGCCCCCGAGTGCCTTTTTGAGAGGTCCAACCAGATCGAGCCCTAGACCATGAAGGGCCACGTGATGGGGATCATCTAGAGTGCCTGGGCTAGGAGGAGAGTTTGCCGAGTGTAGTACTAGCACCCTTCGTAGGTGCGTACGATCTGCTTGGTGTCGGCTACTACAGTGGTCCAGTAGAAGCCCTATCGGAATGCATTCCCAACCAAGGTTCTAGGCATGGCATGGTGACCGCAGACCCCACTGTGGATATCACTCAGCAGAAGCTTCCCCTGTTTGACAGGGATACAAAGCTGTAGAATCCCGGTGTGGCCTCGTTTGTAGAGTTTGCCCTCTACAAGAACGAAGGACTTGGCATGACGTGCGAGCCGTCGAGCTTCTGTCTTATCCGTCAGCAGCGTGTCATGGAGGAGGTAGTCGAAGTAGAGTGTTCTCCAGTCGTCCAGAGGGTCGGGCTCTATCGCTGGATCCTCTTCAAGCTCCATGACCTCAGGGCCGGGCAGAGCCATTGGTTGGTTAGCCCCCGAGGCTGGATCAGATGGACCATCGTCGGCCCATTCCAACCTTTTGTAGCATACCGAGGGCTTGTGTTGGTCTCTGGCAAAGACACCCGCTGGCACCGGCTCTCGACCGGACGCTGCTTTTGCAAGCGCATCGGCCGCTTCATTGAGGCACCTTGGGATGTGATTGAGTTTGAGGCTATCGAATTTGTCCTCCAGCCGTCGGACTTCTTGGTAGTACGCAGCCATCTTGGCGTCATGGCAGCTCAACTCCTTCATGACTTGGTTGACGACCAGCTGGGAGTCGCCCTAGATGTTGAGGCGTCGGATGCTCAACTCGATGGCGATTCATAGGTCGTTGATGAGCGCTTCATACTCGGCCACATTATTTGATGAGGGGAAATGGAGACGAACCATGTACATCATGCGGACCCCGAGGGGTGATACGAAGACCAGCCCTGCACCGGCGCCCTTCTTCATCAGCGATCCATCGAAGTACATCATCCAGTACTCTTGATCGATGACTGCTAGTGGTGTCTGGACCTCGGTCCATTCCGCGATGAAGTCAGCCAACACCTGTGACTTGATCACCGTTCGGGAGGCATATGTGATGCCTTGATCCATCAACTCGAGTGCCCACTTCGTGGTTCTTCTCGTGGCGTCCTGGCTCTGGACAACCTCGCCGAGGGGGAACGATGTCACGACCGTCATGGGGTGTGACTCGAAGTAGTGGCGTAGCTTCCTCTTGGTGATGAGGATGGTGTATAGTAGCTTCTGGATTTCAGAGTAGCAAGTCTTGGAGTCAGATAGTACCTCGCTGATGAAGTACACAGGGTAGTGCACCTTGAGGGTGTGCCCCTCTTCCTCCTGCTCTACTACCAAGGCAGCGCTGACAACTTGCGTGATGGCCACTATGTATAGCAGGAGGGATTCTCCATTGCTTGGAGGAACTAGGATCGAGGGCCTCGTCAGAAGTAGTTTGACCATGTCAAGTGCCTCCTGGGCCTCGGATGTCCACTCGAAGCGGTCGGCTTTCTTCAAGAGTTGATAAAGGGGGAGACCTCATTCACCGAGGCACGAGATGAATCGGCTGAGGGCGGCAAGGCACCCTGTGATTCACTGAACCCCCTTTATATTCTAAATCGAGCCCATCCTTGTGATGGCAGAGATCTTCTCTGGGTTGGCTTCGATGCCACGCTCAGAGATGATGAAGTCGAGCAGCATGCCCCTTGGGACCCTGAAAACACATTTCTCAGGATTGAGTTTGATGCCATTCGCTCGGAGTTTCACAAAGGTTTGCCCAAGATCAGCAATGAGATGGTCAGCCCACTTGGACTTAACCACGATATCATCAACATAGGCCTCAACGGTCCGCCCGATGAGGTCCTCGGAGCATTTGAGCATATAGTGCTGGTACGTAGCCCCAGCGTTCTTCAGACCGAACGGCATTGAGACATAGCAGAACGATCCGAAGGGGGTGATGAAAGATGTCACGAGCTGGTCGGACTCTTTCATCATGATTTGATGGTAGCCAGAGTACGCATCAAGGAAGCAGAGGGTTTCGCACCCTGAGGTAGAGTCGACTATTTGGTCTATGCATGGCAAAGGGAATGGATCCTTTGGGCATGCCTTGTTGAGGCCCATATAGTCAACACACATCCTCCATTTCCCGCTCTTCTTTCGTACAAGAACGGGTTTAGCTAACCACTCTAGGTGGTGTACTTCCCTGATGAATCCGGCCGTTGAGAGCTTGGCTATTTCTTCGCTGATGGCCCTATGTTTCTCCTCGTTGAAGCGACGTAGACGTTGCTTCACCGGCTTGGAGCCTAGATGGATTTTCAAGGTATTCTCGGCGACCTCCCTCGGAATGCCTAGCATATCCGAGGGTTTCCACACAAAGATGTCTTTGTTGCCACAGAGGAAGTCAATGAGCATGCTTTCCTATTCAGAGGAAAGCACGGTACCAATGCGTACCGTTTTACCCTCGGAGCTACTGGGATCTATGAGGACCCCCTTGGAGCCCTCTGCCGATTTGAATGACCTGGTCGACTTGTTCACATCGGGCGCTTCTTCGGCGACCTCCTCCTTGAGGGCGGCGAGTTCCTCGGAGGCGACGATTGTCGTGGCTTGGCCACATCACTCGACCTCGCACTCATAGGCGCGCTGGAAGGAGGTGCCAACGTTGATGACCCCATGGGGGCCCCGCATCTTCAGCTTGAGGTATGTATAGTTGGGGACGGCCATGAACTTCACGTAGCATGGATGTCCCAGGATGGTGTGGAAGGTTCTGGGGAACCCAACCACCTCGAAGGTGAGGGTCTCAGTCCTGTAATTGAACTGATCCTCAAAGGTAACGGGCAGATCAATCTGCCCGAGTGGCATGGCCTGCTTCCTGGGCACAATGCTGTGGAAAGGCGCTCGGGTTGGGTGGAGGCGCATTCGGTTGACGCCCATCACGTCGAGCGTCTTGGCGTACATGATGTTGAGGCCGCTGCCTCCGTCCATCAGTACTTTGGTGAGTCACTTTGGGCCGACGATCGTGTTGACGACAAGCAGATATCTTCCTAGGTACGGGACAGTATCTGGATGGTTGGTCCTATCAAAGGTTATGGTGGACTCTGACCACCAGAGGAAGGGAGGTGTGGTCGGTTGGGCCATGTAGACTTCATGGCATGCGACCTTCTGATGGCGTTTGGAGTCATAGGCCGCTGATCCTCTGAAGATCATAAGGCAGCCATCCAGTGTTGGAAAGCCATCGTCCTTCTCCTTGAGCATCATCCGTAGTGGGGGTAGGTTCCTTCCCCTGCTCCCCTTTGTTGGAGCCTCCAGACAAGAACCGCCGCATGAGGCTGCAGTCCTTGAGCAGATGCTTAACGGGAAAGGCGTGGTTCAGGCATGGCCCCTCAAGTAATTTTTTGAAGTGGTTTGGAGTGCCCTCCATGGGCTTTTGACCACCCTTGTGGTCAACAACGGCCACAAGCAAGTCCTCATCCTGCCTTGCCTTGCCCTCGAGGTGATCGAAGATCACTTCGACTGCCTCTTCTCCTAAGGCGTGGCTGGTGGCGATGTCCAGGAGTTCCTTGGTGGTTCGCGGGCCCTTGCATTCTAGCTTATGAACCAAGGACTCGCAAGTCATCCCGGACAATAAGGCTCCTATCACATCGGCGTCGGCGATGTTAGGGAGCTCATTGCACTATCGGGAGAAGCACCGGATGTACCCGCGGAGGGTCTCACCAGCCTTCTGACTGTAGTTCTTGAGGTCCCATGGGTTCACAGGGCGCTTGTATGTGTCCTAGAAGTTTCCCACAAAGATCTCCTTCAAATCCGCCCAACTCTAGATTGCGTTGGATGGCAGGTGTTCCAATCATGCTCGTGTCGAATCAGCCAAGAACAATGGAAGGTTATGGATAATGAAGCTATCATTATTAGCACCACTGGCTTGACAGGCAAGCTGGTAGTCTTTGAGCCAAAGTTTGGGGTTTGTCTCCCCAGAGTACTTAGGGATATTGGTAGGTAGTCGGTACCTTGGCGGGAAAGCAGCGTTGAGGATGTGCTGGCTAAAGGCCTGAGGCCCTGGCAAGCTGGGGCTTAGGCTCCAGTCCTTGCCACTGTCGTAGCGTCTGCCATGACGAGGATGATAGCCGCAGCGGGCTCCTTCTCTTGGGTCGTTGTAGGTGCGTCTACAGGCATCGAGGGTGCTGTGTGCGTTGCGGTTGTGGCTGAGATGTTGGTGTATCGGGATCGCAGCGCGCTGCCTACCGCCTTGTGGTGCCTAATGGACTGATGAATCCCTGGCGGGATGCACCAAGGGTGTGCACTAGCTGGTGTCGAGCTTGCATCGCCGAGACAACGAGCTTTCCGCCTGCTGCGCTGCCGCACGCTCGAGCAGCATTCTAATTTCGCGATGGGCCCAACGATCCTCGGGCATTGTGGCCTCTGGAAGGCCATGGAGCAAGGCCATTGCAACGGCGATGTTCTGGCTTGCTTAAGCGAATTGAGGAAGGGTTTCATCATCAACGATGATCCTTCGATTCACATCATGGGCCACGGCGTGTGCGCGCCCACCGTCTCCGTGGCGTTCGATCTCCCGATTGACCTCCACATATTCCCGCACAAGCGTGAGTGAAAGCTCTAGTTTGGTTTTGGTGAATTGATGAAACCCTAAGTGCTAACCTAGTTTATCAAGTGATCATGAGATAGGTAGCACACTCCAAGTGGTGAAGTAAATGAAGATCATAGCATGATGATGATGATGGCATGGTGATGATCAAGTGCATAGACTTGTAAAGAAGAAAGAGAAAAACAAAAAGCTCAAGGCAAAGGTATATTTTGTAGGAGCTATTTTGTTTTGGTGATCAAGACACTTAGAGAGTGTGATCACATTTAGGTTTGATAGCCGTACTATTAAGAGGGGTGAAACTCATATCAGAATGCGGTTATCAAAGTGCCACTAGATGCTCTAACTCATTGCATATGCATTTAGGATCTAGTGGAATACAAACACCCTTGAAAATGTTTGTGAAAATAAGCTAACACATGTGCACAAGGTGATACACTTGGTGGTTGGCACATTTGAGCAAGGGTAAAGAAGTTAGAGGTGAAAAGGAGTTAGTCTTGCTGGTCGCTGAGTGACCGGACGCTGGTCTCAGTGGAACCGGCACGTTCGGTCAAGTGTGGCAGCATAGACGCCAGCATCGGTCATCGACTGGACGCTGGGTCTCGAACTGACCGGACGTTGAAAGGCTGCATCTAGTCCAAGCTGACGTGGCAGCACAGTGGTCAGGGCAACTGACCGGACGATGGCAGGGTCCGGTCAAGCCCGGTCATGAAAAATCGTTTCTAGAACCTTACTGGAAACGACCGGACGCTGGAGACTCAGCGTCCGGTCAGTTTGTGCGCTGTGTTCGGTCAGCAGACAGCCGTTAAAATTTGACGAACAGTATTTGAAGCAGGGGACACATGGCGTGAATCACGTGACCGGACGCTGAGGGCCAGTGTCTGGTCGATCTGACCGGAGCGTCCGGTCACCCCGCGCTGTACCCAGTGAAGGGGTACAATGGCTCTATTTCATGGGGGCTTCTATTTAAGCCCCATGGCCGACTCAAGCTCTCTCTCTTGGCCATTTGCATTGACATAGCAACCTTGTGAGCTTAGCCAAAGCCCTCCCACTCATCTCCATCATTGATTCATCATCTTTGTGAGATTGGGAGAGAATCTAAGTGCATTGCTTGAGTGTTTGCATCTAGAGGCACTTGGTGTTCGTGTTTCGCTGTGGGATTCGCTTGTTACTCTTTGTGGTTGCCGCCACCTAGACGGCTTGGAGCAGCGAGGATCGGCGAGCAGAGGGTGGTGATTGTCTCCGGCTCCGATCGTGGTGATTGTGAGGGGTTCTTGACCTTTCCCCGATGGAGAGCCAAAAGGTACTTTAGTAAATTGCTCGTGGCTTGTGTGATCCTCATCTTGTGTTGGTTGTACGGCACCCTATTGAGGGTTTGGCATGTGATGCCAATTAGCGCGTGAACCTCCAAGTGAGTGAATTGCCACAACGAGGAGTAGCTTGCCGGCAAGCAAGTGAACCTTGGTAAAAATCATTGTGTTCATCCTTTGATTCCGAGGTGATTGGTCTTCATTGTTATTCACTCTTGTGATTGATTGGTTCCTTCATCTACACGGTGGTATAACTTTCTTGAACACTCTCTTTAAATTACCGCAAACTAGTTGTCAAGCTCTTTAGTGTAGCTAGTTGTGAGAGCTTGCTTGCTTGGTTGGTGTGGCTCTTTAGTTAGCCTTTGAAAGCACACTAACATAGGGTAGTGTCATAGCTCTTATGTGAATAGATTCTATCTAAACTAGAATTGTGGTAGGTGGCTTGCATTTTTAGTAGGCTAACGCAACACTTGCTTCGCCTCATACTTGTCTAACCAGTTTGTTAAGTGTTGTTGTAGAAATTTTTATTAGGCTATTCACCCCCCTCTAGCCATTAGGACCTTTAAAGTGGTATCAGAGCCGAGGTCACCGTGATTTGAGGCTTAACAACCTTCGGTGTAAAAATGGCTCAAATCAACAACACCAAGAAGCCACCCCAATTTGATGGCTCAAATTATCCTTATTGGAAGGCTAAGATGATAACATATATCAAGTCAATCAATAGGAAGATTTGGAAAGTGGTAGAAGCAAAGATTTGGAAATACTTCTCCAAAACAATGACATTGCTCTTAGTGCCATCCATGATGCTTTGGATGAGAGAACCTTTGAGCAAATCAAGAACATTGAGAGAGCTCATGAGGCTTGGAAGAAATTGGAGGAATCATTTGAGGGCACTCAAGCCGTAAAGGGTGCAAAGGCATATATTCTCAAAGAGAAGTTTGCAAGCTTCAAGATGAAGGAGGATGAGAGTGTGCCAGAGATGTTCCATAGGCTTCAAGTGCTTGTCAATGATCTCAAAGCACTTGGAGAAGAGGTGAAGGACAAGGACTTCTCCCACAAGTTCTTGAGATGCTTTCCTTCAAGATTTGGCACATTGGTCACTATTCTAGTAAGGAGTGGTTTGGACACCATGACACCAAACCAAGTGTTGGGAGACATCATGACCGATGATACATATAGAGATAAAGATGAGAAGGAAGAAAAGAAGGAGAAGAAAGATGAGAAGAAGGATGAGAAGAAGAAGAGTGTGGCATTCAAGGCCACATCATCCAAGGGCAAAGCTAAGCAAGAAACATCTAGTGATGAAGATGATTCATGGGATGATGATGATGATGAGAAGATGGCTCTCTTTGTCAAGAGATTTGGCAAGTTCATGGTGAAGAAAGGCTACCATGCTAGAAGAAAGAAGTCTTCATCCAAGAACAAAGAAGAGTCAAGAAGGTGCTTCAAGTGTGGAAGCAAAGATCATCTTGTTGCTCAATGTCCATACAATAGCGACAATGATGATGACAAGAAGAAGAACAAGAAGGAAAAGAAAGAGAAGGACAAGATGACCTTCAAGAAGAAGAAGGGTGGTTCATATGTGGTCACTTGGGATAGTGATGCTTCCTCAAGTGATGATGATGACGATAGTGATGATAACAAGACCACCAAGAAGAAGGTTCTAGCAAGCATTGCTATCAATGAGAAGCCTTCTCTCTTTGACTCTTCATCATGCTTCATGGCTAAGGCCACTAAGGTACAAACTTGTGATGATGAAAGTGATGAAGAACATGATGATGATAATGAAAATGAAAATGATAGTGATAGTGATGATGATGAACCTACTAAGGATGAATTAATTGACATGCTAGAAGATGCTAGAGAACACTTTGACATCAAGAGAAGGGAATGCAAAAGCTTGCATAAGGAACTAAAAGCCCTTAAGCAAGCATTTGATGAGCTAAATGCATCTCATGAGAGGATAGAGGATGCCCATGAGAAGCTTGGCAAGGCTCACAAAAAGCTTGAAAAGGCTCATTCCTCTTTACTTGATGAGCAAAATAAAAAGAAGCTTGTTGATACTTAATTGATGAATCATTATCTATGCCTATCATTGTTGCTCCCACTAACCCTTCTTGTAGTACTTCCACTTCCACCTCATCTAGTAGTGATGGTCTTACTTGTGATGCCTCACTAGTGGTTGAGAATGAGAATCTCAAGAAGGAGGTTAACAAGCTCACTCACACTTTGGCTAAGGCCTATGGTGGTGAGGACCGCTTGCTTATGTGCTTGGGTAGCCAAAGAGCTTCTCTCTACAAAGAGGGATTGGGCTATACCCCCAAGAAAGGCAAGGCGGCCTTTGCTCCTCACAAGACTAGTTTTGTGAAGAACAATGGTCGGTTTTGCACTAGTTGCAAGCAAGTTGGTCATAAAGAGCATGAATGCAAGAACAAAAGCAAAAATGCTAATGTATCCTCCATTAAGCTTGATTCTTTCTATGTGCTTACTAAGGGTACAAATGGTGTGAAGGCTAAGTTCATTGGTAAACCATGGATGGGCTCAAAGAAGAAAGCCATTTGGGTACCAAAGAGCTTAGTGACTAACCTTCAAGGACCCAAGCAAGTTTGGTACCTAAAAAGAATTGATCTTCTTTTGTAGGTCAATTACAAAGCCAGAGGAAGGCATTGGGTTCTTGATAGTGGGTGCACTCAACACATGACCGGTGATGCAAGAATGTTCAACTCAATCAACACCAATGGCAATGATGGTTATGATAGTATCACATTTGGTGACAATGGCAAAGGCAAGGTCAAAGGGCTTGGTAAGATTGCAATATCCAATAACATGAGCATATCCAATGTGTTGCTAGTAGAGAGCTTGAATTTCAATTTGCTATCCGTGGCTCAATTGTGTGATCTTGGATTCAAATGCATATTTGGGGTAGATGATGTAGAGATCATAAGTGTAGATGGCTCTAACTTGATCTTCAAAGGCTTTAGATATGAGAATCTATACTTGGTTGATTTCAATGCTAGTGAAGCTAGATTATCTACATGCTTGTTCACTAAGTCTAGTATGGGTTGGTTATAGCATAGAAGGCTTGGTCATGTTGGAATGAAACAATTGAATAGATTGGTTAAGCATGACTTGGTTAGAGGCTTGAAAGATGTTGTGTTTGAAAAGGATAAGCTTTGTAGCTCTTGTCAAGCTAGAAAACAAGTTGGAAACACCCATCCTAAGAAAAGCATGATTAGCACTAGTAAAGCATTTGAGTTATTGCACATAGATTTATTTGGGCCAACACAATAAACTAGCATTGGTGGTAACAAATATGGCTTTGTGATAGATACACTTGGGTATTCTTTCTAGTGGACAAAAGTGATGTGTTTGCAACATTCAAAACATTTGTCAAGGGCATTCACAATGAGTTTGAAACAACCATCAAGAGAGTTAGAAGTGACAATGGTAGTGAGTTCAAGAACACTATAATTGATGAGTTATATGATGAATTTGGAATTAGACATCAATTCTCGGCCAAGTACACTCCACAATCAAATGGCCTTTGTTGAGAGGAAGAATAGAACACTCATTGATATGGCAAGGTCTATGCTTAGTGAGTATAATGTGAGTCAATCTTTTTGGGCCAAAACTATCAACATGGCTTGCTATTGTAGCAACCGCCTCTATTGTCACCCATTGAAAGAGAAGACACCATATGAGCTCTTGAATGGTAGAAAGCCCAACATTGCATATTTTCGGGTCTTTGGTTGCTAATGCTATATCTTGAAGAAAGGCACTAGATTGGGCAAGTTTGACAAGAAATGTGATGAAGGATTCCTACTTGGCTATTCCACTACAAGCAAAGCATATAGAGTTTGGAATTTGGATAGTGGTACTCTTGAGGAAGTTCATGATGTTGAATTTGATGAAACCAAGGATTCACAAGTAGAGAATGAGAACTTGGAAGATGTTAGAGGCATTCAACTTTCAAATGCCATGAAGAACATGGATGTTGGTGAATTGAGACCTAGGCAAATGAATGATGATGAAGATGATCAAGTGCAAGTGCTCTCTAACTCAAATGTGCAAGATGATACAAATCAAGCTAGTACAAGTGGCTCTCATGACAATGAACAAGATCAAGTGGCTAGTACATCATCTCAACCCAATGATCAAGCAAGTGCAAGCAATCAAGTTCCAATCCTCCAACCAACCAATGTTGCAAGGGATCATTCATTGGACACTATCATTGGTGATATTTCAAGAGGTGTTCAGACAAGATCAAGATTGGCTTCATTTTGTGAGCACTTCTCATTTGTGTCATCCATTGAACCAAAGAAGATAGATGAAGCATTGAAGGATGTGGATTGGGTGAATGCTATGCATGAAAAATTGAATAACTTCACAAGAAATCAAGTATGGGAATTAGTAGAGAGACCAAAGGGACACAATGTGATTGGAACCAAATGGGTCTTTAGAAACAAGCAAGATCAAGATGGGATAGTAGTAAGGAACAAAGCAAGATTGGTAGCACAAGGCTATACACAAGTTGAAGGTCTTGACTTTGGAGAAACATATGCCCCGGTTGCTAGATTGTAAGCAATTAGAATCTTGCTAGCCTATGCTTGTGCCCACAACATCAAGCTCTATCAAATGGATGTTAAGAGTGCATTTCTCAATGGTTACATCAATGAAGAAGTATATGTTGAGCAACCTCCCAGTTTTGAAGATGATAAGAAGCCCAACCATGTGTACAAGTTGAAGAAGGCATTGTATAGCTTGAAGCAAGCACCTAGAGCATGGTATGAGAGATTGAGGGACTTCCTACTCTCTAAAGGGTTCATGATGGGCAAGGTTGATACTACTCTTTTTATCAAGAAGATTGGAAAAGATCTATTTGTATTGCAAATCTATATTGATGATATCATATTTGGATCAACCAATCAAGACTTTTGTGATGAGTTTGGAAAGATGATGGCTAAAGAGTTTGAGATGTCCATGATTGGAGAGTTAAGTTACTTCCTTGGTCTTCAAATCAAGCAAATGAAGAATGGCACATTTGTGAGTCAAGGCAAGTACATCAAGGACATGATCAAGAAGTTTGGATTGAATGATAGTAAAGCCATTAGCACACCAATGGGAACCAATGGCAACTTGGATAGTGATGCAAGTGGAAATGTGGTGGATCAAAAGTTGTATCGGTCTATTATTGGAAGCCTACTCTATGTGACCGCATCAAGGCCGGATGTCATATTTTAGTGTATGCATGTGTGCAAGATTTCAAGCCTCACCAAGAGAAAGTCATTTGAAGGCTACAAAGAGGATATTGAGGTACTTGAAGCATACACCAAATGTTGGTTTGTGTTATCCCAAAGGAGCAAAGTTTGAGCTAGTTGGTTACTCCGACTCGGATTATGCGGGATGCAAGGTTGAAAGGAAGAGCAGCTCGGGCACATGTCAATTATTGGGAAGATCACTTGTTTCATGGTCATCAAAGAAGCAAAATAGTGTTGCATTATCAACCGCCGAAGCCAAATACATATCCACCGGTAGTTGTTGTGCTCAAGTACTTTGGATGAAGGCCACTTTGAGTGACTTTGGAATCAAGTTCAAGAAAGTGCCATTGCTATGTGACAATGAGAGTGCAATCAAGTTAACCAACAATCCGGTTCAACATGCAAGAACAAAGCACATTGATGTCCACCACCATTTCATAAGAGATCACCAACAAAAAGGGGACATTTGCATCGAGAGTGTAGGCACCGAAGATCAACTTGCTGATATTTTCACTAAGCCATTGGATGAGAAAAGGTTTTGCAAGCTAAGGAATGAGTTGAACATATTGGATTTCTCAAATATGTGTTGATGCACCCCCCACTTATATGACATGCCTCTCCTTCGAGCAATCCAAGGTAAAAGTTGATTGGCATGGCATACATCCTTGCTAAGGACATGTTTAGTGCATCTAGTCATCTCTCCATTTTATTAGTCTCATTCATGAAAATCAAATGAATTTGATGATTATATGGTACCACTATTGCTTCTATGCTTATTATGATCTAGTGGTAGCATATGACATGTTTGTGGGCTTGTAAACCTAGAGTTTGATCTAGAAAATGAGCTCTAAGTGTTTAACTCAACATGGTACAAGATAACCCTTATTTGAAGGTGTGAAGAAGCTTGTCCTTGGATCAAACTGAGTTAAATATCTTTGGTAAATGATCTAGATTGGACCAAATTTGGGAAAATGATCCTCACTCCATTGATTGACATTGATAATCTCAACCTATCTATAATTTAAGCCTATGTGGTCATTGATGACAAAGGGGGAGAAATAGTGTACAAAGATAGTGAAAAGACAACAAAGGGGAGAGAAATAAGTGATAGGGGGAGAACTTGACATAGGGGGAGAAATATGAAAAAGGAAAGGGATCAATTAAAATTTTGAGCACACAAGTAGGGGGAGCAAGCTCGTAAACTTGTATGGTGCATTTGAATGTGCATTTCATATGTTTGCTTGCATGGCACAAGTTTTAAATTTCAATATCCATGCTTGTGTGGTGTATGCTAGTTGTAGGTTTGAATGATGAAATGAAAAACTAGCATGCATAGGATATCTAATGATTTCATTTCCAAGTGTTTACAAGTGGTATCAAGCTAACCATGGTGCTAAGGATCGTATAATAGTGCACTCCAATTGGTATCACGCTTCAAAGGTCCTTCTTTTATACCTTAGCATCATTTGGTAGACATTGTCTCCTATATTTCCTATCTAAGCATATATGCAAGCTACAATCCAAACTCTTAGCACATATGTAGGGGGAGAAATTGCTACCATATGGAGTTCATGAAACTTGTCCATATCCTTTTACACATGGTAAATATGCTTGGACAAGCAACATGGATTCAATTGAATTTTAATTCATATCTTTGTATAATGGTTGTCATCAATTACCAAAAAGGGAGAGATTGAAAGCTCTAGTATGGTTTTGGTGAATTGATGAAACCTTAAGTGCTAACCTAGTTTATCAAGTGATCATGAGATAGGTAGCACACTCCAAGTGGTGAAGTAAATGAAGATCATAGCATGATGATGATGATGGCATGGAGATGATCAAGTGCTTCGACTTCGAAAGAACAAAGAGAAAAACAAAAAGCTCAAGGCAAAGGTATATTTTGTAGGAGCTATTTTGTTTTGGTGATCAAGACACTTAGAGAGTGTGATCACATTTAGGTTTGATAGCCGTACTATTAAGAGGGGTGAAACTCGTATCAGAATGCGGTTATCAAAGTGCCACTAGATGCTCTAACTCATTGCATATGCATTTAGGATCTAGTGGAATACAAACACCCTTGAAAATGTTTGTGAAAATAAGCTAACACATGTGCACAAGGTGATACACTTGGTGGTTGGCACATTTGAGCAAGGGTAAAGAAGTTAGAGGTGAAAAGGAGTTAGTCTTGCTGGTTGCTGAGTGACCGGATGCTAGTCTCAGTGGAACCGGCGCGTCCGGTCAAGTGTGGCAGCGTAGACGCCAGCGTCGGTCATCGACCGGACGCTGGGTCTCGGACTGACCGGACGCTGAAAGGCTGCGTCCGGTCCCAGCTGACATTGCAGCATAGTGGTCAGGGCAACTGACCGGACGATGGCAGGGTTCGGTCAAGCATGACCGGACACGCCCGGTCGTGAAAAATCGTTTCTGGAACCTTACTAGAAACGACCGGACGCTGGAGACTCAGCGTCCGGTCAGTTTGTGCGCTATGTCCGGCTAGTAGATGACCGTTGAAATCTGACGAACAGTATTTGAAGCAGGGTACACGTGGCATGAATCACGTGACCGGACGCTGAGGGCCAGTGTCCGGTCGATCCGACCGGAGCGTCCGGTCACCCTGCGCTGTACCTAGTGAAGGGGTACAACGGCTCTATTTCATGGGGGCTTCTATTTAAGCCCCATGGCCGGCTCAAGCTCTCTCTCTTGGCCATTTGCATTAACATAGCAACCTTGTCATCTTAGCCAAAGCCCTCCCACTTATCTCCATCATTGATTCATCATCTTTGTGAGATTGGGAGAGAATCTAAGTGCATTGCTTGAGTGTTTGCATCTAGAGGCACTTGGTGTTCGTGTTTCGCTACGGGATTCGCTTGTTACTCTTGGTGGTTGCCACCACCTAGATGGCTTGGAGCAGCGAGGATCGTCGAGTGGAGGGTGGTGATTGTCTCCGGCTCTGATCGTGGTGATTGTGAGGGGTTCTTGACCTTTCCCCGACAGAGAGCCAAAATGTACTCTAGTAAATTGCTCGTGGCTTGTGTGATCCTCATCTTGTGTTGGTTGTGCGGCACCCTATTGAGGGTTTGGCGTGTGATGCCAATTAGCGCGTGAACCTCCAAGTGAGTGAATTGCCACAACGAGGAGTAGCCTGCCGGCAAGCAAGTGAACCTTGGTAAAAATCATTGTGTTCATCCTTTGATTCCAAGGTGATTGGTCTTCATTATTATTCACTCTTGTGATTGATTGGTTCCTTCATCTACATGGCGGTATAACTTTCTTGATCACTCTCTTTACATTACCGCAAACTAGTTGTCAAGCTCTTTAGTGTAGCTAGTTGTGAGAGCTTGCTTGCTTGGTTGGTGTGGCTCTTTAGTTAGCCTTTGAGAGCACACTAACATAGGGTAGTGTCATAGCTCTTATGTGAATAGATTCTATCTAAACTAGAATTGTGGTAGGTGGCTTGCATTTTTAGTAGGCTAGCGCAACACTTGCTTTGCCTCATACTTGTCTAATCGGTTTGTTAAGTATTGTTGTAGAAATTTTTATTAGGCTATTCACCCCCCCCTCTAGCCATTAGGACCTTTTAGCGAGTCCAACTTCATCGATCTCCCGCTTTTGGGCTCTTAGCTGCTCCACCCCTACGCGAGGTGGGGTTGCCGTTCCCCCTTCGGTTCCGTCACCGGGGTTGCCTGCCAGGGTAGCCCCCTCCACGGAGATGCTCTCGACGTGTCCCTCGGGGGTACCTGCCATGAAACATTCCTGGGAGGGGTGATGGCTCCCCCTACTAGAGTTAGAGCCAGAGTTCGACCTCGGCCCCTCTGCGAGGAGGCCATGGAGGGATTCCGTGATGCTTTCGATCATCCCCATGAACTCGTTGTTCGCGAGGGATGGGGTCATATGATGTGCCAAAAGGTGGCTAACGGTCGCCGCGGTGTTACGGAGACCGAATGGAAGCGCCATCGGGGCGCTCCATGCGGAGTGTTCTGGAGAGAGGGTGAGGTGGCGCGGGTCCTCCCTAGATGGCTGGGGTCCAAGGGAGACGCCGGGCTGGCGCTCAAGCCTCCCATAGTTGAAGCTGACAGAGGGGAGAGACTGGATGGTGGCGTGGGCCGACGCCAACTCTCCTCCCACCGTGACGATGAAGTCCAGGTCACCGAAATGCACGTGTGCGCCTGAGACCTAGCTGATTGCGTGGTTAGCCATCCAAGGCCTGATTTGGAATGCGCAAAGGCCCCTACCTGGCGCGCCAACTATCGGTGTTTCAAACAAACACCAACTAGTAAATTTATAATTGTTGCACGTTAGTCTCGGATGGTGTACTAAAGGACACAAGGTTTATACTGGTTCGGGCAAAATGTCCCTATGTCTAGTTTGCTACTGCTCATGTTATTAGTACCAAAAAAGGTTCGTAGTAGGGGGTACAAACGGTCGAGAGAGGGATAAGTCCCAAGTCTCCGATGGAAAGGTCGAAAGGATGCCAAGAGCTCGGTTGCTGCTTGGCTATGTGTTGTGTGTGGAATTGATCCATCAAAAGTCGGTCCCCTTAGTGGGATGCCCTGCCCTCCCTTTTATAGACCAAGGGGGGAGCAGGGGTTACAGATGGGAGAAAGAGGAAAAACCCAAAGGTAGAGAAGGTCCTTCGAGGGTGCTGGGTCTTCCTTTTCCCTTGAGCCTGCCCTGCTATCATGGTAGACCATGCCAGGGAAAGCATGCTTTGTTGATCCTGATAGGGACAGGCTCTGGCTTTGTTTCAGTGAGTGGTCACATCCCATCCTCCCTCGGCGGACGGTGCGGTGTGTCAGGGTGCCGAGCCATGACTCTACGGGGAGTAGATGGGGAAGTGACTATACGCCTATTACTATTGATGACATGAGTTCCCTCTTGGACTGTAGTGGTCGTTGTATGCCTATGTTAGTATCCGCGGCCCCTCTGCGAGGAGGCCGTGGAGGGATTCCATGATGCTTTCGATCATCCCCACGAACTTGTTGTTCACGGGGGATGGGGTCATGCGCTGTGCCAAAAGGTGGCTAACGGTCGCCGCGGCGTTGCGGAGACCGAACTGAAGAACCATCGGGGTGCTCCGTGTGGAGTGTTCTGGAGAGAGGGTGAGGCAGCGTGGGTCCTCCCTAGACGGCTGGGGTCCAAGGGAGACACCGGGCTGGCGCTCAAGCCTCCCGTAGTTGAAGCTGACGGAGGGGAGAGACTGGATGGCGGCGTGGGCCAACGCCAACTCTCCTCCCACCATGACGATGAAGTCTAGGTCACCGAAACGCACGTGTGCACTCGGGACCTAGCTGATTGTGTGGTTAGCCATTTGAGGCCTAATTTGGAACGCGCAAAGGCCCCTACCTGGCGCGCCAACTGTCGGTGTTTCGAACAAACACCAACTAGTAAATTTATAATTGTTGCACATTAGTCTCGGATGGTGTACTAAAGGACACAAGGTTTATACTAGTTCGGGCAGAATGTCCCTATGTCCAGTTTGCTGTTACTCGTGTTATTAGTACCAAAAAAGGTTCGTAGTAGGGGGTACAAACGGTCGAGAGAGGGATAGGTCCTAAGTCTCTGATGGAAAGGTCGAAAGGATGCCAAGAGCTCGGTTGCTGCTTGGCTATGTGTTGTGTGTGCAATTGATCCATCAAAAGTCGGTCCCCTTAGTGGGATGCCCTGCCCTCCCTTTTATAGACCAAGGGGGGAGCAGGGGTTACAGATGGGAGAAAGAGGAAAAAACCAAAGGTAGAGAATGTCCTTCGAGGGTGCTGGGTCTTCCTTTTCCCTTGAGCCTACCCTGCTATCATGGCAGACCACGCTAGGGAAAGCATGCTTTATTGATCCTGATAGGGCCGGGCTCTGGCTTCGTTTCTATGAGTGGTCACATCCCATCCTCCCCCAGCGGACGGTGCGGTGTGTTAGGGTGCCGAGCCATGACTGTACGGAGAGTAGATGGGGAAGTGACTATACGCCTATTACTATTGATGACGTGAGTTCCCTCTTGGACTGTAGTGGTCGTCATATGCCTATGTTAGTATCCGCGGCCGATGGCTGGTGGCGGCACCTACAACACTATAGGACAAAAGTCGGCGCCTACAACACTGTTCGGGCTCTGTCAGGTCGGAAAGGGCTTAAAGCGCATGTCCCGTTATATCCTGACGGTACCTTCCTACATGTGTGTAGGGTATGGTCCTCGGTCTGCGGTTGACCTGAGTGTCCTGTCTTACCTCCTGCTCGTCATCATGAAGGACTAGGGTGCAGTTGTCAGGCCCTCAGATATTGGGCGAGGCAGAGCCAGTCCTCAAACGTCGGGCGAGGTGAAGCCTGCCCTCAGCCATCGGGCAAGGCGGAGCCAGCCCTTGGTCGTCGGGTGAGGCGGAGCCAGCCCTCAGCCGTTGAGTGGGGCGAAGCCAGCCCTCAGACATCGGGTGAGGTGGAGCCAGCCCTCCGCCATTGGGTGAGGCAGAGCCAGCCCTCGGGGGTTAGGCGAGGCAGAGTCCAGCCCTCAGGGGTCGGGCGAGGCGGAACCAATCTTCCGTCGTTCGGGCAAGAAGCGTAGTAGGGTTCTTGTCTGACTGGAAGCATCAACGTTCGATGGTTATTAGTTCCACCTCATTGGGTACCCTGGTATTAGGTCCCCGACAACAAGATTATTTAAAAGTTGTTAAGCACCGAGACAAGTTGACTAGCGACACTTATTTGTTTGTTTTATTTACGAAAGTGAGTCACGCAAGATTTGTTTATAATTCCATGTGTGCTTTAAACTTTTAAACCCGAAAACTTGTTTTGCTAATTACTCTTGGCATTAACCTAGGAGCTAAGCAAGCTCATAACACCAGAGGTGTTACAACCAACCCCCCTAAAAAGAATCTCATCCCGAGATTCGGAGCAAGAATCAGAAGAGGGGAAAACACGATTACATATCGTAGATCAGAGATTACACGACTTTGAACACTAAACCACATGGGATTTAGAGATACATGATTAAGAGCAACCTATACAACCAAGGCTTAATCCAGAAGTCAAGATAGATGAGGGCAATGGAGAAACAACAAGATAATGATTATCCAAAACATGGTGTATGACCAACAGATCCAGAAATAGGAGACTGAGAAGTCAAACATCGTGAACCCTAAGACCAAACTAACCAAAGGGAACTTGAACTTCTTTGAAAACCAGATCCTTCGTCTTCTCATATTACACAATCACCTCTGACTGATGAACCTAGCTCCACAATGATGACTGGATCTCGTAGCTCTGCTTTGGATTCGAGAGGATGGGGGATGAGGAAGAGAGAGCAAGGACCAAGGGCATCTTATAGTGGCGAACGGAGGTGGGGTACAACACACCGGAAGTAGAGGTGGCGTGAATGGGATACACAGACGAGTCATTCCGTGGGGATAAAGTCGGCCATGTGCACTCCCTACGCAAGCGAGCAAAGGGGAAATAAAAGAAGAGGAGAAAGGGTTCCGCTTGACGAGGGAGGCGTGTGGGCGGCCGTGTCTCCAAAAGAAGAAAGAAGGGAGGGGGGAAAGGGGGGGTCCTGGTATGGGGACGAGGGCGTGGGGCGAGGCCGACCAGGTGTCGGGAAAAGGAGAAATGCACAGTTGCACGAAGACGGCGAGTGCGGCAATGATGCCGTGGCCACGCAAAAACAGGGTGCTAAAGGGCCAAACATAGACGGCGTCCGTAGGGCACGCAGCAAAATACCCAGCATGCGTAGCACGGTCAAGCTAACATAGGACTTGGGACATGACGTCCACTCAGACTTTTTACGACTACCCACGGCTAACTTTCCTTACTTCTCTTCTTTTTATTTCCCTTCCTTGACCACATTCGTCTTTCATGTAAACTAAGACCATGTCATACGTTCTTCCTACAAAACCACGTCCTTTTGTTTACTTTGAGAGAACACTATTTCTTCAACCCATTGTGGATTTCCCGTTCAAACACCCGAATATTTCCAAGAAATATTTGTAACAAAAGAGGTATGGTGGTGTAACTTGGTAAAGGTACTTGGTCAACAACCTCGATACCAGCGTGTGCCGAGCAGTGTCACCATGTGGCAGCTGTTCCACAAGGGCCCTCGGTTTCATCACGGCACCATAAGCTATTAACCAGGGAACTATTATCAACTTACACGCCATGAAGGTGGTGGGGTCATAGACCACAGAATAAGAGGAGTATTGCAAGGAAAGATTCAACAACAAGGGTTCCTTTCACAACAAGGAACAAGGAATTCAAATCCAACAATGGATTTGATTTAAAGAGATTCAAGTGTTCTGCTAGGACATCCATAATTAGTCGATATAGTGTCCTATGTTTTACAATCATGGCTGGTCTACTGGCATCTGAATGGTAACATCTCTTGTAACCCTCTTAATATCGCCCTTGAAAACCCTAAGCACTTCTAACGAGACTTAAGGTAGATGGACACAATAACATAGTGAAATAATAAAATGCATATTCCAAACGGTCTTATACGGGTACAACATACCGGCATTCACTCTCCCATTCTCAACACATCATTCACCTTTCCTATGATTGGACTACCTCAACAACTACGACCGAAATACAACAGAAAGATTACAATACCGGTGGACAGCGACGAAAGACACTACTAACTATGGGTACATCATCCTAAGGCAACTAATCTACTTTGGACCACACATCTTCATTCTCGGGCTTGGCGGATTCTTCTATCGCCCTGGCTATGAATCTGCCTCCTCTCTTGGTAGTGGTTGGGTGAGGAGAATCAAGGGTTCTACTTCTGACACTTTCGAGGGTGGGGGTGCTGGTGGTACTACAACATCGGTTCTCCTTCTTTCTGGCGGGTGGACAGGGATTCCCTCCACGATCAAGAGATCCTGCCATTCGGTAGCCAGCGTCCTCTGCTTGACCCTGGTGACAAGGTAGGCCTCTCCCAACTGATGGCATGCCGATCTTTGGCCTCCTTTAGAGCTTCCGACATGGCAGTCTCCTGATTCTTTGTAGCTGCTGCACTGGCATGCGCTTTGGCAAGTTGAACCTAGAGCATCCTAGAGAAGATCTCGGCTTCCTCGGCTCGTCGGAGGCACTTCCTCAGCTCCGAGGCTTGCTGGTCATACTACTCATCCAGAGCAAGCAGGTACATGGTCATGTGCACCATGGTTGGACTATCTTCTTGCACATCCTGCCCTTGCAAAGCCTCCATGCGAGCCCTTCATGCCCATCGATTCTTTTCCAAAGGTGGAAAGAACCTCATGGGGGTGCAGGCAATGGGCTCTTTGTAGATCTAGCAAAGGTACCGCAAGGCTTTGCAGGCCACAACCTAGTAGGTGTCGATGAAGCAAAACCCGGTTGTGGTCACATTCCAGGCTTCAGTGATGTCGGAGAACTCTTCACTCTTCCCAATATAGACGGTAACCTCACACCGCTCAGTGCGATGCTTTTCATACTCACGGCCCTCATACTCGGGATGATCTTTGACTTTGAGCTTTTGTAGGGTGGCATGCAGGATTCTGGGAAAACCCTCAACGTTCAGGCAGTAACTACTACCCTAGGCTCCTGCCATCCCTGACGATGGTTGCAAGGAAGAACTAAGCAGAAAGCTTGCTCAAAAGAAAAAGCTAGGCGAGCTAAAGTGCGCCGAGTGGTGGTGCCAACGGATGAGCCAGGCCCTGCTTATTATGGCAGAGCGATCAGTGGTCCTGGCGAGTTCCACCAAGGTTCATGCGTGGGATCAGTACGAATGAATCGACCAAATTTTTCGCGCGTTCGAGGCAAGCGATGTCCGAGGCCATTAATAACTAGTATGACTGTAGGGCAAGTGTCCGACAAGAGCATAGAAAAAAAAGTACGGGGAGACGTGGGTCACGGCAGGCGTGAACCACAAGAGAACATGGAACACGAAGCCATAGCTCAGCAGAAACTCTAGAATAGGAACGAGTCAGTTGTGCACAATACGACATGTGTGACACCTATGGAGGGCATATCAGCAAGCAATACGAGCACTACAATGCACCAACAGGATATGCATGAATGCACGTCCTATACGTCCTTCCAATGTTGCCAACATATAGGGCAACCGTTCTCAGATTTTTGGCACATAGTTCTCTCCCTGTAGCTAGTCGATACTATCGGACTATGCTCGGGGTCAGTGTATCTGCAGAAAACTTGATTAAGCCTACCTAAGTCAGCAGAGTGCCATCTATCCTGGATACATAACCATAGTAATAGGGCTACTTATATAACTTCGCAGTTAAATGCCCTAACTTTTTGCAAAAATGGGTTGTTAAATTTTAATTTAGAAATGGGTTCTGAAGCTTTATTTCCTCATTTATGCTCTGATACCACCTGTGGTAGAACCGCCTAATCTAATGCATCCCAGGTGTACTTGTCTTCCATTAGACACTAAGTACTCAAGGGAGAACACTAAATTATGCAGTTTCGTTAGATACACCCCAAGGGAGAACCAAAAAATCCACATTTTTCCATCAGGATCACAAATGAGAGAATAAAGCTTACATCATTATTAACCATTTCCTACATTACTTTTCATGCAACATCGGAGTATAATATTTATTGTTATAACAGCGGAATGTAATCATGTTATCAGAGTTATGAACAATTTAATTTAACAGCAGAATATAACACATGTGATTAGAGTTATAGTGGAAATAAATATCTATTCATGACATGATGAAGCATTGATATATATAAACTATGACAACAGATTATAAAACTCCATTGATAAAAATATTTAGTGAGAGTTATAAATAAAAACTATGATTGCAATGTAAATGAATCCTCTCTGAGCCCACCAGAAGGAATCCACACACAAGTGTCAGCTCTAGCATCCGCCTGTCATCTGCAACAGGGGGAAATAAAACCCTTAGTACTCAATTGTACTCAGCAAGACTTACCCGATAGAAGAAAAGAAAAGACTTCCAAGGATATGCAAGGCATCTGGCTTGTGGGTTTATTGCATCTGCAAGAGCATTACTAAAAGTGCGTCCTTATATTCAATTTTTATTAGCAGTCGCATTAGTTCATTAACTAACCATTCTATGTAAGCACATGTGCTACTTTCAAGCAAGTGGTATGCAATCAGAATCATTTTACCATCTTTCATCTTTTAGTTCTTACTATGGTGCTAGAGTTTAGACAAGTCATACTGGAACGCCGGCGATTCGCGAATCAATGCCCCCAGCTAGGTACCCTGAAAACACATACCCCGCCTGTACCCTAGGCACAAGCAGGACCAACCCACTACCCTCCTGTCACGGGGTCCAGGTCTCCGTCCAAACTAAGACTCCAAGCCCCCACCCCTGAGTCCCGGACTCAGTGCGGTGCAAGGACCTCCACCCAAAAACCACCCTAACAGTCGGTCCGAAAAGAGCCGGAACCCATGATAAGAGAGTAACAAGTCTTCCCTACGCCCATGCCTAAGTATGTGCTCGGGATAATAAATCTGTGACTTGCCTAGCGTCCAATGCAACGGCCAGTCCTTAACCGACACAGACAGGGAAAACAGTGTAACCAAGCTATGCCCTGTTGGCCGCAGGACATAACCTCTTACATCCACCAATACCCAAACCATATCCCTGCCCAGTCTTCATTTTCCTTTCCACCATTTTATATATTCCAAGTAATAATAATGCAATAATATATTTCCTATCTCTCGCGAGTGACAGGCAATCATTCGACTTCTACCGGAGTCCTGTAGCATAGCAATCTACATGATCATGTCATACTAGTAAGACTCATAGGATAAAGATATATATATGCAGGTGGGTTTCATTCAACTCCTTAAAACTTAATACACAAATATAATTTAAAGTGCAGAAAAGTAGGGGTTATGCACCGGGGCTTGCCTAGGTAAGATATATACTAAAAAGTTAGTATCTGCATCTTCAGATCATCCACCATCAACTGAATAGAAAGCCCATTTTGTCATCTCCTGGAGAGAATACCATTACACCATCTTCGTATTCCTAATCATCTTTCAATTGATCCATTGATCCATCATCGTACCTATATGATATGCATTGATGCAACAGATAATTAACAAGGCAACCTACCTAAGTCAGCAGAGTGCCATCTATCCTGGATACATAACCATAGTAATAGGGCTACTTATATAACTTCACAGTTAAACGCCCTAACTTTTTGCAAAAATGGGTTGTTAAATTTTAATTTAGAAATGGGTTCTGAAGCTTTATTTCCTCATTTATGCTCTGATATCACCTGTGGCAGAACCGCCTAATCTAATGCATCCCAAGTGTACTTGTCTTCCATTAGACACTAAGTACTCAAAGGAGAACACTAAATTATGCAGTTTCGTCAGACACACCCCAAGGGAGAACCAAAAAATCCACATTTTTCCATCAGGATCACAAATGAGAGAATAAAGCATACATCATTATTAACCATTTCTTACATCACTTTTAATACAACATCATAGTATAATATTTATTATTTATAATAGCGGAATACGATCATGTTATCAGAGTTATGAACAATTTAATTTAACAGCAAAATATAAACATGTGATCAGAGTTACAGTGGAAATAAATATCTATCCATGACATGATGAAACATTGATATATAAACTATGACAACAAATTATAAAACTTCTATTTATAAAAACATTTAGTGAGAGTTATAAATAAAACTATGATCACAGCATAAAGGAATCCTCTCTGAGCCCACCAGAAGGGATCCACACACAAGAGTCAGCTCTAGCATCTGCCTGTTACCTGCAACAGGGGGAAATAAAACCCTGAGTACTCAATTATACTAAGCAAGACTTACCCGACAGGAGGAAAGAAAAAACTTCAAGGATATGTAAGGCTATCTGGCTTGTGGGTTCATTGCATCTACATGAAGCATTACTAAGCGTGCGTCCTTATATTCAATTTTATTAGCAGTAATCATTAGTTCATTAACTAACCATTCTATGTAAGCACATGTGCTACTTTTAAGCAGGTAGTAAGCAATCAGAATCATTTTACCATTTTTCATCTTCTAGTTCTTACTACGGTGCTAGAATGTAGACAAGTCATACCGAATCGTCGGCGATTCATGAATTAATGTGCCCAGCCGGGTACCCTGAAACACACGCCCCGCTTGTACCCCAGGCACAAGCAGGACCAACCCACTACCCTCCTGTCACGGGGTCCAGGTCCCCATCCAAACTTTGACTCCAAGCCCCCACCCCTGAGTCCCAGACTCAGTGCGGTGCTTGTACCTCCACCCAAAAACCACCCTAAAAGTCGGTTCAGAAAGGCTGGAACCCATAACAAGAGAGTAACAAGTTTTCCCGCGCCCATACACAAGTATGTGTTCAGGATAATAAGTCTGTGACTTGCTTAGAGTCTAATGCAAGGGCCGGTCCTTAACTGATACAGACAGGGAACACAGTGTAACCAAGCTATGCCCCGTTAGCCGCAGGACACAACCTCTTACATCTACCAATACCCAAACCATATCCCTGCTCGGTCTCCATTTATCATTCATATATATATATATATATATATATATATATATATTCCAAGTGATAATAATATAGTAACAACAATAATATATTTTCTATCTCTCACGAGTGAGAGGCAATCACTCGACTTCTACCGGAGTCCTGTAGCATAGCAATCTACACGATCCTGTCATACTAGTAAGACTCATATGATAAAGATATATATGCAAGTGGGTTTCATTCAACTCCTTAAAACTTAATACATAAACATAATATAAAGTGCAGAGAAGTATGAGTTATGCACCGGGGCTTGTCTGGGTAACATATAACCAAAAGTTAGTATTCCATCTTGGTGACATGATCATCAAGACACCATCTTTTCTGATACTCCAGATGACTCCACGATCCATCATCGTCCCTATTATGGTATGAAATGCGATGCAGAGATGATGCAACAGTTAATTAACAAGGCAACAACAACTCTTAAAACCGAGCACATACTACGAACTAACAAGCTAGCTCTAATGACTAATGTACTAATCTACGTATCAACATCATTAAGAAAGATGTTATTTCTCAACCAGTGTTTTAGCGACACAATTCCAAGGTGTTTCTTTATTCTATTCTATTGATTTACTTTATTCGAAATAGGGCATCATTATCTATCTAGTAAACTAATTATTCTAGAGCTACAAAAATTATAGCGAGCAGCTAATAATATTAGTAATTTACTATAAAATTTTTAGAGTCAACACTATCACCATTTTCTCACAAAAATTCCCACAAGTTCACATTTTAACAATATTAAATATTTTAAAATAATTAGAGCAACCGTGGAAATATTTTAAAACTAGATGAACCAAATACGCTAATAGATATATCATGATTTTAGGAGCTTAACAAAATTTGTTTCACAATTTTTGGACTCCTAAATGATTTTATATTTAAATAACAAAATCAGCTCAGAATTTATTTTAGGAAATCTTCACTAATTCATTGAAAAAAGAAAAGAGCACCGCGGCCCACGACCGACGATAACGGGCGCGGCGGCCCAGGCGGGCAGGCAGTAACGACGCGGACGGCCCAGGCGATAGGCAGGCCGTAGCCCAGCAAGCCGGCCCAGGCAAGGTGGCGATGGTACATTCGCGCCGAGGCCCCTGTACTTTCCTTAAATCAACCCGTAGCTTTTAGGCACTAGGCAACACTATTTACATGAGTCAGAGAATTACATTGGGGACCCTAGAAAAATTTCTACTCTTACCCCGCGGTTCTCCTCTTCCTCCTCACAAGCAGAGCACGGGCAGGGGAACCGGCCGGTGGCCGAATCCGGCCGTGAGGTCGCCGACGACGATGGGGAGGCGGCATCACGGCTTGCCCGCTGCGGGGCGCACCCGTTGGTGGGCACGGCTCAGCCAGAGCTAGAGCGTGGAGCCCCGGCCATGTGCGTCGGCGCTTGGGACCGGGTGGCTTCGCGGTGAGGGTGCGCCGGCGGCGAGGTGGTGGTGCGGGGGCAACACGGGGCTTGGGTGCGCTCCCGCGAGCGGTGACTGTGCAACGGGAGCGGCCGCGGTCCGGCTGGAGGTCGCCTGGAGCAGCGGGCCACGGGCGCGGCCGCGCGGAAAGTGCTTAGAGGAAGGCGCGGCCTAGAATTGGTCCCCGACGTGGTCTTCCACATGGAGGTGCGGCGAGGCAAGGCTGGGGCGGTGCCGTGGAGGCGGAGCCCCGCGGCGACATCAGTGGCAGGGTGGCCGGCGCGGACAACGGCGGGGGCGGCTGCTGTCGCGCTTGGGAGGGGCAGCGCTGAGGGGCGGCGGTCCAGCGCAGACCATGGGGCTCGCGCGCGCTCGCGAGGGGTGAAAAAGGGCCGGCGATGGGTGGGCGTGAGGCGCGGCGCGCGGCGGCAGCGAGTGACCACGGCGGGTGCTCGGCTCGGCAGAGACAGACCGAGGCAAGCAAGGTAGACAGAGACAAGCAAGGTAGACAGCAAAGGCAGACAAAGACAAGCAAAGGCAGAGGCCGAGAGAGTGAGAGAGAGCAGAGGCGAGGATCGCAGCTCGGTAAATATAAGTGTCAGACAGATGAGCAGATTGATAGAAATTTGAGACAAGGTGATGAACATCTGAGCCAAGCCAACTCCAAGCTGCCTTGTAGAAAGCTGCATTGAGGCCATCAGGTCCTGGAGCTGCATTACTTCTCATTTGCTTGACAATGGTGTGAATTTCCTGTAAATCAGGGATAGATAGAGTGTAAGCGTCAGTTATAGATACCTGATTCCCCGAGGTGTTATTCTGATTTTCTTCAGCATTGTCTTCCGGGGCCTGCAAAGTGTTTTGTGATGTGAAAATATCCGTGACGTATTGGTTGACGGTGAGTGCCAGCTGATCTGGAGTGGTCGAGGTGGTGCCGTCCGGATTTTGAAGATGGGTTATACGGTTTCTTCTTGCTCGCTTGAGGATGGATTGGTGGAAGAAGGAAGTATTTTTGTCTCCTTTGATGGTCCAGGTTTTTTTTTATCTCTGTCCGTGGAAAATTTCTTGTTTGGCTAGGATAATGTGATGTTGATGAGTAAGGTCTTTTTGAAGGCTCTGGTTTTGTAGATGGGGCGGTTGGAGGAGTTGTTGTTCAATAGTTTGTAGCTGGTCAGTGAGTCTCGGTTTAGATTTTCTCCAGGCTGTAAGGTCTGACCCAAGATATCTAGTTTTGTGTTGAAAGGGGCGCCGAGAGGATTTTTGCCAGCTATTCTTCGCCACCTGTTGAAAGCCACCAAATTTTAAATTTGAAAGGTTTGTTAGTTTTAGTTCGGTTGGAGCTGAGGACCGCCAGGATGGGCGCATGATCACTTAGCATCATAGGGAGATGGTAGACTGTGGTAGTGGGGAAAGCTGTACACCATTCTGCATTGCCTAGAAAACGATCCAAACGCTCAAAAGTGGGATTAGAGTTAAAACGTTTATTAGTCCGGTGTAAGCTGGTCCATTGTAACCTAGATCAAACAAACCACAGTTCTTAACCATGCAACAGAAAGCAGAAATACGTCTGACATGAGCTGGTGCTGGCCCTAGCTTTTCATTAGCATTATTCAAATCCCCAATGCAAAACATCGGCAAGTTTGGATATTTTACAACAAAAGCTTGCACATCCATCCATATTTTAGCAGTGTTTCGGTGGTGTGGATCTCCATAATAATTTAGAAATTGGGTTTAAGCTCCCTAACTTCTAAAAAGTTGCTACAGTACCTGTCACATCGAATGTTTACGGCATATGCATGGAGCATTAAATGTAGACGAAAAGAAAAACTAATTGCACAGTTTGGTGGGAAATTGCGAGACGAACGTTTTGAGCCTAATTAGTCCATGTTTGAACACTATTTATCAAATAAAAACGAACGTACTACAGTAGCCCCAAAATCCAAATTTCTCCAACAAGGGCTAAGATAGAGAGAGTACTCCCTTTTTTCTCATGCACTTCCGTCAGTCTCGCTGCCCTCCTGTTTGTTCGAAAAAAAAAAGTCTATGAAGTCAGCAGCAGCAGGGGAACTGTTGTACCGTCTGACCGACTCTCGTCGCACGCAACGCAACGCAAGTAGCAAAGCACGCCCCACCTGCTCTGCTCCTCTCCCCTATCCCCTCTCCCCATCCCAACCCGCCGCCACCGCCGCCTCTCCCATCTCCGGCGCCCACAGCGCCATTGTGACCGCGGGGCGCGCGGAGTCACCAGGCAGGTCTAGGGCCCCTTCCATTCGGAACGCCCGCGAGAAGCAGAGCGAGTGGGCGGGGCGCCAGCGTTCTTAGATCGATTGCTCGCCGAGCTGTTCGCGAGGAGTCGTCAACCCTTGCGGCAGCCATGTCTGTGGAGCTCATCCTGTGGCTCTTCTCCTTCTCCTCCGTCATGGTCCTCATCGGCCTCACCGCGTACCAGGCAAGCCCGATGCCCCCCTTTGCATCTCTTAACAGTTCACCCTGTGACGGCGAGTGTGGTCCAAATCTTGCGCGCGGCCGGCGAAGCTCTGCCCGCTTTCGGCCTAAGGCTGCCGTGATTTCGTGGGGATTTGATGCGGAGTTTAGTCAACGGTGTTGTTCTTCCCGTGCCATTCATTCCGTGGAGGATGGTGACGAGATAAACTGCCGGATAAATTTTTCCTTTTTCTCAAAGAAAAAGAAAATTTCCTGTTGATTGCTAGTGCTAGCTCCTCGATTCTGGTATAAATTCGCAAAAAGAAATCGTCTTTGTGTACAAAGGCCCAATGTATTTGTTTATAATATTCCAATTTTCTTGGGTTAGATACAACAATTTCTGTTTATGAGCCAAGATATGGTAGTGGTCTTCAATTTTTCTTATAAGGTAGTCTTGTTAAACACATGCTGCTACTGCCTATTGGTCTGTTTGGAATGTTAGTACCACCTGCTAGGACTTGGTGGATGTAATCATATATCTCATGACTGTAGTCCTTTACTTGGTGTCAAACCAGCTTGTCATTTGTGGCAGTTGAGTTATCACCACTTTATGGTGTCTAAAGCTCAAATTCAACATTATTGATCAGTGACTCCAACCTCACTGGATCAGACATAAAGCCTAACCATGATGGCAGCTGGCAGCAACACAGCTCATTTTTAATATTGTTACACGAGTTGTAGTCTTTAGAAGTAAATTTAGTAATTTATGCACCAATTTGCCAGGCTTCTTGTTAGTTGATCCACTCTTGTTGATTTGTTCAACTGATTTTGCCTTTCTGCTTTTATACCAGCTTATCTGTCTGTCAGATTTGGAGTATGACTATATCAACCCATATGATTCGTCATCTCGCATCAATGCTGTGGTGCTGATAGAATACGCACTCCAAGGGGCCCTGTGTGCTTCTTTCCTCTTGACATTGCATTGGTTCCCGTTTCTAGTCATGGCGCCAGTGACATACTACCATGTGAAACTGTACGTGTTACTTTCACTTGATGTTAATTATAACAGAATATTCATATTATTCGTCATTGTATACTATGCTGTTCATACTTTTGGCTGCACTCACATCTTGATTATTTTTATATACATGGAAATAATACTTGAGATGATCTATAAGCCTCAATGGCTCAATGGAACAGCTAAGTAAGAACGTATCAATTTTAGAATTTAGGGATGGCGATGTTGTGCTTCTAGGGTGATAATTTGTAGTTTTCCACATGTTCTGGGCCATGTGTTTTTTGTTTGGTCCTGTAGCAATTCCTTCTCTGAAAATGGGAGAATATTGGTCAGGGACTCAGGGTATTAGCAAATGGGAGAAGGTAGTGCACCTATTCTAGTATTATACCTTCCCAATTTTATAAGCCTCACTACCAAAATTTGTTAGCTAGTTAATTTTCATTAGTGCTGGAATATGAGTGCAACAACTCTGAATCGCGCTATGTGCACTTTATTTGCCAAGATAAATAGTTTCCTTTTTATCAGTATGTGCTAGAAAAGAATCATTAAGTAATATTTTGTTGTAATTATTTAGTAATCAGCATGAACTGTTGATTCCAAATATTGTTGGCTTAACAATGATTAACGAAAATGATTCTTAGTTTGTTCTGGTAGGATACAGCTATAATGTAGCTGAACTCTTCTCTGGGTAACAACTGATTTTAGTTCCTCAGATATTAGCAAGCACCCAACTTTTTACTATTACATGTGGAAAAAAAATCTCCCTTCACCCTCTTCTTGAAATTTAACAGCCATGACAATAGTTTCTCAGCACTCTATTTGAGTTTTCAGTTGATTTAGAGTTCTTTTTTCCCCCTTTGTTGAGGATTAGGTATAAATGCCTCCTGGCATTGAACTAGTTTGGATCTCGATAACTAGTGAACTTATTTTGGTGGGATATCCGAGATGCTTTTCTAAATTATTTTTTGCCAGGCTTTAATATCTAAATGATTATGATTAGTTAATAAGCTTTTTGTAAAGTGAAGCAACATAGATGCTTGTTTTTATTTTTAATGCCGTCCTATATAAGAACTTTGACTTGTAAATTGAAGTTCTATTTATTTGTTTCTTGTCCCTTCATGCTCGTTATTGATAATCAAATAAAATCATATCATATTTTTTATTCAGGTACTTGGCTCGGAAACATCTTGTAGATGTCACTGAAATTTTTAGACAATTAAGTGGCGAGAAGAAGTACAGGATGATCAAGCTTGCCTTCTACTTCTGCCTATTTATTATAACTATTTACAGGTTTGACTTAGGTTATTTCTTAATTAATATTTTGGGGAATTGGAATACCATATGCATTCATTTGCTAGTGCTAACTCTGATATCAGTTATTCAAAAACCTCTAGGACATTATCAAACCCTTGTAACTGGCCATACCCCCATACTAGCCTTCCATGTTATACGAACAGAAATGTCTTTATATTAATATTTTTATCATTGTGTAAGTTAACATACTTTATCATTGGAAAATATTGTGAAGTTTACACCTGTTAGTGGTTTGAAGAGATTACTGAAGGGTTAGTGAGAATATGACTTGGGAAATCAAATACGATGCTGTCTTCACTCCATGTTTTCAAGCATACAAACAATCATGAGCAATACTCAGTATTATAGGCTTGACCTTACATATACCTATCTTACTGATTTTGGTAGTGGCAGATTAATTGTTTCCATATACTGTTACTTTATCTCGGAATTTGTTCTAGCATGTAATTCCCTGCCAGCTAAGAACAATATGTTGCATAATCTAACTGCTCATATTTTCTATGAATTTAACAGGCTTGTGATGACAGCTGTGATGTTGTTTATTGATGAGGACATAAATTTGGTAGAAACTAGGACTATCTAGACTTTGCCGCCAACTTGTCATGGGGGAGCAGGTATTCAGTGTCACATTTTGTCACTGGCCTATGAAAATGTTTATGTTTTAGTGAGTTGAACTTGTTGTGTTGCAGACTTGTAGTCTTCAAACACCAGGCTCAAAAGAACACTCATGGTTGGAACCAGTGAGACCACAACTGAATGCCTTGCCCCCGAGTTGTGAGAAAGAAGATGAACCTGTGTCCTATAGCTTGAGGAGCTAACCTGGTATCTCAGATCCTCAGTGTTCATTTCATCCATAGATTGTGATGTACAATGAATTCTCATAGTTTGGTCTGTCGAGACCATGTTTGTAAATTGGGCAGTCAATGATGCATCACTGCAAAAGGAGCCCACGTTTGGGAGGCAATTGTTTTTTTGTGCATTTCTGTGTACTTGTGTCCAAGTGCTGTATTCATTTCAGCTCCCCGTTGTTTGCATACAATACTGATTTTGGAATATAGTGTTCATTTACCTAGTTTAGTACTCCATTGTAAATTATAAGTCGTTCTGACTAGGGAGTAGTATAATTTGTCAACCCCTTTGGCCTAGTAATAAGAATTGAAGATTAGCATGCAACGTAGGTTTTCCTGTTACAATATTTTCCTTCGTCATTGAATAGCTACCAGCAAAAAAATAAAAAAAGGTTAACCTGTATAGCTGTATATCATTTTGGAGAAACGTTTGTTTCTTTAACCATTATTTATTTGGAAATGCTCACTACAGGGCGTCTGGACGGACGGACTAGACCGCCCCGCGCTGCGCGCCGCACGCTTCAGCCTGCGCCGCCCACTGTGCGCCCCCTGCTCGGAGTCGCGCCTCCTGCCGCGGCTGCGCTCTATCAGCCGGCGAGATGCCTGTGCCGCCACGAGCTCCATGCGCTGTCGCCAACCTTCGCGCCGCTGCGAGCCCCTGCCCAGTTGCGCCTCCTACTGCGGCTGTGCTCTATCTGCCGGCGACATGTTCGCGCCGGACCTCCATGCTGTCGCCGGCGCCGACCTCCACGCCGCTGTGAGCTCCATGCGCCGCCGCTAGCCTCTGCGCCACCGCCAAGCTCTGCAACGACGAGCCTCTATTCGTACATGCAGCAAGGTGACATTATATTGAAAGTGTATCTTGCGAGTGTTTAAAATGTTTCAGAGGTATGTTGCAAATATTTTGTATCGATGTTACAAAAATAGATCAGGATGTTGCACATGTTGGAATGCCTTAACGTATGTTTCAAGTGTATGTTGCAAATGTTTCATCTGTCGTATATTATAAGTGTTTCATCTGGATGTTGCAAAAATAGATTTAGATATTGCATATATATATGCAAGTGTTTCAAGTATTTTCACACGTATATTGTAAGTGTCTTTATCTGGGTGTTGTAATGTTTGCAAGGGCTACACATGTGTTTTTAAGTTTTTCTGGTGTTTTGCAAATGCTTCGGACATACGTTGCAAGTGTTTTAGCTATTTCGGATGTATGTCGCAAATATTTCATCTGAATATTACAAAAATAAATCAAACGTTGCACGTATTAAATATATAATCCACTTGCCGTAGCCGCGCAGCTGTGGCTGCCGAGGCACCGCCGAGCGGCAGACGGTCCTCACGTGTGGTCAGACGGCGCGGTAGATATGCGGGCGGCGTGGGCCTCCCATGGGCACGCAAGATGAGCAGGCGCTGGAAACGAGGTGCAGAGAATGGGGCTAGCACGTGGGGGCGCCCGTCCGGACATCCGGTGCTAGCTTCTTGGTTAGTTATTACTATATATGGCTTGGGCCTCGTTTAGATTAGGGTTAGGAATCAGTATTTGGCACTGTAGCACTTTCGTTTGAATTTGACAATTATTGTCCAATTATGGCCTAACTAGACTCAAAAGATTCGTCTCGTAATTTACAATCAAACTGTGTAATTAGTTATTTTTTATCTATATTTAATACTCCATGTATGTGTCCAAAGATTTAATGTGATGAAGAGAGAGTAAAAAAACTTGCAATCTAAACAAGGCCCTGATATGTTTTTCAACTTTGCCTCGAACTAGTAAAATTGTATGCCTATATGACGTCTATATTGCATTCTAATCACTGCAGATAATACGGAAATGTAAACGAGGCATGTTAATCATGTTGAAGTAACAGTTTTGACAGCAAGCACTCACTCAGAGCAACCAAAATTGCGCGACAAACTCTGTAACAGGCCATACATATGCCTGGTTATTCCTGCTTTTACAATCTAGGAGATGGTGGACCCAAAACTCAAAAGGCCATCTTGGAGGTGGAAGGCTAGTAGTATCATATTGGGATCCTGCTCAGTTTTTCTTATCATCTTTCATGACAACCTACTGGACATTGATTCACATGCTTTCTTTGACTATATTTTCCAGGAGTCGAAATCATGTTGCATTAGTAGAATCTATTCTTTTTTTGGGGAACGCATTAGCAGAATTTTAATCACGGCCTTGTTTAGATCACCTCCAAATTTCAAGTTTTTTCACTCTCTCTCCGTCACATCAATTTTTGGACGCATGCATGGAGCATTAAATGTAGGTAAAAAAAATAACTAATTGTACAGTTTGGTTGTAAATCACGAGACGAATCTTTTGAACCTAGTTAGTCCATGATCAGACAAAGTTTGTTAAATACAAACGAAACATTCTACAGTATCCAGATTACAAAAATTTACAATCTAAACAAGGCCCCAGGAAGCTAGCTTCGTGATGAGGGCTTCAGAACCTCGTTCTCTCCCCCTTTCTCTCTCCCAAGCATGGTTGCAGAATCTTCAATACATCTCTGCACAAAGTCCCCTGTTCAGCAGCGACAGTGCGAGTGATTGGACAAGGAGAGATTGACGCCTTGGAATTACCAAACTGTTTTCGATTACAAAAAAAAAAAGAAAATACCGAGACAAACATTTCCATCGGGGTACATCAGCCAAGCACGCTCCACGCCAAGCTTGCAAGACATGTGGGAATCGTATTTCTGACCGGGATCGGACCACGCACACACTTGACGTTAATTACTCACACACGCGCGCACTGCACGCAGCCGCCGTCTAGAATAGTACACCGGCGATCGGCGCTGCCAGAGCATACGTAGACCATACCACTAGTTTAATACTCTATTATTTTAGAGTACTACTAACTGGGATCATTAGAGTAAAGTAAGGTTGATCCGTACTTGAATATTAGAGATGAAAACCGTACGAGTATTTTCCGACCGTAATCGAGATCGAATTCGTTTAGAGAGATTCAGATCTGTCTGTACTGAGTCCGCATATTCAATATCCGATACCGTATCTGTATCTGAATACTCAAATCGCATATTTTTTTATATCGATACCCAATAGTATCATATCCGACATAGTTGATATTATCCGTATTTGAATCTGAATCTGAACAGAAATATGAAAACAAATGTAATATCGGTGATATCCGTCCGTATCCGATCTGTTTTCATCCCTAACGAATACCCTTCCTAATCAGTTAGTTATCAGAACGCAGTGGCAGACTATGATACCCCGATACGCCAGGTAGGAGGCGTATCCCTTATCGATATGTATCTGATACGGATACGGGGCGATACACGATCGATACATATTAGAAAAGTATAGGACATAAAAAAAAAACTAGGTACTTGAGGTGATAGGTATCGACCCAGTTGCAACTCACACCGATACGGCTTAGCCCATGGAAGTAGACTTATCTCAACATCTGTCATCCCTACCCGATACACAACAAATACGCACCTAAACATCTGTCATCCCTACCCCTACCCGATTCACATCAAACACGCATCGAGCCACCAACGTCCGTTGATTCGCCACGAGTTAGTTTTCTCCTGGCTTGTCTTGATTTTCTCTAGACGCGAGTTGATGGCCGCGAGGAGCAGCTTGCACTACTGCTCCTACTCTTGTTATCTAGCGTCTAGCCATCTATGGAAAAGCTTGAAATGCATGCTGTTGTCCAGTATCTACCAACTATCATGCCCTTTCTAATTTCGTAAAGTCTGATACTGCTACTTTATGTTTGTTACTTCGATAATGATCAGACCTAGGCGTCCGTCCGTCCGAACACCGCACTTCCACTCCACCTCGATGCTGCCGTGTCCCCTCGCTCCTCACTCCCGCCCGTCGCGCGTCGTCCCACCCGCGCCTCTCGGTCCTCGCTCCTGCCCGCTGCGTGCCCTAGCAACGTCTCTCGCTCCCACGTCATTGCACGCGCCGCTCGTTCCCGCACTGTCTCACATGCCGCCTGCCTTTGCTCTCCCTATTCTCACCCTCCCCACCTCTCGATCTCTCTCTCTCTCGCATTGCTGATAACAGAGCACCTCCTCGGCCTCTTCTCCAACCTCAGCGCAGTCGGGATGCCTCGCCGCTGCCCCTACGGATGTCCATTGGGTGCACGTGCAGGGCCGCCTCAGGTCATCCCCGGCCGAGCCAAGGGCACCCACGAGCATGGGCAGTGCTTGTGGTGCTCGCGCGCCTGAAAGGTCCTGAATGGCTAGAGGTGGGGTGAATAGCCTACAAATATTTTCTACAACAACCCTTAAGACAAATGGTTAGAACACTAAATGGCGTAATGTGAGTTTTGCGCTAGCACGCACTACAAGTGTTGCAAGCCACCTATCCACAAGTCTAGTTGCTACGATCTCTATATAATTGAAAGGATCAAGATGCCCGAGAGGGGGGGTGAATTGGGCTAATTCTAAATTTCTTTGCAATAATTAAATCCTATGGTTAACCCAATTAACCTCTTGTGCCTAGAAAGTGTTTCTAATTGTTCTACCGCACAAAAGACTTGCAACCTAAGTTCTAATCCTACTCTAGCATGGCAATTCTATGAATGTAAAGACAAGAATTGAATTGCTCAAAGTAAATACTCAAAGTAAATGCTCAAAGTAAATAGAGAAGGAGGAACACGGCGATGTTTTGCCAAGGTATCGGAGAGTCGCCACTCCTCACTAGTCCTTGTTGGAGCACCTGCGCAAGGGTGTAGCTCCCCCTTGATCCGCGCAAGGATCAAGTGCTCTCTATGGGTTGATTCTTCGACACTCCGTCGCGGTGAATCACCCACAACCGCTCACAACTTGAGTTGGGTCATCCACAAGCTCTCCGAATGATCACCAAGCTCCCAATCACCACCAAGCCATCTAGGTGATGGCAATCACCAAAAGTAACAAGCACGAACTCTCACTTGACCACGACAAGCCTAATGAGAAGGGTGGATGCACACTTTGCTACTCTTGATCTCACTAATGAGGGCTCTCTTTGGGATTCTCAAATCTCAATCACTTCACTAGGACCTTGCTCTTCTTGGCACTCTCTAAGGTGATTCTCAGCTATTAGAATGAGCAAAAGTACCCCCACACACGAGTGGAGGTTGTATTTATAACACCGGCTGAAAAACGAACCGTTATGTGCCTCTGCGGGGTGACCGGACGCTCCGGTCATGTTGACCGGACGCTCCGGTCAGTTCACCCCGAACTCCAGTGTTTACAGTGTGACCGGACGCTGGCCAGTGTCCGGTCAGCACTGACCTAACGCGTCCGGTCGTGATTTTCCCTCTCTGGAACCTTACTGGAGTCGACCGGACGCTGGCTCTCAGCGTCCGGTCGCACCAGACGAAATCACCTTGGTCAAATGAACTGACCGGACCCTAAGCCAGCGTCCGGTCACACCGGAGCCAGCGTTCGGTCAGTATTTGACGCTCCATTCACTTCCAACTCTCGATCATATGTGAATGAAGTTTGCTCCATTGGATCTAAGGGCTATTTTGGAGCTACCTAGTGCTAGATTTAGCAAGTGTGCACTACACCTAACCCACTAGACTCACCTAGGTCAAGCTACTCGTCCATACCCCCCTTAATAGTACGGCCAAAGGAAAAACAAAGTCCTAAACTACTCTAAGTGTCACTCCAACTCCAATCGACACTTAGAACTAGTCCATCCTTAACGTTGTCGTCCATCCTTTGAAAACCAAAACGATTTCCATCGTAGGGGCATGACCATCTTGATAGCCCGATCGATCTCTATTACCGTGACCTAACTTAACTGCCTCTGCAAAACACACGTTAGTCACAGTAATCATGTATTGTCATTAATCACCGAAACCCAACTAGGGGCCTAGATGCTTTCAGTAATAATCAATGGCTAAGTCACTACTTCTACCACTAGTGAGCAATCTAGCAATAGTAATTACAACTAACTAAACTACTCTACTCACTAGCTACAACTAGCACTACACAAGTATATATGAATATAACATTATAACTACAAGTGCTAGGAATGATGTATCGAGCTGGGCAAGAGATCCTCGGAGACAAGATGACACAAGATTTTTCCTCCGAGGTTCACTTGCTTGTCGGCAAGCTACGTCCATGTTGTAGTGATTCACCCACTTGAAGGTTCACGTGCTAATAGGTATCACTCACCTAACCCATAACCGGGTGAAAGCTCTAGTTTGGTTTTGGTGAATTGATGAAACCCTAGGTGCAAATCCTTTGACCCAAAGTGATCATGAGATAGGGTAGCACATTCCAAGTGGTGGAGCAAATTGTGAAGATCATGATGATGGTGATGGCCATGGTTGTGGTAGAACCATACGAAATAACACGCTTTTGGAGGCACTCGTCTTCCACTAGACACTAAGCACCCTAAAAGTTAGCTAAATCGGACAGTTCCGTTGAGCACACCCTATGGGAGAACTCGAAACAATCCACGTTTTACATCCATAATCCAATAATGAGTACGAGCTTATAATACTTAGTCCATTTCATACAACAAGAGTTCTTGGAAATTATTTATTACAATACCAGAGTTCTGAGTGCGATAATTAAACAACGGAATAAAAATAAACATCTAGCAGAAACGATACAAGGATCCATCTGTGCCCACCAGAAGAATCCTCCACACAAGAGCTGCACCTACAACATGGGTAAAATAAACCCTGAGTACACAATGTACTCGCAAGACTTACCCGACTAGTGAGAATAGTTACCTGAATCTCAAGGATATGATAGGCAATATGGGTTTGATGTTTTCTTTTTGTTTGCGAAAAGCATTACTAGAAGTACGTCCTTAAGATCAAGTTTAATTAGCAGTCATGATTACTTCATTAGCTAACCATTCCAGGTAAGCACCTATTCTACTTTCAAGCAAGGATTAAGCAATCAGAACCATTTCACCATCTTTCATCTTCCAGTTCTTACTACGGTGCTAGACCATAGCCAAGTCGTACCATTTCACAGAAATGACGATTCACGAACCAATGTATCCCAGCTGTGTACCCTGAAACACATGCTCCATTTGTACCCTAGGCACAAACAAGACTAATCCATTCCGCTCCTATCATGGGGTCTAGGTCCCCATCCCACACTTGAGACCCGGTCTTAGTATGGTGCTTAGACCTCCACCTTTCCCCGCCTCCAATCAGTCGGTCCGGAAAAGAGCCGGAACTCGCGACAAGAGCGTAACGAGCCTTTCCGCTCCCATAAGCAAGTATGTGCTCAGGATAATAAGTCCATGACCTGACTACCATCCACAGCAATGGATGGTCCTTAATTGACACGAACAGGGAAAATAGTGTAACCACGCTAAGCCCCATTAGCCGCAGGACACAACCTGTTACACCCACCAATACCCATAACATATCCCTGCCGTGTCTCCATTTTTCGTTTCACTCTTTTTATCATGAGAGTAATTATAATAATCACCTATTGTGAGTAACGGCAGGTTACTCACGCTACCGAAAACCTAAGCATAGCAGCTACTCGAACCTGCACTAGTAAGACTCATAGGACTGATATATTTATGCATGTAGTTTCCATAAATTCCTGTAATGTAAATGCACATAACATATATAAACAATGATTATAAAAAATAAGGGGTTATGCACCGGGGCTTGCCTTGGGCAAATGTGGTGTCAGCTGAGTTAGTCAGTGGTGGCTCTGGGACCTCCTCCTACATGAGAATCTCCTCGTACTCCTCGACGATCTCCTCGAACTCATGATCGCCGGTGGTCACGATCTCTGCCAACTCGTTCTCTACATGCATGCGATGATGATGCAACACTTAGCATTTAGGCAACAACTCTTAAACTAAGAATATGCATACTAAGCTACTAAGCTAACTATCATCTTTACCAAGCAAAGTATTGGGTTCAACTAACAAACACCTAGCTTCACAAATGAAGGATATATCTTTATTTCTACTAATGATTTAATGTATATTTGAAACAAAGAGCATTTAACTACCCTAATGCTTAGTCTATTCTAAGGCTCCAAAAATTACAGTGAGCACATAATAATACAATGAATCTACTATAAAAATTCTAGGACTAAAGCTATCACCAATTTTACCATAAAAATTTCTACAATAATTATCCTAACAATATTAAACATTTTCAAATGATTTAATAGCTCCTAGTATCAACATGTACATATATGAACTAAATACACTAACAGATAGAGCACAATTTTAGGTACCTAACAAAATTTGTTTCACAATTTTTGGACACATACACGATTTTATATTAATTGCCAAAGATCAGCTCAGAAATTAAATTAGAAAACTATTTCTAATTCCATATGAAAAAGAAAAATAAATTCTCCTGCATGGCCCACACACGCTGCCCACATGACACAGCGCGCGCAATGGCCTGCAGGCACGGCCCATGCGAGGCCGGCCCACGCAGAGACGACCCACGCCGGGGAAAGCCCGCGCGCGCTGGTGATTTAGCAAAAGAGATCTCGAACTTCTCCCGAATTACAAGTAAGTGCTAACACTATTTCCCCCTCTCTCAAACCTTCTCACTTAACCCCCTGGCTTTCCTAAAATTCCCCCACGCACACCCCTGATGACCCTACGCACGGCGGCGCAGCGGTCGGTGACACAATGTGGCAGCACCGGACACCAGTGACCTGTGACAGACCACCTAACGGGCCGGTCACCAAATCTGACCTGAGCGGCTATGCTAAGCGGCGTTGCGGGTGACACGACTGGCTAGGGAAGGTTGTAGCGGTGCGTGGCCATCCGCGACGATGGCGCCACTGTTCCGGTGAGCTAGGGTAGCTACAAGCCTAATTGGTTAGCGCATGAGCATCAGGAGGCTACCATGGACCAAGCCGAGGTGATGGTTGGGGCGGAGGATGATGAAGGAGGGCTAGCCACGTGCGGCCGAGCCATGCAGCGGTGCATCGTGGTGACACGGTCACATCAGCAACAACGAGGAGGTAGTAGCGGTTCCGCTGACATGCGCAAGGTGGAGAGGGAGGCAAGGGAAAGCTAGTGGTGCAAGTGAATTGGCTCAGGAGGGACGGTAGGAGGGCTGCCCTCGTCCACGGCTGGACGCGGTCTTAGTGGCACGCAGGTGGAAAGGAGCCAAATTGGCGCTTGGCCAGGGCGTTATCATGGCTGTGCGAGGTCGGGCGGTGAGAAGATGGGAGGGCGAAGGTGCAGACGGGCGGAATTGAGTAGAGGTGACCACTCTCTGGCTCGCACGTGGGTGGGGCACAACGGCGGAAGAGAGATGAGAAACAGAGAGAGAGCGGTGGGGTACGACCGGTGGCTCGGCGTGTGCGCACCTTGGCTGGATGTGGTTGGCACAACCATGGAGACCCACGCCTAGGTGCTAGCAGACAGGCGTGTGCGTTAGCGACCGACGTGGCCCGTGCGCCGTAGTGCCATCAATGACAAGGTGACAGCGAGCCTTGCCACGTGCGCGCGGTAGAGGCGGCATCGCACTAGGCCGGCAGCGGCGCAAAGATATAGAGGGAGGCATGGACATGACGGCAAGGCAATGGCACTAGCACTGGCTGCGTCGTGGTGTGGGGCGGGACGGTAGTGCGGCAATGCGGTGGGGTCAGCAGTAGCACCGCTTGGCTATGCAAGCAGCAGCCGTGGCTCCGCGCGCCAGGAGCTAGCGGTGGCCAGACCACAGCCAAGCTAGAGCAGCCATGGCCGGCCACACACGGCAGTGCGCGTGCACGTGAGACAGCCAGCATGGCGACGCCGAGCGCCCGAGCGTGGTGACCGTGCCCACGCAGCCAACCAGCCCGAGACTATGTCGTGCACAAATTTTGAAGCGCCTATAAAAACTAAATGGTTGCTTCTGGACCTTAACCATCTTCACCATGCTCAAGATGGCATATGAGGCTACCTAACCGAGCTAACACATGACACCTTTTCTTAACCCGATTTCACAAAATAAATTGCCAAACATGGCATTGTCTAACTGTCAACATACTTGAAAATATTCTAAGTCGTTTGAGCTGAACTTGATTGCAATTTGCATTTCTAGGCTATTAGAAATGTTGGCTGGCAATGTTATTTTTCTACAGCATGTATTTCATTGTCATCTACAAAGTTCATATTCCAATCTTTATTTAAGCGCCACATATATGTTCTATAACATTTTTGTTCAATAAAAATTAGTTTTAAACCCTACTTGATATACATGAGCTATTGAATCAACTTTCGTTTAACATTTTTATTAGTCATTTTAGGTTACAAGAAATTGATCTACACACTTTATCACATGCACTAGCACATAAACATGATGCTCATGACATGTTTTAGTAATGATTTAGGGTGTGACATCGCGGGTGTTACAATGGTGATGATCAAGATGCTTGGGCTTGAAAAAGAAGAAAAGGAAAAACAAAAAGCTCAAGGCAAATGTGATATTCATAGGAGTTCTTTATTTTGGTGATCGAGACACTTAGCAAGTGTGATCACATTTATGATAGATAGCCGTACTATTAAGGTGAGTGAATCTTGTATCGAAATGCGGTTATCAAAGTGCAACTAGATGTTCAAACTCATTGCATATGCTTTTAGATTCTAGTGAGTGCTACGTGTGTAAGTGAGCGCAGGCGTGACACATGTCAGCTCGGACCGTAGTTCGGGTCCGACGGTGGGCGTCAGACCGGGGTCGAAGGGTTTTTACCCTCTTTGGACCTTACTGGACCGCGTCAGACCCTCCCTGTGTGGAGTCTGACGGTAGGTCCCATGGCTTGGGTCCGACTGTGGTAATTAGCGCGCGACTGCTTGACCGATTGGCGGCAACGGTCGGCTTGTTTGACTAGGACGCATGGTAGCCTGCAAGTGGACATGACAGGGCATCATACCAAGCATTGGATGGTCCAACGGCCCATGCCAAGTGAGTCCGACTATCACTTATGTGACCCAATGACTCTATTTCATGAGGGGCTTCTATTTAAGCCCCATGGCCAGCTCTAGCTCACTCTCTTGGCCATTTTCATTGACATAGCAACCTAGTGAGCTGAGCCAAAGCCCTCCCACTCATCTCCTTCATTGATTCATCATCTTTGTGAGATTGAGAGTGAATCCAAGTGCATTGCTTGAGTGATTGCATCTAGAGACACTTGGTGATTGTGTTTCGCTATGGGATTCACTTGTTTCTCTTGGTGGTTGCCGCCACCTAGATGGCTTGGTGCAGCGAGGATCATTGAGCGGAGGAAGGTGCTTGTCTCTGGCTCCGATCGTGGTGATTGTGAGGGGTTCTTGACCTTTCCCTAATGGAGAGCCAAAAGATACTCTAGTGGATTGCTTGTGGCTTATGAATCCTCATCTTGTGTTGGTTCTGTGGCACCCGATTGCGGGTTAGGCATGTGATGCCTATTAGCGCGTGAACCTCCAAATGAGTGAATCGCCACAACGGGGACTAGCTTGCCGGCAAGGAAGTGAACCTCGGTGAAAAATCATTGTCATCTTGTCTCTAAGGATTTCATTGGTGTTCATTGTAATTGATTGATCACCTCTTGCTATGGCGGTATAACTCACTACCTCTCTTGTGCATTTACTTTCTTAGTGTAGCTAAGCTCTTTAGTGTAATTAGTTTTGAGAGCTAGATTGTGTCTTGTCTAGTGGTTAGTGAGGCTCTTTAGTTAGTCTTTGAGAGCTCACTAACTTAGTGGTAGTGACTTAGCCTCTTGTGTGTTATAGAGGTCATAGATAACTAGAATTATGGATAGGAGGCTTGCATTTTGAGTAGGCTAGTGCAATATTTGCTTCACTTCATAATTGTCTAACCACTTGGCTTAAGTGTTGTTGTAGAAATTTTTATAGGCTATTCAGCCCCCTCTAGACATTAGGACCTTTCAAGTGGTATCAGAGCCGTGGTCACCATAATCTGAGGCTTACAACCTTCGGTATCAAAATAGCTCAAATCAACAACACCAAGAAACCACCCCAAATTTGATGGCTCCAATTATCCTTTTTGGAAGGCAAAGATGACCATCTACATCAAGTCAATCAATAGAAAGGTATGGAAGGTGGTGGAGACTAGGATTGTGATAGCCAATCTAGAGAATTCCACCATCGCAGAAGAAGTGCTTCTCCAAAATAATGTCATTGCTCTTAGTGCCATTCATGATGTATTGGATGAGAGGACATTTGAGCAAATCAAGAACATTGAGATGGCTCATGAGGCATGGAAGAAGTTGGAGGAGTCATTTGAGGGTACACAAGCGGTGAAGGGTGCCAAGGCATATATCCTCAAGGAGAAGTTTGCTAGCTTCAAGATGAAGGATGATGAGAGTGTGACGGAGATGTTTCATAGGCTCCAAGTGCTAGTCAATGATCTCAAAGCACTTGGTGAATAAGTGAAGGACAAGGACTTTTCTCATAAGTTCTTGAGATGTCTACTCTCAAGATTTGGCACATTTGTTACTATTCTAGTGAGGAGTGGTTTGGATACCATGACACCAAACCAAGTGTTGGGAGATGTGATGACCGATGACACTTATAGAGATGATGATGAGAAGGAAGAGAAGAAGGAGAAGAAAGATGAGAAGAAGGATGAGAAGAAGAAGAGTGTGGCATTCATGGCAACATCATCCTAGGGCAAGGCAAAGTAAGAATCATCAAGTGAAGATGAAGACTCAAACTTTGATGAGTTTGGTGATGAGAAAATGGCCATCTTTGTGAAGAGATTTGGCAAATTCATGGTGAAGAAGGGCTATCGTGCAAAAAGGAAGAAGTCATCATCAAGGAACAAGGATGGAGGAAGGAGGTGCTTCAAGTGTGGTAGCAAGGATCATCTTGTTGCCCAATGCCCCTACTATAGTGAGAATGAAGATGATGACATGAAGGGCAAGAAGAAGGACAAGAAGGAGAAGAAAGAGAAGAAGGACAAGATGACCTTCAAGAAGAAGAAGAAGGGTGGTTCATATGTCGTCACTTGGGATAGTGATGCTTCCTCAAGTGATGATGATGATAGTGATGATGACAAGACCACCAAGAAGAAGGCTCTTGCAAGCAATACCATTAATGAGAATCCTTCTCTTTGACACTCCATCAACATGCTTTATGGCTAAGGCCACTAAGGTACAAGCTTGTGGTTATGGATGTGACGAGGAACATGATAATGAAAGTGAAAGTGATGATGATGATGAACCTACTAAAGATGAACTAATTGACATGTTAGAAGATAATAAAACTCACTTTGACATCAAGAGAAAGGAATGCAAAGACTTGCGTAAGGAACTAAAAGCCCTTAAGCAAGCCTTTGATGAGCTCAATGCATCTCATGAGAGGCTAGAGGAAGCCCATGAGAAGCTTGGCAAGGCTCACAAGAAGCTTAAAAAGGCCCATTCCACTCTTGTTGAGCAAAATCAAAAGGAGCATGTTATAGCATGTGACAAAGGCTTAACATCTGACATAATTGATGAATCATTCTATAAGCCTATTGTTGTTGCTCCTGCTAACCTTCATGCAGCTCATCATCCACTTCCACCTCACCTATGAGTGATGGTTTCACTTGTGATGCCTCACTTATGGTTGAGAATGATACCTTAAAGATGGAGGTCAATGAGCTCACTCGCGCCTTAGACAATGCCTATGGTGGTGAGGCCCGCTTGCTAAAGTGCTTGGGTAGCCAATGATTTTCTCTCAACAAAGAGGGATTGGGCTATACCCCCTAAAAAGGCAAGGTGGCCTTTGCTCCTCTCAAGACTAGTTTTGTGAAGAACAATGGTCATTTTTGCAATAGATGCAAGCAAGTTAGGCATGTAGAGCAATATTGCAAGAACAAGAACAAGCAACCAAATGTATCCTCAATTAAGTTTGATTCTTGTTATTTGCTTACCAAGGGTGTTAATGGGGTGCATGCTAAGTTTGTTGGTACTCCAATTGTGGGCTCAAAGAAGAAAGCCATTTGTGTGCCAAAGAGGTTAGTCACTAACCTTCAAGAACCCAAGCAAGTTTGGGTACCTAAAAAGAATTGATCTTCTTTTATAGGTCAATTACAAAGCCGTAGGAAGACATTGGGTTCTTGATAGTTGGTGCACTCAACACATGACCGGTGATGCAAGAATGCTCAACTCAATCAATACCAATGGCAATGATGGTTATGATAGTATTACATTTAGTGATAATGGCAAAGGCAAGGTTAAGAGGCTTGATAAGATTGCAATATCCAATGACTTAAGCATATCCAATGTGTTGCTAGTAGAGAGCTTGAACTTCCATTTGCTATCCGTGGCTCAATTGTGTGATTTTGGATTCAAATGCATATTTGGAGTAGACGATGTAGAGATCATAAGTGTAGATGGCTCTAATTTGATCTTCAAAGACTTTAGATATGAGTACAAGTGAGTCAATCCTTTTGGGCCAAAGCAATCAACACGGCTTGCTACTGTAGCAACCACCTCTATTGTCACCCATTGAAAGAGAAGACACCTTATGAGCTCTTGAATGGTAGAAAGCCCAACATTGCATATTTTGGGGTTTTTGGTTGCAAATGCTACATATTGAGGAAGGGCACTAGATTGAGCAAGTTTGACAAGAAGTGTTATGAGGGATTCTTGCTTGGTTACTCCACTACAAGCAAAGCATATAGAGTTTAGAATTTGGTAAGTGGTACTCTTCAAGAAGTTCATGATGTTGAATTTGATGAAACAAAGGGTTCCCAAGATGAGAATGAGACTCTTGAAGATGTTAGAGGTATTCAACTTTCAAATGCTATGAAGAACATGGATGTTGGTGAATTGAGGCCTAGACAAGTGATAGATGAAGAGGATGATCAAGTGCAAGTGCTCTCTAACTCAAATGTGCAAGATGATTCAAATCAAGCTAGTTCATCATCTCAAGAGCAAGATCAACAAGTGGCTAGCTCATCATCTCAATCCAATGAGCAAGCAAGTGCAAGCAATGTTCCAATACTCCGACCAACCAATATTACAAGAGATCATCCATTGGACACTATAATTAGAGATATTTCTAGAGGTGTACAAACAAGATCAAGATTGGCATCATTTTGTGAACACTTCTCATTTTGTCATCCATTGAACCAAACAAGATAGAAGAAGCATTGAACGATGTTGATTGGGTGAAGCTATGCTTGAAGAATTGAACAACTTCACAAGAAATCAAGTATGGAAGTTAGTTGAGAGGCCAAAGAACCATAATGTGATTGGAACCAAATGGGTCTATAGAAACAAGCAAGATCAAGATGGGATAGTAGTAAGGAACAAAGCAATATTGGTAGCACAAAGTTACACTCAAGTTGAAGGTCATGACTTTGGAGAAACGTATGCCCCGGTTGCTAGATTAGAAGCAATTAGAATTTTGCTAGCCTATGCTTGTGCTCACAACATCAAGCTCTATTAAATGGATGTCAAGAGTGCATTTCTCAATGGCTATATCAATGAAGAAGTATATGTTGAGCAACCTCCCGGTTTTGAAGATGACAAGAAGCCCAACCATGTTTTCAAGTTGAAGAAGGCATTGTATGGTTTGAAGCAAGCACCTAGAGCATGGTATGAGAGGTTTTGAGTTTTCCTCCTCTCCAAGGAGTTCATTATGGGCAAGGTTGACACCGCTCTTTTCACCAAGAAGATTGGCAAGGACTTGTTTGTGTTGCAAATCTATGTTGATGACATCATATTTGGATCAACCAATCAAGACTTTTGTGAAGAGTTTGGCAAGATGATGGCTAACAAGTTTGAGATGCCCATGATTGGAGAGTTGAGTTACTTCCTTAGTCTTCAAATCAAGCAATTGAAGAATGGTACATTTGTGAGTCAAGGCAAGTACATCAAAGACATGCTCAAGAAGTTTGGTATGAATGAAGCAATGCCAATTAGTACACCCATGGGAAGAAATGGCAATTTGGATAGTGATGCAAGTGACAACATGGTGGATCAAAAGTTGTATCGCTCTATGATTGGAAGCCTACTCTATGTGACTGCATCAAGGCCGGATGTCATGTTTGGTGTATGCATGTGTGCAAGATTTCAAGCCTCACCTAGAGAAAGTCATTGGAAGGCTACAAAGAGAATATTGAGGTACTTGAAGCATACACAAAATGTTAGTTTGTGGTATCCCAAAGGAGCAAAGTTTGAGCTAGTTGGTTATTCTGACTCAAATTATGCGGGATGCATGGTTGAAAGGAAGAGCACTTCAGGCACACGTCAACTATTAGGAAGATCACTTGTTTCATGGTCATCAAAGAAGCAAAATAGTGTTGCATTATTAACCGCCAAAGCCGAATACATATCCGCAGGTAGTTGTTGTGCACAAATTTTTTGGATGAAGGCCACCTTGAATGACTTTGGAATCAAGTTCAAGAAAGTGCCATTGCTATATAACAATGAGAGTGCAATCAAGCTAACCAACAATCTGGTTCAACATGCAAGAACAAAGCACATTGATGTCCGCCATCATTTCATTAGAGATCATCAACAAAAAGGGGACATTTTAATTGAGAGTTTGGGCACCGAAGATCAAATTGCCGACATATTCACCAAGCCACTTGATGAGAAAAGGTTTTGCAAGCTAAGGAATGAGTTGAACATATTGGATTTCTTAAATATGCGTTGATGCACCCCCACTTATATGACATGCCTCTCCTTTGAGCAATCCAAGGTAAAAGTTGATTGGCATGGCATACATCCTTTGCTAAGGACATATTTAGTGCATCTAGTCATTCCTCATGTCTTATAGGCTCATTCATAAAAATTAAATGAATTTGATGCTTGTATGGTACCACTATTGCTTATGTGATTGACTTGAACTAGTGGTAGCATATGACATGTTGGTAGGCTTGTGAACCTAGTGTTTAATCTAGAAAATGAACTATAAGTGTTTAACTCAACATGGTCAAGATAACCCTTGAAATAAGGTGTGAAGAAGCTTGTCCTTGGATCAAACCGAGTTAAATATCTTTGGCAAGTGTTCTAGATTAGACCAAACTTGAGAAAATGATCCTTACCCCATTGATTGACATTGATAATCTTAACCTATCTAAAATTGAACCTTTGTGGTCATTAATGACAAAGGGGGAGAAGTAATTCACAAAGATAGAGGGAGAGAAACAAAGATAAGGAAAAGATGACAAAGAAAGGGGATCAATTAAAATTTGAGCACACAAGTAGGGGGAGCAAGCTCATAAACTTGATTGATGCATTTGTATGTGCATTACATATGTTTGCTTGCATGGCACAAGTTTTAAATTAAAATCTCATGGTTGTGTGGTGTATGCTAGTTGTAGGTTTGATTGATGAAATAAAAAACTAGCATGCATAGGTGGTAGTTAGATATGTCTTGCTTTATTTTTCACAAGTAGTACTAGAGCCTTGCATATAATATTGATCTCATGAGGTATCTGGTGTTTGTGTTTTGCAAGTAATTCCAAGTGGTATCTAACTAACCATGGTGCTAAGGATGGTATTATTGGTGCACTCCGATTGGTATCATCTTCAAAGGTCCATCTCGTATACCTTAGCATCATTTGGTAGACATTACTCTCCCTCAACTCCAATTCATGCATATGAGCAAGCTTCTATCCAAACTCTTGGCACATATGTAGGGGGAGCTAATGCTATCAATTCAGGTTCATGAAACTTGTCCAAATCCTTTACACATGATAAAAATGCTTGGGCAAGCAACATGGATTCAAATGAAATTTAATTCATATCTTTGTGAAGGGGTTATCATCAATTACCAAAAAGGGGGAGATTGAAAGCTCTAGTTTGGTTTTAGTGAATTGATGAAACCCTAGGTGCTAATCCTTTGACTCTAAGTGATCATGACATAGGGTAGCACATTGCAAGTGGTGGAGCAAATTGTGAAGATCATGATGATGGTGATGGCCATGGTTTTGATCAAGATGCTCGGGCTTAGAAAAGAAGAAAGAGAAAAACAAAAAGCTCAAGGCAAAGGTGATATTCATAGGAGCTCTTTGTTTTGGTGATTGAGACATTTAGCGAGTGTGATCACATTTAGGATAGATAGCCATACTATGAAGAGAGGTGAAACTCATATCGAAATGTGGTTATCAAAGTGCCACTAGATGTTCTAACTCATTGCATATGCATTTAGATTCTCTTGAGTGCTAACACCCTTGAAAATATTTGTGAAAATATACTAACACACGTGCACATGGTGATACACTTGGTGGTTAGTACATTTTAGCAAGGGTGAAGTGTTTGCGCTTGAGAAGAAGTGAAATAGGGGCGTCAGACCCTGGTTTCAGGAGCATCGAACCCTGCTAATTAGAGTCCAACGGCTAACCCTAACTGAGAGGAGCGCACGTGGGGGCGTCGGTCCGGGGCTCGCTTGGGCATTGGACTGACCGAGTACACTGCTCATTCAGTGCTACGTGTGTAAGTGAGCACGGGCGCGACACGTGTTGTTGTCGGACCATGGCTTGGGTCTGACAATGGGCGTCAGACTAGGGTCCAAGGGTTTTTACCCTCTCTGGACCTAACTAGACCGCGTTGGACCCTCCCTGTGTACAGTCCGACGGTAGGTCCGACCGTGGTAATCAGCGCATGACTGCTTGATTGATTGGTGGCAATGGTCAGCTCGTTTGACTAGGACACATGGCATCTTGCAAGTGGATGTGGCAGGGCATCGAACTGTGCGTCGAACGGTCTGACGGCCCATGCCAAGTGAGTCCGATAGTCAACGGCTGTATTTCGTGAGGGGCTTCTATTTAAGCCCCATGGCCGGCTCTAGCTCACTCTCTTGGTCATTTTCATTGACATAGCAACCTAGTGAGCTGAGCTAAAGCCCTCCCACTCATCTCCTTTATTGATTCATCATCTTGGTGAGATTGAGAGTGAATCCAAGTGCATTGCTTGAGCGATTGCATCTAGAGGCACTTGGTGATTGCATTTCGCTATGGCATTCACTTGTTTTTCTAGGTGGTTGCCACCACCTAGATGGATTGGTGCAGCTAGGATTGTTGAGCGGAGGAAGGTGCTTGTCTCCGGCTCCGATCATGGTGATTGTGAGGGGTTCTTGCCCTTTCCTCGGAGGAGAGCCAAAAGGTACTCTAGTGGATTGCTTGTGGCTTGTGGATCCTCATCTTTTGTTGGTTGTGCAGCACCCAATTGTGGGTTAGGCGTGTGATGCCTATTAGCGTGTGAACCTCCTAGTGAGTGAATCACCACAACAGAGACTCGCTTGCCAGCAAGGAAGTGAACCTCGGTGAAAAACCATTGTGTCATCTTGTCTCCGAGGATTTGATTGGTGTTCATTGTAATTGATTGATCATATCTTGCCACGGTGGTATAACTTACTACCTCTCTTGTGCATTTCCGTTCTCAGTGTAGCTAACCTCTTTAGTGTAATTAGTTTTGAGAGCTAGCTTGTGTCTTGTCTAGTGGTTAGTGAGGCTCTTTACTTAGTCTTTGAGAGCTCACTAACTTAGTGGTAGTGACTTAGCCTCATGTGTGTTATAGAGATCATAGATAACTAGAATTGTGGATAAGAGGCTTGCATTTTGAGTAGGCTAGCGCAACATTCGCTTCGCTTCATAATTGTCTAACAACTTGGCTTAAGTGTTGTTGTAGAAATTTTTACAGGCTATTCACCCCTCTCTAGCCATTAGGACCTTTCACTGGGGGCCGCACAACCAACACAAGATAGTGATCCACAAGCTACGAGCAATCCACTAGAGTTGCCTTTCGTGATCTCCCACGGTGTCGACGAAATATGGTCGATAGTCTACCAAGGGGTATGCCCACGGTAGTAGATGAATCAGTGGAGGTGCATGTAATAGGAGCCGGATGGCGACACAAGCGTAGAGACAAGCAATTTAGATAGGTTCAGGCTGTCTGAACGACGTAATACACTATGTCATGTGTCTTTACTGGATTGTATTGAATATGAGATGCATTCGAGGGGGTCCCTAGCCGCCTTATATAGACTGGAGGGTAGGGTTATAGGTTAGTTTAAGTCTAGATCTATTTGGCTATATGGTAAGTATTTAAAAGGAATACGACATCTATCATATCCGAATAGATCTTCCTTCATCGCCAAGATGTCTTCTGATTGCCTTGCGGTGCACGCCGACCAGAGCCGAGCACCGTAGGCCTTGATCTTATGGGCTGGACCTCCCCTGGCGGTGCGGCCCATGTCCATTGCCATGGGTACCTAGGGTTATACACCCCATAGCTAGTCCCCGAGCACCTTGATTTGCTGAGCAACACCATCTTGAGCAGGTCTGAGCAGTTTAACTTAGATTCAAACAGTTAATCTAGCAATCCGACCAGTTTAACTAGTAATCCAATCAACAAAATGAAGTGCTGGCCAGTTTGACTAGTAATCCGATCAACAAAATCAAGTGCCGACCAGTTTAACTAGTCAATAGTCCTCAAACATACTCCTATAAGGCTTGCCAGAAGGATGTAAGGAGCTCAAGTTTAAAATTTTAAAAAATTCTCCACCTTAAGTGAAGTGCACACACTTAGGCTTCGTTGGCGACGTCAGATGATCATCATCCATGACTTAGTCAAAGAGGATGTTAATATTGATACATGCACCGCAAGGTGCAATGTGTACATTGTAGTCCCCGAGCCTGATAGTAGGTGAAGAAGACACCTGATGTCAGGATTAAAGAATATCAACGACTAAGAAAGAAAAAGGGAACTTCGCCAACCATTAAATTTGATACAAGCACCGCAAGGTGCAATGAATACATTGTAGTCCCTGAGCCTGACAGTAGGTGAAGAATGCACCTAGTGTTAGGATCAAGAAGTACAGTCCCAGCTTAGCCGAGCACACAGCCAGCCCCCAGCTTAGCTGAAGACCAGTAAGAGGAAAAATAGTACACCCACTGCTAGGTGAAGTGTACACACTTAGTCCCCAAGCCTGCTGTAAGATAGAGCAGCATCTTGTAGCAAGATCAAAGAAACAAGTGAAAAGGACGAAATCCCCGTGCTTGGTACTAGACATTGGAATAAAATTTAGAGAGTGCTGAGCACTTAAAAATGGAGAAAAAATGAAGAGTGCTTAGCACTTTTACCGTTGGAGAACATGGAGAGTGCTTAGCACTATACTGTGTGAACATGGAGAGTGCTTAGCACTATACCGTGGCAAACATGGGAAGTGCTTAGCACTTAACCGTGGCAAAATTTGGAGAGTGCTTAGCACTATACCATGGCGAACATGGAGAGTGCTTAGCACTTAACCATGGCAAAAATGAAGAGTGCTTAGCACTATGCTGTGGAGAACATGGAGAGTGCTTAGCACTATACCATGGAGAAATTGGAGAGTGCTTAGCACTTAAACCATGGAGAAAATGGAGAATGCTTAGCACTATATCGTCGAGAAAATGGAGAGTGCTTAGCACTTAAACCGTGGAGAAAATGGAGAGTGGCTAGCACTATGACATGGACAACATGGAGAGTGCTTAGCACTATACCGTGGAGAACATAGGAGAGTACTTGGCACTATATCAGGGTGAAATTGGAGAAGTAGACTGACAAAATAGGCTTAGCCATTCAGTATGCCCGGAGGCCCATTAAACCGGCCCAATAACCATTGATGGAGAAGTTGGAGGCCCATTAAACGTGGTTTCCCAAAAACCCTGAAGGTGAAGGGTCGGGGTCAAACCATACGAATCTGCCCACCATGGCGCACTTCCCTCATTCCTCCTAGCGCGTCCTCTTCCTTGCAACCACAAAATACTCAGCGCTTTGCCTTCGCACACCCTGCTACAGTCACATTACTACCGCAATACCTCCTCAATCAAATCTGAGCATAGCCAAATCGAATCAGATCTAATCCATTGCAAAGGGTGGGAAGAAGCACAGCCGCTTGAGCCCAAAGAAGTTAGGGAGGGAGGCAGTGGAGAGTACCGGCAAGGTCTATCATGACCAAGAGTGGGTCAGATCTACCATCACTCAGGAGACCCTAGAAAAAATCATGTTCGAAGGCATCCTTCAAGATCAAGTAACCATAGGATGGCGCCCTGCTGTAGGTGAACCGTTCCCAACCCCCGATACCAACGAACTTGTTGTATTCGAGGCTTATTTCATTCGTGGATTTGGGATTCCTATGCATCCTTTCTTGCAGAAGCTTCTTGGCTATTATGACATTAACCTTTGCCATCTCCATCCGAACAACATTCTTCATATCTCCCTCTTCATCAATCTATGCAAAGCATTCATCGGAATCGCTCTGCACTTCAACCTCTTTCGCTATTTCTTCTATGTCAAACCCTTCCTTGGATCTAGGTCCCCCAAAGTTGTCGACGGAGTTTATCTGCAGCTGAGGGATGGCATGGTGAAGGAATACATACAAGTGCCTCTCAACACGTCGTTGAAGTGATGGAATGCTAAGTGGTTCTACATCCAAAATGCTGAACCAAGCCTATCGGCCAACATAGACCATTTAGCAGTGCCAAGCGCAAACTGGTCGGTAAGACCGAGCAGTTCGGAGATGACCCTGGTCGATGAGATTCTACAAATTTTGGGTCAGATGCGTAACAATCTTGATAGAGTTGGTGTAGCCATCAACTTCATCATATGGTGGATCCAGCCGAGCAAGGAGAGGTTCCACCCCGCGTATGAATATACAGGTGATGAAGATACTGCTCGGGAAGCCCCCAAGAAGATAAATAAGGGTGGCACCTATATTCGCCTCCTAGAGCTCTTTTCAAGTAACACCAAACTAAGCAACATAGGGCAGCAAGTGGCATATAGCATCACGGATGCACCACCACTGGTAAAAGTGTACCATTGGTAGTCCTTGTAATGTCAAATCTTGTTGATGTTGAAACATCTTGTTGAAAACTTGTGGATAGGATTGTGCTGTGTATGTCTCCAACGTGCCGGATGGGACCTAGCCGAAGGGCGTAGATGCCCGTGCAACCCAAGCTCCAGCCGATCCTCCTTCGGAGAGTAGCTCGTCGTCCTCATCCAAGGACATGGTGGAGAAAACTCCTAGGCATCGGTAGTCGACGCAGGGGAAACAACCGGCCCGAGCAGAGCTGGTGAAGAAGAAGAAAAAATCAAACACTCTGCCACCATGCAAGAGTGGTGGAGTCTCGATTAGAGAGCCTTCGGCACACCGACAAGTCATCGCAGACTGGTCGGATGATGATGAAGACGCAGGCGAGATGCTACAACAATGAGCTGCCCGGATGACCACCCCAACACCGACCGCCAGAGCCTCCGACTGGCCAGCCTAAGGTGCAACCAACCAGAGATTCACTCGAGGCAAAGTCCCTGAGCCTAGGCGAGGGCCTTCGGCCAGGAGACCACCACGATGAGGTCAGAAGTGCCGGAGGCGAACCGGCCACCTCCAGTGTTCTTAAGATTCATTTCGGCAACTGAAGGACAGGAGAGCTCCAACAAGCCCCAGCCATTTAGAGCTACACACAGGCGATCCAATGAGTAAGTGTCTCTACCCCAGACTTAGTCCAAGCATAACCAAAGTGGAAGTATTGATGATATGACATCATGTTGTAGGGAAGCGTCGATCGAGGAACTTCACCCAATCGACATTGGTGATGCTCAACAGGACGCCAAGCCGAGTGCCATGACTACTGGTGCTCAGGGTGCTGGGGCAGGATAGCAAGAAGAAACATGAGAAAAACCCAAAAACTAGGCTGGTCCCCGAGCCGAAGTCCCCGAGCATCCGACGCAAATGAATGAAGGTGTTGCTATCGAGCCGACCAGTCACCCAGAGCTAAGGGCCAGTCCCCGGGCTCAGATGCCAGTGATGGATCTTGGCCCCGGTGTCTGACCACAAGCCTACCGAGCACGAAGGCTGGCAAGGGATTCCCCGAGGTGATTGAAGAAATTGAGCGCGAAGCGCCAAATGCCCGGGATCCTCCTCCTCAGCTTTTGTGGACCTTCATGTGCCACGAAGATATGATGGAGGTGGTGGAGGACGAGGAGGCGAGAGAGCAGGTGAAGGAGCTCAAGGCAACACTAGCATCAATGTCTGGCTGGATTAAAGTAAGTTAGTCTACAGGACCAATTTGAAGTTGGGGATTACGCCAATTAACTGTTGTTTGCCATAGGAGCTAATAAAGATCTCTGAGAACCACGCACACCAGCTGAAGCGGGTGGCTCCATTAATTGCTGAGAACCATAGGCTGTGTGAGTCTATGGAGATTCTAGAGAAGATGTTGGCTAAAGCACACGCCGACCGGGAGAAGTTGTAAGCAGAAAAGGCGCAACTGGAGGCAGAGAACTAGGAGCTGATGAATCAGCTAGCTGATGGCATAGACTTAGAGAAAAGTAAGGCCTTAGGCCCCACGGTGTATTGCTTTCATATCCTCAATTCGCCCATGCTGGTAGTAATCCTTCATTGGTCTAGAGCTTGATGAAGCGAAGAAGCGGGTGGAGACCGAAGCACACCTGGCACATGAGGCCAAGGTGGAGGCGGAGACCCAAGCTCTGCTAACGCATGAAGCCAAAGCGCTAGCAGAGAAAGAAAGAGATGAAGCTGTAACGGTGAAAAAACAACTCGCCAAAGAACTGAACCGTAAGTTATTCTTTATGTCAATACCCCTCTTGCTATGAGAAATGTGTTTATGATGATTGTCCTTCTTGTCTGTAGTGATCTGAACCAATAGTCAGGCACAATTCCATGACTTCGAGCTCCGGCTGGAGGCCAGTAAATAAAAGTTGAAGACCATCTCCAACGGGATAAAACTCATGCTAGATCTCATCGACCAAGAAGTGCTAGAGCCCCACAGAGCGCCATGGCCAGACATCATCGTGGAGAGGTGCAAGTCGGCACTGGAGAACTTTAGGCACTATACTCATGGCGTCGCTTGTTCTGCCATGGGCCATGCACTGGCAATTGTCTAGTCAGTCAACCCCTCGATGAAGCTCGAACGAATCGATGGTGGCTTTGCCCGAAATCTGAGCGACGGACAAATCACCACGCTGAAGGGGGAGGTGTCTGATTTGGTGATCAAACTGGCAGACGACATGGATCTGTTTGGCGATGCTGGCAATGAACCATGACAACTTAGAATGTAACAGGATTGTCGGCATTATGCTGAGCAATTGTAAATGAAACTTTAGTGTTTAGTACGTATAAAGTGTTAATATTTAATATTAATGATGCATTGTTAGTCCTTTATCTTGTTATCAGCCCCAGCTATCCCACACCCCATGGTGCAAAGAGCTTAGCTCCTATGCACGCTTAGGAATATAGGCATCACCAAGGAGCCGCTGCCGACCGCCCATGACGTAGAGCGCTACTGCCCGTGCACGTTTAGGTGTTAAATCGAGAACATGACTACTTCTGGATAAAGCGAATGAGAACGTGGCTGGTCAGTGAATCGAATGGCGATAGAATGATCATCTTAAAGTTGTTTAGCATGGAGAAAAAAAGATAATTGGAGGAAAATTACAGAGAAAACATCATGGAGAAAATCATTATTGAAATGCATAAATACATAAAGGGTACATATCTTAGTAGGACGTCTCAAGGATAGAAACGCCTGAGGTGTTCGATGCGCTAGGAGTTAGGGATGTCTACGCCATCTTGATCGTAGAGTCTATAGGATCCTGGTCGGCTGACAGCCTTGATAATGTATGGACCCTCCCAAGGTGAAGATAACTTGTGCATCCTATCAATCTTCTGTTTCCTGCGGAGTACCATGTCACCGACCGTGAATGATCGCGCCTAGATATTGCGGTTGAAGTATTTATGCAGACTGTCCAGGTACTTGGCTGTCCAAACACATGTGACCAAGCGTTCTTCCTCAAGTCAGTCGACATCGTCTTGTCGTGCTTGATCGTTGTTCTCTTCATCATAGTTCTCTATCCTTGGTGCTTGGAAAGCGACATCGGCGGGTAACTTGGCCTCTGATCTGAACACCAAGAAATAGGGGGAGACTCTAGTGTTGCAACTGGGCTAGGTACTTAGTCCCTAGATCATAGCTGGTAGTTCTTTGAGCCATTTGCCCGGATGTTTCTGATCCTTCTCATATAACCTCTTCTTCAGGGCGTCTAAAATAATGCCGTTCGCTCGCTCAACCTGACCATTAGCACTGGGGTGCGTGACTAATACATACTTAACGGATATGCACTGATCCTTGTAGAAATCCTAGAAGTCACTGCTGGTAAATGTAGAACTAAGGTCGGTGATGATCCTATTCGGTAGCCCAAACCTATGGATGATGTCGTTGAAGAGCTCCGCTGCTTTCTTTGCTGTAGACTGGACGAGCAGCTTGTACTCAATCCACTTGGAGAATTTGTCAATAGCAACATAAACCCATCAAAATCCACTAGGACATTCTTAAATGGCCCAATCATGTCTAGTCCCCAGCATGCGAATGGCCAAGAGGCAGGAATCGTCTCAAAGCCTGAGCTGGAACGCAGATCTATTTGGCGAAAAATAGGCATCGCTCACACCGTCGGACAAGCGTTTCGACATCTACGACTGCTAATGGCCAATAGAAACCTGCTCAGAAAGCTTTGCCAACCAAACTTCTAGAGGTTGCGTGGTTGCCGCAGGATCCAGCGTGGATTTCTTGAAGCAATGACACTCTTCCTGAGATATGCACTTCTGAAGCAATTCCTCCTTTGCATTCTTCCGCATTAGCTTGCCATCGACTAGCACATACTGCTTACTGCAGTGAATTAGGTGTTCCATCTCAGTCTTGTTAGTCGGTACATCTATAGTGGTCAAGTACTTGATAAAAGGCTCTCGCCAATCACTGCTCGGCATGGGAATTACCAGTACCAATTGCTCGGCAAGGGAAGATTCATGAACTGCTTGCTCCTGCTTAATGGATGGAGTTTGAAGATCCTAGACAAATACACCGGCCGAGACCTCGGCTCCAGTTGACCCTAGCTTGGATAGCTGGTTGGTTGCTTGGTTCTGATCTCTTACAACCTGGTGGCATTTGTCGGCACAAAAAAACATGTCAATGCGCTAGGCACACAGCAAGCCAGAAGGATCTGCTTAGGATGAACCCAGAGATCCGCTTGGCTTCAACCTAGGGTTAGCCAATCCTGCGTATTCCTCCCAAGGTGTGCTAGTCAATTTGACCTACAATTGACAAGGAGAGAAAGTTTATCAGTAATTTATGGTGGAACATGCCGGTTTTGCCTAGACAGTTCCAAGTGTGCCGCTTTGGGAGCAGCTAGACAGGAAAATCGACTAAACAGTCGATCTGCGAAGAAATACGCTGTTACGGACTGTGAAGCTTATGGATCGCGATTGATTTTATGTTGACAGGTACAATGCATGTGGATATAAACAAAATCATCAGCTAGGTGGATATTACCAATGTAAAGCATTGAGCCGATAAATCTAACGAGAAAGGACATAGCATACGAATGAATCAACTGTCTAGTACAAATGGACCTACAAACGCTCTCAATCTAATCTGTTACCATCAACAGTGAGGTTCAACCGGATCAATGGTAGCTCTGATGGTAATAACAAACTAAAACCAAAGAATTCATAAAACCATCTATATGTTGATAGACTTTCCCAAAGACATGCAATGTGTGTGAAAGCTCGATGGAATCGGGTGAAAAAGGACTACAACATGTGAACAATCGACTATTTAACATGGACAAATCTATAAACTCATCAGACTTAACCTGCTATCTCTAACAGTGGGGTTCGACCAGATCGATGACAGCCGTGATAAAGACAACAAATCAAAACTTTAAAGTATACAGATCTATACACATTTAACAGAATCATGGAGACACATTGTAGGTGTTAAAGCATAGGCGATCGGCTATTTAGCCGATGCAGGCATAGCAAACAGTTAAGGTCACGCCTAATTGAGAACAAGTCTACCAGCTAGCATCCTCCAATCTAAAGTGCCATCAGTGGGGATAAACCGGATCGTTGCAGCCATAATAGCGAACTATAGACCATATTTAACTAGCCAACAAACCTCTTCAAGAGCATACGTGCCTTAACCGTGTGCTATGCACGATCAAGATCAAGGTAGAACAGCCGATAAAACGTAACCCGTCGCTCATTGTAAGAAACATCATATTGTAACAAAGCAAACGACGGACTAAAAGGATGTGAGGCTGATCTAGATCGATCTCGATCGAGCAGATTGATGTTGCTGAAAACTAAATAACAATAAGAACATCAGCAAGATCGGTAACTTGATGAATCTACCCAAAGGATGCCACTCTTAGGTAGAGCCGATAACTTGACTTTAATCTAATTCGAGCAGTGGAGGTCGAACTTAACCGATGCAGCCATACTTAAACTAGATAAGAGTCGATAACTAGCTTATACTAAAGTTCATAGTGGAGGTCGAACTTAACCGATGCAGCCGTACAAACAGAAGCATAAGCCATGACGGTACTTACAGACAAGCTGGAGGTCAACCAGACCGATGCAGCCCTGCTTGTTGAAGAACTCATCGAGATCTACACTACTCCTACTCCTAAGGGTTGGCGTAAAGCCAAAAAAAGTAACTTGTATTGATTGATTGGATTGATGTCCTTTTTACGATAGCCGGGGTCTAATATTTATACCCAGAGCCTAAGCATGAATCCTAGTTAAGTATGACTCATTACAATCTTTGGTATAAAAGAAAACATTCCTAACTTAAGATAACTTGGACCCTAATCTTTCCCTTTTTATAGAGTCCGACATGTATTTCCCGACGCCAATCATAGCTCATTATCGTTATCTGCTGACGTCATTCGAAGAGAGCCGATTCCAGTGCCGCACCTGAACCAACTGATATCGACCCTTAGCAATCGATTCCTTGATGACATAATCTTGGAAGCTTCGAGTTCCCACGTACTTCTTCCCAAATTTTGGTGTAAACACATGCCCCTCAATTTTGGGATAAAAGTAATTTTATTCCAAAATTACCACATTTGTACCCCCGATAGATCCATGGTCACGGGTAGAGAATCTTGATTTGGGGCCTACTATCTGTCACCAGTCCTTGCCTGCTTATGAGCCCATGCTTCAAAGCTTCACGAGAACACCATTGTTTCACGGGCGCTTGGATCCATCTTTCTAGATCGACTATAAATGTCTATCCGACTCTGGCGAGAGCAACTCAACAACTCAGTTATGTTTCTCTTCTGCTTGCTTCCTCGAGTGCCTTTGGCTCCGCCAGACCCTCCATGGTCTAATTCCTTGCTATGAGGGTCTTGAGTGGTTAGAAGAATTCTTGTGCATAGGGTGATTGTGTCGCTCATTTCAGCGCCTTGTCGAGCAAGAGGATCAGCCACTGTGGTTAGAAGAACTCTTGTGACATCACCTGAGTTTTCTCACCATGATCGTAGAGCTATTCTAGTGTTTGCAAGGGCTAAAATATGTGGACACCTTTCCCTTGTTCGCCTTGTCAAATGCTCATCAGGGAAACCACAGACTTCTTTCCCATGGTTTCCCAGCCACCGAGAAATGGGCGTCTTTTAGCAGGTGGCTTTCTTTCCCATTAGTTTCCTAGCTACCGAGGAATCGGTTGGATATATGGGTATCTTTAAAGTAGGCAACCTTTTCTCTTCCCTGATGCACTTCTATTAGCGGGCTAATATGGCTCGATCCATGATGACCTTCGGCCTTGTGGGGATTTGGACTCCCTTCAATCCAAAGAAGTCTTAGCAGGTTGATCGTCAGTTAATGTAAACCTTTTGTATCACTCCCATGATATTTTTGTAATTATGGGAAGCAATAAGTCCAAATCTGTTATCTCTTCGTGATCTATCCCCTGAATTCTCGGAGTGTCGACCCGTTTCCATATCTGACTTTAATTCCATAACTCCGACGAAGCCTATCTTCTCACCTCCCGGGCTATATATACGGGCCACGGCTATGGATTGAAAAACAACCTGCTTTGTCCCAAACCTTCCGTGTCTTTGGTGTGATTTTGCTTCCCCTTAGGTTCAAAGGCATGGAGAATGACAAGAGGTCTGCTAAGGAGGCCTTTAACGGGTCTGTATCACCACGCCAGCGTCTTCATCATCAGGAGGGTGCAACCCAGGATGCTCCCATCATCTCAGAACATAGGGCCGACTCCGCTCAACTTCCAGGGTCGTCTTCATCAATGATTCGCTACCCACTGCCCTGCTACTCGAGGGAAGCGGATTGACAACAACGATCTGATCGCATCCATCGATCGGGCTGGCCAGAAGCTTGCTGACTTCCTTTTCATCGTGGAATTGGCTCTAAACACCTCGGTTCAGGGTTGATCACCCTCTGAGGCCGACCAGGTGGAGGAGAGGTTGGCCAAGGCCGAGGCCAGAATCATGGGTGAGATGCCTACCACAATTTTCTGCCTCTTCTTAGTTTTGTCTTCAAGATCTTGATCATCCCTTCCTCGAATCTTTCTAGATCTATCGGCCCAGTTGGAAAGCCTTCGATCAGTCGTAGGGTATGCGATAGGATTCGTCAATGCCAGGGGTGCCGTGCCGGTGGTTCACTTGTACGACATCTCAAACCGCATCAGAGTGGTTGCTCTCCATGGTGTTCGTCATGGTGCTGCCATGGCATTGGCTGTCGCGTAAGCTCACTCTAGCCATGAGCTTCAACTTCTTCCCCATGGTTTTCTAGCCACTGAACAACCTAAGGATCATGAGCACCTGATCAAGGATTTCTCCGACGCCGCCAACTCTGTAGCCCTTGCTTCCTAGGCCGAAGACATAGTGCATAAAGTGTTTCCTAGCCTTTAGCTTGTAATAGGAGAAGCTAGCAAATAATTTCTTTGTTTTAAGTGGTTTCTCATATTCCATGTACCAATCTGTGTTTGTTCTTACTCTATAGGCGATACATATCATACTAGCTTTTACCCCTTTGGGTTTATTTTTGAACTAGAGGCGATACCCTTCTGGTATCGGCTATTAGAGCTGATGACCGAATAAATCAGCTATCAAGTATTAATCCAAATGCTAGGATAATATTTCTTTAGATATTTTCCATTGATTGCTCTGTCAAACTCTTCTTCTTCTCCCAGTGTTTCAAAAATATAAGCGTTGCTAGGTGCACAATGTTTAATCCGATAAGGTCCTTCCCAATTAGGTGACCATTTGCCGAACTTGCTGTCCTTTGACCCGATTAGCAATTTCACTTTCTAGACTAAGAGTCCTTCAGAAAATTGTTTGCTCTTGACCTTTTTATTGTAATACTTTGCAATCCTTAGTTTATTGGCTTCAATATTCTCAAGAGTACGCAGCCGATGGCAACTCAAGTCCTCTAAGTCGTCTATCATAAGATTCTTGTAGACTTTGGCTGACAAATTATTTCGCAATGTGACACACCTCGATCTAGTTTGAATCTTCCAAGGAAGGACTGCATTATGACCATACACAAGTTCATAAGGTGACGTTTGAATCGATCCATGATAGGCCATCCTATATGCCCATAGTGCCTCATTAAGCGTTGAATGCCACTTCCTTGGCTGCTCTTCAATCTTTTTCTTGATTAGCTTAATCATAAATCTAATTGGACGCCTCTGCCTGGCCATTAGCCTAAGCATAGTAAGGAGAAGAATTTAACAACTTAATTCCCATACTGGCAGCAAAATCTCCAAACTTCTTCTGATGTGAACATTGTCCCTTGATCGGTAGTGATAGTTTGAGGAATCCCAAAATGATACACAATATGCTCCTTGACAAAATTAACCATGTTCTTTGAGGTTACTGTCTTCAAAGGAATTGCCTCAACCCACTTAGTGAAGTAATCCGTTGCTACCAATATGAACTTATGTCCTTTACTTGAAGGCGGAAAAATCTGGCCAATTAAGTCAATTCCCCAACCTCGAAAATGGCCATGGTTTGATTATTGGATTCATAGCCGATGCGGGCGATTTCTGAATATTACCAAAACTGTTGACAATTTTGACACCCCTTATAATATTCAAAACAATCTTCTAGTATTGTTGGCCAGAAATATCTAGTCCTATGAATAATCCATTTCATCTTATAAGCCGACTGATGAGCATCCACATATCCCTTCATGTACTTCACCCATCAACACCTTAGCTTCTTCTTGATTTAAGCATTTAAGCAACACCCCATCGACTGTTTTGTAATATAGCTGATCATCTAGCAAAACATACTTAGTCGATTTATACCTTAGCTTCCTGGTAACCTTCTGTGATGGATTCTTAAGGTAATCGGCTATTTCAACTCTCCAATCATTATTCGAGGTTTCACTACTTAAGACCTCTTGAAACACTCGATAACCTGACGCACTTTGAGCTAAGCGATTAGCCTCTTGATTCTATGCTCTCGGAATATGTTGAAGAGAAACATGGGGAAACTCCTTGAGTAACCTTTGGCACTCATCATGGTACCTCTTCAGAGTATCTTCTTTACATTCATATAGGCCGATCAACTGATTAATAACTAACTGTGAATCTCCAAATATTTCAATTGCCTCGGCCTTTACTTCATGAAGAAGTTGAAGCCCCTTAAGAATAGCTTCATATTCTGCTTGGTTGTTGGTAATCATTGGTTCAGTTGGAAAAGCAAACTCAAAACTTGCCCCCAAGGTGAAATAATAACAATTCCAATGCCACCACCTTGCTTGCATGATGACCCATCAAAGAACAACGCCCAAGGTACCGGTTCTACATAGCCAATACTTGGCTTATGATGCTGGGTGACAAAATCGGCTATTACTTGCCCTTTGACTGCTTTAGCCGATTCGTACCTCAAGTCAAATTCCTGACAACGCAAGAATCCACTTTCCCATTCTTCCATTTAATATTGGCATTGATAGCATGTGCTTGATCACATCAGCCTTGGAAACAACTATACACTCAGCCGATAATAATAATGACGCAACTTAGTGCAAGAGAAATATAAGCACAAGCATAACTTTTCGATGGGAGAATATCTTGTTTCTGGGTCCAAAAGCCTTCTACTTAGATAGAAAACAACTCGTTCTTTTCCTTCAAACTCTTGCATCAAGGCCGATCCAATTGTTTGGTCATCGGCCGATACGTACAACTTAAAAGGCTTACCTTGCTGAGGAGGGACCAGCACAGGTAGACATTTCATATATTCTTTTATCTCCTCAAATGCCTTTTGTTGTACATCACCCCACTTAAATTCTTGATTATTCTTCAACCTCAACAAGGGAGAAAATGACAGAACTCTTTCCAACAAATTTGAAATAAATCTCCTGATAAAATTAATCTTACCAAGCAAAGATTGTAACTCTGTTTTGGTAGTCGAGGGCACTGCCTCATCAATTGCTTTCATATTTTTTTGACCAATTTTGATTCCTCTCTCGTGGACCATGAAACCCAAAAATTATCCAGCTGATACTCCAAAGGCACACTTATTAGGATTCTTCTTTAGACCATGTTTTCTTGTGCACTCCAAAGTCTCCCTCAAATCAGCTAGATGTTCCTTGTATCCCTTGGATTTTACCATCACATCGTCAATGTAGATTTCAACAATCCTGCCGATCAATTTATGAAAAATATAATTCATTGTCCTCTGATAAGTTGCACCGGCATTCTTCAAACCAAAGGTCATGACAACCCATTCAAATAAACCGATTGCGCCAGGGCATCTGAAAGCTATTTTTGCTATGTCTTCCTCAGCCATAAAAAATTGGTTATATCCTGCATTGCCGTCCATGAAACTAATAACCTTATGCCCGGCTGCTGCATCTACCAACATATCAACTATCGGCATTGGATATCCATCCATGGGTGTAGCCTTGTTCAGATCTCTGAAATTGATGCAAACCCTTATTTCCCATTCTTCTTATACACAGGAACAACATTCGATATCCATTCTGCATATCGGCACAGTCGGATAAATTTTGCTTCTAGTAATCTTTCAGTCTCCTTTTTGATATCATCAAGAACGTTTGGGTTGAACCTCCTCGAAGCTTGTTTAAAGGGCCAATATCCAGGTTTGATTGGCAACCGATGTTCAACAATCGATCGGTCTAGACCAGGCATCTCATAGTATTCCCAAGCAGAACAATCTTTAAATTCCTTTAATAGATCTACTAACTCTTGCTTATACTCAGGACCCAACTTGGCACTTATATATGTCGGCCTAGGCCTATCTCTAGAACCAATATCTATCTCTCCTAATTCATCGGCCGACGTAAAGCCATGTCCTAGTTTACCATCTGTACCATCTATTGGATTATCCATTATAACAAATTCTCAAAGCCGACTACTTGGATCGGCTATTGGCTTTCATCGTTGACTCTAATGAAGCCTCCTTCCCATAGTTTGCCAGAAAAACACTTGAAGTCTTCTAGTTCCCAATATACTAGATCGGCTATTACAATACTCACAAATTCATCAGCGTGAACCAGCTCAACATCATCTCCATGCCACTGAATCAAACATTGATGCATGGTTGATGGTACACAACAATTTGCATGAATCCAGTCACAACCAAGGAGTAGACTGTATGAACCCTTTCCATCAATGACGAAGAATGTGGTGAGCAAAGTTTTACTTTCGATTGTCAATTCGACGTTCACTGCCCCCTGCTCTTAGATGCATTACCCCCAAAATCCTCAAGCATCATGTCGGTCTCAATCAAATCTCCTGGTCCCTTGCCAAGCTTGCAAAAAGTGGTATAAGGCATAAGATTGATAAAAGCACCTCCATCCACCAACATCTTACTCATCGGCTTTCCATCAACAAAACCTTTTACATATAGAGCCTTTAAGTGCCGATGTTTGATTGGCTTATCGAATATAGCCTGCTGAATCACTGTTAACTTGGCAACTATTTCATCATACTCTGATTCATCAAAATCTGAATAGATTTCTTGGTCTGCTGGAGCTCTAAATTCTAATGGCAATAGAAAAACTATTTGAATATTTGCCGATGGTTGACCTCTATCGGCTGTTTGTTTAGCACGCCACACTTGAGGTCTACTAGATGCCTAAATCTGTTCTAGCTCTCTGTTCCTTAGGCGCTGCACCCTTCTTTTCTGGCTTCTTGTCAAGCTTCCTGGACACCATTGGCCATCCTGCCAAACATATTCTTCTTCATTAACTTCTTCATAATCAGCCCAGTTTTGATCAACAACTCGCTTTCCCAGCCGATTATGAACACTCCTATTTTTTAAGCGCCGATCCATACTATCATGATGATACTCTTCTCGAGCATGGATAGACTGGTGATTGGCTTGAGATTGACTAAACTCCTAATATTGTTCACTGCACTCTAGGCAATTATTTTTAGTAGGCAATTTCAAACCTTCATTCCAACAATGTCTTAAGAAAAGACAATTCGAATGTGATTAAGCTTGCTTTCTTTCATACCTCTCTTTTTCTTGTTCACGCTGGTATTCTTGCTCTTCTAACCAATGCTGATAATCCTTTTCCTTCTGCCGCTGCCATTTATTCAACAAAATTCGAGATGTAACACGCGGCCTTATCGGCCCATCCCTTGACGTTTCTCCCTGCAAATATCAGCTCTTTTGTTGGTCACGATGCCTTCTAATCTCTTTATATTCATCAGCCGATATTTGCATCTTGGGATTGACTATTCTAGTTTCTCTTGATCTAATTGATGTTAGGACTTTAGTCTTTCCTTTGAGCAACCAAGCATCAACCATGTTCTGATCTCTTGGGAAAGGATTATCATCAACTTTCATCTTCCAAGGTGTATCAAATTTGAGCCTTCCTTGCTGAATAGCCCTCTGTATATGTTGCCAGAAAACTCTGCATTCATTAGTGGAATGAGAAGTAGCGTTATGAAATTTGCAGAACTTCTTATTCTTCAACTGATCAGGGCGCAACATAACTTGATTATCTATCCCTTCTCAAGCAAGAAATCGAAGAGCTTGTCTAATTTGTGACGTCGAAATCATAGCTCTCTTTGACTCCTCTTCCCCAAGGATTTGGCACCATTACTGTCTTCTTACCCCAATTCCATTCGGCTATGGCAACCTCTTCTTCTCCATCATCTTCATAGTTATCATCAACTGAATATGGATTATAGGTTTTGGCAATTGCGGCATTCTTCTGGAATCGGGTATCTCTACGCACATTTTGAAATTGGCTATTGAGTGCTGCCACTCATTGAGCCAACTGACCTAAGTTGTCAAACTCTTGTCCCAAGCAGCTTCTCTCTCCATGTGGCAACAATTCCTTGAACTGGCCAAAGCATCTAGCTGATCATCAGTCAAGTTCAATGAGAAGCACAAATTCCTGGTCTCTCGGAATCCTCTAAGAAATTCGGTGCCTGATTCATTAGTTCTCTAGCCTTATAGGTCGTCAAATTCGGTAATTTTCTTTTCTCCTATCCTAGTAGTAAAAATATGTATGAAACTTCATCTCTAGGTTAGCCCAATTTGCAATGGAGTTAACTGGCAGCTGATGAAAACTAAGTGAAGGCTTGGCCCTGATAGAGACAAGGAGAAGAAACTGAACTCGATGGGCCTCTTCAATGGATGCTTTGCCCAACTGTATAAGATACCGATTGACATATTCTATTATGCTTGTGCTATCTTGGCCTAGTGAACTTAGCAAACTCCGGGAGCCTATAATTTGTAGGAAGAGCGACCAAATCATACCACTCTAGATATGGGCGTTTGTACGAGAAGGTCTGCCCTTTTGGCTTCAAACCGAACTGATCCTTCATCATCTCGGTCACTCTAAGCAACAATTCATCAGCATTTGAATTTGAATTTCTTTGCAATTGCTGACCCATCTGTGGATTAAAATTTTAGGTACCTTGATACCCTAGATTTGAAATCATGTGAAGGGTGTTGTAATCCATGCCATAATGATAACCTTGTGGAATCTCTATCTACTGGGTTCTTTGCTAGTTTGCTGCTTGAAGTCTTTGGTTGTAGATGTTAGGATCTATATCTCTATGAATCCTTTGAACTAATGGCGCTATTTTTTGAGCCGACGACGGTATTTGGCCTGATGTGCCAAAATTGACCATTTGATTCTAAACTTGCCCCGTCGGCTATTGCACATGCTGCACTGACGATCTAGGATTATACAGTATTTGATTAGTAGTAGCACCTTGAACTTGCTTAGATGAACTCTGAACTGCCTAGACATCATCATTACTAGCTAATGCTGTTTCTTGATGGCTAGTACCGGCTTGATTAGTCCCCTGAGTCGACGGATGTGGAATGCTGTAATAAGCCGGCCCAACCTGATCAATTGGAAACGCATGAAACACCTCTTTCATGGTGTTGTGAAATGTGTTCAAGAAAACTGCATTATGGTTCAATATGGCATCATGAACAGATTTGTTTACAACCTCCATGAAGAAATGCCTATCTTTAGCTTCATCTGCATCTGTCTGCCCATGCAACAGCACTCTTGGTAGTGGATATTTCTGAACAACTTTATTGTCATGTGTCTTGGTGTAGGACAACAAACACTTGTTCTAAAATTCTTCTATAGCTTTGCTGATGACATCTTTATCTTTATCAGGTAGGTCTTCGTAAGGCACCATGAGGATGTCATTGTTGTTGTAAGTCGTCATGACAATTGTGGGGTCCCACCGGGCATGCCACAACGTGTGTCGGCGCAAAATAAACATGTCAATGTGCCGGGCACATAGCAAGCCGGAAGGATCTGCTTAGGATGAGCCCAGAGATCCGCTTGGCTTCAATGAAGGGTTAGCTAATCCTGCATATTCCTCTCGAGGCGTGCCAGTCAATTTGACCTGCAATTGACAAGGAGAGAAAGTTTATCAGTAATTTAAGATGGAACATGCTAGTTTTGCCCAGACAGTTCTAAGTGTGCCGCTTCGGGAGCAGCTAGATGGGAAAATTGACTAAACGGCCGATCCACGAAGAAATTGGCTATTACGGACTGTGAAGCTCGTGGATCGCGATTGATTTTATGTTGACAGGTACAATGCACGTGGATATAAACAAATCGTCTGCTAGGTGGATATTACCAGTGTAAAGCATTGAGCCGATAAATCTAAAGAGAAAGGACATGGCATGCGAACGAATCGACTGTCTAGTACAAATGGACCTACAAACGCTATGAATCTAATCTATTACCATCAATAGTGAGGTTCGACCAGATCGATGGAAGGTATGATGATAATAACAAACTAAAACTGAAGAATTCGTAAAACCATCTATGCGTTGATAGGCTTTCCAAAAGACATGCTATGTGTGTGAAAGCTCGTGGGAATCGGCTAAATAGCCGATTCAGGTGAAAAAGGACTACAACATGTGAACAATCGACTATTTAACATGGACAAATCTATAAACTTATCAGACTTAACCTGCTATCTCTAACAGTGGGGTTCGACCGGATCGATGGCAGCCGTGATAAAGACAACAAATCAAACCATTAAAGTACATAGATCTATACATATTTAACAGAATCATGAAGACACACTGTAGGCGTTAAAGCATAGGCGATCGGCTATTTAGCCGATGCAGACATAGCAAACAGTTAAGGTCACACCTAATTGAGAACAAATCTACCAGCTAACATCCTCCAATCTAAAGTGTCATTAGTGGGGATCGACTAGATCGTTGCAGCCATAATAACGAACTATAGACCAAATTTAACTAGCCAGCAAACCTCTTCAAGAGCATACATGCCTTAACCGCATACTATGCATGATCAAGATCGAGGTAGAACGGCCGATAAAACGTAACCCATCGCTCATTGTAAGAAACATCGCATTGTAACAAAGTAAATGATGGGCTAAAAGGATGTGAGGCCAATCTAGATCAATCTCGATCGGGCAGATTGATGTTGCTGAAAACTAAATAACAATAAGAACATCAGCAAGATCCGTAACTTGATGAATCTACCCAAAGGATGCCACTCTTCGGTAGAGCCGATAACTTGACTTTAATCTAATTTGAGCAGTGGAGATCAAACTTAACCGATACAACCGTACTTGAACTAGATAAGAGTCCATAACTAGCTTATACTAAAGTTCACAGTGGAGGTCGAACTTAACCGATGCAGCCGTACAAACAGAAGCATAAGTCATGATGGTACTTACAGACAAGCTGGAGGTCGGCTGGACCGATGCAGCCCTGCTTGTTGAAGAACTCACCGAGATCTACACTACTCCTACTCCTAAGGGTTGGCGTAAAGCCAAAAAAAGTAACTTGTATTGATTGATTGGATTGATGTCCTTTTTACGATAGCCGGGGTCTAATATTTGTACTTGGAGCCTAAGCATGCAAACTACTTAAGTATGACTCATTACAATCTTTGATATAAAAGAAAACATTCCTAACTTAAGATAACTTGGACCCTAATCTTTCCCTTTTTGTAGAGTCCAACATGTATTTCCCGACGCCAACCGTAGCTCATTGTCGTTATCTGCTGACGTCATTCGAAGAGAGCCCATTCTAGTGCCGCATCTGAACCAGCTGATACGACCCTTATGTAATCAATTCCTTGATGACATAATCTTGGAAGCTTCGATTTCCCACGTACTTCTTCCCAAATATTGGTGTAAATAGTATTCAATACTGTAGAATTTGCCCTCCAACTTTCTGATTTTCGAGCAGTAGGCATCCAATTTGTCACTGGTACAAGACCAATCTTTGTTGACCTAATTAATGACCAGTGTAGAGTCACCGTATACCAAGAGGCGTTTAACGCCAAGTTCGACGGCAATACAGAGACCATGGAGACAAGCTTCATACTTGGCGGTGTTATTGGAGGCTGGAAAATGAATTCAGAAGGCATATCAGAGTGATCCCCTGATGGAGAAATAAAAAAGATACCTACTCTAGCACTATCAAGGTTGAGGGAGCCATCAAAGTACATGACTCAGTGCTTGGGTCGATCGGCTGAGACAGGAGCTTGCATGTCGGTCCATTTGGCGATGAAATTGGCGAGCACTTGAGACTTTATCGTCTGGCGTCCCCTGAAATCAATGGAGTATGTGCCGAGCTCTACCACCCATTTAATGATGTGGCCATTGGCTTCCTTATTATAGAGGATGTCGCCCAACGGATACTCAGTAACCACTGCTACTTGATATGTCTCAAAGTAATGGTGGAGCTTCCTGGACGTAAGAAGGACAACGTACAATAGCTTCTGGACCTAAGGATACCAAGCCTCAGACTCATTCAAGACTTCACTGATGAAGTAGACAGGGCGTTGAACTTTATAGGTGTGCTCGGCTTCTTCTCGTTCAATGATGATGGGAGTACTGACGACACGGTTGGTTGCAGCGATGTAGATCAATAAGGTTTCACCAGTTTGTGGTGCCGTCATGACTAGAGGCGTTGTGAGGAATTGCTTGAGCTTGGCAAAGGCCTTGTCAGCTTTAGGCGCCTAGGTAAACTTCTCCAAAGTTTTAAGTAGCTTGAAGAATGGCAAACCCTTTTCGCCCAATCTGGATATGAAATGACTTAAAGCCGCCATGCATCCCGTTAGCTTCTAGACATCCTTCACGCAGGTCAGCGGTTTCATCTTGATAACCGCTTCTATCTTCACTCGGTTTGCTTCGATGCCATGGCGACTAACGACATTGCCTAGGAGTATACCAGATGGAACACCGAATATGCACTTAGTGGGATTCAACTTCCATTGGAATTTCTTCAGGTTTTGGAAAGTTTCTTCGAGATCGGCGATGAGGTTGTTGGCAGTCTTAGACTTAACTACCACATCGTCGATGTAGGCCTTGACATTCTTCCTAATTTGGTCCTAGAGGTATCACTAGATAGACCTCTGGTAGGTGGCGCCGGTGTTTTTTATCCCAAAGGACATGGTGGTGTAGCAATAGGTACCGAAGGCTGTGATGAACGAAGTCTTGATCTAGTCTTCCTCCTTTAAGGAGATCTGGTGATAAGCAGAATAGCAATTGAGAAAGCACAAGAGCTCATAACCGGCTGTTGAATCTATGACCTCGTCAATGCAAAGTAAGATGAAGGGGTCTTTAGGGCAGTGTTTGTTAAGATCGGTGTAATCAACGCACATTCTCCATTCATTATTCTTTTTTGTACAAGGACTAGATTAGCGAGCCACTTTGGGTGATACACCTCTTTAATAAAGCCCGCTGCTAATAGCCGAGTTATTTCTACCCTCATAGCCTCCTTTTTGTCTTGCACAAATAGTTGGAGCTTTTGCTTGATCGGTTTGGCGGTCAGCGAGACATTTAAGGAGTGCTCGATCAACTCCCGAGGAATGTCAGGCATGTCAGCGAGTTTCCTTGCAAACACATCGATGTTTCTATGAAGGAAGCTGACAAGCGCGTCTTCCTATTTGGGGTTGAGATGGGCCCCAATCTGGGCCATCTTGCTTCTATCGCCGATCACGAGCTCAACCTCCTTTGTGTCATTGGACTTAGTCGAAGACCGAGGTGGCTCATGAGTTGGGATCGCCTGCTCCTCCACTGGGACCTTCTTGGAGTTAACGATGCAAGCCTCCATTCTGGCTGTGAGAGCCATCACATCGGCGATGGTGAGTCCTTCTCTTTCACAGTCGTAGGTGGTGGAGACATTGTAGGGTGAGAATGCCCTATTCCGTCGGGATCTTGAACACCAGGTAGACATAATGAAGCACAACCATGACCTTGGCGAGAGCTGGTCGGCCAAGGATGGCATGGTAGGCGGTATCGAAATCTACCATGAAGAAGTTCACGTACTCAGTACGGAAGTGGTCAGCGGTGCCAAACTGGACTGGCAAGGTGACCTGCCCCAAAGGTTGGGATGCTCTGCCAGGTACAATCCCCCAGAATGGAGAATCAACAGGGATGAGATCGTCCTTTGTGAGGCCTAACTTAGTTAGGGCTCCGGCGAAGAGGAGATTGAGGGCACTCCCACTGTCGATGAGGGCCTTCTTGAACCACACGTTGTGGATGGTGGGATCCAGCACAAGTGAGAAATGCCCTAGGTATGGGATATCCGTCCACTGGTCAGCCCTACTAAAGGTGATAGGGTACTTTGACTAGTCTAGATATGTAGGATCGGTGACCATGTCATACTTGGTGATCGACATGACCAGCCGAGCGGTGAGTTTCTGCTAGCGTTTGCTCTCAGAGGCGGCGTACCCTCCGAAGATTGTGGCAACAGTCTTGTTGTCATCTGGGAAAGTGGGTCATGTGTCCTTAGGACACTCCTCCTCCTTGCCATCATCTGACTCATCGTCCTTGCGCCACTGCCATTTTTGCTCCTCATCGTGGAAAGCTTTGGCCATGCCATAACATTGCCGCATGGTGTGCTTGCTGTCTTTGTGAATTGGGCACGGACCGTCAAGGAGCTTTTTTGTAGGTAGCATTGAAATTACGCTTAGCGTGTGGCTGCTCTATGTTGTTGATGAAGTTTTCTGGTCAGCGGCGACATGACTATGTAGCCTTTGATCCCTCTGGCTAATCATTATGATGACGTTCACGATCATCGTAGCGCCTACCGCAATCTTCATAACGCCGTTCTTTGTGGCGATCATCATCATGACGTGGGTGATGATCTGAGCGAGAAGCACGAGCAACGTTGTCCTTGAACTACTGATCAGCTTCTTCGGAGTCTGCGTATGAGTTTGCAACCTTGAGGAGTTCACCGATGGACTGGGGCCTCTTATGGTAAAGTTTGGAGCATAGCTCCTGATGGTGATGGAGTCCTCTGGTGAAAGAGGAGATGGCCTCATTGTCCCTGATGTTGGGGATGGTGTTCCTCATTTCCGAGAAACATCTGATGTAGCTTCGCAAAGGTTCCCTAGACGTCTGATGGAGTTTCTCTAGATCATACTTCGTGCCAGGCTGCTGACATGTTGCCATGTAATTCTTGACAAAAACTCTCTTAAGATCATCCCAAGATTCGATGGAGTCCTCCCCCAAGCCCATAAGCCAATTATTGGTAGATTGGGAGAGCATAACAGGCAGATAGTTTGCCATTACGTTGTTGTTTCCCCTGGCAGCACGTATGGCAATCTCGTAGAGCTACATCCACTGCTTGGGATTAGCCTTGCAATCGTAGGGATCAACCCCAAAGACCTTGAAGCCTACGGGCCACTTTACAGCTCGCAGCCTTGCTGTGAAGGGGCGAGGTCCCATCGGCTCGACAGCGAGTGGTCGGAGGCCAATGGGTTTGCCGTGTTGGTCATCGTACTCCTATCGATGTTGGAGTTCTGCCCCATGCCGCTGGGCATGACTGTTCTCGGTGTGATTATAGGCATCAAGATTGGCGTTGATACGATCGTAGGTGTCACCACGCAGGGGTTGATTCACCTCTAGGTTGGCATCATGAGCTGGTCGACCACACTGATTTTGTGGTCCTTGTGATCCAGTGTTGATGGCAACATTGCCCTAGACCCCTTGGATGATCTGGCCGCTATGACAACGGCTCCCCCATCACAGTGAGAGCCATGGGGGTTATGACTACGTGCGGACGCTGTCAAAAAAGACAGAGCTAGGTTTTGGATGTCGTTGACCGGGACCTGAACTGCTTTAAGCAGTGCTTGAATCTTGAGTACCTCCGGTGTTGGTGGGAGTCTAGCCAACTCGTGGGTGGCCACAGCCAGATTGGCACTCGGCGTCTGCTCCACTTGATGATTATCCACCTTGAGGAACTCTTGTTGGAGATTACGAGTGAGAGGTGGTGGGTCACCTCTGGCAAGTTGGGCGGCATTTTCTGCTTCTTCATTATGACGTCATTGGCGATCAGCGTTCCTGGCTTCGTGCTCACGGCGTTGGACACTGGTGTCTCCATCGACATCAACGCTATCATGGCTAACCATAAAAAGCTCTCTTCCAAACCCTAGAGGGAAAGGTGGGCAGTTGCTGGTAGAGCCCTTGGAGTATGGCTCGGAGCTTTCCTACAGGATTGTATGGAGCGTGTCGTCCGAAAGATCTGTTCGGATTTACACCATGTTTAACATTGGCGTAGACTGGTCGGCCTTAGGGAGGTCAATCTGGTAGAGGTCGTTGACGTAGCTACGCTTGGTGTGGTCGGTGAAAAGATGGTGCAGGATGTCCCGACAGATCGGATCCACACCCACTAGCCCAAAAGAATAGGGCCTCGGCATGTTCTTCGTCAGGGCATGGAGTGTCGACGTTGAACGGTACGCCGTTTCGGAGTTGCTGTGATCACCAAATCTTCATCTTGCCACCTCGGATGACATGCACGAGCAGGGTGCTCGGCATTAGTGGCATGGTGACCTTAGAGTGCTAGAACTTTGTCGCTCGCTCTAGATTGATCTAAGACCGAATCCACGAGGAGCTAGCATTCCGCTAAGCAATCTATGACCCGATCGATGGATGCGATCAGATTGTCATTGCTGATGGATCTCCTAACCCAGCGATGAGGAACCGAGATTAGAGATGTCGTTGTAGATGTTGGCACGATCGGTGCAGGGTGATTCTGCACCGCCTCCATGATTTCCTCAACGCTGTCGGCGCCGATGACCTAGGTTATAGATCCGACCATGAAGGTCTAACCTGGCTTAGGAAGGACAATGGAGCTCGGGAAGCGGACCATCTAGCTCACCATGGAATCAGCACACACACCCTACCTGATGTGCCACTATCGATGAAATATGGTCGATAGTCTACCGAGGGGGTATGCCCACGGTAGTCGATGAATCAGTGGAGGTGCGTGTAATAGGGGCCGGATGGTGACATAAGCGCAGAGACAAGCGATTTAGTTAGGTTCAGGCAATCTGATCGATGTAATACCCTATGTCCTATGTCTTTGGTGGATTGTATTGAATATGAGATGCATTCGAGAGGGGTCCCTACCCGCCTTATATAGACTAGAGGGTAGGGTTACTGGTCGGTTTAAGTCTAGATCTATTCGGCTATATGGTAAGTATTTACAAGGAATACGATATCTATCATATCCGAACAGATCTTCCTTCATCACCAAGATGTCTTCTAATTGTCTTGCGGTGCACGCCGACCAGAGCCGAGCACCGTAGGACTTGATCTTATGGGCTGGACCTCCCCTAGCAGTGTGGCCCATGTCCATTGCCATGGGTACCTAGGGTTATTAACCCCATAGCTTGTCCCCAAGCGCCTTGAATCTGCTGAGCAACGCTGTCTTGAGCAGGTCCGAGCAGTTTAACTTGGAGTCAGATAGTTAATCTAGCAATTCGACTAGTTTTGGGAGCATCAGACCCTGGTAATCAGAGTCCGACGGCTAACCCTAACTGAGAGAAGCACGTGTGGGGGTGTCGGCCCGGGGCTCGCTTGGGCATCGGACCGACTGAGTGCACTATTCATTTAGTGCTACGCGTGTAAGTGAGCACGGGCGCGACACGTGTCGGCGTTGGACCGTGGCTTGGGTCCGATAGTGGGCATCAGACTAGGGTCCAAGGGTTTTTACCCTCTCTAGACCTTACTGGACCATGTTGGACCCTCCCTGTGTGGAGTCTGATGGCAGGTCCGACCGTGGTAATCAACACGTGTCTGCTTGATTGATTGGCGGCAACGATCAGCTCGTTTGACTGGGACGCGTGGCATCTTGCAAGTGGACGTGGTAGGGCATCGAACCGTGTGTCGGACGGTCCAACGGCCCATGCCAAGTGAGTCCGACAGCCACTTATGTGACCCAACGGCTCTATTTCATGAGGGGCTTCTATTTAAGCCCCATGGCCAGCTCTAGCTCACTCTCTTGGCCATTTTCATTGACATAGCAACCTAGTGAGCTAAGCTAAATCCCTCCCACTCATCTCCTTCATTGATTTATCATCTTTGTGAGATTGGGAGTGAATCCAAGTGCATTGCTTGAGTGATTGCATCTAAAGGCACTTGGTGATTGTATTTCGCTGCGGGATTCATTTATTTCTCTAGGTGGTTGCCGCCACCTAGATGGATTGGTGCAGCGAGGATCATTGAACGGAGGAAGGTGCTTGTCTCTGGCTCCAATCGTGATGATTATGAGGGGTTCTTGACCTTTCCCCGGTAGAGAGCCAAAAGGTACTCTAGTGGATTGCTTGTGGCTTGTGGATCCTCATCTTGTATTGGTTGTGCGGCACCCGATTGCGGGTTAGGCGTGTGATGTCTATTAGCGCATGAACCTCCTAGTGAGTGAATCGCCACAACAGGGACTAGCTTACTGGCAAGGAAGTGAACCTCGGTGAAAAACCATTGTGTCATCTTGTCTCCGAGGATTTCATTGGTGTTCATTGTAATTGATTGATCATCTCTTGCCACGGCGGTATAACTCACTATCTCTCTTGTGCATTTACTTTCTCAGTGTAGCTAACGTCTTTAGTGTAATTAGTTTTGAGAGCTAGCTTGTATCTTGTCTAGTGGTTAGTGAGGCTCTTTAGTTAGTCTTTAAGAGCTCACTAACTTTGTGGTAGTGACTTAGCCTCTTGTGTGTTATAGAGATCATAGATAACTAGAATTATGGATAGGAGGCTTGCATTTTGAGTAGGCTGGCGCAACATTCGCTTCACTTCATAATTGTCTAACAACTTGACTTAAGTGTTGTTGTAGAAATTTTTATAGGCTATTCACCCCCTCTAACCATTAGGACCTTTCACCAGGGGCCGCACAACCAACACAAGATAGGGTTCCACAAGCTACGAGCAATCCACTAGAGTTGCCTTTCGTGATCTCCCACGGTGTCGACAAAATATGGTCGACAGACTACCGAGGGGTATGCCCACGGTAGTAGATGAATCAGTGGAGGTGCATGTAATAGGAGCCGGATGGTGACACAAGCACAGAGACAAGCGATTTAGACAGGTTTAGGTCGTTTGATCGACGTAATACCCTACGTCCTGTGTCTTTGATGGATTGTATTGAATATGAGATGCATTCGAGGGGGTCCCTACCCGCCTTATATAGACTGGAGGGTAGGGTTATATGTCGGTTTAAGTCTAGATCTATTTGGCTATATGGTAAGTATTTACATGGAATACGATATCTGTCATATCCGACCATATACAGATCTTCCTTCATCGCCAATATGTCTTCTGATTGCCTTGCGGTGCACGCCGACCAGAGCCGAGCACCGTAGGCCTTGATCTTATGGGCTGGACCTCCCCTGACGGTGCGGCCAATGTCCATAGCCGTGGATACCTAGGGTTATACCCCCCATACACGGGGAAGGCACAAAACCCCCTCAAAAATCATCGGGAAGTGGCAAAAAACAATCACCAACTCTTGTCAACACTCCTCTATTGCTCTAAGCCATCTAGGCGTCGGCAAATACCAAGAGTAACAAGAAAACCGTAGCAAATCGATCCCCAAGTGCCACTAGATGCAATCACTCAAACAAATACACTTTGGATCACTTCTAACTCACTTAGAATGCACAACCAAGCAAGAGAATGACTGGAAGATGTTCGGCTCAGCTCAAAGGATGCTATCACATGAAAGAATGACCAAGAGAGTGAGCCAAACACGACCAAGCTCTATTTATAGAGCCCCAAAAAATTATAGCCATAGAGGTCTGGACTCAGGCTTCGGACCATGGTTCTAGACCATCTACAGTGAAGGTCCGAACCCTAGGTGTCGCCACGTGTCACCCTTTCAATTTCATTCGTTAGATCCCAACGCTAAAAAAAACACGTCACTCAGCATAGAATCGGACTCTAGCTTTGGACAAAGGTCCGGACTATCTGAACTCAGGGTCTAGATGTACACATAGACGTTCTAGAGAGAAAAAAATAGATGCGGACCAGGCCCGGAGCCGGCTTCCGGACCAACTCGCTCGGTCCTGTTCTCCAGCGTGCCAAGCAGAGGCCGCCACGTCGCTTCTGCCTCCACGCGCTATAGATGTCCATCGGGCCGGCCCGGGCCGGCACGGCACGGGCCCGTGCCAGGCACGGCTTGATGGTGGTCGGGCGGGCACGGCACGTCGTGCCTCTCGGACCGTGCCGAACCGGGCGCCGGGCCTGACCAACGGCCCAGGCATGGCCTGTCGGGCCATTTTTTGGGCCGGGCCGAGCTAAAAAGCCCGAGTGTCTTAGCAGGCTGTGCCGGCCCAGCAGCCCGACGAGAGGGGAACAGAGGCGTCGTCGTTGCATCTAGGCCGGGCGCGGGTGGCGAAAGGGCGGCGCTGGATGAGAGAGGCGGGAGGCGGTGGCGGCGCTCGACGCCGGATCCGGCGAGAAGAGAAGGGGATGGAGAGGAAGTTCTGGTCGGAGTAGCGGACGAGGCAGGAGGCGTAGAAGACGGTGGGGACGTAGGCCCTACAGGAGGAGTCGGCGTCGCCGCGGCAGAGCGCGAGCCCGTAGACGGTGTCGGGGACCTCGCCAATGGTGGCCGTTGCGAAGAGCTTCCCGAACGAGGAGGCGTTCGTGGGGAGCGTGGCGGCGAGCCGCTGGATCTGTTCCCGCAGATCTGCCCCTTGGGGTCGCCGGCTTCCAGAGGCATAGGGGTGAAGACGAGGAAGACGGCCGTGGCGGATTCGGCCGCACCCGACGCCGACGGCCGTGCGCGGCAAGAGGAGGTAGGGCCGTAGGGGCACGCCGGCGGCGGCGCTTCCAGGGTACGGGTGCGGCCGGGTGGTGCGCCGCGCGCGACAGAGAGGAGGGGTGCGGTGCGGGAGCGGCCGCGCGACGGCGTAGGGCCATGGGGGAGAGGAGGGGTGCGGCCGTGCGGGCATGGGGGAGCGGAGGACTGCGCGGGGCGGCGGGGAGGCGGAGGAGAAGGGAGTTAGGGTTCAGGGCCGGGGGTGGGAGCGTGGGGCTGCCGGCTACGCGGGGGAGAGCCGGCCCGCAGCCGCGGCGTGCGGCTCCGCTTATATATGAGGACTAAGGAGGGGGGGAGGCGGGGACGGTGGGCTGGGCCAGCCGCGCTGGGCCGCGGGGAGGGGAGGAGGAGTGAGGAGGGGGAAGGGGAGGCTGGGCCGCTGCCGGGCCGGCTGACGTAGGCCGGGCCGTGCCGTGCCAGTCCACGGGCCTGAGCAGCGGCCCAGGCACGGCCTGCTCCCTCGGGCCCACACATCACCGGGTCGGGCCGGGCTCGTGTCGGGCTAAAAAAATAGGCTTCGTGCCGTCGTGCCTCGGACTACAACTATACCACGCGCGAACGAACGGACCCGCGAAGTACCGATCGGACCCGCTACAGGCCTCGGTCCGAAGACCGCGCTCGATCTGGAGCAGATGGAAAAAAATCGCGTGGAAACAGGATCCATTGGTTCTGCATGCAAACCTAGCGTCATTGTGTGCCACGTGTAGGAGTAGTCAAACCAAGAGCGCGCCTAGACAAATCTGCTCAGCTCGCTCACGCTGCTGTTGGGCTGCGGCTCGGTCTGCGTGGCCGCTGTCTCAGGCACGCACGGATGGATCCAGCTGGGTGGACGCGTGGAAAGAATCGAACGCAGGTATGTACCGACACCCGCCGCATCCTGTTTCCACGCAATTTTTTTCCTTGACAGCCGCAAAGCAGCCGGACCCTGCCACAGTGGACCGGAATAGCTACGCGACCAATTCCGACGCTACGCGCGCGACCGCCTAGCCTTTGCCGCTATGCCGCGCCACAGGCCAGACCCGGGGACCGCTCCCAGCGTCTGAAGCCAGCTAAGCCGCCACTGCGTCCCTGTTGGCTGCCTGTCTCTTTCAAGCACTATTCCTCAACCAGAACTGCTGGTTGAGCCTCTTCTCTCTCACTGATACGCATGCAAGCTTGTCCCCCTTGCTATTCGTCAAGAATAAGAATTTCTTGTTAATAAATGGGAATTGCTCGTTGAGAGAAAGCACCACTATTTTCACCTTTTTATGTGCTATTTCTTCTCTTTTTTACCACCTTTGCAAATGTGGTAATACCACCAAGTGTACACCACCATGTGTAAGTGTGTTAGCATTTTTAAGTATTTTCCAAGGGTTAATTGTGAGCACACTAGGTCCTAATACATATGCATGAATGACTTCACCTAGTGGCACTTGACAACCGCTTTATCCGAGATTATCCCCAATTGATAGTACGATTATCTATCCTAAATACACTCACACCCACTAGGTGTCTTGAGTGCCAAAACAAAAAGCTTCTATTAAATATACCTTTACCTTGAGCCTTTTTGTTTTTTCTTTTTTCTTTTCGAAGTTTGGAGCTTGATTACCATCATCACATGTCCACCATCATCACCATGGACGTTATTTTTGCTCCATCACTTGGTTTGTACTAACCTGTCTCATAATCACTTAGAGCCAGAGGTTAGTATCTAGGGTTTCATCAATTATCCAAAATCAAACTAGAGCTTTCAGTGCCGCCGCTCGGCACTGGCTCCCACCCCGATGGCCGAAATCGACCGGCCCCGGCCTCCCCTCTCCTATGTTGCAAATGTATGTTTAAAGTGTTTTAGATGTTTTAGAGGTATGTTGCAAGTGGTTCATATGGATGTTGCAAAAGTAGATCGGATGTTGCACATGTTACATGTGCTTCAGAGGTATGTTACAATTGTTTGTTCAAAATATTTTATTTATTTCAGACATATGTTGCAAGCATTTTGATCTGGATGTTGCATATGTTTCATATATATATTGTAAGAGTATGTTCCAAATATTTTATCTATTTCAGTCTTCTGTTGCAGCAAGTATTTTCATGTTGTAAGTGACAAGTGTTTTTATCTAGCTGTTCCATTTGTTTCTCACATATATTGCAAGTGTATGTTCCAAATATATCATTTGTTTTAGACTTATATGTTGCATTCAAATATTTTATGTTGTAAGTGTTTCGGAGAGTCACATGGGCGTGATGAGTGATGGGCCCATGGCTCGGGCATCGGGGTATTGGGCGCGGCGAGCCGGGGGCCTACGGACGGGGTGAGCTAGGGGCCTGCGGACTAGGCGCGTTAGGGCCGACGGTCGGGGCATGCAAAGCGCCGGGGGCCCGTGGACAGGGCGTGCTCGTCCTCAGCCATTCATCCTGGCTCCTAGGCCCCGCCCGTGTAGAGAGAGAGAGAGGAGGGGGTCAAAGGGAAGGAATGACGGGCGTAATGATAGGGACCGATGTGCGTGTGGGACGGAGCGAATCAGGGACGGGCTATGTGGGCGTCCGGACATGCACGTCCATCTGGACGTCTGGGCGCTTGCCACGCCCTCGTTGATTACACTACCCTAGATCAGGACATCATTGTTGGTTCAAAAACCCCGTTCACTATCGAATTTTGAACGGACTATGGCATACCGATAGTGATGGGGGGTTGACATCACTACCGGTTCCTAAGAACCGACACTGATCTACAGGCAACAGTGCTAGTTCCTGGCTCCACCCGGCAGTGTCCAGTGGAACAACACTGCCGGTTTGTAGACCCAACCGACAGTGATTGTTGCTTCAAGAATGTCGGTTCCTGGCTCAAGCTGGTAGTGTAGAGCAAGCCTACAATGTCGGCTTGTGTCTCAAGCCGGTAGTGCTGAGCAAGCCATCACTGTCGGTTCATGGCTCAAGCCAACTGTGTTGGTCGAGCCATTACTGCCGGCTGGTGGCTCAAATCGACAGTGTTGTCTTCAGCAACACTGTCGGTTTAGATTTCAAGCCGACAGTGATGGCTCAACCAACACTGCCGGCTCGTGCCATAAACCGACAGTGCCCTCTTTACCATCACTGCCGGTTTTGTGCTAACAAGCAATGATCTCTTTTTTCGCATTTTACTGTTTTATAATTTTTTTTATTTTTTTGGTGGAATCGGGTTTCGCTTTATATTCGCTACGTAGACGATAGGTCCATCAACATTAAATATTACAAATGTTATGGTTACAATTCAAATGTACTTATGAAGCTCTCGATCCCTTGAAATAAAAAAGAAATTACAATAGTCTAGCGAGCTGCTCTGGCCCGTACTACACCTTATACTTCACGGACTGTGCAATGGAGAATGTTCCTTTTTTCAAGCACTCTGATATGATGAAGGCTACTAGCTCCGATGACAGTGCTATGACCTCTATTTCTAACAACCTATTGTGTTTAAATTTCTTGTGCTGTCATTCAAAAAAATCGGTTTCGAAAGGCAGAAATGTTAGGGAAATAAGTAGATCGTTTTGTGGAATTAACAGATATAAATGAAATGGGGATTATACAAACCAATGCATCTGTTGCCTCTGATTTACACCGAGCTAGCGAAGCATTGCCCACATTATGTAGAACCCGTATTCATTGTTTTCCGCCTGCCGGTCTAGGGTCTCCAATTGCATTGGTGCAACCTGGAATGGGACCTTCGTCCCACCAACCATTCTTGCCTAGACACTGTGCCACATTATAAAGTGTAAAAAAGGGGCAACATTAGAATAAGCTATGTGCGATTAAAAAATAATATATTATTATGTTCGCTTACACATTAAGCACTTTGACTAGGGGGTCGAGCAAAGAAAGTGGCTTTTTCTTCGAGTCCCAGACCTTGATACGATTTCTTTTAATATCGATAACAATGAAGATGAAGTGGTTGCTGCAATCACAAAACCTTAGTTAACGAATAATCGTAACTACAAAAAACAAGCATAAAAATAAGAGCAGAGAAAACATACTCGCAGTTATAGGCTAGAAGTATTTCGGTTTTATTATTCATCTTGAAATTTTTGAAAATGGCAGTTAGTGTCTCCGTCAAATCTTCCACTTTATTTCCATGCATGCCTCTGCATGTTCTCTCGTTGACTAGCTCGGGGTCTAGGAAAGACATATGAGCGTACTTTGTTTTGAAGCAATGTTTTGCTACACACCTGCATAATTCATGGGGAATGTGCAGTCGTTAACTATTTGTGTCTCGAGAGAGTAGTTAATTATAATATCGTGTGAGTAGGGTACTTACATAGTCCACTGCGCCAACATTTGTGTATTGAGATCGCGTCTCTGGAATAGCTAAAACAAGTGATCCCAACCGACAAAGTGCTTCTCTTCATTAGGATAATGGAAAACATGCGACATACGGATAATATATTTGAAACCTGCCTGCCCCATATCAAGTGCTTGGGCCATGTAATAATCATGCAAGTCATGCATATATGTTGTCAAATTTTTATACTCCTCGTCCACCTAGAAATTACCTCTTTGAAACTGCATTACCGGTCTTGTAGCACCCGATTTTAAGGATAAAACCAGATACACACCATATGTGAGCCTAGAAAGCCAAATCTCACATATAGCTACAAATAAGGGTAATATCAAAAGATGATGCTTAAATACATAGTGTATTAGTATAAAGATTATAACCTTAGAGTATAGACGGCGGAAAGACAACTCTGATCATCAGGCGAGTACTCCAAATCTACAGGGATAACTGACTGGTTGATCACAAGCCTAACTCCTCCAGACTAGCAATCTGGTACCCATCCAGGATTTTTATCCAAATAATTGAAAAATAAAGCAAGCGTAAGTATATGTCATACTCAACAAATATAACATGGGGTTCATGAGGCTCAAAAGGCTGACACTGGTTTACTATGATTAGCTTTTAATGTGTCATTTTTTAGCAATTGAGTAGCAACAAGTTTATCCACAAGCCCCCATAAACACATGATCAGGTAAACATGAATATTGAATAGCATAAACAGTAATCATTAATGAGCATCTTTATCATTAGTATCGTCAGTGTTCATCATCATTAACCATTAGAGATCATCTATTCCGTAAATGTTCCAAGGCCGCTCGTGACCGTGAGCATGGCTGATATACCAGTTTTACACTCTGCAGAGGTTGTACACTTTCACTGTGAGTCATGATTTACCCTTTCGTCCGAGGTAGCTAATCTCTTGACCCACTTCCAAGGAAGGTCGGTAGGGTTCACTATGAATCCTTTCAAAGGTTCATCTAACAAGTTAGGGCAATTAGATTCACTCCACAAACAGATGTAGAGCCCCCCTTCTTGATGGCACAATGACGCACAACCTATACTCAAGGGGACAGAGGCCGCACTATACCCGATTTGTTAAGCCATTCTTATGCCAATATAGGTAACCACTAACAAGCTAGAAAAGGTCCTCATACTGAGCTAAAACCAGAGCCATGTAGCCCTCACAGTTGTACTATAAGTCCCGAATGATCATTTACAGATAAGTCCTTAGGGAGAGGAATCTAGAGCACCATAAAAACAGCTCAATGCTTTAGCCCCCTTGTTCCATGTTGCTAAAAAGTATCTATCGGTACAGAAAGTGACCAACTAGTGAATATTTGTAGTTTTGCTGTACGTTGTGATTGGAGGTGGCCTAGCACTCAATGACACATGATTTATACTAGTTTAGGCAACGTGCCCTACGTCCAGTTTGGGTCGGTCAGTGACTTTATTCCTGAGCCCAGGTGCTCGAAGTCTGCAGTGGGGTTACAAACGAGAAGGAGAAAGATGTGGGGTACCAGAGGCCCGGCCGGCTCCGGTCAGAAGGGCTGAGAGCGATGGGAACTCCGCTATGAGCTAAGTGTTCAAGCGTGTGCTTGAGGTCTGAACCTGGCGGTTCTATGGTTGTGAGCTATTGGACTAATGAATCTAAAGGAGCTGAGCTTGGATGAATCCGTCTCTCCTCCTGTTGGAGGGGGTGCATCCCCTTTTATAGATGAAGGGGATGGTTTTACAGGTGAGAGGGAGAGGGTACCGATGCTTTTAAGCCTTGTTGCCCAAGCCGATGAGGATTGGATAATGGTAGGCGCCCATAACACTATTGATGTCACTGTAGAATGTCAGGTGCACATGGGAGATTGCGGTGTCTTCTTCAGGAAGGGTTGACGTCGGTACCTACAAAAGACTGCTTCCTAGAGGCATGCGAGGAGTCTCACCATGTTTATCGGGTATGGTGAATCCCGACGCCTACAACACTATTGATGCCCAGAGGCATGTGAGGGGCTTTCTGCCATACAGGAGTCCAACGGCGCCTATAATACTATAGGGATAAATGTCGGCGCCTACAATACTGTTTATGTCAGGGTGGTTGTGGAACACTGTTCCCACAGGTGTACAGGGTATGGTCCCTGTACCGTGGTTTGACTTGCGGGCTGCCTTCTCTATTCGTCCCTGGTCCCTTCTGAGCTGGCATCCCCGGTTGGATGGCCCCAGTCGGCTTCGGTTGCGCTGGTCGGAGAAGAGCGGCAAGTAGGGTTCTTACATACCCCAATCGGAGAGATGCGGGGTCGGAGTCGGAAGTAGGGCTCGGGGCAGGCCTTCCGATCGGAGAGGCCATCCAGAGGCGGCTGGAGTCTGAATTGAGCGCTCCAGTCGGATAGGTGGGCCGAAGCAGCTGACGAGCGAGCGTTGTTCTTCTTAGGCCAGGCCTTTCGGTCGGTTGCTGGGCTGCCCCTTTGCCCTGTTGTTTTTAGACTCTCGGGTCGAGCCTTGGCATGGAAGCCGGTCCCCGAGGGACCCCGAGTTAATGAACCCGATAGGAGCCCCCGAGCCCCTGGGCGATTCGGGCAGAATCGTCCGGGGGATTTTTTGTCTTACCGGCGGGTGCGCACGAGCACACCCGCGGGTGTAGCCCCTGAGCCCCCGCGTGGTTCGGGTAGAATCGGCTGGCGGGTTTTTCTATGTTGTCAGTGGGGCAGGTTTTTCTGTTGTTCAGCGGGTGCACGTGAGCGCACCCGCGGGTGTAACCCCTGAGCCCCCAGGCGGTTCGGGCAGAACTGTCTAGGGGGTGTTGTTTTAGCGGGCGTGTGTGCATGTTTTTAGTCTGAGGCGGATTTTTGTTTAACCAAGGCGTCATTGTGCAGCCGAGGTGTTTTAGGCGCGGGGATTGGATTGAGACAAAACTTACTGATCCCGGCGTCGATGCGCGCCGTGGATCAGGTGAGAAAGTTAGTTCGGTCGTGAGAGAGCTCACTGATCCTGGTATTGATGCGCGCCGTGGGATCGAGTGAGGGAGTTAGTTCGGGACAAAACCCTGGCGTCAGTGCGCACCACGGATGGGGATAGCTTGGTTTGGATGTGACAGAGCTCATTGATCTTTGGCATCGATGCGCGTTGTGGGATCGGTCGAGGTGAAGTCACGAGCGGACCCAGGCGGCGGTGCATGCCGTGGATCGAAAGTTAGTTTAGTTAGTTTAGGAATCGATCGAGCTGGAGCTCCATAGCCATATAACGCAAGTTCGGGGTCACAGTCCTAGGAGTCTGGAGCGCAGTCAGAAGTGAAGCCGTTACGCGAGTTCAGAGTTGCGGTCCTAGGATTATTGGAGCGTAGTCGGAAGTGAAGCCGTTACGTGAGTTCGAAGTCGCGGTCCCAAGATTATTGGAGTGTAGTTGGAAGTGAAGCCATTATGCGAGTTAGGAGTCGCGGTCCCAGGATTATTGGAGCGTAGTCGGAAGTGAAGCCGTTTGAAGCCGAAGCGTAGTTAGTTGGTTAAAGATCAGACGAGGCGATGCTCGCGGATCCTGGCGTTGATGCGCGCCGTGGGACCGGACAAGTCGGGGTCATGGATCTGGCGAGTTCGAGGTCGCCATCCTTGGCATTTGTCTTGAGCCCCTGAGCCCTGTCGGGCCTTTATGGGGGTCGATGTGAGTTGTGTGTGTTACCCCATCCTTGGTTCCTCACAACCGGAGGGGCTGAGTTTCATCGCTTGTCCCGATCGCTCGGGCTCGAAGACTAGCTCGGTGAGTTCGCTAACGGGTATGATCGAGCGGAATCCGGGTCCATCATTCGTGATGGGGTCGGCATAGCCCTCTTGTGATATTCCACTACTCCTTTACCTGCAACCTAGCAGATGCCTAGGTCGTTCTGGAGACTGACCCGGGTGGCCTAACAGCCTCCCCTCGATGGAGATTCTGTGAGACTAGCGAGAGGTTCAGGATCGAACAAGAAGGTTGAGATGACCCGGTCTGCCGGACCGGGCAAGGGCCACACGGTGCTCATCTACGGTTTTCTCCCCAGGCTCTATTGGTTGCTCATGTCAAATGAGGCAACTGCCACTTCTTGATGCAACACGGAGCGTTCTGTTGCATTTCGCTGCACGTGCGATGCTTAGTTCCTGAGCCCTCGAGCGGTTCAGGGCCCGAATCGTCCGGGAGGCGCGGGCGTATGGAATGAATGCGCATATGGATGTATGAAATGATTTAATGAAATAGAGGGGGTTTGACAGTGTTTACCTTGACGACTGGAGTGACGGGGCTCGGAGAGCTTCAGTCGGAAAATGTCCGACCGGGACCCGTGCTCGTAGTTTGTGATGGAGTCAGCATGGCCTACATGGGGTGTCCCTTTGCTTCCTACCTGTGTCTCGGGGTGGATACTGAGCGATTTGATCGACTCAGGGGGTCGGTTGGTCTCCCGGTAGAGATTTCATTTTTGGTCTCCCTAGGTCTGTCCTGGGGAAGTGGGGAGCCGCCCGCGTGTGGTGACGCTGTGGTTTTTGTGCCCGGTCGTGCGATAGTGGTGGGCCATACCTTGGCCATGTTTCGCCTTGCCAGGCGGCGTTCCGTCTGACCCAGCGTTGCTCCGTCAATCAGTGTGCATCCCTTCGGTCAGGGCGTGTCCCGTCGTTTCTCATCCGCATTGGATGGGGGTAGAGTTTTGCACTCTGATCGTCTACTTTTTTCTTTAAATAGGGGGAGGGAGAGGGCTCTCCATCGTAGTCCTTTGCCTGTTCTCCAACTATTGTTTCTCTTCCTTCTTCCTTCTCACCAAGAGTGCCTATATGCCGCAGCGGTTCCTAAGTGAGAGAGAGAGAGAGTGAGCGAGGGGGAGGACTTATAGATCCTTTTGTGGACCCGGAGCATGATGTCGGACTGGAGGCCGCCATGGGTGATGCTAGATCTGATATGCAAGGCCTTCTTCGGGATGGAGCCACGTGTAGATTTCCTCTAGTGGATCTTTACCAGGCGAGCTTTGTCGGAGAGGAGGTTACTCACGATTGTGTCGGTGGAGGGTTCCGTGCCTACAGCTGCTCAAGTCGGCCAGTTCATAAAGTTTGATGAGATTTCTTCTGGCCATGGTGATGATACCTCGGTAGCGGCGCCCCTACCCAGGAGCTGCCTGTGGCAGAACCTCCTAAATTATAGGACCCACGTCCACCTATCACTGTCCAACGACCTCTGACGACTATGCATATGTTCCTGGTAACTTAAGAAGACTGTCGGGTGTCATCGGGGAACCCCGAATCATCCATGATTTCCGAGCAGGATCACATTACAGAGTCATTGCAGTATTACAACATTTATTCAAACATATACATCAGAGTAAAAACAGCGGAAGTCTTACAATAACATAGTTTACAAACCATTTGTTTCAAACCATACAACTAAGTTTGGTAATTAATACAAAACGTAGTAGTGGAGTGGCATTATAATATAATACAAAACACACAATAAAACTGCCCTGCCCAAGAGCCACACATTTAGTTATCATCATCGCACTGAACAATAGTCATGCAGCACGATCCACAACAGATCTGCTCATGAGCCTCACCTGCAACAAGGGTCAACGAACCTTGAGTACAAAAGTACTCAACAAGACTTAACCGAAATAAAATTGATAAGACTCAGGAATGCAGGCTTAGGGATTCAAGGTATGGCTTTAGCAATAATCAAAGTTATTTTGCATAAAAGCTCTTTTAACAAAATTCTTTAGATCAACATATAAAATTTCATAAAGGTCATATACAAAGCTGACATGACCCGTATTGAGATCATGAAACTTCAGATCCAACACCTTCTCAAACCATTCTCAAGTTCTAGTTATTAATCTACGATGATGAACAGTGAGTTGAGTCTCCATAACCAAGGAGCAACGACGATTCGAACCGATTAAACCCAGCTGGGAATTCCAGACCACACGACATATGCAGGTCCCCGACCTACATATATCAACCTATCCTCAGGTCCTCTAAAATAAGAACGGGTCCGCACCACCCGAGAATACAGTACTCCACCAATCCAGCCCATTGCCACGTGGGTACATGCTATTCTCGCCATCTCTCCACTCCCAGTGCGCGAGTAGCCATTCTCATACTAGAATCACCAAGTTAAGGCTTATCGGAGTATGTGGTTAGTACTACAAAGTCTCACCTCATGCAATTCAACAACGGTACGGACCTTAATCGACACAGGTGGAAAGAAGCCGCTCACAAGACCTCCATGTCTTGTGGCTCTCACACACCGAGTCCGCCCGGTCTAGATTTATTACTTCACATTCTCATATTTCATGATAACATAAGTAACCAAAGATCCATTTAAAACTCGCAGGTGACAGGTAATCACCCGACTAAGCATAACTGGTCATTTACGAATAAAACAGGTAATCAAGGTAGATATGGAAAAACAAGGTTGGTAATGCACCAATTAGGTTTCCACTTGACTCCTAATCACTTAATGCAGTATATAAAAGCAAAAGCGAAATTAATTTGTAAAACACAAGGTAGGGTTGCATGCATCCGGGACTTGCCTTCGTTGACGGAAAAGTCCGGTTCTTGCGACGTTCCACAAGTATTCGATCCGACCTCAACAGACGGATTAACCTCTTCTGCAGCTTGATTAACTACCACGTGTTCACCTTCGTTCACTACACGTAGTAACAATGCCATGTTTAACATGATGCGGAATACGAAACATGATGCTTGATGATGGATGCAAAAGTTAACAACTGGAATACAACTTTCCTTCGCGGTACAGTTACAAGTCAAACTAACTACACTTTTTTCGTAACACTTACTTCAATTGCCAAGGATCATTACCAACTAATGACCCAAGGTCATCACTCAATCCAAAACTCAATCAAAACCTAAATCATTAAAGGTTACTATTTGCTTTTATGAATTAATTATTTAATTCAAAATTATGAAATAAATCAACTTGTTCCAATTGAGCTCAAAATTTTTTGTAAAGGTCCATCACATGATAACTAAGTGGAAAAACAATTTTCATAATTTTTGGATAATTAATTAAGCCTAGAAAATTCATGAAAACTCATTTATTAATTAATTGAGCAATTTTTATCACATTCAAAAATTACTGAAAAACATCATTTCATATTTTTCTTAAATAATATTCATCACATAGAGGTCACACAAAAATTTTCATAATTTTTGGAGCTCTAAATAAATCTACACAAAAATAACAAAAACAGACACTATTCATTCAATTCTGAAAAAGGAAAAATCATTTTGAAATCACCCGCTCACACAAACAACTCGGTAAGAACCAGGAGCTCACACAAACAACTCGGAAAGAATCAGGAGCTCACATAAACAACTCGGAAAGAACCAGGAGCTCACATAAACAACTCGGAAAGAACCAGGAGTTCACACAAACAACTCAGAAAGAAACAGGAGTTCACACAAACAACTCGAAAAGAACCAGGAGCTCACCCCGAACGCACTGGAGCATAAAGCTGGATCGGAAGAACAACGGATGAGTGGTTCGACGTGCACAGGAAGCACCAGTAGCTCACCCCGAACTCGATGGAGCAAAGAACGGGGCCAGAGAAGCAACAGTGAATTAGGTCAACGATCCGAGCAACCACGGCGGAACAAAACGTCGACGGTGGTGGTGCTCCGACGACTGTGGTGGACAAAACTATCAAGCAACAAGGTATTAAGCACCATGGCATCAAGGCAAAGCTGGAGGTACACTGAGCAAAAGCAACGGCTCACCGGAGAGCGCTGGCCACGACGGCGCAAGCACGACGGTGAGGTTGCCGGCCACGAGGAAGAAAGGCGCGCACAGCGGGTTCCCAGCGGAATCAGGCACCAAGACTCGGTTGGCTAGGTGCACAAGGAGTAGGCAGAGCTGGAACAAGCTTTGCCAAAATGGTAGAGGCACTACGGCGACGGCAAATGCACAACGGAGCAGCGGCGATGGCGACTGGAAAACAGAGGAGGAGAGTGGCGAAAAACGGCGACGGTGAAGTCCTTATAGAGTGGCTCAGAAGCAAGGAGAAGCCACGCAGGAGCCTTTCCCATGCCAGCGTGAAGCCAAGGGCGGCCACCGTCGCGTCGGGAAGCAGAAGGAAGATCGCAGACGGTGAGTTGGCTTCCGCGGTTACTGTTCACCAAAATTACCAAACTGCCATTTGATTTAAAAATCCAAATTACTCCCAAATTTATGTAACAACTCAAAAATCTCCAAAAATAAAAGTTGTTCAAAACTTAAAGTTCTACAACTTTTCTTTTATAACCACCCCCTAATTCGGTCTACATTTTGAAATGCAAATTTGAATTCAAAAAGGGAACATTTAAAGAATCTCACCTTTTCAAATTACTTCAAATTTTTCATAACAACTTTGAAATATCCAAAAACAAACTTTGTACAACTCAACAAGCTCTACACTTTTGCTTTTAGGCTCAACCCCAAAATATACTTAGATTTTGAAATGGGTTTTTAGGGTAGAATTTAAATACTGAAAATCAGAGTTTTCGGAAATTCAATTCAATACAAAGAATTTTAACTCAATTCAAGCCATACAAGTCAACACATGTAACATAAAGGTAAACTTGTTTTAGTGTATGCATATCAAAGTTCTTAGTATGACCAAATACTTTGCAATGCATATGATGACATGGCAGTTTTAGTATTTATAACACCCGGGGTGTTACACTGCCTCGACTGCATGAGAAGGTCAGGAGCTCCATGTTCTTCTACTGAGCATCTATAGGTGCGATGCCCTAGAGGTATCCATTGTGTTTGCTGAAGTCAAAGGAGCCGAGCCGAGCGGGTCCCTTGTGGTTGCGTCCAGTTTCTTCTTTGTCTTCTGGGCGATGTCGTTGAGCGGCCGTAGTACTATTTGTAGCATTAGAGAATGTAATAGTTAAGTTTGTGGGTGAGTCCCCATGTGAACAGTTTTCTATATCAATGAATACATATGTGCTGCCCTTGCGACAGAACCACAATATTCATTCCTTGTGTTTATCTTAGCATAACTTTTGTTTTTATCCTTTCCTTCTTTGTACCTGCCTGTTTGTCCTGTAGGGTGCGACCTTGGGAGCTCGGGGTGTGGCCCGCGAGGCTTGGCTGTTCGTACCCGTAGGGAAAGGCGGGGTGCGTCTGGTTGGGAGTAAGAACAGAGTTACGTAAGGTAATCAGAGGAATAGAATGTGTTTCCGTTTGGGGACAAAGTTGTTTTATCGTGTGATAGTAAAAAAGAAAGAGGTAATATTCAATATTGTACCCTTATGGCGAGGTAATATTCAATATTGTACCCTTATGGAGCCCCCTGAGCGACCCAGGCTAAAAGTGTTTCGGGCAGGGGTGCTCTTATGGGAGGATGTTTTAACTAAAAAGCAGTTTAGACCAAATTTAGGGGAAAAACGACGTAGCTGTTCAATGTTCCAGGTATTGTTGAGAATGTTGCCGTTGTTGTCCTCCAGTCGGTAGGTGCCCGGTCGGATTACTTTGGCTACCATATAGGGTCCTTCCCATGGTGGAGAGAGCTTGTGTTCTTCCTTCGTTGATTGGGTCCTCCGGAGTACGAGATCGTCGACTTCGAGTATCCTTCCTCTGATCTTCCTTTCATGGTACCTACAGAGGGTTTGTTGGTAGCGGGCGGAGCGGATGACGGTCATCTTAGGGCTTCTTCGAGCAGGTCGACTGCATCTTGTTGAGCCTCCGTGGCTCGGTCGCGGTCGAAAGCCTTCACTCTTGGTGCGCTGTGGTCGAGGTCGGAGGGCAATACTGCCTCGGCTCTGTAAGCTAGGAAGAAAGGTGTGAATCCCATGGATCGATTCGGGGTGGTCCTTAGGCTCCAAAGGATTGCTAGGACCTCGGCAACCCATCGCCTGGCGTACTTGTTGAGTCGGTCGAAGATGCGTGACTTGAGTCCTTGGAGGACCATGCCATTGGCACGCTCGACTTGACCGTTGGTGCGTGGGTGTCCAACCAAGGCCCAGTCGATTCTGATGCCATACCCATCACTAAAGTCCAGGAACTTCTTCTCGGTGAAGTTAGTCCCGTGGTCAGTGATGATGCAGTTGGGAATGCCGAACCGCTAGATGATGTGGAGGAAGAATTTGACCGCTTCTTCCGAGCAGATGTTGGTGACGGGCTTGGCCTCTATCCACTTGGTAAACTTGTCGACTGCTACAAGTAGGTGAGTGAAGCCACCTGGGCCCTTCTTGAGGGGTCCCACCATGTCGAGACCCCAGGCCGCGAATGGCCAGGTGATTGGGATGGTTTGGAGCTCCTGCGTCGGTAAATGGGTTTGCCGAGTGTAGAACTAGCATCCTTCGCACCTGCAGACGACCTCCTCTGCATCTCGTAGCGCGGTGGGCCACTAAAATCCTTAGTGAAAGGTTTTTCTGACTAGAGACCTTGGGGCCGCGTGATGTTTGTAGATCCTAGCATGGACCTCGAGGAGGATCTGCTTCCCCTGGCTGGTGGGGACACACTTCATGAGTACCCCTGACGGACTCTATTTGTAGTGTTCATTACTGAGCATGACGAAGGTCTTGGTGCATCGAGCGATTCATCGGGCTTCAGTCCTTTCAGGTAGAACCTCCTCGAGGAGGTAGGTGAGTAGCAGTACTCGCCAGTCGGTTTGATCGAGTGCTAGTACGGCGACGTTCGCGGGTGACGTAGAGGTACTAGGGTCGGAGCCCCCAGGTGCTGGCTGGGCGCCAGGGTGTGTCTGGGTCGAACCTTCTAGGATGCGGGCGGATGGCTTGTAGATGTCGTTGATGAAGACCCCGCTTGGGGATGGATCCCGCCTGGCGGCCAGTTTCACAAGGAAATCGAAGACATCATTGTCCCTTCTAGGGACGTGATGCAGTTCGATCCCCTAGAATTTGTCCTCAAGCTTGCGCACCTCTTGGCAGTATGCCGTCATGAGGGGGCTTTTGTAGGAGGACTCCTTCATGACCTGATCAACGACTAGTTCCGAGTCGCCGTGGACGTAGAGTCGCGTAGCACCGGGCTCGATGACAACGCGGAGTCCATTGATAAGGGCCTTGTATTTCGTGGCATTGTTTGAAGCTGAGAAGTGGAGGCGGATGGCGTAGTGGAGCCTACTCCCATCCAGGGAGATCAGAACCACTCCGGCCCCCGAGCCGGGCGCCATTATGGACCCATCGAAGTACATTGTCCAGTACTCATGAGTGACGTCCGGGGTCGATAGCTGGACCTCTGTCCATTCAGTGACAAAATCCGTGAGAGCCTAAGACTTAATAGCGGTGCGGGGGGTATATCTAATGTCATGGCCCATGAGTTCAAGTGCCCACTTGGAGATTCGTCCCACGGTGTCGCGGTTGCGGATGATGTCTCCGAGCGGGTACAAAGTGATGACTGTGACTTCGTGGTCAGTGAAGTAGTGTAGGAGCTTCCTGGTCACCATTAGTACGGCGTATAGGAGTTTCTGCACCTGGGGGTACCGGACCTTGGGGTCGGTAAGTACTTCTCCGATGAAGTATATGGGTCGCTGTACCTTGAGCTGGTGTCCCGGTTCCTCCCTCTCGACGACCAGGGCGGCGCTCACCACATGGTTACTTGCCACGACATAAAGGAGGAGGGGTTCTCCCTATTCAGGAGCGACGAGGATTGGGGACAATGTCAGGGATGTTTTGAGGCTTTCGAGAGCCTGTCGGGCTTCCTCAGTCCAGACGAAGGCATCTGTCTTTTTGAGGAGCTTATAGAGTGGCATCCCCTGTTCGCCGAGCCAGGAGATGAAGCGGCTTAGGGTAGCCAGGTAGCCATTGAGCCATTGCACACCCTTGACATTGCGTATGGGACCCATGTTGGAGATGGCTGTGATCTTTTCAGGGTTGGCCTCGATGCCGCACTTGGATATGATGTACCCGAGCAGCTTCCCCTTCGGAACCCCAAAAACACATTTTTTGGGATTCAGCTTGATGTTGAACCTTCGGAGGCTCGCGAACATCGCGACCAAGTTTGCGATTAGATCGCATGCTCGAGCTATTTTGACCACTATGTCATCAACATAGACGGCGATTGTCGGTTTTGGCCATTCAGCCTGATCAGGCAGATCGGGTGGGTCGATTTGGTCAGCGAAGCATTGCTGCATGCACCTTTGGCAGGTGGCGCCTGTGTTCTTCAAGCCAAAAGGCATGGTCACATAGTAGTACGAACCATACGGGGTGATGAATGAGGTTGTGAGTTGATCGGACTCTTTCATCGCGATCTGGTGATAGCCTGAGTAGGCATCCAGAAAGGAGAGGATCTTGCAACCTGAGGTGGAGTTGATTATCTGGTCTATGCGCGCAAGGGAAAGTGATCCTTTGGACACGCCTTGTTGAGTCCGTTATAACCAACGCACATTCTCCACTTCCTGGTCTTTTTTCTGACAAGGACGGGATTGGCGAGCCAGTCAGAGTGGAAAACCTCCCTGATGAATCCGGATGCCAGGAGCTTGGCTATCTCTTCGCCTATGGCCCTACGCCTCTCATCGTCGAAACGACATAGGCGTTGCTTGGCAGGCTTTGAGCCCGGGATAAGGCGTAGTGCGTGCTTGGCGACCTCCCGTGGTATCCCCAGCATGTCGGAAGGCTACCACACGAAGACATCACGATTGTCACGCAGGAAGTCGACGAGCTCGCATTCCTATTTGGCCAGGAGCTGGGTCCCAATTTGCACCATTTTGGCTGGGTTGGTGGGGTCGACACCCACCGCCTTGGTTTCCTTGAGCAGGCGGAAGGCCATCAAGGAGGCCAGTTTGTTACAGTCTAGGACTGCTGGGGTTGATGACTCCCCGTGCTATGGGAGCTCGGATGAGTTGACGACTGCGGTGGCGACCTCGTAGTGCTCACGGCCACACGCGAAGGCATGCTAGAAGGCGCTACTCACGGTGATGACGTCGTTTGGTCCCGGCATCGTTAGCTTGAGGTAGGTGTAGTTGGGGATTGCCATGAATCTTGCATAGCATGGCCACCCCAAGATGGCGTGGTAGGACCCTGGAAAGTCCACCACTTCGAAGGTGAGGACCTCCGAGCGGAAGTTGGCCTAGCTACCGAACATGATGGGCAGATCGATCTATTTGAGCAGGTATGCCTGCGCTCCTAGGATTACCCCGTGGAAGGGGGAGCCCGTCAGGTGGAGCTCCGATCGGGGGATGCGCATGGCATCGAGGGTGTCGATGTACAGGATGTTGAGGCCGCTGCCCCCATCCATCAGCACCTTGGTGAGGCGCTTCTTGCGGACGATGGGGTCGATGATGAGAGGGTAGCGTCCCGGTCTTGCGACGTAGGAGGGATGGTCCCTCTGATCAAAGGTGATCGGGGATTCCAACTAGCTGAGGAAGGAGGGGATGGCCGTCTCGGTGGCGCATGCCTCCCTATAGCATACCTTATGCTGGCGTTTAGTCCAGATGGCGTCGGACCTGCCGAAGATCATGATGCACTCCTTAGGTTCGGGGAAACCATCTCTTTCCTTGCCTATCGTGCCTCCCTTCTTAGCTGCCGGCTCCATGCCATCTCCCTCCTTTGACCCGCCGGCCTATCGGAGGAAACATTTGAGGAGCTCGCACTCCTTGTAGAGGTGTTTGACGGGGTAGGCGTGGTTGGTGCACGGTCCATCCATGAGTTTGTTGAAGTGGTCAGGCAGTCCCTGTTGGGGTTGCCTGGGTGTGCGATCAGCCACGGCGACCAGCGCGGTGTTGTCCGACCGGCGCCGATCCTTCTTATTCTTCTTGCCCCTCTGAGTGGAGGGGCCTTCGTCTAGATCCGCGTGCTTGGGCTTGCCTTTGTCCCAGCCTCTGTTGAAGACCGCTCCGACCGCCTCCTCGCCAGAGGCGTGGTTGGTGGCAACATCGAGCAGATCGTGGGTGGTACGGGGTTTTAGGCAGCCAAGCTTGTGGATCAGGGACTCGTAGTTTGTCCAGGAGAGGAATGCGCTGATGATGTCTATGTCGATGACATCAGGGAGGGAGTTGCATTGTTGAGAAAAACTACGGATGTAATCCCGCAGTGACTCGTTGGGCTCCTGCTGGCAGCTCTTGAGGTCCCAGGAGTTTCCTGGGTGGATGTACGTCCCCTGGAAATTCCTGATGAAGACCCTCTTGAGGTCCGCCCAGTCGCAGATGCTGTCGTGTGGAAGGAATTCAAGCCATGCCCGAACACATTCCCCCACGCAAATGGGAAGATATTGGATGATGAAATAGTCATCATCCACTCCTCCGGCTCAACAGGCGAGCCAGAAGCCTTCGAGCCAAATGCCTAGGTTTGTCTCCCCAGTGTATTTGGTGATATTGGAGGGAGGCCGGAAACACTGTGGAAATGGTGCTCTCCAGATACACCGGCTGAAGGCCTGTGGCCCCGGACCCTCAGGGCTGGGGCTTCGGTCGTTCAGTCGGCGACCACGCCTAGGGCGTGTTTCACCGCTTCCCTCGATGGTTTGGTCAGGATCCGTGTCACCTACTGCCATACGGCGAACATCATTATCATGTCAGGCCCGATGCCAGTTGCTGATGGTGCTACGAGCGTCCTTATGCCGATCGGGCTGCTCGCGTACCGGCGGTCGGTGTGGAGCAGGCACCCGGTCGGACCGTGGCGCGGCTGCCGCACCTCAAGCCGAGCCTGTCGGCTACAGCGGCGAGCAAATGGAGCGATCTGGCTAGCGTGTTCCTGTCCCCATGGTGGGGAGTGAGGGCGCGGGTTAGAGTCGTGATGTGGAGCTTTCCGCCTATTGGACGGTGGCGGCCTCTACTAGAACCTGGAGGTTCCGGTAGACTGCCCGCTCCTGGGGGTCGATGGGCTCGGGAACACTGCGCAGAAGCATTGTGGGACATCGTTCCCCTCGTTCATGATGTCGTGTTGGACCTGGCGAGCGTGACCCCGGGGGCCACCCGCCGGGCCATGCGCATGGGGCGCAACATGCCGCACCGACTGTGCCGGCACAGGTGGCTACTGGTTCTACCGCCGTTGTCATAATTCCTTGGCGTGCGCTTGCACAGACGTGAGGGCCTCCGCGCGTGGGTCCAGAGGGGTGTGAGTTTGCACAGACTCCACAACCACCGGCGGCTGTCCTGGACCGTCTGCCATAGCGCACTCCCGGGACAGACGGTGGTGGGGCACCACATCATCGATGCTGGAACTGTCGCTCTCGCCCTCATTATCCGGGAGTTCATGGGAAACGACAGGAGCGAAGCCTGCCATTCCTACGAATTTGGACGTGAGTGGGGATGGTGCCAGCGCCCTTCGGAGCCCCTGAGCATAAGCATCCACGGAGGACACGAGGCCGTAGGGGAACCGTCTATACGGTGTTTGTGGTGTAGTCGGTGTAGTCCCTCCGGGTGATCAGTGGGAGATAGTAAATAAAGGGCGAATAAAAGTATGCGCATTACTTATAGTGGGGTTTGAGCAGAGAGTTTGCTTGGAATGAAGCGCAGGTGCCACGCCGTCGAAGTCACGTGTCCCGGAGTCGATGGAGGACGTCTCTTTGACGGGTGCTGGGTCACGAGTCTCCTCGGGGAGGTGGAGTACGCCGAGCCGGTCGGCGACGAAGTCCAGGCTTCCGAAGAGGAAGGCCTAGGATGGCTCAAAAATGGGTGGAACCCGCATCCCAGCAGGCGAGGGTATGGGAGATTCCAGCGAGCCGGAGCGAATTGTATCTCCCGAGCCCGCCACGGCGGAGGTGGCGGAAAAATGGGCCATCCGATGCCAAAAAGTGTTGAACGTACAACGTCTTCCCCACGGACAGCGCCAACTATCGGTACAAAAACTGACCAACTAGTGAATATATGTAGTTTTGCTGTACGTTGTGATTGGAGGTGGCCTAGCACTCAATGACACAAGATTTATACTGGTTCAGGCAACGCGCCCTACGTCTAGTTTGGGTCGGTCGGTGACTTTATTCCTGAGTCCAGGTGCTCAAAGTCTGTAGTGGGGTTACAAATGAGAAGGAGAAAGATGGGGGCTACCAGAGGCCTGGTCGGCTCCGGTCGGAAGGGCCGAGAGCGACGGGAACTCCGCTATGAGCTAAGTGTTCAAGCGTGTGCTTGAGGTCCGAACCTAGCGGTTCTATGGTTGTGAGCTATTGGACTAATGAATCTAAAGGAGCTAAGCTTGGATGAATCTGTCTCCCCTCCTGTTGGAGGGGGTGCATCCCCTTTTATAGATGAAGGGGATGGTTTTACAGGTGAGAAGGAGAGGGTACGGATGCTTTTAAGCCTTGTTGCCTACGTCGATGAGAATTGGATAATGGTAGGCGCCCATAACACTACTGATGTCACTGTAGAATGTCAGGTGCACATGGGAGATTGCGGTGTCTTCTTCAGGAAGGGTTGACGTCGATACCTGCAAAAGACTGCTTCCTAGAGGCATGCGAGGAGTCTCACCATGTTTATCGGGTATGGTGAATCTCGACGCCTACAACACTATTGATGCCTAGAGGCATGTGAGGGGCTTTCTGCCATACAGGAGTCCAACGGCGCCTATAATACTATAGGGATAAATGTCGGCGCCTACAATACTGTTTGTGTCAGGGTGGTTGTGGAACATTGTTCCCGTAGGTGTATAGGGTATGGTCCCTGTACCATGGTTTGACTCGCGTGCTGCCTTCTCCGTTCGTCCCTGGTCCCTTCCGAGCGGGCGTCCTCAGTCGGATGGCCCTAGTTGGCTTCGGTTGTGCCAGTCGGAGAAGAGCGGCGAGCAGGGTTCTTACGTACCCCGGTCGGAGAGACGCAGGGTCAGAGTCGAAAGTAGGGCTCGGGGCAGGCCTTCTGATCGGAGAGGCCGTCCGGAGGCGGGTGCAGTCTGAATCGAGCGCTCTGGTCAGATAGGTGGGCCGAAGTAGCTGACGAGCGAGCGTTGCTCTTCTTGGGCCAGGCCTTTCGGTCGGTTGCTGGCCCGCCCCTTTGCCCTATTGTTTTTAGACTCTCGGGTCAAGCCTTGGCATGGAAGCCGGTCCCCGAGGGACCTCGGGTTTATGAACCCGACAATATCTTTTAATGTTTATTGCATATACCATTAGTCAAGTTACAAGATCATGGCTTTGGTTGAGCACTAGCAAAGCTACCCAATGCATATCCCAAAGGAGTCAAGGTACAAGTACAAAATACTAGGAAATCCTTAGTGGCAGTCAAGGTAGACACATGCAATATGAATTAAGTGATTAAAGGTGTATAGGACAATAAGGAAGATCCCATGCTATACTTGCCTTAAACTTAGATCCTTCTTCTAGTCCAAACCTTCAAAGATCTACTTCTTGATTCACCATGTATAGCTCACCGACTGGTCATGATCATAGAGCACCACACAAACATCCATGCAATCATACATGAATGAAACAATAGATCTAAATTAGAATAGTACACCAATCATAGAAAAATAAGTAAAAGAGTTTGAAACACAATTCTACGCATCGCTACGAACACACAGACGCGAGAGGCACTCTAATCGGAGCTATGACTGAAAAGATACAACTACCGAGAGATTCGCTTAATACGTGGAAAAGAAAACTACAGGCTTCATTTATTTTAACTATATAAATTCATATATATAAGATATTTTATAAATATTATAAATTGAATTAAGTCAAATTTAGATTTGAATTATAAAACTAAAGTAAAACAAATCATATTTTATTTACAAAACCCAGTTGCATAATTATAAATCAAGATATGATTTAAACCATGAAATTTCAGAAATAGTAATATGGTAAACAATGTTACTAACATGTAGATCTCATTGCAATGAACCTAGCACAACTTAAACGGGTCAATTCGGAGCTAAAACGTAAAAGATATGAATTAAATAAGATTTTCTTTAATAAAATAATAGATTAAATCTAACCTCGAATTTTAAGAGTTGAAAAAAATATCTAATAGTGGTATAAACATGTAGACAACATAAATACGAACCTAACGCAAGTTGAACGGGTCAAATCAGAGTTAAAACGAAGAAGTTATGGCTAAAACAACATCAGTGGCAAATCTGTAAATAAGTGAAAACGTATTTTGGATCTAAACCGAAACAAAGTACGCTTTCAAAAGAAGAAAACAGAATCAAGAAAGTTGTTTTGGACTGCGGGTTCTATAATTGAAAAAGGGAGGGGTTCTTTTGAAATTTTACCACGTGAAGGGGTATCGGCCATCCACATCCGTTGAATCTGAGATGGATGGTGGAGATTAGATCGGGCGGATGAGAGGGAAAGCTGGCCACCGAAACAGTGGCAAACGGTGGTGATTTGGCCGGCGTTTGGCGATTGCTCGCCGGCACAATTGGGGAAAACGCCTACGGGCTCAATTAGGCTCGGATTTTGGCACGGGAGCTAGAGAGGGCTAAGGCGAACTCGACTAGACGATATGTTGCAACTATTGGTGAGCAGAGCTAGCTAGCAGCCTGCCATGCACGGCGGTGGAGCAACGACGTAGCGTTGCAAGGTGACTTAGAGCGAGGGAGAGGGCGTCAAGGGGTTATGCGGGTTCAAGAAGTTCACGTGAAGCTCTGGTTGATACTTACCGTGGCAGAGGGGCGTTTAATCGGCTCGGCGATGTCAGCTCTTCTCGACGGAAATTGGAGGGGCGACGCTAGGCTAGATGGCTGCGGGCTCTTTGGCGAGGCGGAAGCTGCGGCGCTGGAGGGTGGAGTTGGGAGGCGACACAGCTCGACCGGCTATTTATGAGCCAGGCAGCCTTAGGGCGCAAGCTACCGAGGGGGAGGCGCAATGGAGAAGGACACGGTAATGGAGAAGGAGTCTGTGTCGGATACGAGCTAGAAGATAGAGCTGATAGGTGGGCCCGGCCGGTCGGCGACAGAGGAAGAGGAGAAGGAAAACGGTGGCTTCCGTGCTGGGCCGGGTGAGTGGGCCTGCTGCGGCAGAGCTGCTGGGCCAAATGCGGGGGGAGGAGGAGTTAGGCCTGCGCGCGCGGCTAGGCTGCGGGAAGGGGGGCTGAGGGAGAACTGGGCCGAGGAAAGAAAGAAAAGAAGAAGCAGGCCTTTGGGCCTAATAAGAGAAAGGGAGAATTTTAATTCCTTTGCAATTTCTTTTCCTATTTCAAAACCTCATTCATATATGATCCGAATCAAGTTCAAATAAAGTTTCGAATATACTTTTCAATTCAAATAAAAGTAAGCAAATTTTAGTAAGTTTTCAAAAATAATTTTTACAACTTTTCAAATTCTTTTATTTTCTAATTTTCTTTTCTTTTACTCCAAAGCCATTTTTAATTTCATTTGCAAATGCAATTTAAACCATTTTAAATTCTCAATCAAAACCACTCAACCCAAATAAATCAAATGCATGGACATGTATGCTCAAATATGTTGCTAAACCTTATGATGAATTTTAATTAAATGAAATTTTTTCCTTTTCGTATATTTCATGAGCGCAAAATTCCAAATTAAACCATTTTAAACCTATTTTCAAAAGAGGCAAATTTTGGGGTGTTACAATTCTACCCCCCCCCCCTTAAGATGAATCTCGTCCCTGAGATTCGGAAGACGTCAACTAGGAGATAGAGATACTCCGTTTTTGCAGTCTTGTTTACTTCCTCATGTAGCTCCATCCTCTTGATAAGGATTCCACTTTACTTTGCATATCTGTGAATCTTACTCCAAGTAACTTGTCAAACTAATTCCAAGATTATGATAGATACCTTGAAAAATTCCTAGGTAACTCCAATTACTAGGCCACCTTTCCTTTTTAGTCCGTAATATCAATTCCTTTTTCTTAAAATATTCACCTTCTAACAAAACCTTACGAATCTCTTGGTCAAAAGGAGAATTTACCATCATTCTTCAAAACATTATTGATTCCGATTAAGTAGCTCAAACTTGGAATATAATTCTTAGTCCTTGGTGTCACCCGAACCTTCTTAGCATGACTCTCTGTTGCTAAGGGCATCGGTCGTGACTTTTACTTCTCTAGGTGTTAGCACTTTTCCAAGTCATAATCAATTTCATTCCAATGAGGATATCATAAGCTCAAGACCAACTTAGTGAAGATGTCCTGTAGACTCTTATAATCCTTCTATATGTCACTTTTACTTCCAAAAAGATGGCACTTCCATGCTTTACAATAGATAACTACAGATGCATGTTAGGTAGTTTAACTCACGTTTCCTTAGTTGACTTGATGAACAAGGTATTACATTTTCGTTCTTACATAGGGACACATCCCACACCTTGACAAGGTGCATCCGTGTAGATATGAAGCTCTCGTCCGGATCTGGCAAAGCTAATACTTAGGTTTTACTTCAACCTCTTCTTGGACTCCTTCAAACACTTAGCTGATGTTTTTTATCCAAACTAACTTGAAAAATTCTCCAGTAGCTCTATCCAAAACCTCCTTGGAACCTTTAATCAAAACTCATTGAGACTCTGAGTTTCCCTCACATCTTTGGGTACCACCACGCTTCCGCTGCGCAATCTAGAACGTAGGACACTTGATCTTGCAAATTCTTCAACTTGGCTACCCCCTTAAGAAAAGATAAACTAGGGGACACCAAACATAGCTTGCACATTCTTCTAGATGAGATAACTAGTGTCAGGATGTTCTGACATCCCAATAATACTCTTGTGTATGGGCAAGAACAAGAAATCTAAAGTTCCTCACGAGTAGAAAAACAGCAGCATAGTAAAATAGCTGTAACTCTCATTCTGTTAATCCAATGATATTATAGCTTATACCGTTGGAAAGCTTATCAAATTATCCACAACGTTCTTATAGAACACTTATCCAAATTCTGCAGTTTATGTGGTCAAAAACAGTGCACAACAGAAACTATTCTAGGTTCCAAACAGCACAAATGCATCGCCTTGTGATTTTCGTATCTCCATAACCGAAGTAGCTATCCAGCTTATTCTTGCGCTCAGACAAAGATATTGAAGTCTACTATTGTCCAGAATTTTCTCATGATTTTTGGTCATCTAAGATTAGAGATATAAGCCAAAGAGTGTAGACTACTCTAAAAAGACATGATAGGGAAAACAGAAGAAAACCATAACCCAACTATTTATGGCACTGATCCTTATACCTTAGGCCTATAAACTAAATGAAATTATGGGAAAACCCAACAAGATCATTGCAATCATTACAAAGATTCAAAACAATCATAAGCACAATGATAATTCAACAAACAATAAAGGTGCATAATTCAATCATTGATTCAACTTGCGGAACTATCGTCCTCATTATGCTAGGGGTAATAATCCTAAGACTTATCTTCAGATTATGCAAGAAGGGGTTGAGGGATAGTTCTAAAAGCTTATCAAATCAAGGGGTGAAGATGAGAATAAAGACTTTAAAATAAGCACCAAGGTAGAGATAAATAGCAAGGGTAGAGACATAGTAGAGAAGAAAATATCAAGGTTCATAGAGCAAAGGTTTTTGTAGCAACATCTAAACCTTAAAACGACCAGTTTCTACTAGGCTTGTGTCCTACAGTCAGCATTGCTCTGATACCACTTTGTAGCACCCAGTTTGAAGGACATAACCAAATACACACCATATGTGAGCCCAGGAAGTCAAATCTCACATATAGCTACAAATAAGGGTAATATGAAAAGACAATGCTTAAATACATAGCGTATTAGTATAAAGATTATAACCTTAGAGTATAGACAGCAGAAAGACAACTCCGATCATCAGATGAATACTCTAAATCCATAGGGATAACTGACTGGTTGATCACAAGCCTAACTCCTCCAGACTAGCAATCTGGTACCCATCCGGGATTTTTATCCAAATAATTGAAAAAGAAAGCAAGCATAAGTACATGTCGTACTCAACAAATATAACATGGGGTTCATGAGGCTCAAAAAGCTGGCACTGGTTTACTGTGATTAACTTTCAATGAGTCATCTTTTAGCAATTGAGTAGCAACAAGTTTATCCACAAGCCCCCATAAACACATGATCAGGTAAACATGAATAATGAATAGCATAAACAGTAATCATTAATGAGCATCTTTATTAATAGTATCACCAGTGTTCATCATCATTAACCATTGGTTATCATCTATTACATAAATGTTCCAAGGCCGCTCATGACTATGAGCACGGCTGATATACCAGTTTTACACTCTGTAGAGGTTGTACACTTTCTCTGTGAGTCATGATTTACCCTTTTGTCCGAGGTAGCTAATCTCTTGACCCACTTCCAAGGAAGGTCGGCACGGTTCACTATGAAGCCTTTCAAAGGTTCGTCTAACAAGTTATGGCCATTAGATTCACTCGACAAACAGATGTAGAACCCCCCTTCCCGATGGCACAATGATGCGCAGCCTATACTCAAGGGGACAGAGGCCGCACTATACCTGATTCGTCAAGCCATTCTTGCGCCAATATAGGTAACCACTAACAAGCTAGAAAAGGTCCTCATACTGAGCTAAAGCCAGAGCCATGTAGCCCTCATAGCTGTATTGTAAGTCCTGGATGATCACTTACAGATAAGTCCTTAGGGAGAGGAATCTAGGGTAGCGCTAGGCTTGATGACTGTGGGCACTTTGGCGAGGCAGAAGCTGCGGCGCTAGAGGGCGGAGTAGGGAGGCGGCGTGGCTCGACCGGCTATTTATGAGCCAGGCAGCCTTAGGGCGCACGGTACCGAGGGGGAGGCGCAATGGAGAAGGACATGGTAATGGCAAAGGAGTCCATGCCGGTTATGAGCTAGAAGATAGAGCTGACAGGTGGGCCTGGCCGATCGGCGACAGAGGAAGAGGAGAAGGAAAACGGCGGCTTCCGCGCTGGGCCGGGTGTGTGGGCCTACTATGGCAGAGTTGCTGGGCCAAATGCGGGGGGGGGGGAGGAGGAGCTGGTCCTGCTCGCGTGGCTGGGCTATGGGAAGCGGGGCTGAGGGAGAACTAGGCCGTGGAAAGAAAGAAAAGAAGAAGCAAGCCTTCGGGCCTAATAAGTGAAAGGGAGAATTTTAATTCCTTTGCAATTTCTTTTCCTATTTCAAAACCTCATTCAAGTATGATCCGAATCAAGTTCAAATAAAGTTTTGAATATACTTTTCAATTCAAATAAAAGTAAGCAAATTTTATTAAGTTTTCAAAAATAATTTTTACAACTTTTCAAATTCTTTTATTTTTTAATTTTCTTTTCTTTTACTTCAAAGCCATTTTTAATTTCATTTGCAAAAGCAATTTAAACATTTTAAATTCTCAATCAAAATCACTCAACCCAAATAAATCAAATGCAAGGACATGTATGCTCAAATATGTTGCTAAACCTTATGATGAATTTTAATTAAATAATTTTTTTCCTTTTCTTATATTTCATGAGCCCAAAATTCCAAATTAAACCATTTTAAACCTATTATCAAAAGAGGCAAATTTTGGGGTGTTAATAGATGTTCGTGGCATCATCCCTACTTAATTCGAGGTTGTCTTTGACAACCTTGTTTTATCTTCCTTTGATCTTCATGGTCTATTTCTTTGACTCTTAATTAATTGTGTTTACTTTCAGTTTGCCTATTGAATTCGGACTGTACCCTCCACTTAGGCGGTGGTCTGGCAGTGCTACGACAGTGTCGAGGAAGATGAGAGCATCGACATGGCATGGACAACGTCGGGTGGTGTCGAGGAAGACGCGGGCGTCAGGCCTCGGATGGTGGCGCAGGGGGGTGGCACGGCGGCACTGGTAGTGGCACGGCGGCGTGGAGCAATGTAGTGTGGAGGACTGCGGGGTGGGGCACGGCGTCGGGTGTCTTCCTCGCTGGGGACCACCGGGCGCACTGTGAAGAACGGCCGCCAACATGGAGGAAGAGGAGGGCATGAGCACAGCGGGTGGAGGCAGTGCTTCGCCGGTGTGGAGGAAGAGAGTGGTGCGGGCGTTCGAAAGAGGGTGAAAAATTTCACCAGCGCATGCTCTGGTTACATATACGATGACACATCAATGCTGGTTGTAGCCTAGAACCGGCAGTGATGAGCTACAACACTATCGGTTTCGCTTAGACTTTATGTATTGTTAGTATCAGGTTCCTTACGAACTCATACTTCTAGTGCAGCGGTTAAGGCACCACACTCTGTACCCCGAGGCCTAGGTTCAAACCCTATGTAGCGTAGGCGGGCCAAACTTTTTGATTGATTTTTCAATCACCTAACTGCACTCTAAATAAATAAAAGAAAATAAAAAACAAACCCTAATGCAATTACTATCCTATCGCAATGGTTAAGTCTATACACTTTGGAGCCTGAGACCTGGGTTTGAACCCCAGGCGAGCCAATTTTTTTTTAATTTTGTTTTATTTTTGAATATAAATTTACTACACTATATCTAAATAAAAAAAGTTAAAAACTATAGCTAACGCAAGTACTATCAAAGCGTAGTGGTTAAGTCCCGCTACTCTGGACCCTGAGACCCACGCTCGAACCCGAGACTATTTACATTTTTTTTGAATTTTTTTAAAATATGCGTTTCACTGTCCGTTTTCAAAATGAAACCGACAGTGGTAGTTGTCATCACTGTCGGTTTCTGACCATCATGCATTTATATTCCTATTGCACCTATGTCCAAATGGCTTGAATTTTTTATGTAACCATGTGCATCCAAATTATGGCCCCACACAAGATTTTAGGTTTTTCTGATCATTTTCTTTATTTTTATATTTTTTTTGTGCTAGAGAAGACAAAAGAGGCCCAATTACATGTTGGACACAAGAATTTTGCATCCACCTCGACCAAAAATTGGTCCCTTGGGCACATCATACCATGTGAAAAAGTTTGGCACCATTCTGGATCGTTTCAAGGGTAGGCGCAGTTCAACCTCTAAGTAATTGGTGACGTCGCGCGGAAATTCAATTAAACAGCAGAAAGTACTAAACCATCTTAGAAAAAGTTTGAGACCAATATGACACCAGAATGCATATAAACCATAGAAACATTAGGAACCTAGGTGTTTAGTCATTGTAGCATGAGACGGCTTCTATAGGTTTGTGAAGCAGGTATGTACCGCCTATGTGTCAAATGGCTTGAAATTTTTTTGCAAGCATGCACACCCAAATTATGACCCCACACAATGTAACACCTCTTGTGTTACGATCTTGCTTAGTACTTAGATTAAGGCCTAAAAGAAATTAACAAAACAAGCTTTTGGATGTTAAAAAATTTAAAACTCACAAGAAAGGACAATTAAATTGTAGATCTCATTTCTATGAGAAGAGAAGCGAACGGGATATTGCGAGTTAGTTCAATTAATGTGTAAACATGCTTATGAAATTCTAATAAGAAAATAGGATAAGTTGTTTTAGATGTTCGACATGAAAAATGATTTCTGTAAATAAAAATGTGATATAGCTTATAATTAGAAACTGCCATTTTTGAAGAATTTTAATGTGCAAAATACTTAAAATAGTGCTTGAATATTTTGTTCCCACGAGTTGGCACGAAGTATGGACTAGGTCATGACATGTTGTCTAGTTGAAATTGACAAAGTTCTGACCTTTTAAAAAAATCAATCAAAGGTGTTGATGGTTGTTTAGTTCAAGCGGGACTTCTGTCCTTTCTAAGTCTGTAATGATAATCGACGATGCCATTTCGACATTTAAATTTCAACAAAAATGATTAAGAATTTTTTATATGTTGGAGCACTTTTGGTTGTCCCTAGGTGAGCATAGTGTAGGTTATAATCACGTTAGTTGTTGCAATACGCTCGCATAAATTGTTCGAACTTCACTAAGAGCGCGCTGCGAATTACAATCTGGTGCTCGTTCACGAACCAGCGTTCAGCGCTCACTCTTAGCTGCTCATCTCACCTACCTCGCCCCTATCTAACACGCGTGTTAATGAGGTGTGGTCTGAGCCACTACTGCCCTCGCGCGTGTGTTAATGAGGTGTGGTCTGAGCCATTGCTGCCCTCACGCTCACCCCCTCTATGCTCTCTCACGCGTGCTCTCCTTCCCTCTCCTTGCCTCTACCGAGCCGAGAGCACACCATGGCCGCTGCCCAAGCGACTGGCCAGGCCACTCTTGGCCGCGCTCGGTCGGGCTGCTACCGCTCGTGCCTACGACCGAGACGGCCGCAGCTCCATGCCCCCTCCAACCGTGCCCTGCTGCACCACCGCCGTAGTAGCCGCCTCCGTGCTGCTCGTCCGCTGCCACCGTTGCGCCCCTATCGGCCGCCGGCGCTCATGGCTGGACCGTCTCGGGACGCCTCCAGGGAGGCCATAGCCATGCCCGCTGCCCCTCCACCACCTCCTCACCCTTCCCTGGCATGTGCCGCCCTCCAGTGGGCCTTGTCGCCACCGCCGCGTGGCTACCTCCCGTCGGCCCCCGTGGCCGGGCCACTGGGCACCGTCTCCGCCGCTACAGGAGCCCGTTGAGGGCGTGGGGAGGTTGTTCGGGGCCCTCAGTGCCCCCAACCATGGCCGTTGTGGTCGTTTAGGCTGGGATGGCCGGCCGGGGTTCTCCCTCCCCTCCTCTCGTATGACAGGAGAAGAAGAGGGGGCTCGAGGTAAGGAGGAGGAGTTTTTGGGGGGGGGTTTCTGTAAATATGCCAGAGAGGAGGAGTTTTCTATTTTTGTGTAGAACAATTTCTCATTAGCAAGGGGTCCTTTTTGCATAAGTCACAGGGAGAGTGGGGGAGCTGCTTGGGCCTTGCGTCCTGCTCGGCCGTGGGGCTCCGCCACCGCCGGGGCCACCGGCCGCGTGCCCCGCTTGGGTCGGCCTTGTGCCGCCCGTGCCTGGGCCACGCATCTGTGGGGGCTGCCGCGGCTGCGGGCTGGCCGCGTAGCCTAGTGCTTGGAGGAAATTTCATTTTCCTTTTTCTTATTTGCAGAAACTTCATAAATCCACCAAAAAGTGTAAAAAAATCACAAAAATGCCAAACCAATTTTGTTAAGTTTCTAAAATCATGATCTTTCTGATAGTGTATTTCGTTCACATAGGTTCTATATGTTTTTAGTGTTGCTCTAATTATTTTAACATGCTTAATATTGTTAAGACATAAACTTGTAGGAATTTCCGTGATAAATCGGTGATAGTATTAACTCTAAAATTTTTGTGGTAGGTTCATCATATGGTTAGGTGTCCACCATAATTTTTGTAGCTGTTGAGTAATTAAATTGCTAAGATAGCAAATGAGGCCTAGTTTGAATATATAGTAAATCAAATAAATGAAATAAAGAAACACCTTGGAATTGTATAACTAAAACACTTGTTGGGAAATGACACCTTTCTCGACGATGTTGATACGTAGATTAGTACGTTAGTCATTAGAGCTAGCTTGTTAGTTCGTAGTATGTACTCTGTTTTAAGAGTTGTTGTTGCCTTGTTAATTAACTATTGCATCGCATTGCATACCATAATAGGGACGATGATGAATTGCGGAGTCATCGGGAGTTGCTGGTGAGATGGTACTTTTGGAGATCGTGTCACCAAGATGCAATACTAACTTTTGGTTATATGTTATCCAGGCAAGCCTCGATGCATAACCCTTACTTTTTTGCACTTTATATTATGTTTGTGCATTAAGTTTTAAGGAGTTGAATGAAACCCACTTGCATATATATATATATATATATATATATATATATATATATATATATATATATATATATATATATATATATATATATCTTTATCCTATGAGTCTTACTAGTATGACATGGTCATGTAGATTGCTATGCTATAGGACTCCGATAGAAGTCGAGTGATTGCCTGTCACTCGCGAGAGATAGGAAATATATTATTATTGTTACTATATTATTATCACCTGGAATATATATGAATGATAATTGGAGATCGGACGGAATGGTACTTTGGATCTGGACTTGGTTCGGCATTCGAGCGAGGCTCGGATTGCATTTGTTCTGCCTATGTCGGTTAAGGACCGAATGTTGCATTGGGTTCTAGGCAGGTCACATACTTATTATCCTGAACACATACTTGTGTATGGGTGCGGGAAGACTCATTGCTCTCTTGTCATGGGTTCTGGCTCTTTTTGGACCGACTGATTGGAGACAGGGATGGTGGAGGTCTAAGCACCGCACTGAGTCTAGGACTCAGGAGCGGGGGCTTGGAGTCCAAGTTTGGACGGGGACCTAGACCCCGTGATAGGAGGGTAGTGGGTTGGTCTTGCTTGTGCCTGGGGTACAAGCGGGGCATGTGTTTCAGGATACCCAGCTAGGATACATTGGTTCGCGAATCGCTGGGCAATCCGGTATGACTTGTCTACAGTCTAGCAGCGTAGTAAGAACTGGAAGATGAAAGCTGGTAAAATGATCCGGATTGCTTACCACCTGCTTGAAAGTAGCACAGGTGCTTATATAGAATGGTTAGTTAATGAACTAATGCTGACTGCTAATAAAATTGAATATAAGGACGCACGCTTAGTAATGCTTCCTACAGATGCAATAAACCCATAAGCCAGATAGCCTTGTATATCCTTGGAGTCTTTTCTTTCCTCCTATCAGGTAAGTCTTACTAAGTATAATTGAGTACACAGAGTTTTATTTCCCCTGTTGCAGGTGATAGGCGGATGCTAGAGCTGACCCTTGCATGTGGATTCCTCTTGGTGGGCTCAGAGAGGATTCCTTTATGCTGCGATCATAGTCTTTATTTATAACTCTCACTAAATGTTTTTTATAAATAGAAGTTTTATAATCTGTTGTCATAGTTTATATGTCAATGCTCCATCATGTCATGAATAGATATTTATTTCCACTATAACTCTGATCATATGTTTATAGTCCGCTGTTAAATTAAATTATTCATAACTCTGATAACATGGGTATATTCTGCTATTATAATCCATAAATATTATACTCTGATGCTGCATGGAAAGTGATGTAAGAAATGATTTAAGAATGTTGTAAGCTTTATTCTCTCATTTGTGATCCTAATGGAAAAATGTGGATTTTTGGGTTCTCCCTTGGGGTGTGCTCAACGAAACTGCGTAATTTAGTGTCTTTCCTTGAGTACTTAGTTTATAATGGAAGACAAGTACTCCTGGGAGGCATTAGATTCGGCGGTTCTATCACACATAAGATCTTAGTTTTTTCTAATTATTTTCTTTATTATTATATATTTCTTTGTGCTAGACGGGGCAAAAGAGGCCTAATTTCATGTTGGGCACACTAGAATTTTACATCCACGTAGACCAAAAATTGGTCCCTAGGGTACATAAGACCATGTGAAAATGTTTGGCACCACTTCGGATTGATTTGTGTAGGATCAGTTCAACCTCTAATTAATTGATGACGTCGCGCGAAAATTCAATTAAATGGCAGAAAGTACCAAACCATTTTAGAAAAATTCCAAACTTGGTGGTTCCTTCACCCGTGGCACGTGCAAGCCTGAGAAAAAGTTTGAGACTAATACGACGCTGGAATACATATGAACCACAGAAACCTTGGGAACCTAGGTGTTTAGTCATTGTAACATGAGACGCCTTCTATACGTTTGTGAAGCAGGTATGTACTGCTTATGTCCAAATGGCTTGAATTTTTTTTGCAAGCATATACACCCAAATTATGGCCCCACACATGATCTTAGGTTTTTCTGATTATTTTCTTTATTATTATATTTTTCTTTGTACTAAATGGGATAAAAGAGACCCAATTACATGTTGGGCACACTAGAATTTTGCATCCACCTTGTCCAAAAATTGGTCCCTAGGGCACATAAGACACTGTAGAAAAGTTTGGCACCATTCTGAATCATTTTGGGGTAGGTTCAGTTCAACCTCTAATTAATCGGTGACGTCGCACGGAAATTCAATTAAATCAGAGAAAGTACCAAACCATCTCAGAAAAATCCCAAACTTGGTGTTTCATTCACCCGTGGCACGTGCAAGCCTGAGAAAAAGTTTGAGACCAATACGGCTTTGGAATTTAGAGTTCTTGTTCGACAGCACATGAATTACATGACAAACACAAGCAGAATTAAACTTTGACCTTGCAAATTAAACCTAAACAAACACTAATTCGGGGGTGGATGCGCAGCACCATACATTTGCATCCAAGCATGGTAATTAATGTCATGGATTCTGTAACCACAACCATCGTTGAAGGCCAACGCCGGTACGATTGCCGTCTTTCGTGCCTCAAAAGACCGGTGACATGGTCGTCCATAGATGTAACCTACTGAACGACCATTGGCCCCATTAGTAAATCTATGCAGAACTGGCGTCCTACAGTAGTGTGATGGCCGAGGCTTCTAGTATAGTACTCCTAGTCATACCCGAGTCTCTCCGTAGCTTGGTCTAGAATGACCAACAAACCCAATGTAGCATAGGTAATGTCATGGAGCACCACCTGCAAGCAAGCAAAAAAATGAGAGATCATTATTACAATAACAATACAATAAATAACCATGACTCAGGTATTAGTGACGTTGACTTACCACATCCATTTGGTTGTAGCTCGCCCAGTATTCGCTTACTTGCGGAACGGGGACATCACCACCACGCAAAGCTTCTATCTTGAAGTGCGAGAAATCAGGAACCTAATAGCAAATGTGTTGAAGTGCCACCAAATAGTTGCGTATGGCAGAGAACTAGGTGCTTCTCCTGCTAGGCATCCATGATCCTGTCCGCTAGATAAATTCTTGATGCCCTGATAGTTGCCTCGAAGGGATGTAGAAGCTTAGTTCACACGTCCAAGTTTGACCATCATCAGCAGATGACGTGTTCTCAACGATGTTCGACACCATGAGCAAGCTAAGTGCTGCTTGTGGCCACTGTGTTGGGGCTATCGTCTATGACATATGCACCAATGATATTATTTGAATGAGTCCATGCTATTATGAAACAACACTTATTATGGAATTTGAACTATAATTATTAATTAATTAGCATCCAAAAATAAGATGTTGGAAAATAGTTCATATGATAGCTGGAATAGAGTGGTTTGGAATGGCCACATCAGGATCGAATGGATCATCGCCAGGGTAGAAATCTGGTTCTTGTGGTGGGGGAGGTCCGTTCAGACCACCTAATGAAATTCTAGAAATATGACTATTAATATATATTTCATTATATAAAATGTGGCAAGTAAAATATAACAAACTAAACAAATATAGATCGATGCATATATACATAGCTAGAATACGGAAGAGGAGAATATATATATTGCATTATACCTAATAAAATTCAAGAAATATGAATAGAAAAATATATATTGTATTATATAAAATATGCCAAGTAAAATGTCGTAAACTAAATAAATATAGATCCATGATGCATATATACATAGCTACAATGTGAGAGAGGAGAACATATATATATATACCTGCAATAAAATATCCAGGAGCCATGACTACGTAGAGTGAAAAGAGTGAGAAGTGAGAGTACGTGAAACTGAGAAATGAGAGTGAAGTGAGGGTGCGTGCGTGTGTATGTTCCTGGTTCCTTTTTACAGGGGGCAGACACATCACGGCCGGTTTTAAAATAAAACCGACACTGAGTGATAGGTACTGAACTATTTCAGTACGGGGGTTGGCCCGATCTTCACGGCAGTAGGTCACGATCAAGGTAACTTGTAACAAGGCAGCTAGAATAAAAGGGTAACTTGCTGAAGAACAGCGAGGTAACTAGCTTTATACCTGACCAAGGTTGGATGCGACCAGGCGACGGGAAGAGAGACACCGAAACCACGAAGACTTCGACTCGATCTCCGAACGACCGCAGAACCACAACCGGAGCTAATCCACACAAGGCAGGGCAGCCGTACTAGAACCCACAAAGCACGAAGTAGTGGATCCCAGAGGAATCTCTTCACAAGTCCAGGAAGAACAAGGGTTGAGTAAACACTCGGTAGCTCGGCTGCAATATCACTGGAATTATCAATTCATCAAAAAGTTTCTTTTTTCTAATAGCCTAGAGGTGGTATTTATACAAAGAGAAGTCTCTAAGATAGATGTGAACTGAAGATAACACGTTGGAAAAGTGGAAGGTCAACTGGTTAGAGCTTTTATGAAGTGGCCTTCAGTTTCCGCGTGTCTTCTGGACTTCTGTGCAGTCTTTATTATTTTGGTCATAACTCCTTCAGTTTTGCACGGGATCTTTTAGCTTCATGCAGACTGTTGAGCTTCGAAGCAGTCTACACTAAAACTGGTCGGACGCCACACTAGATTGACTCGAACATAGCTCTTCTCTCTGATCCATCCTGGATGTATCGAGGTCTTCCTTTTCAGAGAACCTGAGTAATAACAACATGCACGACTTAGGTAGCTCGAAATTACCATCAATGTTTAATTGGAATTCACAAAGTAGCGCGTGCACCTCTTGTTGTATCTTTTTGGCGCGGCTATGAGTGATTGGTCCAGTAGGGACTTGGAGTGGTGTATCAGCTGCTGAGGTGGTCGGAGAGATCACCGAAGTGGTCTGAGAGGTCGCCGAGGTGGTCGGAGAGCTCGCCGAGGTGGTCGGAGAGCTCGCCGAGGTGGTCGGAAAGCTCGCCAAGGTGGTCTGAGAGGTCGCCGAGGTGGTCGCCGAGGTCGGTGAAGTGGTCGGAGAGCTCGCTGAGGTGGTCGGAGAGCTCGCCGGGGTGGTCGGAGAACTCGCCGAGGTGGTCGGAAAGCTCGCCGACGTGGTCGATGCTGGCGTGGTCACATCACTGAGGGTGTCCCTCACTGCCGATTTTGTAATGAAACCGACAGTGATGCATCCCTATCACTGTCGGTTTTGAATGAAAACCGACAGTGACATGGCTGACAGCACGTGCTTCTATGCATGCAAGCATGCAACAATAAATGCATTGGATGCTTGCTGCAATAAATATCATTACTTACAAAAAAATAGTAATATTGTAATCTTTATTTAATGCTCAAACAATGTTCAAAAAATTCTGTATCAATTGCATAATTTCATATATGGGTACAAAAACATCGTCGTCCACCAAAAAAATGCCAGATAATTAATTATTGCGGCACTATATATATGTAAAATATCCATACATGCATTGCCATTTGAAGAGACAAACATCGATATATATATATATATATATATATATATATATATATATATATATAGTTATATATATTTTGGTTACGGAAATACAACATAAAATAAAAGAAACCTTGAAATAAAATTACATATACGATAACAAAGACACGACACTAAAATTAAATATACGAAAATAAAAACATATTTCCGTCTAGATTAATGTTACAATCTAAGTGTACAAACACATTATAAGATAACCACCTCAGAAGCATTCTTCTAGAACCCCGGTAGGGTCAAATAGCCATCAGAGAATGCCAGAGATGGATGATGAGCTACGCCTTCGGGAGACAAGCGGAGAGGTTGTCGGGCACTATTGAACCATGCCTCTCCGGACTGATAGTCTGGAGCACACGGAACGGTTGCCGAGCAGTGATAAATCCATGCCACTCCAGTTAGTCTAGAGCATACCAAATAGGATGACTCTGTCAACCTCGCAACGTCCCCAAGCTTCAACGTTGCTCTATCCTCAGAAATATTCTTCTAGTACCTTTTATGTGCACCATCCTTGTGGATCACCACGCTTATTGAAATTTGTATGTGGAGAGCTTTCTCCCACAGAGAGGCCATAGATGTTTATACTAGCTAGAGAGAACGATGTGAGAAATAAGCAGCAAGAAGATGGCAAGACTTGGTTGTTGAGAGGCTAGCTCCTAGCCGAGGGCCATTTTATAGGGGCTAGCAGTCGTCTACGTTTTTGTTTTTAAACTAAAGCTATCGGGGTAGGTGGGAGTACTGCTCCTACTGTGGTGGTCAGCGGGAGCACTGCAGGCCTATGAGGAGCATCTTTAGATCACTGTCGGTTTTGGTTAAAAAACCGACAGTGAAGGTGCTCATCTGTGCCGGTTTTGGGAACCTATAGTGATAGCTTGTATCACTGTCAGTTTTTAAAACCGAAACCAAAACCGACTGTGATGAACCCTGGCATGCTGCAATGCTGTAGCTAGGCTACCTGCCATCATAGCTTTTTTTTAAAAAAAAATAAAAAAATTGTCCCATCACTAGGATTCAAACCCGGGTCTCGGGGTACATAGTTTAGTGGCTTAATCGCTACGCTAGGATAGGGAGTTCAGTTGATTTTATTTTATTTTATCTTTTATCATGTCTGCAATATTAATTAATAAAACAAAACATAAAAAGTTTGGCCCATCTGGGGCTGGAGCGCGGGTCTCAGGGTCCAAAGTACGCGGCCTTAACCCCTGCGGTAGTATAGGGAGTTCAGTTAGATTGTTTTATTTTTTTTTTGTTTTATCCCGCGCTAACGCACTATTAATTAATAAAACAAAACACAAAAAAGTTTGGCCCGCCTAGGCTCAAACATAGGTCTCAGGGTCTAGAGTGCGCGGCATTAACCGTTGCGGTAGTATAGGGAGTTCAGTTAGTTTGGTTTTATTTTTTGTTTTATCCGGTCCTAACACACTATTAATTAATAAGACAAAAAATGTACTTGAAATCAGTTTATATTCTATTTTCTTTTATTTAGACACACTATTAAAAGTTTTATTCAATTTTTTTATTTAGACTGGGATTGGTTATGCTTTTTCTTTTATTCGTTTATTGTTTTTAAATACAATTAGTTTATATTCTAAAATAACACAAAAATTTGTGTCTTGATTATTTAGTTCTATGATAAGTAATTAATGGTCTATAATTATTAAATAATAGTGTTTGTGAACATCATCTCAATATTTGATTACATAGTCAATAATTAAATTATAGAGATGCGCACAAAATATAAATTATATATTCAGTGCGAATTACTGATACAACATCTGAATAATGATTACATAGTTAATAATAATCTAACTATCTTCATCGGGTCCAACAAGGAGGGCCTCATCGTAATCATGCCGGACGTAAGTAGGTCCATCACCCTCTTCAAGGATAGGTAGGGGTATGTTCGCCCCGAATGCAGGCATTTCCTGATAGCCTTTGTAGTCTTCTTCGTCCATCACTCCATCGACACCGACAATCTTCCTTTTTACTTTCAGGACCACTTTTAGCTTTGCTTTTGTCTTGTTGTCCCCTGCATAGAAGCTTTGCATAACGTCTTTTGCAAAGACGAAGGGGACGTCTCTGTATGCGGTCTTGGTTAGATCAACGGTAGTGAACCCTTCTCTGTCGGTGGTGATTTCCTCGAGCCGGACCCACTGGTAGCAAAAAAGAGCTACCTTCAACCGATCGTAGTCTAGCTCCCATATCTCATCTATGAAATCATAGTACGTCGCCTGCACGTTGTCATTTTCATTGTGAGCATTGAAACGAGCACCACTGTTTTCATATGTGCTCTTTCCATCTTGCTTTTTATGTAAAATGTAAATAAACTGATCTCATACCTTTGGTACTTAAGCAATGTACTCAAAGGTCCCTTGGCTAAGATATCCAGCTGATTACCCAACATTGTTCTAATCAAGCGACATCGCAACCAGCTAATAAATTTCTCCTTATGTTTTTTTATCAAGCCAAGCCTACGACCTGCTCGGATACAAAGTTTGCAGCGATTGCCTATGCTCATCAATGTATAGCATCACATCCTCTGCTTGCTAGAGAACAGTGAACTATGCCTGTCTGAAAGATACAGGGTCATATACTGTGATAGATTTCTCCCCGATCGTCTTCCCTTGTGATGAGATTCTAGAACTCTGACCCTATTGATGTCTAGGTAATATGTGCAGAACTCAATGGCCTCCTTCGTTGACTATCCTTCAACCATACCACCTTCTAGCCTGAATATATTCCTAACATACCTCCTAAAACTTTCATCAACCTTTCGAAAGGGAACATCTAATGCAAATATATTGGGCCAAGGGCTCTAAGTTGGTCAACAAGATGAACAAGCAGATGCACTGAGATATCAAAGTAAGTCATTGAGAAATGCATCTCAAGACTAACGAGAGCTTCAGCTATGTCTCGCTGCAGCTAGTCCAGCGTGGACACATCAGTGACCTTTTTTGAGATCGCATTGAAGAACGAGCACAGCTTTATGATTGGGGCGATGACCTTTGGGGGAGGATACCATACAGGGCAACAGGGAGCAGCTGAGTCATAATGACATGACAATCATGGGCCTTCATACATCCATAGTTGAACTTGAGTTCTCTGATGTGGCAACAGGGAACAGTAGGTCGGTGATTGTAGTGATAAGTATTGTCTTGATTGTGACATGTTCCTTTTTGTACTCGTCCCAAATATCCTCCACACCCTTTTCAAACATCTCCACTAGTTCATCGATCACTAGTTCCAGAAACACATCGATGTCATTCTTAGGTTGTCTTGGCCCTTGGATCAGTAGTTGTATCTAGATGTATGACCGCTTCATACAGAGCTGAAAGCATCTAGGCCCCTAGTTGGGTTTCGGTGATTAATGACAATGCATGATTACTGTGACTAACATGTGTTTTTATAGAGGCAATTAAGTTAAGTCACGGTAATGGAAATTGATTGGGCAATCATGGTGGTCATGCCCCTACGATGGAAATCGTTTTGGTTTTCAAAGGATGGAAGACAAGGTTAAGGATGGACTAGTTCTAAGTGTCGTTTGGTGTTGAGAAGACACTTAGAGTAGTTTAGAACTTTGTTTTTCCTTTGGCCATACTATTAAGGGGGGTATGGACATGTAGCTTGACCTAGGTGAGTCTAGTGGGTTAGGTGTGGTGCACACTTGTCTAATCTAGAACTAGGTAGCTCCTAAAAAGCCCTTAGATCAATTGGAGCGAACTTCATTCACATATGATTGCGAGTTGGAAGTGAATGGAGGGTCAAATGTTGACCGGACGCTGATTTTAGTGTGATCGGACGCTGGCGCAGAGTCCGACGAGTTCATTTGATCAAGGTGAAATCGTCTGGTGAGACCGGACGCTGAGAGGTGAGTGACCGGACGCTGGGTGCCAGCGTTCAGTCGACTCCAGTAAGGTTCCAGAGAGGGAAAATCATGACCGGACGCTGTCCAACGTCCGGTCAGAACTTAAACACTGGGTTTTGGGGTGAACTAACCGGAGTGTCCGGTCAACTTGACCGGAGCGTCCGGTCACCACGCAGAGGCACATAACGGTTCATTTTGAACACGGGTGTATAAATACTTCCTCCATTCATGTGAGGGGGTACTTTTGATCATTCCAACAGCTGAGAAACACCCTTAAGAGTGCCAAGAAGAGCAAGGTCCTAGTGAGGTGATTGAGATTTAAGAATCCAAGAGAGAGACCTCATTAGTGAAAGCAAGAGTAGAAAAGTGTGCATCCACCCTTCTCATTAGGCTTGTCATGGTCAAGTGAGAGTTCGTGCTTGTTACTCTTGGTGATCGCCATCACCTAGATGGCTTGATGGTGATTAGCAGCTTGGTGATCATCCGGCGGAGCTTGTGGATAACTCAACTCAAGTTGTGAGCGGTTGTGGGTGATTCACCGCGACGGAGTGTCAAAGAATCAACCCGTAGAGAGCACTTGATCCTTACACGGATCAAGGGGGAGCTACACCCTTGCGTGGGTGCTCCAACGAGGACTAGTGGGGAGTGGCGACTCTCCGATACCTCGGCAAAACATCACCGCGTTCCTCCATCTCTCTTTACTTTGAGCATTCACTTTGAGCAATTCAATTCTTGTCTTTACATTCATAGAATTTCCATGCTAGAGTAGGCTTAGAACTTAGGTTGCAAGAATTTTTGTGCGGTAGAACATTAGAAACACTTTCTAGGCACAAGGTGTGAAGTGGGCCAACCGTAGGGTTTAATTATTGCAAAGAAATTCAGAATTAGCCCAATTTACCCCCCCTCTTGGGCATCTTGATCCTTTCAATTGGTATCAAAGCCTCATGCTCACGAAATTAGACTTAACCATCTAGAGAAAGATGTCTCACGGGGATGGTCCTCCTCCTATCTTTGAGGGAGATGATTTTCCATATTGGAAAATCTGCATGGAGGCGTATTTAGAAGCTCTAGATGTTGGAATACTTAGAGTCACCTCACAAGGATTCCCAAAACCTTGGGATCCCACACACCTTCAAGGCGATGAAGTAAACTATGAGAAATGGAATGCAAAGGCTTGAAACACCATCTTTAGAGGCCTTTGCAAAGATGTGTTTAATCACATGCAGAACCACAAGGACGCCCATGCACTATGGTCGGACGTTTGTGCGCTCCATGAGGGAACAAAGAGCGAGCGTGAGGAACACTATCATCTTGTCATAAGAAAGCTTAATTCTTTTGAGATGCTTCCTAAAGAGAGTGCTAATGAAATGTACTCACGCTTGAATGTTCTTGTAGAGGAAATCAATGGGTTTGGACTTACTCAAATGCAACCATCCGATGTTGTAAGAAAAATCTTGAGTGTCCTCCCCATTGATAAATATGGGCATATTATGACCGTGCTCCATCAAGGTGATCTTTCCACCACTACACCAATGCAAATCTTGGGAAAGATCAATGCTCATGAGATGTACATGCACATCACACCTAGAGATGGCTCATCCTCTATGAAGAAGAAAGAAAAAGACTTAGCATTCAAGGCTAGCCAAGAGAAGGGCAAAGCAAGCATTGAGTATGAGAGCTCAAGTGATGATGAAGTTGATGATGCTAGTCTTGCTCTCATGGTGAGAAGAACCACCAACATGCTAGAGAAGCTTAACAAGAGTGGCATCAAGTTTGATGGGAAGAAAAAGAAATTCTTCACTAGCATAAGAAGGAAGCCAATCTCCGAGATGGATTGCTACAATTGTGGAGAACTTGGTCATCTAGCACATCAATGCACCAAGCCCAAGAACGACAAGTACAAGAACAAGTACAAGATAACTCAAGTGATGAAGAAAATGATGACAAAAAGAAAAACAAGCCATATAAGAAGAAAGATGGCAAGAAGAAGGACTTCCACAAGAAGAAGAAGAATGGGAAGGCCTACATCGTTGGTGATTGGCTCACGGACATTGATTCGTCTAGTTGCTCATCCGATGATGATAGTGATAATGAGAAAGTGGCCACAATTGTGATTGACTCTTCATCATATTCACCGACACCACCGCTATCATCCTCTACACACCTATGCCTTATGGCCAAGGGTGAACGAAAGGTATCAAATGACGATGATAGTAGTAGTGATGATCATGCTAACAATGATGATTGTGATAGTGATAGTGATGATGATGAATTTGAATCACCTTCATATGATGAACTAGTCAAATTGCTAAATAAATATACTAGGATCATTAGAAAGACTAGAGCTAAGAATGACAAGCTAGAAGCTATGAATGATTCTCTTTTAGCTAAATATGATATAGCGGAAAAGGCTAGTGTTGAACTTAGAGAAGCAAATGATGCTATAACATCCAAACTCAAGGAGCTCAAATCTTCTAAGAAAGAGCTTAAAGAAAAACATGATAAACTTGAGAGGATACATAATGAGCTCATCACTAGCCATAATATGCTAAAAGATGAATATACAACTCTCAAGATTAATCATGATAATCTTGTCATTGCTCAAGAATATTTATCCAATGAGCCACATGATGCTACTAACGATGTTGTTAAGATTGATATAGCTACATCATGTGATTATTTGATCATTGAGAGCATTGAGCAAAGTTCTAGTGGCAAGGGCAAGCAAGTGGTTGACACCGATAATCATGATGAGTATGTCAAGCTCAAGCATGATAATGAAAAGCTCAAGAAAGATCTTGAAGAGCTCAAAACCACCAACACTATAGTGCTAGAAACTCTTGATCATGATGGTGATTTGATTCTTGAGAATGAGAAGCTCAAAGAAGAGAACAAGAAACTCAAGGAAGAGAAAAATAATGATGCACTCAAGGAAGAGAACAAGAAGCTCAAGTTGGAGAAAGAGCATCTCAAGATTGGATTGAGCAAGTTCACAAGAGGCAAGCATCTTCAAAGTGAGCTACTAATGAACACCGTCATGAAGATGGATAGAAGTGGCATTGGGTACATGGCAAATAAAGAGAAGAAGACTCAAGCTCAACAACAACAACAAAAGCCAAAGCCAAAGAAGTGTTTTGAGTGTGGACAAGAAGGCCACTTTGCCCATGAGTGTCAAACTCCACCACCACAACCCTTGCCCAAGCATGCTAGACCCTTTGCCTTCAATGCTCATTACATGCTTAGAAAGGACTCTAGTGGAAAGATGAAAGTTATGTTCTTAGGACCTCCCAACAAGAATAGGCCTAAGAAAATTTGGGTTGCAAAGTCACTTGTTGAGAAGGTGAAGGGCCCTCAACAAGTTTGGGTTCCTAAAGCTTAATCTCTTGTGTGTAGGTGAACTACAAGACCGGTGGAAGTCATTGGGTAATTGATAGTGGTGGCACACAACACATGACCGGTGATCCTCGTATGATCACCTCTTTAGATGAAGAAGTAGATGGACAAGAAAAAATCACATTTAGAGATAATTCAAAGGGCAAGGTTAAAGGATTGGGCAAAGTGGCAATATCAAATGATCATTCAATCTCAAATGTGCTATATGTTGCTTCATTGAGTTTCAACTTGCTATTCGTTAGACAATTGTGTGATCTTGGCTTTCAATGCCTATTTACCGAGAAGGAAGTAGTTGTATCCAAGAAAGATGATGATCAAGTGATATTCAAATGATTTAGATACAACAACCTATACCTAGTTGACTTTACCTCCGAAGATGCTAACTTGAAGACATGCCTATTTACCAAAACAACACTTGGGTGCCTATGGCATAGAAGGCTTGCTCATGCTGGGATGAGCTCACTCAAGAAGCTAATGAAGAATGATTTGGTGAGAGGGTTGAAGTATGTGAAGTTTGAGAAGGACAAGCTTTGTAGTGCTTGTCAAGCCGGCAAACAAGTTGCAAATACTCATCCTACAAAAGCTTTCATGTCAACCACAAGAGTGCTAGAGCTCCTTCACATGGACTTATTTGGACCAACAACATACAAGAGTTTAGGAGGAAATCTTTATTGTCTTGTGATTGTTGATGACTATTCAAGATACACATGGGTATTCTTCCTTCATGACAAATCCGAAGTGGCATCAAGCTTCAAGAAGTTTGCCAAGAGAGCACAAAATGAGTTTGAGGTGAAGCTCAAAAAGATTAGAAGTGACAATGGGAAAGAATTTGACAACACAAACATTGAAGCTTATTGTGATGAAGTTGGGATCAAGCATGAGGTTTCCGCAACTTATACTCCTCAACAAAATTGTGTAGTTGAGAGAAAGAACCGGACATTGATCACACTTGCAAGAACAATGCTTAATGAGTACAACACCCCAAAGCTCTTTGGGTGGAAGCTATCAACACCGCATGCTATGCATCCAACCGTCTATTCCTTCAAAAGTTCCTTAGCAAGACACCTTATGGGTTGCTCAATGGGAAGAAGCCGGACGTCTCTTTCTTTAGGGTGTTTGGTTGCAAATGCTACATCTACAAGAAGCGGCAACACCTAGGGAAGTTTCAAAGACGTTGTGATATTGGTTTTCTTGTTGGTTACTCATCAAAGTCTAAAGCATATAGAGTATTTAATCATGCCACCGGCTTGGTTGAAGAAACATATGATGTGGAATTTGATGAATCTAATGGCTCCCAAGGAGCACATGAGAATCTTGATGATGTAGCTGAAGAACCATTGAGGGAGGCTATGAAAAACATTTCGGTTGGAGACATCAAGCCTAATGATGATGATGATGATGTACAAGTGATCAATCCATCTTCTTCCTCCATTCGTGTGAGGGGGTACTTTTGCTCATTCCAACAGCTGAGAAACACCCTTAAGAGTGCCAAGAAGAGCAAGGTCCTAGTGAGGTGATTGAGATTTGAGAATCCAAGAGAGAGACCTCATTAGTAAAAGCAAGAGTAGCAAAGTGTGCATCCATCCTTCTCACTAGGCTTGTCGTGGTCAAGTGAGAGTTCGTGCTTGTTACTCTTGGTGATCGCCATCACCTAGACGGCTTGGTGGTGATTAAGAGCTTGGTGATCATCCGGCAGAGCTTGTGGATGACCCAACTCAAGTTGTGAGCGGTTGTGGGTGATTCACCGCGACGGAGTGTCAAAGAATCAACCCGTAGAGAGCACTTGATCCTTGCGCAGATCAAGGGGGAGCTACACCCTTGCACGGGTGCTCCAACGAGGACTAGTGGGGAGTGACGACTCTCCGATACCTCGGCAAAACATCGTCACGTTTCTCCTTCTCTCTTTACTTTGAGCATTTATTTTGAGCAATTCAATTCTTATCTTTACATTCATAGAATTGCAATGCTAGAGTAGGATTGGAACTTAGGTTGTAAGACTTTTTGTGCGGTAGAACATTAGAAATACTTTTTAGGCACAAGGGGTGAAGTGGGCTAACTGTAGGATTTAATTATTGCAAAAAAATTTAGAATTAGCCCAATTCACCCTTCTCTTGGGCATCTTGATCCTTTCAAGAGCCAAGATGGAAGGTTGTATATACAGAGCGTGGCTAGATGCTATGATTGGTTCTAACTTGGTCGAAAGGATTCATCCCATCTGTGCACATACCAAACCAAAGGTGCCTTACCTCTTCACTAATGTTCTTATAGAACATAGTACTGACTGTCCTCTAGTCATTTCCATTAGTGGGGTGCCTCATCATTGTATCTTTCTTACGCTCTTGTCCATGCCAGCGCAACAGCTTGGCTGACTTTGCACATGCAAATAATCTATGCACCCGGGGAGCTATAGGAAAATATCAAACGACCTTTATGGGACCTCCTCTAGTCTTGGTACCCTCGTTTGATGTCCCTTCCTTGTATCGTGGGGCTTCACAATTGGGGCACGCATCCAAGTCTTTGTATTCGTCTCCACTATACAATATGCAATCATTGGAACACGTGTGGATTTTTTCAACCTCGAGGCCAATGGGGCAGATCATTTGCTTGGCCAGGTATGTCTTTTCTGGCAACTTATTTTTTTCTAGGAGCATTTTCCTTATTATACCTAACAACTAATCGAAGCCTTTATCGTTCAACCCGTTTGTCGATTTGAACTCTAATAGCATGATGTCAGCTTCCAATTTGCTCATTGGACAATTCTTATATAATGGTGTTTTGTCATCTTGTCTCATTTTCTCAAGCTTTCTCTGCTGTCTTTCACTAAGACATCCGGTCTCTACATTACGTAACAGCTGAGAAATGCCAACGTTATCCTTTGTGTCATCAGCTAGCGTGTTCCTAAACCCATCATTAACTGTGGCCATAGATTCCGTGTTGACATCGGGTTTCTTGTCAGCGTCGTGGATGGCTACGTCAGGCATGACCACATCAGGCATGGCCACATCATCATCGTTTTCCTACGGAACATTCACACCAACCTCGCCATACATAGTCCATATTGTATAGTTTGGCATGAACCCATGGTAATCAAGTGCATTCGTACAGACTCAATTTAAGCCCATTTTCTTTGATTCATGCAATCTTTACATTGGTAGAAGATATGATTCCCATTTCCAGCATGGGCTTTGGCATCGGTGAGAAACTTTCCAACGCCAACCATGTACCGATTGTCCGTTCGGAAACCATACATCCACCCTCGATCCATCTCTGCACAACAAAAAATTAAGACAGTAATTACAGAGAAATTAATAACAAGTGGAGCTTCATGAACAACAATTGTTGCTCGAAACAATAATTTATTCTACACTTATTTAATTTAGTCACCCTATTTTTGAAAAACATTATTGTACACTAATTATTGGAATATTAAAATTGCTAGCCTCGGCCATATAAATTGAAAATAGTAGCACCATTAAAAAATAATTATTTCACAATAATAAATAATAATTATTCTGCTCCATGCTACATAAAAATAGAGACACTAATTAAAAAACACTTAAATTGGAGATATGATCATGAACAACAGTGTAGTTCCAAATAATATGTTGGTAGGTGGCACATGGATTAATTTGCTCACCAAAATTCTAAAAGAATCTACTCTACTCCTATCAAGAACTAATTATAGCATCACATACTAACAATGATCTTGACCACCATATAATTAGCTTAGAATTTAAATGTGTTCGAAGACACCAACTTTTTGGACGATGGATTCACCATAATTTGCTTGCAAGCCTCGCACAAAGTCCAATTGAAAAGTGCTCTCTAGAATGATGAAAGAACTAGAATGAGAATCAAGTAATATAGCCATCAAAACAACGCTAATTAAGCAACAAACCTTAAAGCAAGAAGATCAAGTCATTCTTCCAAATCCAAGAGCTAGCTTCGTAGTGAATAGCAGCCGCAACAATAGAGGGAGTGGCCCAAATACGCGCCTCTGTGCTCGGGGTGAAAAAAAGGAGGAAGGAGAGGACGGCACCGGCTTTTTGTTCTATGATGTTATCACCGTCGGACAGTGATAGCCCAACATCACTGCCGGTTCTAGAGTGATAAGTAGACGTCAAGCCACTACCGGTGCAAGCCACAAACCGGCAGTGACGTGGACTTTCACTGTAGGTTTTGGCCCAGCCCCAATTATTTTATGATTTTCAAGCTCTGAACCAGCAGTGAAAATACATCACTGCCTGTTCACCCAATCCAGCAGTGATCAAGTCAACAGTGATGTTCAGATCTGTAGTAGTGTTAGTAGCAACAGCGAGTGATTGGACAAGGAGAGATTGACGCCTTGGAATTACCAAGATGTGTTCATTTAAAAAAGAAAATACCAAGACAAACATTTCCATCCGGGCTAAATCAGCCAAGCACTCATTCGAGAGCAACCAAAAATTGCGAGACAAACTGTTTATAACATGAACAATACATCCGCCTGCTCTCCTACACCTACTTTGCAATGTTGGAGATGACGGACTCAAAGGCCCCAACCAGGGCCTTCACCCTGCTCTTCCTCGTCTTGACGAGCCTGGTGGCCGTCTCCTCGATGTGGCTGTTGTACAGCCTCTGGCTCTTCTTCTTCTCCAGCGTCTTCTGATGCCTGAGCGCCACCGCCGGCACGATGAAGCCGCTGGTGTCCGCGCCACCGGAGCCACCGACGCCGCGCCTCCGGAGGCTCCGGATCCTGAGATGGATGCCTCTTCCAGCGGTGGCCGAAGAAGGATCCTCGCCTCTCCTGGACCTCAGCCTCGCCGGCTTCTCCTCCTTCGGTGGCAGGCCTGCTGGCGCCCTGGTGCTCCTGGACCGCAACTTGAAGGCGGTGCCTGAGTTCTTGCTCGCCTGCCGCGCGAACGGGTACCGCACGGACCTGCTGCTGATGCTCATGCTCATGCTCTGCACCCTCCGGTGGGCCGGGATGGGCCTGCTTGATTCTGTAGCGGCAGCGTACTCTTCTGGATCCAGAGAGTATGTTAACGGTGTGCTTTCTTGCTTCACATTGGCAGGTTCTTCAGCCATCATCTCCTTTTCAAGGTCACGCAAAAGGTTTGCGCGACTTTGTGCTAGAGAAGGGGACAGAATTTGGTACCCTTGAAGCGTCTCTTGATCAATACCCATGTTTTCGACGAGCAACGCCGCAGGTTTGTTCTTGGCCTTTGGAGGTCTTGCACTCTTAGAGTCAGTGTTGGTGTTGGTGCCCAATGGCTCATTCTGACGACCTTCTACGCCTTCCACTTGTTCGTGGACCTTGGCCTTGCCGTACGACTTCTTCCCCTTCTTCATCACATCCTTCTTCTTGGCGTCGCCGCCGGAGCCGGTGACCTGAGCTGAGGATTTATCAGGCTGCGGGGATGATCCATGAGGTGGAACCACCGTATCATAGGCCACAATGTCCTTCCACTCCACGCTCTCGGCCCCCTTGGCGGCCTTGGCCTTGCCAGCGGCCGCCTTGGAAGGTTTCTGAGTAGCTGTGGTGGAGTCCCCGACAAGCCTCCGGAACACCGACCGCACCTTGACGAGCACCCTGCTGTGGTTGTGGCTCTCTGGAGCCGGAGCCGGAGCCGGAGCCGGCGGCTGCTTCCGAGGCGGCCTCGGCTGGGGCCTGTGCGCCTCCTTGTGATCCTCGAACGTGTGCGTGCCGCCGTACTTGCAGACGTGGTGGCAGGAGCCGGCCGACGGCCTGAGGTAGCCGGGGATGGGCTTCGCGATGGCGCCGCAGCCGTGGTGAGAGTCAGACGGCGCGCTGCCGCGTCCCTTTGATTTGGGGCCTTGTGCGGCCATCTGTACCTCCATTTCTGGTCTGGACCAGGTCGATCGAGATCTTGGATTCTTGGCTTGATTCCGTCAAGAACAAGGAGCGTAAATCTGCAGGGGATTGGAAGACAATGGGTTGATCAGGTTTGAAGCTTGTCTATCATCTGACTAGAAATTAAGAAGCAGAGCAGGGTGGCAGGGTGACACGAAGAACTCACCGGCACCGGAACTGCGCCGATTCACTTCACTCGCCGCGCGCCAAGCATGAGCATGACTGCCAAGCAGAGCCAGGGCCGTCCCGGGAAAATTCAAGGCTCTGTACCAAACTAAAAAATGTGGCCTACTAGCCTAGAAAGCTAAATGTATGATATAATGTAGTATGTAGTACATTGCAATAAAATATATCAAGAATGGTACCTATGTTGTATAATCTTTACTTGAATAGCATCATTCTTGTAGTGTTCTTTGAAATAAAGTCTTCAATGATATGCTCATAATCAATCTTCTCCAACATTTCGCCACTATAAATTCATACTGTCCAAGTTCATTATTTGCCAGACCTTTAGCCTCACTGCTCTTTGCCGGATCATTATCAGTATCAGATTCCTATAAAATTAAAAGAAAGAAAACATTTTTAATATATGAGATAACCAACAAAATTACACCATTGATTCAGTTCCAATATGAAAATGTTGGGTACCTGAAGTAGAGCCTTCCGAATGTCTGCATATTGAAATCTGATAGCTTTAACACGGTCAATGCGACTCTCTCATCGTGTAGCTGAAACTGACTTGAGAGTCAATCCAGTTATGTTATCTTTTAGAATCTGCCATTTTTTAGTAGAGTTAGAAAACGTTGCGTAGATATGTTGGATGATTCCAAAAAAGTCTTTAGCTTTGCCACAAGTCTTAGTAGTCATATCACAAAGTGTTAAATTAAAGCTATGACAACCACAAGCAGAATAGAAAGCTATAGGATTTACATCCAAAAATTTCCTTCGTACAACTTGATGTTTTCCTTTCATATTTGACCCATTATCATAGCCTTGTCCTCTCACATCATCTATGTCAAGATCAAGAATCTTTAGCTCATTCTCTAGCACATCAAAAAGCGCTTGTCCAGTCGTGTCATTTACATCTAAAAATCCTAGAAAGGATTCTTCAATGCGAACATGACCTGATGATGAGTCCACATATCTTATAATTAAAGACATTTGTTCTTGTGACTTGCATCAGGGGTACAATCAAGTATGACAGAGAAATACTTTGCACTTTTTATTTTCTTAATAATTTCAAACTTAATAGCAGAAGCAAGCAAGTGTATCAACTCATTCTGAATCCTAGGACCGAGATAATGAATATGAGTTTCTTCATTTGTAATACGGCGGACATGCTCTTGAATAACTGGATCAAATTCAGCTAACATCTCTACTAAGCCCAAGAAATTCCCATTGCTATCATCATATAGTTTGCTGTTGCTTCCACGAAATGCAAGATGGTGCTTGGCAAGAAATTTTACTATGCCAACAATTCTAAACAAAACTTTCCTCCAATGGTCCTTTTCTTTCTCAAGTTGTCGTTGAGCAGCTTTATCAGTAGTTTGGTCAGTTTGCAATCTATTACACAACTCATACCAAGCTGTCATGCTCAAAACATGATCTGCACCTGTCTCATGTTCTTTAAGCCTCTTCCCAAGATGTGCCCAGTCATTATAACCCTCATTTGCCAACTGACCTTTTCGATGCCCCTTTGTAAATAATTTACAGCTGAAGCAAAATACTCTATTGAGTTTCCTAGAATAAACAAGCCAATCCCTGTCACAGCTTTCTCCATTTGATAGAATTCTATTATAGAATAGTGAAGAAAATCTTCTAGAAAACCGGTCCTTAGGCCCCTTCTGAATTGATAGATCTCTTTTAGGGCCCTTTTGTGCTAAAATATCAACTTGTTTACTATCAAGTGAATCCCAATATCTTGGATCAAATATATCAGGCTGAAAAGAGTCACCAGCATTTGAAGAAGGATTCAAGTCTTCAATGTTATTGCCTCCTATCTGAGTATTTGTGTTGTCAGGGAGAGCTTCCTCAACTTCCACATTATTTTCTGGAGGATCTATAGGATTATTGTCAACATTATTGTCAATTGCTTGGCCTTGGTCAGGTGTCGGATTATCAGATGACACTTGTGACTGTTTTGTAATGAACCTATCCATAGCTCCTTCCTGAGACTGGACTAATTTCTCTATTCTTTGTTTTTTCTTACGCTTTTGCCAACCTGATTCAAATTTTCTAGAACAATTTGCAGAAGACATGGCTTCAATCTTTGAACACAATTCCAGTAGGTGTCAAATGAAAAGATCAAAAGAACAAAATTTAGAGAGATCGACCCACTACTACTCATTACAGTCTGAATGAATTGAAAAAAATAAACGATTAATATTACCTTCAGGGCCTCAGTGCCTCGCTAGTCGCTGCAGGTTCAGGTTGCCGTCAGTTCCTCACGCTCGATGTCGATCACTCGTGATACGCGGCCGGCAGCCGATACGGCATCAGGGCGATGGCGGCGGTAGGGGACGAGGAGACCGAGACCTAACTGCTACGAATTGGGATTAGCAAAACAAAATGATGCCCACTGTCCAGCGGCCGGCCAACAAATCATTTTTTATTGGGCCAAACTATTGCTGTGCAAGCTGCCGTAATAGGCTTGCTAACTAATGGGCCAAAAGCCGAAGCTTCAGCTGTGCTGATCTATTTAAGTACTCTATATTTAGAGGCCTACGAGATTTGGAGGCCCTGCGCGGTCGCTCATGCTGCACATGAGCAGGGACGGCCCTGGCAGAGCTCACCGGAGTACCAACAACTCCAGAATGAAACCAGAGCAAGGTAGGTAGGTACCTAGCGGTATCTTCTTCGCGGCTGGTTCCTGGCAGGACAGGTCTCGCCAACATATATATATCCTGCCTTGCAGAGTTGCAGTGCAGTGCAGGCAGCGGGAGCTCGATCGAGAGGAGTAAAAATGGGCCTGCCGCTACCGTCGACACCGGGGGTAGGAAGGAGGCGATCGGGTCAAGAAAGAGAAACAGCGGTGGGCCGCAGGCAGCAGCCCTGTTCTTTCTTTAATGGCGTGGTATGGGTGTGGAAGGCGATCCATCCGTGGTCAGAGATTGGTGGTTGGAGGAGGTCAAACATGGCGGGAGACGAGCACGCGGGTGGGGTCCGTTTGATTTGGGAGAAGACCGTGGTGTCTGTTGGCTGACCGGAGGGGTTAGGTGTCGTTCCCGCCATCTGACTGCAGACATGTGGGCCCGCTTCTACATTGCAACCCATGTTTGAACTTGACTTGGTTTGTTTGCGAGGACATTCAATTCAGCCCGTGTTTAAATTTCAAAAAAGTGCTACGGTACCCATCACATCGAATCTTGCGATACGTACATGGAGCATTAAATATAGACGAAAATAAAAACTAATTGCACAGTTTGGTTGGAAATCGCGAGACGAACGTTTTGAGCCTAATTAGACCATGATTGAACACTAATTGCCAAATAAAAACGAAAGTGCTACAGTAGCCCAAAATCCAAAATTCACCCGACTAAACACCCTCTCAAGGTATGGGGCCAGGAACAGCGAGTTGGCGTGGACTGGATCTAGGGGTGTTTGGTCTTACCGCGTTCCTAAAATTCATGTCATATCGGAGGTTTAGATATTAATAAAGATCATTAAATATAGATTAATTATAAAACCAATTATATAGATGGAGACTAATTTGCGAGACGATTTTTTAAGCCTAATTAATATGTCATTAGCATATGTTTACTTTAGCACCACGCTATCAAATCATGAACTAATTAGGCTTAAAAGATTCGTCTCATAAATTAGCCGCAAGTTGTGCAATTAGTTTTATAATTAGTCTATATTTAATACTCCATGCATGTGTCAAACATTCGATGTGACAGAAATTTTAGAAGCGACTGTAGGAACCAAACAGAGCCTTAGACACCGTTTTGGGCAACTTCAAAATAAACGAGAAAGGCTACCCAACAGCCTGAGTGTTGGAACACTCGCTCTCGCGCGCGTCTGCCTCACTCCCGCGACCGCGCCAGAGATGAAGAAAATTTGAGTGCTCACAGCAGGCGAAACACTCGAATGCTGGCTAGACAGACTCGGAAATGTTTCGGGACACACTTAGGTCCTGTTCGCTTCGTTGAAAAACAAGTCAAAATACTACTTCGGCTGATTTGTTGTGAGAAGAAAATACTGTTCTGACTAAAAAAACAAGTTAAAAAAACGGATTATAAAAAAACGAACAGGGCCAGGAAGGCCAACACATTTCAGTCCACATGCTCCATCCTTTTTAGTGGTTACACTCCTGAACACGGTGTGCCTTGTTTAGAAAAAAAATATCCATGAGTGGGAGGAAGGCCAACACATTTCAGTCCACATGCTCCATCCTTTTTAAAATGGAAGGATCGGTATTTTTTTAAATGTCATCGGGGGGACTACTCCCCACTGAATATGTATTGATATAGCCCCCAAAATGGCTCGTTTTATATTTTACAATTGTTGGGAGGAAAGAAAAAAACAACTACAACAGCAAGACACCCTTCCACTAGGGTGAAAAGTGGCAGAACCACAAATACAAATTGTTGCTGTTTTGTCGACCGACCAGTAAATTTATATGATTGTCGCGCTGCTCTAGGAAGACGATGGTAGCATCAAAAGACATAATGAATTATACTGGTTCAGAACGGAACCCTATGTCCAGTCTCAGAGAAGATCGAGTGCGTGTTCCTCGATTGAATGCTCTGAAGTTCCTACAATGAGGTGTGCAAGAAGGGTGAAAGAGGTAGGAGAAAGATGAGCTATGGGCTTGATGATCTAGAGATGTCGAGATATCAGGAGATATGCTTGCTGGTCGTGGAGCCGATGGCCACGATCCCACGCTCCGGGGTCGTGGCCTCCGTTGGCTCAGACAGCCTTGAAAGTCAAGGCTGCTGTCGTGAGCTCCATCCCATAGTGGGTGGAGCCGTATGTCTGTCCCATCGGGCCGTATTTGGACTGTGGTTATCGTATCTGTCGTCACCTTCTGGCGGTCCTGTCTTGTCTACGGCATGTGTTGGCGGTTCTTAACTTATATTTTATACCGCCAACACTTTTATAAAATTCATCAAAAGCAAACAACAAAACAATAAATAGGACTTTCAACTGATCATTTCTACAAGTTTTGGTAAAGTATTTCTTTGCAGGTGACAAGTATGAAAATACATCAAAATGAGCTCAAAGTACAACATCCACACAATTCAGCCCAAGCAAACAAAGAGAAAAGGAATGAACATCCACGTAGCTGGCACAACTAGACTGAAAGCACAATGGGAACACGCTCCAGGCCCAGTTAGCAGCCCACCGTACGAAGGCGGTGGCAATTGGAGCCGGTCAGGGTGCACCCACGCCCCACCTGGCGCCGCTCGTCCACTCCTTCGTAAGGCAATGTTCGGGAGCCATGCAGAGGCGGTGTATGCTGGTATTCTAGGAAAAATCCCCATGTGAACCGATGTAGGATGCCTATAATAGCAAGGGGGAAGCTCCTTCACTAAGCATTCATCCAATACACAAGAAGAGAAGTAGAAGGGCTCCACTCATCATTAGCTTTTAGCTAGAATAATATAGGGAGTGAGAGAAAGAAGAGTTGGAGAAGTATCAGGGTTGTCAGCTACCTCCACTAGTGTACTCGCTACACTTAGCGGAAGGAGTGCCGGAGCTAGCGGCTCCTCCACTTGTACCTCTACGATCTTACTACTTGAAGTAAGAAGTTCATGTTCTACTTTGGTATTGATTTCTTAAGCAAGCTATTCTTGTTCATTATTTACTTGCAAGTTCGTCGCCCGTCCTCATGGTGGGTGCTCTTGTAGAGGACTCCTGATAAAGACAGAAGTTCCTGGCCAATGCTAGAGTAGTAACTAATACCGTAGATGTGGTGTCTAGGCTAGAAGTTACCTTCATTTACCTCATTCTCCGTGGTTGAGGGGTAGGCAGCAGGTGGTGACAACTCTGTTCATCCCTTGTAATCCCCCACGTTCGGGTTCGACGTAGAGCTACAGGCCGGCATCATTTGGCAGACCAGGTGCAACCCAGTGCCCGAAGCAAGTACTTAGTGGCAAGGTTATCTTCATTTAGGATCTCTATCCTTAGAAGAACCTCACTACCCAAGTTACCCTTCTTCTTATTTTTGTTAGGTGTGCTAGTCAAGAGACTTACACATCCGTTTCTTTGAGAAAATACGATACCCTGAATACTTCTGGGTGAAGTGCTACAACAGTGTATCCATGCGCATGCGGATTCCTTCTACTTACGCTAAGAAACACCAACAAGCATTTCTAGCGCCATTCCTACGGAACGGTTGTCGTAATTATCTTTGAACCTAGTTCGCATGTGTATCCTTTTGTTTCATCTTTCTTTTCTTTTATTCTTTTTTCCAATAGAGCACAAAACTATCCAAAACCTTTCTGCTCCCAAGGTTGAGTATGTAGAACCACCACAATCTTTGAAGCCAATCACAGCTTCCAGTTATGAACTCTGTCCTGGATTTATAGCCATGGTTTGGGAACAAGCCTTCTTAGGGCTAGATTATGAAAACCCATACACACACTTGCGGGAGTTTGAGCAGCTCTTTGCATGCCTGACCATTGCAGGCATGTCACAAGAAACACTTTGGTGGAAACTGTTCCCTTTCTCATTAAATGAGAGGTCGAAACAATGGTACGCCCACAACGTAGGGAAGGTAAATGGAGATTGGGAAGAACTAAGGAACAGTTTTTGTCTTGCATTCTTCCCTATATCTTGAATCCCTGCCCTACGACAAGAGATACTCAACTTCCAGTAAAACGAGAAGCAAACCATAGGTGCAGCCGGGGACCGATTTTCGATCTTAGCGTGCTCTGGCCCAGACTTGTCTATACCAAACCACATGTTGGTGTTTTGTAAACTAGATTAGTAAATTTATATGATTGTCGCATTGCTCGAGGAAGACGATGGTAGCATCCAAAAGACATGAGGATTTATATTGGTTCAGGCCGAAGCCCTACTTCTAGTTTCAGAGATGATCGAGTGCGTGTTCCTCGCTTGAATGCTTTAAAGTTCTTACAATGGGGGTGCAAGAATGGTGGAAGAGGTAGGAGAGCTAGAGCTAGGAGATGAAATGCCTAAAGGGAAGCATCAGGAGTCTGGTGGTTGTGAAGAACGTGGAGATTCAGAAAGAATCCAATCCCCTGGAAGGATGCCCTTGCTGCCCTTATATAGAGTTTGAGGCCAGAGCATGTACAAAGAAGAAGGTTCTCCTGACCAAGGGGGCATGAGCCTGAGGGAGGGGGCTAGCTAACTTGGCTTGCAAGGTACGCCATCTTGTGGAGTACATCTAGGAGTGGTTGTCGTCATGGTCTTGTGCCCACATCGCGGTAAGGTGGGCGTGGTGCTACTGTGCCGGCTGTGGTGGCACTATAGGCACAGTGTTGTTTCACCAGCTGTCCTATGCGACGTGGTCTCTATTATGGCCTTCGTCATTGCCTCCTATCTCCTAGCAGCATCGTACCAGAGTTCGTAGCTGCCCCTAGATCGTCGATCGCCTGGTTAGTCTTGTTGAGTTGGTGGTCACGATCCCGGGATCTAGGGTCGTGGCTCCCATTGACTTAGATGGCCTCTAAGTCAAGGCCTCCATTACGGATCCCATCCCATAGTGGGTAGGATCGTACGCATATCTTATCGGACCAATTTTGGACAGCGGGTCGCCGTACTGGTCATCACCGCTGGGCGGTGTTCTCTATGTTGCGTGGTGCAGGGATGGCGTCTGATCGGGCCATGGTGACTAATGTCCCCTTGGTCCTTGCGGGCTCAGTGCGGTGTGTCCACTCTTGTCAGAGCAGGCATGCTTGGCTAGGCTCGACCTCTCATCATTCCTCCCAGGGGTCAGGACGGTGGAGAGGTCGTAAACTCTTGTGCGGCATGCGGCTGAGGCAAAAGGGAGGGGGCATGGTTGACCTATCCTTGTTGCCTAGCCTAGTTCGCTTGGCTTAGCTGGGCCTCGATCATTTGGGCCATCGCTAGTTGGTGTATCATGGGCTGCTCGGCCTGCTAACTAATCGATGCTTTGAGACACCTGGGGATCATAACCCCGACATAGCCCCTGAGCGTTTTTGTGATCATGAAGTGGTCATGAAAGCACTGAGATACATGTACGTTGGGTACGAGTTCATAGTCGTGGCCTATCCGAGCTTCGTTGCTCGACCCCTTGCGGGCTAGTGCGTTCAGTGCGATAGGTGGCTGTTTCGTTCCACCCCATCAGGACGCCCTGATGACATGGTATGCGACTGCTGAGGCCTGCCATGTCAGTGTGCTGCATATTAGGGTTCATGACCCAGGCAGGGCCGAATGGTCTCGTCGACGCTGTACCAGCCCTGCCTTTGTGAGGGTCTCGATTTCCCCAACCTCACGTGGGCATCTGACATTGGCTGTGGCTTCTCGTGGTTCATCACGTGGCATGGGGGTCTTAGGCTGCTCAGTCCGCCTTGGGGCCTATAAATAGGGGCCTTCCTTCTGTTTGAACCACTTATGACTATGATAACAAACTATCCCTTGCCTCCCTGAGTGGCCAGATGCTGAGAGAGTGAGGGAATGGGACAGAAAAGCTTAAGGAGAACCGTGTGGTTCCCGTTATCCATCCCGCTGAGGGTTGCTTGTGGTGGCCGGAGCCAGTGTCACCCTTTCTAGTAGCTAGTGCTAGAAGGAGATTTGCGAGCAGGAGAGGGTTGGGGAAGTGCTCAGACCATTTTCTAGGCTTAGTGGTTTTAGCAGCTCCTAGACCCTTTAGGTTTTGGGTCGCTGAAACACTAGTCGTACTAGCCACGATCAGCCTCTATAGAAAACTGTGGGTGTCTCATCGTTTCCCTCTTGTTTTTAGGAACACGATGGTGGTGGTCTCTAAGATTATCGACCCTACCCTCTTCTGCGTGCTTTGGTCCAAAGGTGCGGCGAGGGGGTTTCTTGTTGCCCAATTCATTCGCGGCGTTCACCTCTGGGCATTTTTGTGGTATCATCTTCGAGGTGATACCTGGTCTTGACACCTTGCGGGCGGCACGTCTGCTCCTATATTTGAAGGTGCCAAGCTAGGAGAGATTTCCCCTGAGTTCTGGGCTTCCCTTGTGGTAGCAGCAAGCCCCTGTGCCTTGAGGCCAGGGTTGTGCCTTTGTTTAGAGGCGCCGAAAGGGCCGTTTTGGCCTAATGATGTGAGGAATTATCTCCCCAACCTCTTTGTGCATGGTCGTGAGGTTTTTTGTGACCACGTGGTGGCTTGTAGGTCTCAGACCTTTTGTTTCTTCCACATGATCGAGCCTTGATCATGCTTTGGGCTATGCATCGCTTCACAAGGAAGACACTGCTACGTCACCTCAGTCGTCTGCTTCGTCAAACTCTCCCGGAGAGGTCGTGGACCTCTAATGGTTTATGAGCCTCCAGAACTGGCCTTAGGTCTTGGACCTAGGATGCAGGGTGGAGTTGATCGAGGCTAGGCCCTGACTCCTTACGGGGTCGCGGGGACCCAACTCCATTTTTCCCCTAGCCTCCTTGCTGACCTCAAGAGGTCATGTTGCCATGTTATAGGCGGTTTTGGTTTCGCACCACGTGAGGAGAGGCATGTCCACCGTAACCACTTGGTCGGAGTGGTGCGCCTCATCGGGGTCGATGGGTAATTTGAGCGGGACCCAATATCCTCCGCAATCGATGTGGAGTTCGGCTGTGCCTCATCAAGAGACGTACAATAAATCATCGGCCTTCAAACCCGTTGGTCCGCAACTGCCTCCGTAGCGGTAAGAGGGCAAGATGCCTCCCCCAAGAGGGGGTCAACTAGAGTGACTTCAAAGCAGATGACTCGAACACAAAGAGAGATGGTCTCATGGCTCCGCACCACCGATTAGAGCCGCAGGGGCCCATCTCACCCTACCCCTATCCATTTGTGGCCTTGAGCCCTTCTAAGGACTAGCCTAAGAGTGGGTTTCCTAAGCATGATGCGAGGTCGTGGTTGCGGTGGGTTGTTCTGTGCATGATCTCAGGGAGTGTTGGGCCTCCCCAGTCATGTCATGGAATAATGGTGCCCACTCACAAGCAGTCATGGGCCATGGAATGTGAGCACGTAAATTGGAATGATAAATAGTGGTAATGTGCTAGGCTTACTTGGTTCGTGCCACTGCGTGGGCAACCATCCCTTCGCCTTCCCTCCAATCGCTTCACCGATATTGACCGTGTGCGTTCCTAGGGCGGCCTTCCATGCCATGTTCGGTGGGGCCGCTGGCACCACTTGCGTTGTGACCCCACCCACAAGGGGGTTGATTTTGTTGTCCTCATCATCGTCTTCTGTAGATGATCGGCGTGAGTTCCATGAGCTCGCCCGCGTGGCGGATGAGGCCCGTCAGCGCTACTCCGACACCACCCGCAAGGTTGGGTGGCTAGAGTGCTATCTTGACGCTGTCAAGGTTGCCCTCGAGGCCTTAGAGAGGGAGATCCCCACTGCACAGGCGGCGCCCACCGACGCCTAGTCCCGCATCGTGGGTAAGGATGCTCTTCATCTTGTCGTCTTGTTAATCGTTTGTCGCCTCTGACCTTCTTGTCGTCTTGCTGCCAGTGTTGGAGGAGCAATTGGTGGCATCCCCTCATGAGACGGAGGAGGCTCGCCTCTAGGAGACTCTCCTGATGGAGGACCACGAACGAGCGGTGGTAGCCTAAGTTCGGTAGGGAGCCGGTGTCACCCTCACCGCGTTGCATCTTCGCACCGGCCAGGACTTCCATCAGGTGGCGCCTGGGTTCCCGGGTCATGCTAGGAAGGTGGAGTGGGCAGAGCTTGTCGGCGACTTTGCCACCACCACGGCCATCATTGTGGATCCATAGACGTGGAGGACCGTCCAAGGGCCTTAGGTTGTACCTAGGGTCCTTCAATAAAGAAAACTTCTTAGCTTACGTCTTGCACTTTGTTTTCTTTCATGTGCTCACCAATGATATGGTCGTTCGAATACCGTAGTCGCATGACCTTGCCTGGGGATCGACCCGTAGGGCCTAGTTTAGTGCAACTCTGTTTCTGTGACCAAAGTGTCGTAGGACAGATCTGGCGGCAGCGCGCGTTTTGTCAACTTCTTTCCCTTAGATCATGACAACTTTCCTTCCCTTTTTCTTTGTGCCTGGGTGTGTGACCTTACCTAGAGTTGGCACTTGGGGTTCGGTCTCATACTTCCCATGTTCATGCATCGATTCACAATTTATCGTGATGTAGCCCCTATGAGCGTGCTGTGTTGACTGTTATGCGCCCATTGCCACGGGTCGCATGGGGTCAAACATGCCATCAGAGTGTCGCTTTGACATGTGCTTGTCGAGGTGTACAGCGATCTCTAGGCATGGGAAGGATTCATTGATGATTATGTACAAAATCTTAGCCGAGGAAACTCGCGTCTTAGAGTATCTTTAGTGTAAACGCTAGGCATTCGCTCCGCTGGTCGTGGCTTTTGACATCCGCGGTGCTTGGCACGGCGAGGCTTGGAACACACGGCTCATCAAATCGAGGAATGTGCTATGTCATGAGCCCTCTAGAGCTCATCAATCGCGTCATCCTTGTGCCAGGTCATTGCCTGTCTCACCGCATGTCATGGCCGAGGTCCTTGAGCACGACCTCTGCGTGCTCCCCTACCATGTAGGGAAGTCGCATTTGGGCCTAGCCCCCAGGGCTTGGCAAACAAGGCTTGACTTTAGCGCGATGCCAGTCACCACTGCCCAAGTGAGTTGAGGCTCCGAGGGTTGGCATGCAGCCGTCGCGATGTCATAGTTCTCAAGTTCATAGAGGTGGGCCTGCTACAGGTTGCCTCCTATGGTGATGATCCCGTGAGGACCTGGCATCTTGAGCTTGAGGTAGGTGTAGTTGGGGACAACCATGAACTTGGCATAGCATGGTCAACCCAGGATGGCATGGTAGGCGATGGGGAAGTCCACTATTTTGAAGGTGAGAGTTTCCGTGTAGAAGTTGGCTCGACCTCCAAACATTACGGGTAAGTTGATCTGCTCGAGGAGAACAGCCTGAAGCCCGGGTATGACTCCATGGAACGGAGCACCAGATGGTCGTATCACCGACTATGACAAGTCTTAGCGTAGAGGAGGTTGAGGCAACTCCCACCGTCCTTGAGGACGCGAGATAGGCAGGACTTGCTGATGATCGGGTCGACGACAAGGGGGAAGCACCCTGGTTGCGGAATGTGGTCTGGGTTATCCTTTCTATAAAAAATGGTCGCAGTCTCTGACCATTTTAGAAAAGCCGAGACAGCTTCACCTAGGCCAGCCGCATTGACCTCCCTAGCCATGAGCTTTTGCCGACGCTTGGACTCGTACGCTACCGATCCGCCAAAGATCATGAAGCAGCCTTTCGGGTCAGGATATGGATCCCCTTTCTCCTCATTACCGGTGGATTCAGACGGTGTGTTCGCGTGGTTTGCCTTGTAGTCACCCTTGAAGTAGCGTTTGATGAGGTGGCACTCCTCGAGGGCATGCTTGACTGGATAGCCATGGCTGCGGTATGGCATCTTGACTATCTTATCGAATTGACGTGGTTGAGCTTGCTAATTTTCTGCCTATGGACCCTGTCGATCGCCACGATGAGCTCATTGTCACAGCTCCTCTAGCTATCCTTCTTACCTTTTCCTCACCGATTGTGGTCCTTAGCCTCATCCATAGATTTGGCATTAGCCTTACCCTTGTACTTGCAAAAGATTGCATGGACGGCCTCCTTGCTGAAGGCATGGCTTGTCACGAGGTCGAGCAACTCCCGCATCGTTCGTGCCTATCACTCGGGCAATAAACACTATTGCCAAGCAACCTCCCGATCCTGACCCTTTAGAACTAGCAATAATGGATGTTTCACAAGAAATAGCCCAGCCTGATTTCAAGGAGGACGCTCAATTCTTTACTCAAGAAGAAGCTGAAACAAATGAACCTTGTTGTTTAGATGAATCCGAGAGGCCACCTCGATGTCCAATCAAGTTGAAACCTCTCCCTTCTGGACTTAAATATGCTTTCCTTAACCACATGATCCTGAGACCCCTATGATCATTAGTGATAAGCTATCCAAGGCTAAGACCTATAGACTCATCATAGTGTTAGAAAAACATAGATCTGTCTTTGGCTATTTGCTCCAAGATCTGGACGGGATCAGCCCAACTCTTTGCACTCATCGTATTCCTATAGACCCTGACTCAATCCCATCTAGGGAACCTCAAAGACGACTTAACAACACAATGCGTGAAGTTGTCAAGAAAGAAGTTTTAAATCTCTTGCACGCAGGGATTATTTATCTAGTTCCTTATAGTGAATGGGTAAGCCCTATGCAAGTAGTCCCTAAGAAAGGTGGAATGATAATCGTTCAAAATGATAAGAATGAACTCATACCTCAACGTACTGTCACGGGTTGGAGAATGTGTATAGATTATAGGAAGCTAAATAAAGCTATGAAGAAAGACCATTTCCCGCTGCCTTCCATAGACGAAATGCTAGAAAGATTAGCCAATCATTCTTTCTTCTACTTCCTGGAGGGATATTCGGGTTATCACCAAATACCCATCCATCCTGAAGATCAGAGTCAAACCACATTTACTTATCCATATGAAACCTATTCCTACAAGTGTATGTCTTTTGGACTATGTAATGCTCCTACATCTTTTCAATGATGCATGATGTCCATCTTTTCTGACATGATCGAAAAGATCATGGAAGTCTTTATGGATGATTTCTCTGTCTATGGCAAGACATTTGATGACTACCAAGAAAATTTAGACAACATTCTATAGAGATGTGAAGAAAAGCACTTAGTCCTAAATTGGGAGAAGTGCCACTTCATGGTCAGAGAAGGGATAGTTCTAGGCCATAGAGTGTCGAAGCATGGGATAGAAGTGGATAAAGCAAAGATCAATGTGATCGAGCAACTTCCCCCTCTCACTAATATTAAGGAAATTAGAAGCTTCTTAGGCCATGCTAGCTTTTATAGAAGGTTCATAAAAGACTTCTCTTAAATTTCTAGACCTTTAACTAGTTTGCTAGCAAAGGATATTCCCTTCAATTTTGATGATGAATGCTTGAATTCCTTTCACATATTGAAAAAGGCTTTAATCTCAGCCCTAGTCATACAACCCTGTGACTGGAGCCTACCTTTTGAAATAATATGTGATGCTAGTGATTTTGCTGTTGGTGCTGTTCTGGGTCAAACTAAAGATAGGAAGCATTATACAATTTCCTATGCTAGTAAAACTTTAACAGGACCACAACTTAATTATGCAACCACTGAAAAGGAGCTTTTGGCTATTGTTTTTGCCATAGATAAATTTAGATCTTACTTAGTAGGGGCTAAGGTAATTATTTATACTAATCATGCCGCTTTGAAATACCTCCTTGCTAAGAAAGATGCTAAACCCTGTTTGATCCGATGGATTTTGTTATTCCAAGAATTCAACTTAGAAATAAAAGATAAAAAGGGAGTAGAAAATTTTGTAGTAGATCACCTTTCACGATTGCAATTCCATGATAATGACAACCTTCCCATAAATGATTTCTTGTGTGATGATACTCTTCTAAAAGTCACACACACAAATCCTTGGTATGCAAACATTGTTAATTTCATAGTTACCAACTATGTCCCGCCGGGTGAAAATAGGAAAAAGTTGCTATACCAAAGTAGAACCCACTTGTGGGACGATCCATATCTCTATAGAGTCTGTTCAGACAGACTCCTTAGAAAGTGTGTCCCTTTAGAAGAAACCACTAAAATCATAGAAAGATGTCACTCTGCTGAATATGGAGGCCATTATGGAGCTTTTAGAACACATGCAAAAATTTGGCAAAGCGGTTTCTTTTGGCCTTCCATGTATGAAGACACAAAAGACTTTATTAGACATTGTACTAGATGCCAAAAACATGGAATCATAAATGTCTGAGATGCTATGCCACTCACTAGTAACCTACAAGTAGAGTTATTTGATGTTTGGGGAATAGACTTTATGGGACCCTTCCAGAAGTCTTATGATTCCGAATACATTCTAGTGCCCGTTGACTATGTCTCAAAATGGGTAGAAGCTATACCATGCCAAGCAGCTGATGCTAAGCATGATAAAAAGATGTTTCAAGAAACTATCTTCCCCTGTTTTGGTGTCCCTAGGATGATCATTAGCGATGGAGGTCCTCATTTCATTGAGAAAAACTTTAGACGCTATTTGACTGACCAAGGAATCCAGCAGAGCATAGCCATGCCTTACCATCCTCAAACTAGTGGGCAAGTAGAAACCTCTAATAAGCAAATTAAGAACATTCTACAGAAAACTGTAGAGGAAGTGGGGACTGGGTGGAAAAATAAGTTTCCAGAAGCACTTTGGGCTTATAGAACCGCCTATAAAACACCCATTGGTATGTCTCTGTACCAACTAGTATACAGGAAGACTTGTCATCTCCCTGTAGAACTAGAATTCAAAGCTCACTGGGCCATTAAGAAATGGAATATGGACCTAGATTTAGCAGGGCAAAATCAAAAAATGCAAATTTCTGAACTAGAAGAGTGGAGAGAAAAGTCTTATCATAGTGCCAAACTCTATAAAGAAAGAATTAAATGATGGCATGATAAGTGGATTAAGAAAAAGGAGTTCAATCCTAGAGACAAGGTATTAATCTTTAACTCTAGAGTATGACTTTTTGGTCATGGTAAATTACAGAGTAAGTGGGACAGGCCATTTAAGGTAGTTGCTACTTCACCCGATGGAGCCATCACGCTGTAAAGCGACGAAGGTAACATTTTTAAAGTGAATGGTCAACGCTTAAAACTTTTATGAGCCTAACATGCTAGAATTGAAGGAGTTAGACATAGTGGAATTCATAACCTTCTAATAGTTGTGCAACCAATGCATGTTACATTGCTTTGTCGTGGACCTTTAATAATCTATTTTGATAAAAAGGGCTATAAGAACCATTCTAATTCAAAGTAAGCACGTAATAGAGATATTGGACCCCCAAATGGTATGACCGTGGCAAGGAACGGGCGAGGGCCACTTGGGCCACGCTGCCCTGTGCCTTGGGCCACCGCCTGGCGCCCAACTAGCACCGCCCGGAGTCTAGCTTCATTCCCTGTTATCCCACGTGCTAGGAGATGATTATCCTAGGCATATCCCTCATTATCTCCACATGTTTATCCAAGATCCCAAGTGATACTCGCGATTCAAAAGCACAAGATAATCATGGGAAGCCACATCTCATCTAGCTACCTCCCTATATATACCACCAACCATTCCTTCCATCTCCACAAGCATTCCTTCCATTCCTCCACCTATAAGGCGTAGTCGCTCTAGTTTTTCCACCATGGGTACCAACTCTCCTAGGAATAGCCCCACCACTCGTCAAGCCGCTCATGCTCTGATCGATGAAATCGATCAAGAGGGGGTCTTGGAGGTGCTGCCACTGGCTTACGCCACACCGCCAAAGAGTCCGCTAGGGACTCCGCCTGCCGGGAGCCTAAGGGGGCACCCACGGTGCCTCCCGGCGCCATAGACCACCGGCCAGCCCTTGGGAAGTTCTCCCTCAACTCTCCTCCACCTAGGAAGCGCCCCTAACCACTGGACTTCTCTAGCAAGAAGCTCCACAATGACCAGCCCTCTCATCCATCTACCGGGGACATCACCACGAAGAAGCCGATCACGGTGCGCCTCTACCCTGCGCTGGATCTGCCTATGCCCACTTCGGCCGATGAGCATCGTGCCATGGTGATCTTTGACAAATTAGAGGATAGCCTCTCCCTCACCAACAGCTGGAGCACCTCGACCATGCCTAATCCCAAGAGGGTAAAGTATGAGGTCATCGGGCACCAGCTCCCATCGGGGCGCTATGAGAAGGTGCTCATCCATCCTGACTCCAGCGATGCCAAGGCGATGGACGGGTTACTGTCTGCCTCCCTCTCCCCCCCCCCGTGCATCGCCATTTGACCCCTCTATCCATTCATGGATCACTTGGGCAAATGGAGCACAGTGACAATGAGAAGGGGGAGCTCACCATTGAAGGGCTTTAGGCTTAGCTGAATGCCCTCAAGGAGGAGAACCTAACCCTGGGGGAAAGGATGGTGGAGTAGGAGCTCTGGTGCTTTAACATCGAGGACAAGATGGATGTACTCTACAAGGGGCTCACCTGGAAGCTCAAGCGCTTGTTTGAGGCCACGGGGAACGAGCACCTCTATGAGGTACCACTCCCCTAGACCCCATGGCCACTTAGGTTTTTAGATTAGGAACTATTTAGTTCATATTTGTTTTCCTTAGTTTGTTATAGGTCATGCTAGGTTTGCTTTGTTTGTGTTAGATTTGCTTGTCAATTGTTTAGTTTAATTGTAAACAGCGCCTAATGAATAAAAAGTTAAGTTAGTTTAATTCATGTCCCGTCCTCTGGTGTTTTCCTACCAGGAGGACTTTGTTATTTTACCAGCTTGTTATTATGAATAAAAGAAACAGATTATCGATGAAAATAGTGTGGGGGAAGCCTCCATTTGGATCTGGACAGCTTCCCATAATCACAAAAATGCCATCACTGAGTTACATACTTGTCGTGCATCACTGAAAACTCTAGTTTGGTTTTGGTGAATTGATGAAATCCTAAGTGCTAACCTAATTTATCAAAGTGATCATGAGATAGGTAGCACATTCCAAGTGGTGAAGCAAATGAAGATCATAACATGATGATGGTGATGCCATGGTGATGATCAAGTGCTTGGACTTGAAAAGAAGAAAGAGAAAAACAAAAGGCTCAAGGCAAAGGTATAAAAGGTAGGAGCCATTTTGTTTTGGTGATCGAGACACTTAGTGAGTGTGATCACATTTAGGTTCGATAGCCGTACTATTAAGAGGGGTGAAATTCATATCAAAATGCGGTTATCAAAGTGCCACTAGATGCTCTAACTCATTGCATATGCATTTAGGATCTAGTGGAGTGCTAACATCATTGAAAATGTTTTGTGAAAATATGCTAACACATATGTGCACAAGGTGATACACTTGGTGGTTGCCACATTTGAGCAAGGGTTAGGAACTTCAATGGTGGAGTGTCCACCCGTAGAGTGCGGATAGTCTGACGGTGCCACTGGCGCCCTAGATAGAAAAGACGGAGGTCACTAGAAGTGACCAGACGCTGGTCTCGGTTGGACCGGCGCGTCCGGTTAGTAGAAGCTACAGAGACGCTGGCGTCGGTCTCTGACCGGATGCTGGGTCACATAGTGACCGGATGCTGGAGGGGTGCATCCGGTCCTGCTGACGTGGCAGCGCACAGGGGAGATGTCGTGTGACCGGATGCTGGGTGTGTCCGGTCGAGCATGACCGGATCATGAAAAATCGTTTCTAGATGCTTACTGGAAATGACCGGACGTTGAGGTCCAGCGTCCGGTCACTTCGCAGCAGCGCGTCCGGTTCTCACTTAACCGTTGGGATCGGCCGCTCAGTATTTGAAGAGAGGGGACACGTGGCGTGCATCGTGTGACCGGATGCTGAGGTCCAGCGTCTGGTCAATCTGACCGGAGCGTCCGATCACCCCGTGTTGTGCCCAGTGAAGGGGTACAATGGCTCTATTTCATAGGGGCTTCTATTTAAGCCCCATGGCCGGCTCAAGCTCACTCTCTTGGCCATTTGCATTGACATAGCAACCTTGTGAGCTTAGCCAAAGCCCTCCTACTCATCTCCATCATTGATTCATCATCTTTGTGAGATTGGGAGAGAATCCAAGTGCATTGCTTGAATGTTTGCATCTAGAGGCACTTGGTGTTCATGTTTCGCTGTGGGATTCGCTTGTTACCCTTGGTGGTTGCCGCCACCTAGACGGCTTGGAGCAGTGAGGATCATCGAGCGGAGGTTGGCGATTGTCTCTGGCTATGATCGTGGTGATTGTGAGGGGTTCTTGACCTTTCCCCAGCGGAGAGCCAAAAGGTACTCTAGTGAATTGCTTGTGGCTTGTGTGATCCTCATCTTATGTTGGTTGTGCGGCACCCTATTGAGGGTTTGGCGTGTGATGCCAATTAGCGCGTGAACCTCCAAGTGAGTGAATCGCCACAACGAGGAGTAGCTTGTCGGCAAGCAAGTGAACCTCGGTAAAAAATCATTGTGTTCATCATTTGATTCTGAGGTGATTGGTCTTCACTAATTGTCTAACCGATTTGTTAAGTGTTGTTGTAGAAATTTTTAATATGCTATTCACCCCCCTCTAGCCATTAGGATCTTTCAAGTGGTATCGGAGCCGAGGTCACCATGATTTGAGGATTAACAACCTTCGGTGTAAAAATGGCTCAAATCAACAACACCAAGAAGCTACCCCAATTTGATGGCTCAAATTATCCCTATTGGAAAGCTAAGATGACAACTTATATCAAGTCAATCAATAGAAAGGTTTGGAAGGTGGTAGAGACAAAGATTGAGATTAAAGATGAAGAGGCTCCCAACGCCGCCAAAGAAATGCTACTCCAAAATAATGACATTGCTCTTAGTGCCATCCATGATGCTTTAGATGAGAGAACTTTTGAGCAAATCAAGAATATTGAGATGGCTCATGAGCCTGGGAAGAAGTTGGAAGAATCATTTGAGGGCACTCAAGCCATGAAGGGTGCAAAGGCATACATTCTCAAAGAGAAGTTTGCAAGCTTCAAGATGAAGAAGGATGAGAGTGTGCCGGAAATGTTCCATAGGCTTCAAGTGCTTGTCAATGATCTCAAAGCACTTAGAGAAGAGGTAAAGGACAAGAACTTCTCCCACAAATTCTTGAGATGCTTGACTTTGAGATTTGGTACATTGGTCACTATTCTAGTGAGGAGTGGTTTGGACACCATGACACCAAACCAAGTGTTGGGAGATATAATGACCGATGATACATATAGAGATGATGATGAGAAGGAAGAAAAGAAGGAAAAGAAAGATAAGAAGAAGGATGAGAAGAAGAAGAGCATGGCATTCAAGGCCACATCATCTAAGGGCAAGGCAAAGCAAGATACATCAAGTGAAGATGATGGCTCATGGGATCATGATGATGATGAGAAGATGGCTCTCTTTGTCAAGAAATTTGGCAAGTTCATGATGAAGAAAGGGTACCATGCTAGAAGAATGAAATCTTCATCCAAGAACAAGGAAGAGTCAAGAAGATGCTTCAAATGTGGAAGCAAAGATCATCTTGTTGCTCAATGTCCATACAATAGCGACAATGATGATGACAACAAGAAGAACAAGAAGAATGACAAGAAGGAAAAGAAAGAGAAGAAGGACAAGATGACCTTCAAGAAGAAGAAGGGTGGTTCATATGTGGTCACTTGGGATAGTGATGCTTCCTCAAGTGATGATGATGATAGTGATGCTGACAAGACCACTAAGAAGAAGGCACTTGCAGGCATTGCAATCAATGATAAGCCTTCTCTCTTCGACACTCCATCATGCTTCATGGCTAAGGCCACTAAGGTACAAATTTATGATGATGGAAGTGATGAGGAACATGATAATGAAAATGAAAATGAAAGTGATAGTGATGATGATGAACCTACTAAGGATGAACTATTTGACATGCTAGAAGATGCTAAAGAACACTTTGACATCAAGAGAAGGGAATGCAAAAGCTTGCGTAAGGAACTAAAAGCCCTTAAGCAAGCCTTTGATGAGCTCAATGCATCTCATGAGAGGCTAGAGGAAGCCCATAAGAAGCTTGGCAAGGCTCACAAAATACTTGAAAAGGCTCATTCCTCTTTGCTTGATGAGCAAAATAAAAAGAAGCATGTTGATACTTGTGATGTAGGCTTAACTTGTGATTTAATTGATGAATCATTATCAATGCCTATCATTGTTCCTCCCACTAACCCTTCTTGTAGTACTTCTACTTCCACCTCATCTAGTAGTGATGGTTTCACTTGTGATGCCTCACTAATGGTTGAGAATGAGAACCTCAAGAAGGAGGTCAATAAGCTCACTCACACCTTGGCTAAGGCTTATGGTGGTGAGGACCGCTTGCTTATGTGCTTGGGTAGCCAAAGAGCTTCTCTCTACAAAGAGGGATTGGGCTATACCCCCAAGAAAGGTAAAGTGGCCTTTTCTCCTCACAAGACTAGTTTTGTGAAGAACAATGGTCGGTTTTGCATTAGTTGCAAGCAAGTTGGTCATAAAGAGCATGAGTGCAAGAACAAGAGCAAAAATGCAAATGTATCCTCCATAAAGCTTGATTCTTTCTATGTGCTTACCAAGGGTGCAAATGGTGTAAAGGCTAAGTTCATTGGTAAACCATGGATGGGCTCAAAGAAGAAAGCCATTTGGGTGCCAAAGAGCTTGGTCACTAACCTTCAAGGACCCAAGCAAGTTTGGGTACCTAAAAAGAATTAATCTTCTTTTGTAGGTTAATTACAAAGCCAGAGGAAGGCATTGGGTTCTTGATAGTGGGTGCACTCAACACATGACCGGTGATGCAAGAATGTTCAACTCAATCAACACCAATGGCAATGATGGTTATGATAGTATCACATTTGGTGACAATGGCAAAGGCAAGGTCAAATGGCTTGGTAAGATTACAATATCCAATGACACGAGCATATCCAATGTGTTGCTAGTAGAGAGCTTAAACTTCAATTTGCTATCCGTGGCTCAATTATGTGATCTTGGATTCAAATGCATATTTGGGGTAGATGATGTAGAGATCATAAGTGTAGATGGCTCTAATTTGATCTTCAAAGGATTTAGATATGAGAATCTATACTTGGTTGATTTCAATGTTAGTGAAGCTAAATTGTCTACATGTTTGTTCACTAAGTCTAGCATGGGTTGGTTATGGCATAGAAGGCTTGGTCATGTTAGAATGAAACAATTGAATAGATTGGTTAAGCATGACTTGGTTAGAGGCTTGAAAGATGTTGTGTTTGAGAAGGATAAGCTTTGTAGCTCTTGTCAAGCCGGCAAACAAGTTGGAAACACCCATCCCAAGAAAAGCATGATGAGCACTAGTAAAGCATTTGAGTTATTGCACATGGATTTGTTTGGGCCAACACAATACACTAGCATTGGTGGTAACAAATATGGCTTTGTGATAGTGGATGATTACACTAGATACACATGGTATTCTTTCTAGTGGACAAAAGTGATGTGTTTGCAACATTCAAATCATTCACAATGAGTTTGAAACAACCATCAAGAGAGTTAGAAGTGACAATGGTAGTGAGTTCAAGAACACTAGAATTGATGAGTTGTGTGATGAATTTGGAATTAGACATCAATTCTTGGCCAAGTACGCTCCACAATCAAATGGCCTTGTTGAGAGAAAGAATAGAACACTCATTGATATGGCAAGGTCTATGCTTAGTGAGTACAATGTGAGTCAATCCTTTTGGGCCAAAGCTAGCAACATGGCTTGCTATTGTAGCAACCGCCTCTATTGTCACCCATTGAAAGAGAAGACACCATATGAGCTCTTGAATGGTAGAAAGCCCAACATTGCATATTTTTGGGTCTTTGGTTGCAAATGCTATATCTTGAAGAAAGGCACTAGATTGGGTAAGTTTGACAAGAAATGTGATGAAGGATTCCTACTTGGTTATTCCACTACAAGCAAAGCATATAGAGTTTGGAATTTGGATAGTGGTACTCTTGAGGAAGTTCATGATGTTGAATTTGATGAAACCAAGAGTTCACAAGTAGAGAATGAGAACTTAGAAGATGTTAGAGGCATTCAACTTTCAAATGCCATGAAGAACATGGATGTTGGTGAATTAAGGACTAGGCAAGTGAATGATGATGAAGATGATCAAGTGCAAGTACTCTCAAACTCAAATGTGCAAGATGATACAAATCAAGCTAGTATAAGTGGCTCTCATGATAATGAACAAGATCAAATGGTTAGTACATCATCTCAACCTAATGATCAAGCAAGTGCAAGCAATCAAGTTCCAATCCTCCAACCAACCAATGTTGCGAGGGATCATCCATTAGACACTATAATTGGTGATATTTCAAGAGGTGTGCAAACTAGATCTAGATTGGCTTCATTTTATGAGCATTTCTCATTTGTGTCATCCACTGAACCAAAGAAGATAGATGAAGCATTGAAGGATGTTGATTGGGTGAATGGTATGCATGAAGAATTGAATAACTTCACAAGAAATCAAGTATGGGAATTAGTAGAGAGACCAAAGGGACATAATGTGATTCGAACCAAATGGGTCTTTAGAAACAAGCATGATCAAGATGGGATAGTAGTAAGGAACAAAGCAAGATTGGTAGCACAAGGCTATACACAAGTTGAAGGTCTTGACTTTGGAGAAACATATGCCCCGGTTGCTAGATTGGAAGCAATTAGAATCTTGCTAGCCTATGCTTGTGGCCACAACATCAAGCTCTATGTTAAGAGTGCATTTCTCAATGGTTACATCAATGAAGAAGTATATGTTGAGCAACCTCCTGGTTTTGAAGATGACAAGAAGCCCGACCATGTGTACAAGTTGAAGAAGGCATTGTATGGCTTAAAGCAAGCACCTAGAGCATGGTATGAGAGATTGAGGGACTTCCTACTCTCTAAAGGGTTCATGATGGGCAAGGTTGACACCACTCTTTTTATCAAGAAGATTGGAAAAGATTTATTTGTGTTGTAATTCTATGTTGATGACATCATATTTGGATCAACCAATCAAGATTTTTGTGATGAGTTTGGAAAGATGATGGCTAATGAGTTTGAAATGTCCATGATTGGAGAGTTAAGTTACTTCCTTGGTCTTCAAATCAAGCAATTGAAGAATGGTACTTTTGTGAGTCAAGGCAAGTATATCAAGGACATGATCAAGAAGTTTGGCATGAGTGATAGTAAAGCCATTAGCACACCAATGGGAACAAATGGCAACTTGGATAGTGATGCAAGTGGAAATATGGTGGATCAAAAATTGTATCGGTCTATGACTAGAAGCCTACTCTATGTGACCGCATCAAGGCCGGATGTCATGTTTAGTGTATGCATGTGTGCAAGATTTCAAGCCTCACCAAGAGAAAGTCATTTGAAGGCTACGAAGAGAATATTGAGGTACATGAAGCATACACCAAATGTTGGTTTGTGGTATCCCAAAGGAGCAAAGTTTGAGCTAGTTGGTTACTCCAACTCGGATTATGTGGGATGCAAGGTTGAAAGGAAGAGCACCTCAGGCACATGTCAATTGTTGGGAAGATCACTTGTTTCATGGTCATCAAAGAAGCAAAATAGTGTTGCATTATCAACCGCCAAAGCCGAATACATATCCGTCGGTAGTTGTTGTGCACAAATACTTTGGATGAAGGCCACTTTGAGTGACTTTGGAATCAAGTTCAAGGAAGTGCCATTGCTATGTGACAATGAGAGTGCAATCAAGTTTACCAACAATCCGGTTCAACATGCAAGAACAAAGCACATTGATGTCCGCCACCATTTCATAAGAGATCACCAACAAAAAGGGGACATTTGCATTGAGAGTGTAGGCACCGAAGGTCAACTTGCCAATATATTCACCAAGCCATTGGATGAGAAAAGGTTTTGCAAGCTAAGGAATGAGTTGAACATATTGGATTTCTCAAATATGTGTTGATGCACCCCCCCCCCACTTATATGACATGCCTCACCTTCGAGCAATCCAAGGTAAAAGTTGATTGGCATGGCATACATCCTTGCTAAGGACATGTTTAGTGCATCTAGACATCTTTCACATTTAATAAGCTCATTCATGAAAATCAAATGAATTTGATGATTGTATGGTACCACTATTGCTTCTATGCTTATTTTGATCTAGTGGTAGCATATGACATGTTTGTGGGCTTGTAAACCTAGTGTTTGATCTAGAAAATGAGCTCTAAGTGTTTAACTCAACATGGTACAAGATAACCCTCATTTGGAGGTGTGAAGAAGCTTGTCCTTGGATCAAACCGAGTTAAATATCTTTGGCAAGTATTCTAGATTGAACCAAATTTTAGAAAATGATCCTCACCCCATTGATTGACATTGATAATCTCAACCTATCTACATTTTAAACCTTTGTGGTCATTGATGACAAAGGGGGAGGAAAACAAAGATATTAGTACATGGGGAGAAAAACAAAGATATTAGTCTACTAAGATATTGAAAAGACAACAAAGGGGGAGAACTTGACATAGGGGGAGAGATATGACAAAGGAAAGGGATCAATTAAAATTTTTAGCACACAAGTAGGGGGAACAAGCTCATGAACTTGTATGGTGCATTTGAATGTGCATTTCATATGTTTGCTTGTATGGCACAAGTTTTAAATTTCAATATCCATGCTTGTGTGGTGTATGCTAGTTGTAGGTTTGAATGATGAAATGAAAAACTAGCATGCATAGGTTATCTAGTGTTTCCATTTCCAAGTGGTATAGAGCTAACCATGATGCTAAGGATGGTATATTGGTGCACTTCAATTGGTATCATGCTTCAAAGGTCCATCTTTTATACCTTAGCATCATTTGGTAGACACTGTCTCCTATATTTCCTATCTAAGCATATGTGCAAGCTTCAATCCAAACTCTTAGCACATATGTAGGGGGAGCAATTGCTACCATATGGGGTTCATGAAACTTGTCCATATCCTTTTATACATGGTAAATATGCTTGGACAAGCAACATGGATTCAATTGAATTTCAATTCATATCTTTGTGAAAGGGTTGTCATCAATTACCAAAAAGGGGGAGATTGAAAGCCCAAGTTTGGTTTTGGTGAATTGATGAAACCCTAAGTGCTAACCTAATTTATCAAAGTGATCATGAGATAGGTAGCACATTCCAAGTGGTGAAGCAAATGAAGATCATAACATGATGATGGTGATGCCATGGTGATGATCAAGTGCTTGGACTTGAAAAGAAGAAAGAGAAAAACAAAAGGCTCAAGGCAAAGGTATAAATGGTAGGAGCCATTTTGTTTTGGTGATCGAGACACTTAGTGAGTGTGATCACATTTAGGTTCAACAGCCATACTATTAAGAGGGGTGAAACTCATATCGAAATATGGCTATCAAAGTGCCACTAGATGCTCTAACTCATTGCATATGCATTTAGGATCTAGTGGAGTGCTAACACCCTTGAAAATGTTTGTGAAAATATGCTAACACACATGTGCACAAGGTGATACACTTGGTGGTTGCCACATTTGAGCAAGGGTTAGGAACTTCAATGGTGGAGTGTCCGCCCGTAGAGTGCAAATAGTCCAACGGTGCCACCGGCGCCCTAGATAGAAAAGACGGAGGTCATTGGAAGTGACCGGACGCTGGTCTCGGTTGGACCGGCGTGTCCAGTCAATAGAAGCTGCAGAGACGCTGGCGTCGGTCTCTGACCGAACACTGGGTCACTTAGTGATCGGACGCTGGAGGGGTGCGTCCGGTCCTGCTGACGTGGCAGCGCACAGGGGAGATGTCATGTGACTGGACGCTGGGTGTGTCCGATCAAGCATGACCTGACGTGTCCAGTCGTGAAAAATCATTTCTGGCTGCTTACTGGAAATGACCAGATGCTGAGGTCTAGCCTCCAGTCATTTCGCAGCAGCGCGTCCGGTTCTCACTTAACCATTGGGATCGGGTGCTCAGTATTTGAAGAGAGGGGACACATGGCATGCATCGCGTGACTGAACGCTGAGGTCCAGCGTCCGGTCAATCTAACCGGAGCGTCCGGTCACCCCGTGTTGTGCCCAGTGAAGGGGTACGACGGCTCTATTTCATGGGGGCTTCTATTTAAGCCCCATGGCCGGCTCAAGCTCACTCTCTTGGCCATTTGCATTGACATAGCAACCTTGTGAGCTTAGCCAAATCCCTCCTACTCATCTCCATCATTGATTCATCATCTTTGTGAGATTGGGAGAGAATCCAAGTGCATTGCTTGAATGTTTGCATCTAGAGGCACTTGGTGTTCATGTTTCGCTACAGGATTCGCTTGTTACTCTTGGTGGTTGCCACCACCTAGACGGCTTGGAGCAGCGAGGATCATCGAGCGGAGGTTGGTGATTGTCTCTGGCTACGATCGTGGTGATTGTGAGGGGTTCTTGACCTTTCCCCCAGCGGAGAGCCAAAAGGTACTCTAGTGAATTGCTCATGGCTTGTGTGATCCTCATCTTGTGTTGGTTGTGCGGCACCCTATTGAGGGTTTGGCATGTGATGCCAATTAGCACGTGAACCTCCAAGTGAGTGAATGGCCAAAACGAGGAGTAGCTTGTCGACAAGCAAGTGAACCTCGGTAAAAAAATCTTTGTGTTCATCATTTGATTCCGAGGTGATTGGTCTTCACTGATATTGATTCTTGTGATTGATTGGTTCACTCCTCGACACGGCGGTATAACTATCTTGCTCTCCCTCTTTACATTACCTCAAACTAGTTATCAAGCTCTTTAGTGTAGCTAGTTGTGAGAGCTTGTTTGTTTGGTTAGTGTGGCTCTTTAGTTAGTCTTTGAGAGCACACTAACTTGGTGTAGTGCCATAGCTATTGTGTGGTTAGAAACAATAGAAACTAAAATTGTGGTAGGTGGCTTGCATTTTTTAGTAGGCTAGCGTAACACTCGCTTCGCCTCATAATTGTCTAACCGATTTGTTAAGTGTTGTTGTAGAAATTTTTAATAGGCTATTCACCCCCCCTCTAGCCATAAGGACCTTTCAATCACCCTAAGCAAAAGACCAAGACGAGGGGACATCTAGGCCCGTCCCCTAGTGCCCCCTCACGCTGGCCGACATGGCAAGGCTAGCCCTCGGGCCCACCTTGATCCACCACGCAGGTATGCGCCTCTACTTCTTCCCAGTATGTGATTTTCATGTTAAAATTAATTATTTATATCTCTACACACAAGAAAATAAAAATATATATGGCTAACCACATATATGACTATGTTGATCTTATAAATTGGACTTGCATAAATTCAGTTCCATTCTCATGCTTAGAAAGTTGTGATCTACTTGTATTGGTATGATCTACCTAAGTTGTTTTGTGAGATATAGTAGTGACAAAGCAAGTTGCTCTTTCTTTACTCATTACCTTGGAAATATTTATTAAAAATAAAATGAAAAGATATCATGACTCCTCATGTGAGAAAAATGCCTACCAAAGCCAAAGTATAGTTTCTCATAAAACTAGCACAAATGCTATTTGATCTTACTTTGAGCTTTGTCAAACTTTGAGATCTAGGTAGAGAGTTATGTCATGCTTTCATAACCAAGTCCACAGATACCACCTCTCTAAGTTGCTTCTACACTAGAAGTATGCTCACCCATGCCATTATAAAGTCTTGTTTCTCCTTTTAAAATATATATATACCTTGTCTTTCCACAGAGGACATGGCTATCTAAAAAAAGAAGAAAGGAAAGAAAGAAAAGAAAAGAAAACTTGAGCATAAAGGCTCATGAGTTCAGTTCTCTTGTTAAAAAAGAGAGAGTGAGATAGCCATACTCCCTGAAGGAAAAAGAGAGAAGAAAAATACAAGGAGAAAAGACATCATCCATTATTCTATCCACCCAAATATTTTGGTTTAAAGATTGCATGACATTACCTTCCCAGGATCCATTGTTTGGCTTAGCAAAAATAAGTAGGGTGAATATGCTTAGCTTTGATCCCTACCTATAGTGCCACATAAGCTTTAGGATAGAAAAGGGCAAAGTATCTATGCCTGTGAGAGGATTACCACTAAATACTTTTGAGTGACCCAAGAGCTTACATGAGGATGAGCATGAATCAAGTTTTCTTTGAAAATTTTGATAAAAAACTCCAAGGTATTCTGAGAAGAAAAAGTGTGACTATTTTGATCACAGCTGTTCCACGATCAACCACTCAAGGTTTGATCTTAGCTACCTGAAAGATCATAGGTATGAGTATGAGATATAGAATAATTTTTATACTTGTTCACATTTTTGGGAGAAGCATATGTCAATCACCTCTTACTTCACACACTTTACTCGGGACGAGCAAAGGTTTAGTTTGGGGAGCTTGTTGATGGCTTTTAACACCCTCTTTTGCCATCAACAATTAGCCATGAAATGTATAAAATCAAGCAAGAAACAACATTTTATGTTTCGATTTCACTTGGTTCCATGTGTATTTGGAGAATTGTATTTACAGGGATAAAATAGTAAAAAAGGAGCAAAACCAAGCCTTCTAGAAGCCATCCACATGGCCAGGAGAGGCAGGGCCCATAGGGGGCGCCGCATGGTGCCAAGTTGGTGCTGCCCGGCCCCACCTAGTACCCTGCCACGTCACTGATCTGTGGGAGGGTGGCCTAGAGTGCTGTGGAGCGTTGATTCAATGTTGGTTCACTCAGTGGCCGAGATTTGCTTCTCCTAGAACAAAGGGCCCACCATCATACAAAGAGAGGCCTTCAACTAACCTAAGCATCAACTTCTAGAGCAAAACTTGGCACGTGCTGCCTTTGCCACCGCCACCCCCTAGAGGCCGCCCAGCACCCAAGTTTCCTTCACCACCTTGGTAACTGCCTATAAGTACCCCCTACCTCAGTTCAACTATAAATAGGGGCCATGAGCTCATTTGTAACACACACACGTGAAGAAAGAGCTCTCACGAGAGTAGTATAGCTTAGGATAGCTATTCTCTAGTGTAGCTCCACGGCTCTTCTATGGTAATTCTATTCCCATTCTTGCATTAAGTTTTGTTATATTTTTGTTGTTTACTAGTTTCACCGCTTGGTTAGAGTGCTCTAGTCTTATTTCATCGGGATCTAGATTAGAGTAGTAAGCACATAGATTAAGCATGGTGCTTAGGCTATACCCAGTAGTTCTAGAATTCAATCACTCCCTATTCCATATGGATTCGATACCCAAGATTACTCCTTGGTGAAAAGCTACTCTGACAATTGTGCGTTGCAGTCTTTTTTGTGTGTGCCACCCCTGGTGTCAATACTTACTTGAATCAGAAGCTGATTACCAGAGAAATCTCAGAAACAAGCCTAAGAAGAGCTTGATTCCATGGTACAAGCTGTAAAGAGAGCACCGACAGGCCGGTACTTCCTCCAAACTCTTCCTTCACTATGTATCCCACTATTTTTATTTACAAAAGCTACATCCTAACTTGGAGGACTAATCTTCTCTTGATTGCTAACATCTGATCTTGAGACAATGATATGAATTGTGGCTTTTAGTTTCTAGATTTTAGGATGCCCTACTGGAGGAGGTCAGGGGCGTATATATAGGGGGCAATGTCAAATCTAGACCCTCGGATCAAACCGACCTTGAGCAATGGCGTAGATTTGATCTTTAAGGCGGTGGAGAACCGACATAGTGAGGAGAGGTTGACATGGGGGGCCCCATAGGCCAGCCACCCTATAGGTGGGGCTAGCTGGCCCCACATGGCAGTGGATCGGGCTGGGTTATGATGGTTTGCCTTCTAGAGTGTTCTAGAGTCTTCCCAAGTCAGTTTCATCGCGATTGAATGTGATTTGCTTTGACGAATAGGTCCACCTTGAAGGTTTTCTGATTAAATTCTCCTATAGTCATGAACACCAAAACTTGTGGAACTCATTAGTTTTAAATATTATATCTGTGTTTGGTGATTGAATTAAGTATATATGTAGGATATGTTGATGGTTTATGATTGACGTTAATGACCATCAACATCTGGTGAGTCTCTTTTCTTTCTGTATTCCCTTTGTCCGGGGCCATCGGTTTTATTGGTTTTGTTTTCACAACCCGTACCTTCATTCACCACCCGGTTCCACCTTCCTCGCCCTGGGGGCGCTAAGCGCGCTACCGAGGAGAAGAAGTGCCTCCAGCGGGAGAAGGCAAGGAAGCACATGGAGTGTCAGAAGCATGGGGCCTCACCGTTAGATGATGATGATGATGATGATGATGATGAGGACGTCGAGGATGAGGATGAGGATGAGGATGAGGACCTAGCGGTCTTCAAAATATCCCCGATGCCCCATGGAGGTCCGGCGACATCACCGAACCAAGCAGTGTTGGCCGCTCAACAAGTGCTACGAATGATGAGGGCGCCGCCCAGAAGCGCCTAGCTTCGTCGCCACCTCAAGTGTTGAGCTCAAAGTGCTCACGTGCTACCGCTAATGGCAATTGGAGCTCCTTGTCTATGGCTACTGCTAACCCTTCTTTGGTGGGGGACAAGGCCCCCGCCCAAGGGGAGGATGTCGAGTACACGACAGCAATAGGTGTCGTGCTTGGGGTGGATGATGAGGGCCACTGCCCTTCATCAGAGGTGTCTGGAGGGGAGGATGGAGACCTCATTCAACACACTTTTGTCCATGTGGATGTTGAGCATCCTATGCCCTTGGCGCCCCATGTGGAGGCATCAGAAGCCACGGAGGTGAATGCCATTGGAGATCATGATGTAGAGTAGGCTGGCATAGCCGGTGTGACTGGGGTGCCTCATTGGCTTCTAGTCCGCCTATGCCGTCAGTGGCATCTCCTACCTTGATGTTGCCCATGGGGCCATGCACGGCGAGGCATGCTACCCTACCATTCATGGAACATTCCACTAGGTACGTCATTCTTCAATTTTTCTTCATTGCAGTTGTCGGTGATGTTTAGCTGTCTGACCCAGCTGGCCTCTTAGTGCAAAGAACCCCTTCTAGGTTTTGCAGTCCTGATGCCATCGGTGAGCTCCATGCGTTCTCCCACATGGCCGAAGCTATCAAGGGGTGATGGCATGACTTTGGGGATATTGGCTAGGCCTCCCCCATCATGGCCTTGTGCTGGCCTCTTGAAGAGAGCCCCACCACTATGGGAGGTCACTCCTACGCAGGCGTAGAGGCGAGTAGGGCCATCGGGGGAAAAATCGACTGATGGAGGGCTAGGAACGGCCATTGATCAGTAGTGTAGAGCGGGCTCTATGCCCACTGCTATCCTGCCACCTGAGGAAGTGGCCTTCAATGGACCAAGCATGGCAGCCCTCGTTCTCCACGATGAGGACCTCGAGCTAGGCGATGATCTCTTCAAGTGGCCGCACCACACAAACCCCCATGAGGCTCTATTCGCAGTAGACGATGCAGCTAAATGAGCTACATGGAAGGGTGCCTCTTAGAGCCACGGAGGGGTCTAGGCGACCCTGTCTAAGATGGGCTATACGATTGCCGTGGTCGCTGTCATGGGGTCAAAACTATGGCAAGCATGTTGTTCAAGTTGGTGTCAGAGTATGGGTCTCTGGTGGCTCAGGTGAACTCAAGAACACAAGAATCATGTAGGGGAGACACAATAGTTTATCTTGGTTCGGGCCAATTTGGTCCCTACATCCAGCAGCTGATGATCTTTATACTCAAGAGCACCCAAAATCAAGAGTTATAACAGAATGTAAAGGATGAAGATTTGGTAGGGGGGTTAGCTCGGTGCGGTGGAGCCTTCCTCCATGTCAGAGAGGAGGAAGACAATGGAATACAGTGGAGGAGAGGCTCTCAGTGCCCCTCTCCGGGTTGCCTTGCTCTCTATACCGAGCAGAGGTAGATGGAATGGAGTGTCTGGTGATTGAAATGGGATCCTCTCCCCTCTAGGTCCGAACTTATCCCTTACATAACGAGATAGGTCAGGTACATGGCGATTTGGGGGTTTAGTCTACGGTCTACTTGCATCGGAGTCCAAGAGGGTCTTGTAGCAGTGCACCATGGACCATCGTGGTATCTTGGAGCCGAAGAAGCCTTGGGTGTCATTTGGCTGCTCTGTTCTGACACCCTGCATGCCAGACGGTGTCAACTTGGACCGGCCTCCCCCGGGTGAGACCTTCTAGAGTCCTCTTGGTGGCAAAGGTGGTCGGCTCCAGGGGCTGATGCGCGGGCCTAGAAGCTCATGACCCTTGGAGGCCATAGGAAGCTTTGTTTTATTGTGTCATGCCCTGGACATGACCCCGTCGGAGGAGCAGTTCGTAGGGCCATGCTTGGGGAGCAGTGCCAAGGAGTCCCCAAGCATTGGTAGGTTGGGTCTGTCTTCTAGTGCCCGGGCCATGGCTAGTATCATGATCTATGCAGGAGCCAAGGACCGGGCTTGGTTCTGCCATAGATCAGGAGCCTAAGGCTTAGGGAAGCCCCCGAGACCTAGGCGAAAGCTGCAATCAATCCCTTCATGAGCTTGGCAAAAGCAGCGGTCGAGCTAGGGTCTTCTTCATTTGAGAACCATTAGACCCAAGGCTTAACATACCTATATATTAGGATCTCGTTAGGAGCACCTGAGCCCTTCATGGCCTCACCTAGCGTGATGGCGATGAAGGGCCGAATTTGATCATCTGGTGACCGAACCCTCCTTGGTGGGGACATCTTCCATTGGTGAGAGCATTGTGCCCTGCTCGGGGCCTTCTTCTCCAAAGTGATGGACGTTGCTCGACTATCGGAGTTGAGCGAAGATGGAGTTGATGCCTTCTTGAGCCGATGTCACATGGGTCTTTGACTCGAGAAAGAGCTCGGCAAAATTGTCTGGGAGTTGCCGACTGTTGGCCCGGGGGCGCCCTTCTTTTTTATCGGAGCCTACCATGGGCCGAGTGATCAAGACTGCTGGGCTCTAGCTCAGGGTCATCAGATCATCTAGAGCACCACACCCTTCTAGGGGTTGCGGTAATAGGTCCTGATCTTCTTGAGCCAGCCTTCTAGGGCCGACCCTCTATGGCCATAGGTCAGGGAGATGGGAGCACGCCGAGGCTTGGACGGAGGCCCTCATTGGGCCCACCACTCAGCGGCTCCTGACCCAACTTCAGGGAGTTGGTTAGTTTTTTGGGGGGATGAGCCACCCGAGCACACGTCGAACGGGGGGTCGGGTTGCTTCATCTACACGCTCAGTCGAGCCTTCAACTAAGGGTTGATGTTCCCTCGGTGGGCTGGACTACCACGATAATAGCCTCATTGGCCAAGATTGACATGCCCGTGCTACTAGCATGTAAGTCCATGAGAACCCCAAGCTTATGGTCATTCCGTGCCTTGGTCATGTCCCCCAGGGGGGAGATTCTTGGCTTCTCAATTGAGCCACTCGTATAGTTCTCGAGCCCATCTATCGGTGCTCGGGGGCTCGCTACCTCCCTCATTGGGTCACCATGAGTGGCTCGAGGCCGATACTCGGACATCACCTGTCTAGACAGTTGGGATGCTTCTGAGCATCTCGACTATAGCCATGTGGGCTCATCTCTCGAGCGTCCCTCACACTTTGGTATCCTTCCTAGGGTGACCTTAAAGCTTGAGGGAGCCAGCCTTGAACCCCGAGCATCTCACCTTTTGGGGTGACATCGCTTCTGCCCCACTAAGGGGTGGGCTCCTGCCAGGGGGTTAGAGGTACGATTAATAAGAAATGGGAAGGAACGAGCTATGGATAAAAGCAACGTAGTTGTTTGATGTTCCACCCATTGTCGTACTCGTGCCCTGCCATGGTGCTGATCTTGTAGGCACCCGGCCAAATCACCCATGATATGCAGAAGGGACCCTCCTAGGGTGGAGATAGCTTGTGGCCCTTCTTGGATGGGGTGGCTCTCTGAAGAACAAGATCACCTACAACAAAGGAACACTTGCATACCCGTCTAGCATGATAGTGGTGAAGCCCCTACTAGTAGCCGGCGGATCATACCACGGTGGTTTTTTGCACCTCCTCGAGCATGTCGATGTCCACCTAGCATTGTTCCTTGGCCCGTTGCTCATCATAGAAGTGTACACACAGAGTGTCAAAGTCAAGGTCAGAGGGGAGGACCACTTCTACCCCGTAGACGAGGAAGAAGGGAGTGTACCCTATCGAGTAGTTCACGCTCGTCCATAGGCTCTAGAGCAGGGAGGGAAGTTTGTCCACCCATCGCTCGCCATGGATCTTGAGCTTGTTGTAGATTCGGGTCTTGATCCCCTAGAGGATTAGCCCATTGGCATGCTTGAGTTGGCCGTTGGACTCAGGGTGGTAGACCGCAGCATAGTCCACTTGGATCCACTAGGCATCGCAAAATCTAGGAACTTCTGACCTATGAACTGGGTGCCATTGTCAGTAATGATGCGATTGGGAACTCCAAACCTATGGATGATGTCTTGAATGAATTTGGCCCCCCGCTTTGACTTGAGGTTGACGATGGGCTACACCTCGATCCACTTGGTGAACTTGTCGATGGTGACCAAGAGGTGATCGAAGCCCTCGGGAGCCTTCTAGAACTCCTTGACCATGTTGAGGCACTAGACCACAAACGGGTAGGTGACGGGTATCATCTAGAGCTCTTAGGCTGATAGGTGGCTTTGCTTGGTGTAGTACTAGCATCCCTTGCACATCTTGACGATGTCTTAGGAGTCACGCGAGGGCAGTTGGCCAGTAAAAGCCATGTTAGAAGCCTTCCCCACAAGGGTGTGAGGTGCAGTGTGATGTCCGTAGATGCTGCAGTGGATGTCCAGGAGTAGTTTCCTCCTGTCCTTCAGGGTGACACACCACACGAGCACTTCAGAGGCACTCTGGTGATAGAGCAGCCCATGGAGGACTCGATAGCTCTTAGTGCGCTGAACCAACCGGCGAGCATCGGTGACATTGGCGGGAAGGATCCCCCCTCGAGGAAGTTGAGGAAGCGTACCCACCTATCTTCTGGTGCCCTGGATGGATAGGCAGAGTCCTCGCTTTGTGTGCCCTCGATGTCTTGGCGGGCTGGCTCTAGACATGAAGGAGGCTCGCCTTGTTGCTCCATGGTGTCAGCCGCCCCACACTGGGGTTGCATTGGGGGTGGCTCAACCTTATCTTCTATGCTTCATGGGGCATGCCAATGGGTCGGTGCCCGTCGGCTATGCATGGTGACTGCAAATGCGTATTCCTAAGGGGGTGGTGCCTCTTTGGTGATGCATGTCAAGTTGGAAGTGGTGCCAGCTGGGCTGGCATCTTGTCCTCCTCGAGGTGGATCGAGGGGGCATCGAGGATGTCGAGGATGACTCCATGCGGTGGGGGCTTGCAAGAGGACGCTAGCCTTGCCAGGAAGTCGACCTCCTCGTTGTCTCGTCGGAGGACATGATGGAGCTCGATGCCGTCGAACTTGTCTTCCAACTTTCAGACCTCCACGTAGTAGGCCTCCATCCTAACATAATGGCAAGTCGACTCCTTCATGACCTGGTAGATAACCAGTTCAGAGACTCCTCGAACAAAGAGGTGCCTAGCGCCAAGCTCGATGGCCGCCTAGATATATATACCGTGGAGGAGCGCCTTGTACTCTGCATTGCTGTTAGTGGCCTAGAAATGAAGCTGAAGGGCATACCTTAGTTTATCGCCGCTGGGGGGTACGAGGAGGACCCCCAGGTTAGGGAGCCATCGAAGTACATGGTCTAGTACTCTGCTTTGATAGGGGCGGTGGAGACCTGCTCCTCAGTCCACTCCACCATGAAATTGGTGAGGACTTGGGATTTCATTGCTGTGCGGGGGGCGTAGGTGATGTCAAGGCCCATGAGCTCGAGTCCCCACTTGGCAATGTGGCCAGTGGACTCCCGCTTGTTGATGATGTCCCCCAAGCCACTGGAAGATATGACCACCATAGTGTGGCTATCGAAGTAGTGCCGGAGCTTACGCTTGGCGATGAGCATGGCATAGAGGAGCTTCTACATCCTTGGGTATCAGGCCTTGGAATTAGAGAGGACCTTGCTGACGAAGTACACCTGCCGTTGGACCTTTAGTACATGGCCCTCTTCCTCGTGTTCCACCACTAGAGTCACGCTGATAGTGTGCGGGGTGGTAGTGGTGTAGAGGAGAAGAGTCTCCCCCGCTAAAGGGGAGGTTAGGACTGGTGGTGTGGTCAAGAAGTCCTTCAACCTTATGAGTGCCGCCTGAGCTTCCTGCATCCACTCAAAACGCTCTGATTTCTTTAGGAGTTTCTACAGTGGCATACCTCGTTCCCCAACATGGGATATGTAGTGGCTGAGCATGGCTAGACATCCGGTGAGCCTTTAGGGCCAATTTAGGTTATTGACCAGCTCCATATTCATGATCATGGAGATCTTCTTAGGGTTAGCCTCGATGCCACGTCCGGAGATGATGAAGCCGAGTTTCCTAGTAGGGACCCCGAATACGCACTTCTTTGGGTTGAGCTTGATGTGGTTGGCACAAAGGTTGGAGAAGGTTTCTGCTAGGTCACCAATCAGTTGTGTAGCCGCTCAATACTTAATGATGATGTCATCGATGTAGACCTCTAGGTTGCGGCCAATCTGCTCCCTGAAACATTTCTGCATGCACCGCTAAAAGGTGGCTCTAGCATTCTAGAGGTCGAACGGCATGGAGGTGTAGCAGAAGGCGCCGAAGGGGGTGATGAAGGATGTGGTCAGTTGATCAGAGGGGTCTATTGCAATCTAGTGGTACCCGGGGTACGCGTCTAGAAAGCAAAGGGCCTCACAGCCGGTGGTGGAGTCAACGACCTGGTCAATCCAAGGAAGGGGAACGGGTCTTTGGTGTAGGCCTTGTTGAGGCTGGTATAGTTGACACACATTCTCCATTTCCCATTTTTATTCTTGACTAGGACTTGGTTGGCCAGCTAGTCAGGGTGTTGGACCTCTCTAATGAAGCCGGTGTCTAGGAGCCTAGCAAGCTCCTCACCAATTGCCTTGTGCTTCTCTTTGTCAAAGCGGTGGAGGCACTGCTGCACTAGCTTGGCATTGGCCTTGATGTGGAGGTGATGTTCGACAATCTTATGGGGGATGCTAGGCATGTTGGAGGGCCTCCACGCGAAGACGTCGACGTTGTCGCGTAGGAACTCTATGAGGGCTGCTTCCATGTCCGGGGACATACCAGCGCCAATATAGAGCCGCTTCTCGAGACCTTAGGGGCAGATCTGGACCATCTTGGTGTCATTGACTAGGCAAAAGGCTGCCATCGGGTTCCCTTTGAGCTGTTCGAGGGCTCCACACCTAGCTAGCGCCGGATCCGAGCAAAGTCGGCGATGGCGACGTCGGCCGTATCGAGGGCCGTGCCTTCTTGCTCGCAGTGATATGCCTCGGATGTGGAGGAGGCCACCGTGATGACCTCCTGTAGGCTGGGCATCTTGAGCTTTAGGTAGTTGTAATGTAGGATGGCCATGAACTTTGTGTAGCATGGTCATCCCAATAGAGCATGGTAGGGACTAGCAAAGTCGACCACCTCAAAGTCAAGAACCACCTTTTTAAAGTTGGTAGGGTCCCCAAACGTGACGGGGAGCAAGATGCTTCTAAGGGGAGCAGCTTGGACCCCAGGGACAATCCCAAAGAAGGGAGCCCTGCCTGGGTGGAGGTCCTTCCTTGAGATCCCCATGCGGTCGAGAGTGTCGGCGTAGAGGACGTTGAGGCTGCTCCTACCATCCATCAGCACCTTCGTGAGGCATGCCCATTCGACGATGAGGCTGATGATGAGCGAGAAGTGGCACGTACTGGGGATGTGCCGCAGGTAGTCCTAACAGCCAAAGGTGATTGGTACTTCCAACCAATGAAGGCGTCGTGGCGACGTCTAGCTCACCATGTTCACCCTTCATAGCGGGTCCCCAGTGGGCTAGGAAGGCAGCGGAGTCACATCGGGAATAGGCTCCACCTCGACCTGCCTCCCTGTGGGTGGGGGAGCGCCTATTTGTGGCGCACCGGTGGTGTTGCATATCTCCTTGGACAACCAGCGATGGATGCTTGGCGGACCAGGTATCGCCCACCTTGGTGAGCTAGAGATGGGAGAAAAGGCCTTCCTTGTGCTGCGACTGGGGGTGGGGGGGCTGCCCCCACTGCTCTCGGGTTGTGGATAGTCCATAGCAGATCTGGTAGGCCAGAACCTTGAGATCTGCTCCCAACGGTCCAAGCGGAGGAGGCGGCACCGAGGACTCGTTGCCCAACAACGTAGCCCCATGGAGTGGATGAAGCTCGCCGTAGCAGTCGGCAACATAGGCTAGGGTCCCAAAGTTGAGGACCTAGCCTAGAGCAATGGCGCCAGCCATGATAGAGAGCTCATCGAGGAAGCGGACACCATCGTCTGGGGTGGTGCCACCTGCTCCAGTGATGAGGTGGGTGGCTCCAGCCATCGTAGAGCTAGAATCGCACTTGACACCGCCCCCTATCTGGCGCGCCAGCTGTCACAGGGTCAAAACCATGGCAAGCATGTTGTTAGAGTTGGTGTCAGAGTATGGGTCTTCGGTGGCTCGGGTGGACTCAAGAACACAAGAATCACATAGGGGAGACACAATGATTTATCCTAGTTCAGACCAATTCGGTCCCAACGTTCATCTGATGATGATCCTTATACTCAAGGGCACCCAAAATCAAGGGGTTACAACAGAGTGTAAAGGAAGAAGATTTGGTAGGGGCATTAGTTCAGTGCTAATCCTAAGGTTACCTCACTACCGGTGGAGCCTTCCCCCTCATCAGAGAGGAGGAAGACGATGGGATGCGGTGGAGGAGAGGCTCTTAGTGCCCCTCTCTAGGTTGCCTTGCTCTCTGTGCTGAGTGGAGGTAGATGGAATGGAATGTCTGGTGATCGAAATAGGATCCTCACCCCTCTAGGTCTAACCTTATCCCTTATATCATGAGATAGATTAGGTACATGGTGGTTTTGGGGTTTAGTCTATAGTCTATGTGCGTCGAAGTCTAGAAGGGTCTTACAGCAGTGCGCCGTGGATCGTCACAATGTCTTGGAGCCAAAGAAGCCTTGGGCATCGTCTGGCTACTCTTTTATGACACCCTACGTGCTAGGCGGTGTTAGCTTGGACAAGCCTCCCCCGGGTGAGACCTTCTAGAGTCTTCTTGGTGGTGGAGGTGGTCGGCTCTAAGGGCTGATGCGTGGGCCCAGAAGCCCGTGAGCCCCTGGAGGTCGCGGGAAGCTTTGTCTTCTTGTGTCATGCCCTGGACATGACCCTGTCGGAGGAGCAGTTGGCAGGGCCGTGCCTGGAGAGTGGTGCCAAGGAGCCCTCAAGCATCGGTAGCCTAGGGCTATCTTCTGGTGCCCGGGCTTTAGCTGGCCTTGTGAGCTAGGTAGGAGCCAAGGACCAGGCTTGGTCATGCCATAGATTGGGAGCCCAAGGCTTAGGGAAGCCCCTGAGCCCTAGGCGGAAGCTATGGTCGAGTCAGACTCAACTGAATCTCTTTGTATGAGGGCGCGCACAAGCATGCCCAATGGGCACAGCCCTCGAGCCCCCGCGAGATCCTGAAGTGGTTGGTAAGGGGTCTTCTTCTTTTGAGAACCATTGTACCTGAGGCTTAACATACATGTATGTTAGGATCTCATCAATCGCCCAACTGGGTGCGAAAGCCTAGAGGCAGATGATCGACGAAGTGATGGCCCAGAGACAGGTAGGCCCACTCTATCTTTAATTTTGTGGTGTGTGACTTGTGTTTGTTAGGATCGTCTGATCATCCTTATGTTCTTGCAGGGGCTAATGAAGACTTTGATGGAGAAGTCCTAGTTCTTATGCCTGGCTTATCAGGCATAGGAGGGAGGTGCTATGGACCATGAGCGCCTGGATGTGACAGAAGCTGAGGCACAGCGGTTGCGTGGGGAGCTAGAGGCTTCCCAGAGGACGAGGGAGGAACTGCTCCAACGGGAGGCGTGGACTCAGTCGCAAATCAATGCTTTGACATCCTAGGTGGCAAGCCTCAAGGATGTGTTGGCCATCCAGGAGATAGAGCTCACCTTTTTTGGGCACTGCTTGTAACAAGGCCGAGTAGGGGCGTCAGCGCCTCAAAGATGAGTGCCAGAGCCAGCGTTCCACTTGTGCTGGTGAGTCCTCCTCTGCTTGCAATGTGCCTTCATCTTTGTTGTCATGCCTGGTCATGAACTAGTTATTTTCTTCAGGGTTGTGCATGAGAGCGCTCTTAGATCAGGAGGAGAGGGCGGCTGTAGACCAAAAGGTGCAAGATATGGGAGACCAACTATCGGCGCTGACCTCTTCTAGATAGGTCCTTTTGTGATGTCATGCTCCGCACCAGTTGGGGAACACCTAGCTAGAGCTCTGCCTTGACAAGGCTCACCTTCAGGTGGATCCCCTGATCTCCAAGGGAGTTCACTATGGTGTGTGCATGTTGCCCTGACGTCAGTGGGGTCGCACTATGACAGTGTCGATTTTGACGCCATTGGGCGAGGGCATGCGTTGAGGAAATCTGATGATGATATCCTCGCCATTGGCGATGCCGCCGCTCATAGCATGAAGGTCCTTGCGAGCAAGGTGTCAACCGCCAGCATCTGCCTCTAGTATTAGGCTCCTAGTACATGAGAGTTGTTAGTGTAGATGTTCTTTGCGATATGGGTGGCATTATTGTAATGAACATGTCATGTTTGTGCATATATGGTTTCTGATTGGCGTATTCATTTGTCAGTTTTGTTGTTTTCCCTTTTTCTTCTCGTTTGAGCTTGGAATGTGCTCTGTCCCCATAGTCTTGTGTGCGTAGGTGTGTGTTTTAGCCTGGGGGCTAGCCCACGGGGCTAAAAGGTGTGCGATCCAACGGCACGGTAAGATGTCGAGGGCAGGTCGTAGATCTAGTGCGATGCGAGAAGAAAATGAGTAGGCGACAAGAGTTCTGTTTCCACTCATTCCCTTTGCCTTGAGCAAAACAGCACCCCATTCCCCTCCAAGCTCATGTGTGGGTGCTTGGCCTTGCCTTAGAGCTGGCCCGCGAGGCTTGGTCGAAGCGACCTCTTAGTACAAACGAGGAGTTAAGGAGCAGGTCATCGATTCATTGTGGGACGAGGTACGATTGGAAAAAACTCAAAACGGGTCACTAGGATGATGACAAACATGGCTATGCCTTAGAGCATATATGTGTGTGGTTGTATTTGTAGCCCCCGCGAGTGAATCGTGTCCGGCTACTGGCGCAGGCTGAGACGGGTCACTCAGAAGGCAAACAATGCTAAAATGAGTTGTACGAGTGTCATGTTCTTGGGCTTACTCTACAAGCTAGCTCTAAGTTATTGGAAATATGTGTGGGCCTACACATGTATGTGAACGTGCTTAGGTAAAGAAGCTAGGGACAGAGTTGTCGTAACCGATCGATATATCGGAAGCTGTTGTGGATCCTGTTGTTGTTGCTTGGGGCGTGGTGAGCCCTCGAGCACTCGTCCATGGTGGGGTTGTTGCGTTCCCTAGGCCGCGAGCTAGCGAGGGTGCTTCTCTACTATCCGGAGTGGTCATAGCCAGTATGGGTCGACCTCCCAATTGGCCTTGGTTCGACCATTGCCGGCATAGCGTCCGTGGTGGGCTTGTCAGCCCCCGAGGACAATTTCTTTGCACTTGGCCTAGGGAAGTCCTTGGTCGTGAGGGCTCAAGCATCTTAACGCTCGAGACCTTGTGCCACGACAACATCGAGGTTGTTGCTTCTCTGTTTCTAGCTATGGTTGCTGTCTGCGATGGAGACTTGCTGTTGCGGATGCAGGCTCTAAACATGTCATGGCGCAACCTACTTAGTGCGGTGTGGTGCATGTTTGTAGGACATGCGTCCTTAGACTCACACGCCTCCATGGGAGGATTGGTAGTTCATACTGTCGTGGCAGTTGGCTAGTCCAGCTCATGTGGCTTGGCCCGAGGTCCGGGCTTGACCTTGCGAGGGACGATGCCAGATGGCCGTTTGGTTAATTGTGACACTGGCATGGCAATAGATGGTTTAGTCGCTCGTGTGTGTCCTAATCCACTATGACCTACCATTGGCGGATATGCTGCTCAGGGCATGGTCCTACCATAGGATTCAGGCTTCCAGCGCGGAGGGCCTAGAGGGCATAGGAACTTGTAACGGGCATGAACCCGTCAGTGCGGGCGATCTCGTGGTTTCCCAAGATGATGTGGCCACTGAGGGCCATTCCGTGGGTGAGCTCGCCGTGAGCCATGAGCCTCAGGTTTCTTGGGCAGAAGATCAGGTCATGTCTAGTGATAAGAGAGGGTACTGCCCCCATGTAGATGAACTCTAGGATCTAGCCATCGGGGGCTGTTCCAAGAGTGTCCACCATAGGCCATGGAGTCTAGGACTCTAGGGTGGAGAACCTAGCTGTGGCAGAACCGACCAATTTATAGGAGCACAAGTACAATGGCAACCACCCAACAGTGATCGCACTGTCATACTTGAGCCCATATAAACCTGGTAGTCCGTCGAGTATCATGAAGGATCTCAAATAATCCAATCACACAACTAAGATCGCACATGATTCAACATACAAGCCACATATTACATGGCTTCACCATAGTTCAACATATATCGGTATATGAAAAGAGTTGTTACAATACCAAGTTCGAATACAGTAGTAGCAGAAGCAAAGATAGTTTTTAAACTAACATCTCACACCATTGTTCAAATACTTGCCAGTTTATGATCACATCCCACAAAACATCATATATTGGATATATAGAAACGCCTTGCCCATGGCCTACTCCTCGTCTATGGCAGGATAGAAGCAGTTCTTACAATATTCGTGATAGACGGTGTTATCTGCAACAAGTGGGAAATAAACCCTAAGTACAAGAAGGTACTCAGCTAGACTTACCCGTCATAAACTAAAATAAAGTGAGTCCAAGAATTATGCAAGGCTTTATAAGTGGAGCTAGCTTGACAACATTTTTGCAAAAGGCACTAGTTTAGCTACACATTTTATAATTCGGTCATCAAGTTAATTATAACTATTCATCTCTAGATTAGCAACTAACTTGTGCCAAACATGTGATGTAGAATTAGTTAGCATAACAATAATAACCATAGCCGGTGTAACATTTCCATGTTCATCATAACCATCACATTCCATAGTCCAACTACTACGATAAAGAAGCTCCGTCAAGTTTCGCACTATTCAGGAGAGACGATGATTCAAATCGATTTGCAACCAGCTGGGCAGTTATTCCTAACACAAACCTAGACATACCTGTGCCAAGGTAGTCTTAGGTCACCTTTGGTACAACTCAAGTACACATTTCGCGGGTTTGATCAGCGCCACACCCTCAGGGACACTACCGGATGCTAGGTCGAACAAGGCCCAACCTGAGTTGAGCTCCCCGCACATCCTTACTACCTCTAGAAGGCACACTCTAATAGAACAAGGCCCAACCTGAGTTGAGCTACTCGACTTGATAGTCGGAACGAGTTATCCGGCTAGCTAAGTGAGAGGCATGCATTCAAAACGACAAGAGGGCCTCCAACGATGCAGTCCTTAATCGGTATAGACGGAATCACGTGAGTCAATCAACACATAAACTCTGCCCGGCCACCAGTTACATTATCCCATGGTTCTTTTCCACGATAGCAAATATAGCCAACCGTGCTCTGGTATTCACCTATATCTCGCAGGTGATAGGAAATCACCCGACTTCTACCGGTCTAAGCATGGCTCAGCATATATTCAATCCTGGACCTACACAGGGTTCAAGGTATATTTTTGGACAAAGAAGTTATATGCATCAAGTGTTTCCAATCAACTCTTATAACCTAATGCATCAAATATAAAGGACTCAAGTGATATTTTATAAAAAATAGGAGGCTTAGAATGCTCCGGGGCTTGCCTTTCAGAAAAGATGTAGGCCTATGATCAGGGCACTCTGATAGTTTTTCTGTAGCCTGCTCCTCACTTTCGGGAGCCGCTGGCTATGATGTCCCCTGATTCTCCTCCTCTTCGGCCTCAAACTCCAAGAGGGTGATTCCTTCGGAAGATCCTATATGTATGAGCATGAAATAAGATATCATGGATGCATAGGTAATGACATGGATGATGAAATGTATAATCATAAGTGTTTTGAACAGCAAGGCATTAGGGTTATATCAAGATTAACTTTCTTTTACTGAGTAGGTGCATATCTCTTCTCTAGTACTTAATCAAACACTCACTTAGGTATTTACTGGACTACAACAGCAGTCACTTATTTTGACCATAACTAGAGTTTTACACATCCAATTAACTTGATCTAGGATTTTATAGAAAGATTATAAAATTATCTACAACTTTGTTATTAACAAGTTTCACAGAAGAGATCATTATCATCACAAAATTGCAACCACAACAGAAACTACACATGCAGCCATCTAGTTGAATTATGGAGCAATAATTAACTAGCTACCTATAACTAATTAATTTTAAGCACAACTACTACTATCAACAGATCATATGCATCACAAGCACCATAGAAAATATCATGGTTAAGCCTCAATAACTTATTTACATGCATTTATTAATTTACTTATATACTAAGGTGATTTAAAGGATAAATACTTCCATTTCACAATAAATCCTGAGAAAATTATAGTAGCCTACATATAACTCTAGTAGTCTACTGTACAAATTTCATTCCATTTGAATAAGCATAGCAACCTCTACAAAAATGACAAGTTGCATAGGCTTATTTTAGCAAAAATAGTTTGGCCTAGTGAAAAGTGTCAAACAACAGATTTCATATTTTTTTTACTTTCATCCTAGCATAAGAATACTATGTAAAAATTTTCATGATCATAAGTTACGTATATTTACCCCTGTTAATTTCACCAGAAACTAGCAATTAATCAAGGTTAAATAGTAAAACCACATTTCAAGCATGCCTACTATAGGTTTAGTATTTTTCCTAGATAGAGCATGTCCATACAAGACCAACAAAATTAGAATCACATTTTTAGCACTTCTCTAGCTCAAGTTATGCATTTTACAAGATAAAAACTAATTTAAAAACACTTTAATAGCTTAATTTAATTCCCCAAGAAAACTACCACAAACAGTAGGTTTCATATTTTTATCAAATAGTACACTTCATGATGAATCCAACAAAATTTGATTCACCCAATTTGAACATTCCTAGCTCTAGATATGATTTTTGCAAGTTTGCAACAAAATTAGAAAAATAAATAAAGAAAAAATCAAAACCCAGACTGATAGCTCGGCCCCGTGGGTTAACGGGCCCACACGTCAGCGAGATAGGAGTAGAGGACGGCGCTGACAGGCCGAAGCTCGCCGACGGCGAGCTCACTGATGGTAGCGTCTTCACCATTGTGACCTACTCGACATCCCGCATCGACTGGTGCCCTTGGTTGGCTCAGCGGCTCACCGGTGGCCATGGTGGCTCGACGGCAGTGCGCGATGGCGGACTCGCCATCTCTAGTGATGACATGCCCAAGGAAGCACGACTACAGCTTCCACGGACTCTAGCGGAGCTCTAGGGCTAGGTCTGGGCTACGGCGAAGCAGCGGTGAGGTCCGACCACATGTGTGGTGCCACGGCGGCGCGAGTGCGACGATAGTGAGGTCATCATTCTGACGAGACAACCGCTAAAGGCAAGTCTCCATATTTGGGGAAAGTACTAAAGCTCTAGGCGACACGATAACAGTCACTAGAGGGAGCTCAGGGTGGTCGGTTGAGGCTGGCGGCGGCGAGCTCGTGCTCGCGGCCATGGCGAACGCGCACGGTGGTGTCGCGCGTTCCCACGTGATGGCGGTGGTAGCGGTTAAACCGGCTTTGGCCTTAGCATCTAGACCCTACGGCGATGACCAGATAAGGGAGAGAGAGGTCAGATATGCTACGGTGGTGGCTGGCCACGGGTGAGCTCGAAGCTCGGCGGTGCACTATGGTCATGGCGGTGGTGGAAATGGCCCGAGGGCCCTCACCTTGGTTCAAGAGGCGATAATGGTGGGTCAGGGAGGTAGAGCAAGGCACGGCGGAGCTATGGGTGAGATGGATTGGTTGGTGGTGCAGCGTGGATGGCGTGCGAGCATGGCGAAGGCTCGACGGCGACGTGCAGGTGCGGTGGTTCGCTCTGGCAGCGTGAGCAAGAGAGAAGGAGAGCGAGAGAGTGAATGAGCGTGTGAGAGTGAGGGCGACCGAGTGCTCACCTTTGTGGCATGGCAGGGCGGGCCGGTGCTGGCGTATGGCCGCCCCACAGCGCGCGCGGCCTGTGCTAGTCGGCCACGACGTCGCGCGCGGCGCCCGGTTCAGGCCGGGTGAACTCGACTGAAACCCAATCTTGGAGCCTCTAGATCTCCTAAACCGTGGCGAGTTAGCAAAAACTCCATTACTAAGAATTGTAGAGCAATAGTAGATCTATAGCTTTGCTCTAAAAAGTTTCATCTAATTCACCATGGTTTTCAAATTGCAACGCTCCCAAGTTAGGTACACGAAAACTGGAAACCAATTTAGAAAAAATTCTTAAGTCCCTAAACATCATTTGATTGCTACTTTGGAGCTGTGTTTTGACTATGTTAGGCACAGAATTAGCTCATGACCCTTAAATAAAGTTTGTTACCCATATCAAGAACTAAAACTTTTATTAAGGGTGCACTATCATGCAAACACTCTAGACTATAGTTCAACTCTAGTCAAAGTAGTATCATGAAAAATGAAATTTTGAGTAAACTAGGACTTAGAAGCAAAATTGGCCCATGTCATGAATACAAACGTTGTTCCATTTTCCATCCTATATGTATCTAAGGTGTTTTCATGACTTCACAACCATCTCTTGCATTGGTCACACATGATCACAAGCATAGACATGTATATAATCAACATCACATGTGATATTATGTAGAAATAAGATGAGATTTCATATGCTCATGCTCATGAATGCTTGGATGATGTTTGTGCTTATGAAATGCAAGTGCCTAATGTAATGTTTAACACTAGGGTGTTACACTGGCCAGGGCCAAAGATGAACGTGGGTGTTGGCCCATCGACGCCGATGAGCTTGGGGTTCCCGTGATGGATGCAGCTGCTGGGGGCTATTTCGCGGGCGAATCCATCAATGGTGTGAGGAGCCATCACTTCCTTCTCAATAACAAGAGTGCATGACTATCCCCTACCTGGTGCACCAACTGCCGGTGTTTTGTCGACCACCTAGTAAATTTGTATGATTGTCGCGCTGCTCTAGGAAGACGATGGTAGCATCCAAAAGACATAAGGAGTTATACTGGTTCAGGCCAGAGCCCTACGTCCAGTCTCAGAGAAGATCGAGTGCGTGTTCCTCGGTTGAATGCTCTGAAGTTCTTACAATGGGGTGTGCAAGAAGGGTGAAAGAGGTAGGAGAAAGATGAGCTATGGGATAGTTGATCTATTGATATGTCAAGATATCTAGAGATATGCTTGGAGGGGTGCCTTGGCTACCCTTATGTAGAGTCTGGGGCTAGGCCACATACAAAGAGATAGGTTCTCCCGACCGAGTGGTCGTGAGCCTGAGGGAGGGAAACTAGCTAACTTGGCTGGCAAGGAAGGTCGTCTTGTCTCAGTGAAGTGCTTGTCTTGGCGTGGTTGTCATCATGGTCTTATGCCCACATCGCGATATGAAGCGACATGGTGCTACTGTGCCGGTCGTAACGACACTATTGGCATGGTGGTGGTTTGCCAACAGTCCTATGCGACATGGTCTCCCAGACTTGCCATACGGGAGTTGGTAGTCTTGCTGGTCGTGGAGCCAATGGCCATGATCCCACGCTCCAAGGTCATGGCCTCCATTGGCTTAGATAGCCTTGAAAGTCAAGGCTACTGTCATGAGCTCTATCCCATAGTGGGTGGGGCCATATGCCTGTCCTGTCAGGCCGTATTTGGATGGTGGTTATCATACATGTTGTCACCTCTTGGCGGTCCTGTCTTGTCTGCGGTGTGGCGCAGGGATGGCGCCTGCTCTGAGTCGGTTGTCCCTCGATCCTGGCAGATTGAACAGGCATGCCTGTCCTTGTCTGGGTTGGTGTACTCGACAGAGCTCGACCCCTTCCTCCCCTCTTAGGGGTCAAGACAAAAGAGAGGTCATGTGGTACTGCGTGGTGCATGGTGAAGGGAGAGGGAGGAGGTCATGGTCGACTCCTCATCATGGTACATGGCCCAGTCCTCCACAACTTAGTTGGGCTGTAGTCGTTTGGGCTTATACCAACTTGTGAGTCGCGAGCCGCCCGAGCGGCTAACTAATTGTTTCCTTGAGATACCCAGGGTATCATAACCCCAACACAAATACACTAGCAAAGATGTAGAGACTACCACACCACCACACATGAGCTCTTCAACGATGCCTACAGGGAGGTGAATGACATCAAAACATAATCATCGTTAGCCAAGCAGGAGGTTGGCAAGGCTTTCGCCCGAGCCTTGTGCCGAGGTAACTGCATTGATCGAGCCGATCGAAGGGAAGCAACAGCAATAGGTTCTTCTATGCGCCTTCAAGAAGGAAATCCTCGTCGCTGGCCCAAACTAATCTGAGCTGAGCTTTCGCCCAGAACCTTTGATGGTGCTCCTGTTTACCCGCTTACGACTGAGGGAGGCACACACCAGACGGAGAAGGTGTTGCCGGCCGCCACCACACCATGTGGAGCCATTCCCGGACTTGCACGTGGTGGTGGGAGGCGCGCAGCGGAAGGGGGGGCCAGCCGTAGCCACACCACGCGGAGCTGTTCTCGGACCCACCCGCAATGGTGGGAGGCGCGCACCAGCAGGGGGCACCGGCCGCCGCACACCGTGCGGAGCTGTTCTCGGATGCCCGCGATGGTGGGATGCGAGCACCGGCAGGGGGTGCCAGCCGCCGCCACACCGCCCGAAGCTGCTCCCATGCTCGCCCGCGACGAGGCACACACTGGCAGGGGGCGATAGCCACCGCCACACCATGCGGAGCCATTCCCGAACTCGCCCGCGACAGTGAGAGGTGTGGCAGGAGGCGCCGGCTGCCGCCACACCATGCAGAGGCATTCCCGAACTTGCCTGCAACGATGGGAGGCGCGCACCAACAAACATCGGTGCCTGGACAGAGGAGAGCGCCGACCACCGCCACATCATGCAGAGCCATTCCCGGACTCGCCCGCGAGGGTGGGAGGCGCGCACCGGCTGGGGTTGCCAGCCGCCGCCACACCACGCGGAGCCGTTCCCGGACTCGCCCGCGATGGTGGGAGACGCGCACCGGCAATCGTCGACACCTGGACGAAGGAGGAGCCCATAATGACGACGCCGTGAGTGGCCGACCTGGGGAAGAGGGAGGGGCGCTGGTCGCCGCCACACGGGGAAGGACCAGTTTGACTTGTATTAGTTCATTTTCTAAACCAATTACCAATTTACCAATTTAGGTGACTTCATTATGCATTACAACTGATCCGGCACCGTGAACTTTGTAGCCTTGACTTCCTCTGTCTCGAAAATTTTGTTCTTGTCTACTTGTCTCTCTTCTTTAGGGTCAAAATACAAGCATCATCAGGGCGAGCTGAAATTCCAGTTCTCGTTCTTCTGAGTGGACTAACGAAATTCAAATAAGCAATCAAAAAAGCGCAGCTGTGCATTGGTGTACCATTTTTCGCTTTGAAATCTCCACTGTAAGGCCCCGTTGAGTATAGTATAGTAGTATACTGGCTATTGGAAAACGATTCATTATTCATCAAAACTAGGGTTCATGGAAACGTTACTATAGCTACCTAACCAAATAGTTCAACAAAGTGATTCTTATTGACTAAAGAAGCATTTCTACAAAAATTCGGCCCATATCCGGAACGTTTGTATGAGAATCTAGAACCCTACCGAACACATCTCAAAACTAGAAACTCTTGCAAAGAGACACTGGAGTCCAAATGGCTTAATACACTTTCACACATAAAGTGGACCCGTACTCTAACCAACCCGCTTACACTTGCATCATCCTCACTTCACATGAGGTTACACCCTGTCATATTGAATTATTAATACACACATGGAGATCACCATGGGCCTAATTCAAACTGGATTAGAATGTCGCAAAGCATTAGATATTCCTCTTTGAATTAACAGTAATAATTAACTCACAGTATAACTCTCGAAGAGAGAATTATTGTTAGACACAAGCAATTGCTTCACGTCATGAGGAGATCAATTTGTTTTTGAAAATAACATAAGTGAAAAGGATCCGTTAAGCTAGAGGGGGTTGAATAGGCCTGTTTAAAATAAAACTTAATGCGGCAGTTAGTAACAGGTACGTCACTGCTGCACTTTTACGCTGCACTGCCACACTTCTACACGCCACTGCCGTGATGCAGCGGTGCCGAGCAAAACTGCGGTGGTGCCGCGTATCAGATCGAGTAGCTCTACTTTCAGCTCCAAAGCATACTTCAAAATCTACCCAATAAAACTTAGATCGAGTAAATCACTAATGTTCCTAGGGTAGTGTCCTATATCATCACCCGAACAAACTTGGAAGCTAAGGCACAAGTATATCGGGAGCAAATATGTCGTGGTTCAGCTCATCACTAAGGGCTTTCCTACCTCCACGTTGTTGAGGAAGCCAACAAGGCTTTGGTTTCACAAATCCTATCCTCTTCTCAAGTAGAGCACAAGTCTCTTGATTTGAGAGTTCTTACTGGATGTTGGATGAGTTCTCAAGTCAAGAGCACAAGCCACAAGTGGACTAACGAAATCAAATAAGCTATCAAAAAGTCGCAGCTGTGCATTGGTGTACCACTTCTCGCTTTGAAATCTCCACTGTAAGGGCCCGTTGGGTATACTTGTTATTGGGGAACGATTCATTATTTATTTATTTATCAAAACTAGGGTCGATGTTCCTGTTTCAGGTCCGTAAGTGAAACTATGTTTTCATGTGTTCTCCCCTGCGATATGAAATAGGAGAAACATTTCTGCTGGTATACGTGGACTCTACCATGAAACTAAGGGTGCATTTGGATGAGAGGCTCAGTTCCGTTTCTTCCTAACATCGATAGAATTCGTGTCAAACATGACATACCTGTAATCGATACTATAGCTACCTAGCCAAATAGTTCAACAAAGTGATTCTGATTCACTAAAGAAGCATTTGAATAGAAAATCGGCTGAGATCTGGAATATTTCTATGAGATCCTAGAACCCTACCAAACAACTAATTCTAAAACTAGAAACTCTTGCAAAGAGACCCTAGAGTCCAAATGGCTTAATGTACACTTTTACACATAAAGTGGACCCTGGACTCTTACCAGCCCGCTTACACTTGCATCATCCTCACTTCACATAGAACTCACTCTCAACACGCAAGGTGAGTTTACACCCTGTCATATTAATACACATATGGATCACCATTGGCCTATTCAAACTGGATTAGGATGTCACAAAGCATTAGATATTCCTCTTTGAATTAACAGTAATAATTAACTCACAGTTACACTCACAGAGAAAGAACTATTTTTAGACACAGGCAATTGCTTCACGTCATAAGATCAATTTGTTTTTGAAAAGAACGTAAGGAGATCAATGAATGATGTGTAGAAATAACTCTTATGCTATACATTAGTTTCTGCTTTAATTTATGGCCAATTTGTAATCATTCATGTTATTTTTCCACTACTACAAAAAGTTTATTACCACCGGGTATAAACCCTTTTCACCACCGTTTTTTTGCTTCGGCGGTGATAAAAAATTTCATCACCGCCGGTGAAAATGATGATCATCGCGGGCTCCTTGTAGAGCCGATGGTGGAAATTAGAAAAAACAAAAAAAAATCTACTTGCCCTCAAGCTGAGCCTGCTCGCCACTGCTGCCACTTAATCCACTCCGCAATAGCCACTACCTACGCCATCACTCGCTAAATCCGCATCACCGTCTCCTCGCCCGAATCCATCGTTGTCTCCACGCCCGGTCCACTGCCACCACGCTAGATATAATAGAGGGACAGAGCTAGGGTGAGGGGGTTAAGAGAGGGGACAGAGAAAGATAGGATGAGGAGCTCACCTCATGCATGTGGTGGGGTCCATGCACCAGGGAACTAGGGAAAGGGATGCCGTGCGTGAAGGAGTCGCCTACAGACTGGGTGTGGGAGCGAGACACCAGGGTCACCGCTTGCTGGTGCAGGAGGAAAGGAGAGAAAGAGAGACATGAGTGAGTGAGGGAGAGAGGATAACAGGGCTGGTAGAGTGGGCCCCAAGATCCGTGCTCTCCACGTGGTAGCCAATCCTAGGGATCGAGCCATGTGGCCACACGTACCCACTTGTCATCCACTCTCAAGAAGCACTACATATGTTGGTTCGTTGAGCAGTAAAGAGGCGCACGCATGTGAGTCTACCGATTTTTCACGGTCGGTTACTATCCTGACCCAGCAGTGAAAATAACTTTCACCACCGGTTTATTTATTACGAACCGGCGGTGATATGTTATCATCAGCGGTTCCAATAAAATCGACAATAAAGATCTATTGGTGAAAACAATTTCTGTAATAATCTTTGTTGATCTATCCCTGAATGGTGGTTGACGAGCTCCACTGACAAAAATTCCTCGTCAAAACTACAATCAAGTCAGAGTTTGCCCTTGTATTGCACTAAATAATTTCAGTTTCCTGTTGTCTCGCGTGTGTCTAAATTCTGTTTCCTGGAGCAAGGCTCTCTACACTGCCCATGAATTTATTTATTCAGAGAACAGCTTATTCCAGTTACTTATTAGCTTGCTAGTTACACTGTTTGACATTCTTTTTCATGTAATTTTGTAGTTACACATTTTTTTGAGGGAACATGGTAGTTACACTTTCAGATCACCAAGATGCCTTTTGTGTTGTTAAGATCCAAATTTGAAGCAAAAAGCTCTCCTCGTTCCTCTCTCCCAACCTTTGTGCTAACCCTAAGTGAGAGATTGAGAGCACTACGTGTTGATCTTGTGAGCTTCAAGTCATCTCCTCCCTCTCTTCTCCCTCTCTAAGCTTAGTTTGTGAGAGGTTGGAGAAACCCCAGTGTGTGCATTTGAGGTTGCATTTGGGGGCACTAGGTAATATTTATGCGTGTGGATTTCTTGTTACTCTTGGTGATTGCCATCACCTAGCTGGCTTAGTGCTTGTGGTGGACTGTGGAGAAAATCTTGGTGGTTGTTGGTGTCTCCGGTCTTTGTCTACTGTGATGGGCTTTGTGCTCATCCCCGCGGGAGATTCACTAAGAGCAACTATAGTGAAATCAATCATGGTTTGGAGAGGTCCCTAGTGTTCTACCGACATTCTAAGTGAAGCGGTGAACATGGGATCCACCTCAATAGGGACATACGTTGCCAGGAAGCAACCGAACCTTGGAAAAATTCATCGTGTCACTTTCTCTGTTGGTTTGCTTTTCAACACTTGCAATTTCAATTCATATAATTGTGCTTGTGTTGTTGCTTCGTAGCTCAAGATCTCTAGTAGTTGTTGTAGCTAGTTCTCTTATTTAGTAGTGCAACCTAGTTGTTCTTTGTGCTACCTCTTAGTTGTTTTGTGGAGCCTCTAGTTGCTTGTTTGTGTGAAGTCCTTGCTCTGGCAACTAGAATTGTGTAGGGGGCTTGCGTTGTATTGCATAGGCTAGGCAAGTAGTGGCTTTAAGGGTCATCTCTTGTACTAACACCTTTGCCTAGTGTTTGTGAGCTTGTAGAAAATTCAATTAGGCTATTCACACCCTCTAGCCATCCATAAATTCTTTCAAGTCCGGTGAGTGTGACTCTTCTCCATCACATCTTTTGTTGATCCATCATCCAGTGCTAGTTGCTTCACCTTCCATACTTTCTTGGTTTTCTTAGGTACTTTCGGTGTGGAGGTCGACACTTCGGGCTTTGTCCCCTTGTTGGCCTTCTGCATTCTCTCATGGAATCTTTGCGGAAGTTCTGTCCTCTAGAAGGTTTCCCAACACTCCGTTAGTTCACCTGCCTCTAAGGGTGTCACTTCGACCTCTTGTATATTCTTGAAGTTTAGCCTATACTTTATTCTGATCATAGAACAATCTTCTACTCCGGATCTGAAGTCGAGCTTTTCCTCTTTTCTTTTGTTATTGTTTATAATTCTGTATAATACATGATCATGGACTTACTTGTCCTAGATGTCTAGTTTTTAGGGGAGATTCTGCTGAAATTTCCAATGATATTTTTAGTCATAGTGAGTTTTAGTTGTTGCTGGGTAGCCCCCAGTGGTGTTTCTAGCTGGGGTGTTACAGCTGTTCGGCCTGTTCGCTGGTTGGTTTTTAGGCTGGTTTGGGCTGGCTGGTGCTGGTTTGTTGTGAGAGAAAAATACTGTTGACTGGCTGGTTTGGACTGGCTGAAACCAACAAGCGAACAGGGTGGTTGAAGGCCGAAGATAGTAAATAAAGGTCAATCATCATTCATTCTAAGAAGCAAATAGTGCAATAATGGCAACTGAGCTAAAAGATAACAAACTTGTACAAAATAATTGAGCTATCTTGTACAACGATAGCTCAAAACGAATCAATCGCTGGAAAGGAATTGCTTGGATATATGCGTCTACATGATACTAAAGCATATAACGGATCTTGGCTGCTTGGTGCACGGAATCGCAGTGGATTCAACAAATTGCCTCTAGGGTTTGGGAAGAAGCAAAATTACACAAATAAATAGAGGATATCCAGATCCAGATGCATGTACCTTTTATGCGGCAATTCAATGCTGGGAGCAAGGTTCTCGTCAGACTAGGGACGGGCACAGGGACCGGGAGCGGTCGCTGATGAGATGGTGAAATTTCTTGGGGAATGATAAACAAGATAAACACAAATACCCTGTCTATACCCACGTGCGTCTTATCGGGTATTGTACATACCCGAGCGGGTACATAATTTTCTACCCATATCCTACGTGTTTAACTAACATGTGGGTATGGATTTGGCCTGGTTCACTTTGCAAATTTTTTTGAACCCGATGAATAGTACCACTTTCGTTTTATTTGGCAAATATTGTCCAATCGTGGACCAACTAGGCTCAAAAGATTCATCTCGTGATTTCCAACTAAACTGTGTAATTAGTTATTTTTTTTACCTACATTTAATACTCCATGTAAGCGGCTAAAAATTGATGTGATGGAGAGAGAGTGAAAAAACTTAGAATTTGGATGGCATCTAAACAAGGCCCAATACCCGGTGGCAGGCCTGGGCGTCATTCAACCGCTCCGTCATTTTTGGCTGCCACAAGTCACTTATCCGAACGCAAGGACGATTTGATGAGGAAGTTCAGACTTAAAGTCAAATAATGTAGTTTGCCTATGTTAACGCTCTTTGGCCATATTATTTAGGGTATGTTTGGTTGGGCTTTGGGGCTCCTTTTGTTTTCCAAAAGCCAAAAGCCTAACAAAGAGGTTGCTTTTGGAGGCTGCTTTTTTAGAAGCGGCTATTTTTTCGTAGTACATTTTTGAAAGCATCTTAGACCCTGTTTTTAGCTTTTGGCTTTCTTATTTACAACATTGGTGAAATAAAGAACTCTTTCATAGTTATTTGAAGTGAGATAAAGATAGGAGGTGTAATTTATACTTGTTCAACCAAATAACTTTGGGCTTTTTCACATGTCACAACCCACAACATCTTTTCCCCGGCCCACAACCACAACTCAATCAAACATACGCTTATACTTATTTTCCTAAGTTCCTCTATTATCTATTTATGGTCGTGTCCTCTCAATTTCGCCATAGCTTCGCCACTGTAGCCAGCAACATAAAACTAATGAGCAAATGCAGCTTGCCTTGTGGTATCCACAATAAGTAGTTAATTCATCCAAGTCCACGATACCGGCACACGTACAGTGCTAACCAAAGCACCTAACTTGGCTAGTATGGACCACGGTCCGTACTACTTCCTTCTATCCCTTCTTCCACTTGTGTACTGTGAAGTCGTTGTGGAAGAAAACTCCCTTTGAATCTGGTAGCCGCCATGGAAAGGAGTCACTATCTCGGATCGCACGGGTATATATATTCGCGTTAATTTCCTTCTGGTCAGCAGTGGTGGTCTTCACAATGCAACCATTTTGGAAACACCTTCCAATGCCACCCGGTCCTTCGGGATTCGTGCAAGGACAAACACTTCGGCTCACGCCGATGGTGAGGTCATAGTTGTGCATGTAAAGGGGGACCCCACAAGGTATATGGCCCCCCAATAGTAGGCCCCTCACGGATGAACTTCTCTGCCTTTGCCAAGTGAATCCACGAAACCAGGGTCCTCACTCAAAGGTCACGAACAAGCTGCGAGATGGGTGGAGTTGAACTTCAATTTAGGGGATGTTTGGATCAGGGGGCTAATATTTAGCCCTTGTTTTGGCATACCAATTAGACATGTTAAATGTGAAAAAATTCTGGGATAATAAGAGCTAAGGGGACCTAATTGGTGGTTAGAGTCTATTGGCTCTTATTAGCCCATAATTAGCCCATGTTTAATCCATTTTTACAAGATGGGCTAATTTTTAGTCTTAGGATGGAAACAGGCCCTTAATTAAATGGTTTTAAGGTTCAAATGGATTTTTCAGGATGACTGTCACATGGCTTCCTCACAAGTCACAACCACGGACTACAGACGCGTACACCATTTGCCGTTATAGTGCACGTGTTCTTCGTGGTATCCTATAAATAGCCAGTGGGTGGGGTGTTCTTATTCACTCCCTGGTTGTGTGCTAGCATTTGGAGCTCAACTACGTAGCTTCTTCGCTAACTTCGGAGGTCATCGCCTTGGCTGTTTCTCGTGCGCTGCCTTCGGCCAGGCTTTTAGAGGTTAGCGTCTTTGTTCTTGTGTCACTCTTATACATTTTCGTGGGCGCCTTAGCTTTGGGCGGCTGGCGTGACAGGCGGCGGCCAACGGCGCGGTTGGGTGGGGTATGAAGGCGATGGATTAGCGTGGTAGAGGTGGCCGCGAAGGCTGGTGGTAGAGGAGGCGGCGGATCGCGGCCGCAACGTCAAAGCGAAAGAAGTATGGAAACTTATTTACGCGCGACACGCCAAGCGCACGACGCGCGCCCGCACCCAAGCCAGAGAGGAAGAAGAAGGAGCTCGCGCTAGAGAGGAAGAAGAAGGAGCTCGCCTGCGTCTGAGACGAGGACCTCGCCAGTGTTAGGGTTCCGGCAAGGTTAGGTTATATTCGCCGGTGGCCTTAGAACTAAGAAGGGGATTTGGGGGGGGGGGGGGGCGTTCACTACGCCAGATTTGGACATCACTACCGGCCTTATCACTGCCGGATTTGTGAGAATCGGCAGTGATATATCTTCACTGCCGGTTATGAGCTCGAAAATGAGAAAATGATTGGCACTGAGCTAAAACCGGCAGTGAAGCACCACATCACTGCCGGTTTGTGGCTTGAACCGGCAGTGTTTTGGCGGCCACTCATCACTGCCGGTTCAAGCCACAAACCGGCAGTGATTGGGCTCTATCATTGTCAGTTCTAGCCAAGAACCGACGGTGATAAGCCTACAGCACAAAAGGCTGCAGCCGTCCTCTTCTTCCTCCTCTCTTCCATCCCGAGAACAGAGGCACGCGTTTGAGACCTTTCCTCTATTGTTGCGGCTGCTCTTCACCATGAAGCTAGCGCTTGGATTTTAAAGAATGGCTTGATCTTTTTGCTTTAAGGTTAGTAACAAACACCCACTCCTTTGATTTTGTTGCTTAATTAGCTTTGTTTTGATGGCTACATTGCTTGATTTTCATTCTAGTTATTTCTCCATTCTAGAGAGCACTTTTCCAATTGGACATTTGTGCAAGGCTCAAATTGTGGTGAATCCATCATCCAAACGGTTGGTGTCTATGAATACATTTAAATTCCTAGCTAATTATTCCATGGTGGTCAAGATCATCATTGTTAGTATGTGATGCTATAATTAGTTCTTAAAAGTAGAGTAGTATAGTTGTTCTTCAATATTGTGCAATAATTGTTTTTACTACGATTTTCAATTTACAGGGCCGGGGCTACCAATTTTAATTTTCCAATAATTAGTGTATAATAATGTTTTTCAAAAATGGTACTTTCGAGCTACAATTGTTGTTCATGAAGCTCGATTTCTTATTAATTCTTTGTAATTAATGTCTCAGTATTTTTTTTTTGTGCAGAGATGGATCGAGAGTGGATGCATATGTCCTGAACGGACAAGCGGTACATGCATGGCGTCAGCCAGTTTATCACCGATGCCAAAGCCCATGCTGGGAATGTGAACCCTGTCTTCTGCCCATGCAAAGATTGCAAGAATCAAAGGAACTTTCGTCAAATTGAGTCTATACGATCGCACTTGATTACCAGAGGGTTCATGCCAAACTATACGATATGGACTATGCATGGTGAGGTTGGTGTGAATGTTCTGCAGGAAAACGATGATGACGTGGACATGCCTGACGTAGCCATCCACGATGGTGACGAGGAACCCGGTGTCAACACGGAACCTATGGCCACAGTTAATAATGTGTTTAGGAACACGCTAGCTGATGACACCGAGGATAACGATGGCATTTCTCAGCTGCTACGTAATGTAGAGACCGGATGTCTTATTGAAAGACAGCTGAGAAAGCTAGAGAAAATGAGACAAGATAGCAAAACACCATTGTATAGGGATTGTCCAATGAGCAAACTGGAAGCCAACATCATGCTGTTAGAGTTCAAACCGACAAACGGATTGAGCGATAAAGGCTTCGATCAGTTGTTTGGTATAATAAGGAAAATGCTTCCAGAAAAAAAACGAGTTACCAGAAAAGATATACTTGGCCAAACAAATGATCTGCCACATCGGCCTCGAGGTTGAAAAAAATCCACGCGTGTTCCAATGATTGCATATTGTACCGTGGAGAAAAATACAAAGACTTAGACAAGTGCCCCAAGTGTGAAGCTCCACGGTACAAGGAAGGGCCGTCAGATGAGGGTACCAAGACTAGAGGAGGTCCTATAAAGGTCGTTTGGTATTTCTCTATAGCTCCCCGGGTACATAGGCTGTTTGCATGTGCAAAGTCAGTCACATACTTCTGGCCTACAACTGCGAGTATGTGTTCTCGGCTTTTAATTTTATGCTTCTTTTTTCGTTAAGATTATTCGATAATTAGGATTCTGTGATTGCAGCAACCATTTCGTCTTCATTTGTGTTAATCTTGTCAAAAATCTGCTCGAGGTGTGGGACTCGAAGAAAAAACCATTTTATCATCTGGATGCACTGGTGGCAGTGCTGAATTAGTAAGCGATCCTAATAGCATATTATTTTCTAATTACACATACCGCTTTCTAATGTTTCTCCTTTTAATGTTGCTCAGTGTCCGAAGAAGACATATCGGTGGGACGTCGGTCCCATTCAAGGTTGTCGAAATGGAGGGAAAGTACCTATCACAGCCGGCGGAAAATAATGAACGCGGGTTTTATGTAATGTGGGCAATGCTTCGCTACATCGGCGAAAAATCAAAAGAAGCCGATAAGTTGGTGTGTATAATCCCCATTTTATTTATGTCTGTTAATAATTCAACAAAATGATTTATTATTCCTCTTTGGATATCATCTTTTTTTAATGACAACGCAAGAAATATAACCACAAAAGGCTGTTAGACGTGGAGATCATCGCACTGCAATCGGAGCTGGCAAAATTCGTCTTAGCCGAGGTGTTGAAAAAAGATGGAGTATTTTTCATTGCACAATCCGTGAAGTACAAGGACTAGTATGGCCCAGAGCGGCTTGCTAGATTATTGTAAGAAGTCCGAGAACATTTCTATTTTATTTTGAGGGATGGAGATCTGGATAAGAACATTTGAATTATAACAGTAACATTTGTAATGTTTAATAATGATGAACCTGTCGTCTACGTAGCGTATATAAAGCGAAACCCGATTCCACGAAAAATATAAATTAAAATCAATTATAAAACAATAAAATACGAATGTGACATCACTGCCGGTTAGCAGAGAACCGGCAGTGTTGTCGTAAAACATCACTGTCGGTTAGCAACAAAACCGGCATTGATGTCACCGCCGGCTCCAACCACAAACCGGCAGCGTTGGCTTAGCCATCACTGTCGGTTCCTACAAACCAGCAGTGATTATCGACAGATTTGGTAGAACTGAACTCTAACGGGTGGTCTTATGAACTGGCAGTGTTGGTGGTAATGAACACTGCCGGTTGTGTAAAGAACCGACAGTGAAGTTGAAGAACACTGCCGGTTTGTAGGAACCGACAGTGATAGCTTACCCTCATCACTGCCGATATGGTTGTGCCGGTTCAAAATCCGACAGTGATGGGGTATTTTGAACCGGTAGTGATGAGGTATTCTGACGTAGTGGTGGCCGTGACACAACGGTGGAGGAGAGCGAGACAACGGTGGAGGGGGGCAGGCTGGGCGACGCGAGGATGAGCGTGCGAACGGTCGTGGCATATTGGCCTCCATAGAAGTAGCACGGGTGGATTGGGTGGGTACAGGAAGAAGTGAAGCTGTAAATAAATAAAAGATAATAAGGTTGGAAGAAGGGGATTTCTTCACATGCAACACTTAAAAATCCGCCTCAATATTTATACCTAAAATCTCTTATGCACCTTAGTATTATGATAAGACGTAGTTCCATTGAGTGGTTGAACCAGAGATTTAACTTCTTTATTTATATATAATTATATATTGGTAAGCGAGCAAAACGACGAAGGAAGCAACCAAGAAGATTTGTATATTATAGTTATCGGCAGCTAGCAACATGGAACGCATAAAATAATGAGCAATGCAACTTGTCTTGTACCTCTTCCACTTGTAGTATCCAAAGCTAAAATAGAGGCACACAGCCAAAGCACCAAGTTTGGCGATCATGGACCACGGTGTGTTCTACTGCCTTCTAGCTCTTCTTCCACTTGTGTACTTCCTTCTGAAATCGCTGTGGAAGAAAGCTCCCTTCGGATCTGGTAGCCGCCATGGACTCGAGCTCCCTCCAGGCCCATGGCAGCTCCCCGTCATCGGCAGCATGCATCATCTCCGCGGCTCCCTCGTGCACCGCGCACTGCGGGACCTGTCGCTCCGCCATGGCCCTCTCATGTTCCTCAAGTTCGGCGAGCTCCCGGTCCTCGTAGCATCCACGCCAGAGGCCGCGAAAGAGGTGATGAAGACCCACGACGCCATCTTCTCGACGAGGCCACTGAGTTTCGGCATCAAGACGGTCACCAAGGACGGCCCGGGGATCGTCTGGGCTCCGTACGGCGACCACTGGCGGCAGCTCCGCAAGATCTGCGCCATGGAGCTGCTCGGCGCCCGGCGCGTCCAGTCCCTGCGGCCTGCCCGCGAGGAGGAGGCGCTTCGGCTGGTCCGAGCCGTCGCGTCCTCTTTCTCGTCCACCGCGGCAGGAGCAGCGCCGCCGGTCGTGGACCTCGGTAGGCTGGTCGCCATGTACGTGGCCGACGCGTCGTTGCATGCCATCCTGGGCAGGCGGTTCAAGGTCGAGGACAGGGACACGTTCGTGCGTTATGTCGACGAGGGTGTCCGGCTCGCCGGCGGGTTCACGCCCAGAGACCTGTTCCCGTCGTCGTGGCTGGCTCGCGCTCTGAGCCGCCGGGCGGTACGCGAGGTAGAAGCCTACCGCGAGTCCTTGTTCGCCTTCGTGGATGGAGTGCTAGGTGAGCACCTGGAGCAACGAAGGTCAACTGAAGAAGAAGAGGAAGAGGAGGATTTGATTGACGTCCTCCTCCGGATCCAGAAGGAAGGAAACCTTCAGTTCCCTCTCACCATGAAGATAATCGAAGCAGTGATATTTGTGAGTGTTTATAAATTTGCTAATATTAATTTTTTCAGGAGATATTTCCTAATGTAAATGTTAATTAATGTGTTCCATTCTTGTGTGAAATAAACTGTACTCCATGTAGGATCTTATCGGAGGGGGTATCGAAACAGCGACAACAACGCTGCAGTGGGCGATGGCTGAGCTGATGAGGAATCCAGGCATCATGGACAAGGCACAGGCTGAGGTCAGGAGAGTGTTCATGGGCGAAACCAAGGTAACCGCAGGTCGGCTAGGCGAGCTATCCTACCTGCACCTAGTCATCAAGGAGACCCTACGACTGCATGTCCCGGGGCCGCTGCTGATCCCAAGGGAATGCACGGAGCAGTGTCGGATACTCGGCTACGACGTGCCCAAGGGAGCCATGGTGCTCGTGAACGCCTGGGCCATCGCTCGGAGCCCGGATTGCTGGGTGGAGCCGGACACGTTCCATCCTGAGAGGTTTGTCGCTGACATGAGAGATTTCAAGGGCAATGACTTTGAGTTCATCCCATTTGGCGCCGGGAGGAGGATATGCCCTGGGATGGCATTCGGTCTGGCCAATGTAGAGCTCGGTCTCGCCAGCTTGCTCTTCTGTTTTGACTGGAGCCTGCCAGAGGGCGTCATTCCTAGTGAGATGGACATGACCGAGACCATGGGGATCACTGCTAGGAGGAAAGCAGACCTCTTGCTGTCTGCTACTCCCTGTGTCAAATTGCCGAGTTAATTAATTACCGCAAAACATGCTCAGGTATATGTTCCCCCAGAAAAGAAAATCATCCAATAATAACTGATGCTGCCAAATTAGTGTCACTTTCAGTTCCAGAATATGTGAGGATGTGATTCACTGAACCAACATTTTCCCCTATGTTTGATGTGTGAATTAATTAAATTGACAATCGTAGCTGAGACCAAATATTTATAATTTATTTGTACAGTGCCTTTGTGCACTTGTCCACTCCACTCTACAATTCCATCAAGAACTACTTGAATTTTCATTCTGTAATTGATTTCACAAGGATCATACACTACTATATAGAAACTAGTTTTAGAGATGCCTCTCTCTCGGAATAGGGACGGCTCTATCAAAATTCGCCACTAAAAATGCTTTCTGAGCTGGTCTATCTTTAAAAATCGATTTCTTTAGGCGGCTAGCAAGCCAAACCGACTCCAAAAATGATATTAGATGCAGTGGTTCAGCTTGCCAGCCACCTCTAGAAATGGCGGCATTTCTGAAAGTGACAGAAATTCCAACGATCTCTAGAAATGGATTTCTACATGAATTGGCAATTTGGCTCTTCTCTAGAAATAGATTGAGTACAGTAAAACTTATATCAAAGTTGTAATTCTCGAAGAGATCTACCACTACTACTACAAAATTCACCTTCACTATCCGCCCATCACTACTGATTGCTTACGAACCGGCAATGCTAACCCTTCACTGCCGGTAAGCTGAAAATCCGAAAATGACTGGGGTTCCTAAAGACATTGATGAAGGTGCTTATCACTGTCACTACTGGAGGCGCATGAATAGAAACCCTCGGCAAAGGCTTTGCCGAGGGCTGCCCTCGGCAAAGACCCCTCGGGGAATTTTTAGACGGCGAAGGGGTCTTTGCCGAGGGCCCTTTATCGGGCACTCGGCAAAGCCTTTGCCGAGGGCCAGGATCACCCTCGGCAAAGAAAAGACGCCGTCAGATGCCGGCACCGTAGGCGGTTTCTTTGCCGAGGGCCGACCCTCGGCAAAGAAATGGTTTTTTTTTTTTGAATTTGTTTCCCGAGGGCCGACCCTCGGCAAATAAAAGTTTTTACTTTTTTTTAAATCTTTGCCGAGGGCCTCCTCTATGGCCCTCGGCAAAGAAATATTCAGGATTTTTTAAAATTCTTTGCCGAGGGCCGGCCCTCGGCAAAGAAATGGTTTTTTTGAATTTTTAACCCTTTGCCGAGGGCCTACTCCCTGGCCCTCGGCAAAGAAATTTTCAGGATTTTTTAAAAATTCTTTGCCGAGGGCCGGCCCTCGGCAAAGAAATGGTTTTTTGAATTTTTTAACCCTTTGCCGAGGGCCTACTCCCTGGCCCTCGGCAAAGAAATTGGCAGGATTTTTTAAAAATTCTTTGCCGAGGGCCGGCCCTCGGCAAAGAAATGGTTTTTTGAATTTTTTTAACCCTTTGCCGAGGGCCTACTCCCTGGCCCTCGGCAAAGAAATTGACAGGATTTTTTCCAGAAAATCTTTGCCGAGGGCTATTGCTTGGGCCCTCGGCAAAGGGCACTTCTTTGCCGAGGGCCTTGGTCATTGCCCTCGGCAAAGAGGCAGAAATTTAAATTTTTTTTTTGTTTTTTGCATTCCATCGACACAAGCATTTCATATATATACATATATATATCACACAGAACCCATTTTCTCACAATATATGACAACCATAATTGTGAACCACAAATCACAATATATTACAACGACAAGTCACATGTTCATCATCATTCACATGTTTATTACGACAAGTTAATAAAATCCAAGCACAAGTCACAACCATAAATCACAAATCACGCTAAAGTCCAACCACATCACCTAGCACGAGTCCTCATCAAGCTAGCCTATGAGACGATGGTGAAGGAAAAGCAGGATCACCCGGTGACGCACTAGCGGGTTGATTGGAACCCGCGGACTGAAGCTGCACAAAGGAGCAGAGATTGCATGTGTGAGTAATCCGGGAAAACAGTTTTGAAACTTAGAGATTGCATCTAGTATTGTAGGAATACAAAAAGATTAGACTAAATTGAAAATTTCGGCAGCACCTCCCCTGCACGGGGAGGTTTCCAAAACCTGCAAGAAACGACGGCACGAACGCCGACATCCATAACGGCACGAACGCCGACATCCACAACGGCACGAAGGCCGACATACATGCAAAGCACAAGCGAAAAGTGAACTTTCATACTTACAGGAGTAGCTGCAGGAGTAGGAGGTGGAGGAGCTGAAAACTGCACAGGTACACCCGATGCTTGCCCAAGACTTTGCATGATCACCATCATCTCCGCCATCTGCTTCTGCGCGGCCTCGAACGCGACCTTCTGGGCCTGCAGCTGTGCGGTCAGCTCCGCGTTCTGCTCTTGACTTTGCCTTTTTGTTTCTTGCAGCTCGGCCTGCAATATTTCACTCCAATGTATCAGTAATGCAAATCTAATTTAGGTGTTTAAATATGTACGTACGATGAGTAAAACATGAATTACCTAGAGTGCTTGGACCTGCTGCAGTGCTGGAGACGGCCGTGGACGTATGGGCTGGCTGGAGCTCGTGCTCCGTGCTCGGATAGCGTCGAGGGAGGGAACAGTGGTGGAGTCGATGGCGCCGTCTGCAATCCACAGCCGCCCGTGCTTCTTGCCTCCTCCGAGCCTCATGATCGCCTCTGCATCAATGGGCTCAGTGCGCACATTATAATCTTCCCCATAGATCCTCCTTACCGTTGACGTGTACTCTTGGACTTTAGTGTACGCGTTCGGGTCGGAGTACATCTGGGGCGGGGCAGCCGGGTCGAATGAGACAGAGGACGACGCCCTGCCCATGTGAGACATAGCCCACGCAGAGAACTCCGAGATCTCCTCGCCCGGGTGCGCAGCCTCCTGCGAGAAAGACGGGAAGATGGTGAGAAATCAAATAGAATTGAGCGTCAAAATAAATGAAAGAAATCACTTACGTATGCTTGTTTGTATCCGGGGAGGCTACGACTGCCTTGATGGTGAGTTGGACCTTGCCTCATCAGACGCTGTTCCCGCTGCCTCTCGTGCGTGTCAATAAAGTCCTGTGATAACCACTTGTCCACGATCATGGCCCAGCACTCAGGATACGATCGGCACCACCAGGGAATCACCTACAAGTCATCGAGTATTTGACATATAAGAAGAAATTGAACCTACTTAATATCAGAACGAATCATTATGAATATTATTCGCCTACCTCAAGGTACTAGTCCTGGGTCAGCGTAATCCGTCTTGCTTGAGGCTTAGGGAGGAACTGCCTAAGTACCGACCTGTAGTAGTCTATGTGGGCCTGGACGCGCCCATGGTGGTGCATCTCGGTGACATACTTCCTACAAGCTGCGGCAGCCGCCCGATCCGCCTGGGCCTCAAGTCCTTCTTCGGCCTAGGGTGTCGGTGAAGTAAGGCTAGCGGGGCAGTGGCGAATCGACGCAGTGGCGAGGCGACGCAGTGACGGCAGAACCGCGACGTCGACGAAGACGATCGGGGTCCTCCGGGTCCCCTCCGACGTACTCTTCTCCTGCATAAAAAGACAATAGGTTATTTTTTGTTCAAAATTTCGGCAGCACCTCCCCTGCACGGGGAGATTTCCAAAACCTGCAAAAAAACGACACGATGGCCGACATTCACAACGGCACGAAGGCCGACAACCACAACGGCACGAAGGCCCTCATATTAACTTACGGCACAAAGGCCCACACAACCAAAACGGCACGAAGGCCGACAACCACAACGGCACGAAGGCCCTCATAACAACTTACGGCACGAAGGCCCACACAACCACATACGGCACGAAGGCCGACAACGAGAGTTTTACCTAGGGTTGCGGTGGAGTCGGGCGTCGCGGTGCGGAGGTCACTTTCTTCTCCGGCGAGGTCGAGCGGCGTCGGAGTACTCCTCTCCCCCTCTTCCCTTTCTTCTCTCCTTTTCCCCTTCTTCTCCTTCTCTTCCCCTTCCTCCTTCTCCTCTTCTTCTCCTTTTCTTCCCCTTCCTCCTTCTCCTCTTCTCCTTCTCTTCTTCCTCCAACTTCACCCTCTGCCTCCTCCCCTCCAACAGCAGCCGGCGACGGAGGCGGCCTGGGGGCTGGGGTCGGGGCGGGAAGGCCGTGAGGGGGAGCCACCGGAGGGCCGGCCGGGGCGGTCGACCTCCCCTTGCTCGACGGAGACGGGGAACGGAGGCAGGATGCGACCTCGGCCGGCACTGGGCGTGGTGGGGCCGCCGGGGCGCGCTGGGGGCGGCCGAGGGCGGGGCGGCGGGCGCGTCGGCGCGGCAGCGGGCGCGGGGCGCGGGGCAGCGAGGCGCGAGTGCGCGGCGCGCAGCGGGCGCGCTGCGCGAGCACGGCAGCGGGCGCTCGACGCGTGGGTGGAGGGCGCGGGGCGCGCTGGTGGGGGTGTGGTAGATGAGCCTGTTGCGCGAGGGCGTGGCGGCGGCGCGCGGCGCGGCAGGCGCGCGGCGCGAGCGCGGCAGCGGGCGCGCGGGCGGTGGTGGAGGCGCGGGGCGACCCGCGTGCACCGCGCGGTTGGGGCGCTCGGCTGCCGGCTCGGGGCGGCCAGGCGCGCAAGCGGCGGCCGCTACTGCGGGCGGGCTAGCGGCGGCGGTGCTGGAGGCGCGGGGCAGCCCGGGTGCGCGCGCGGGGGCGGCCGGGCTCGGGGCAGACGGCGCGCGCAGCAGCGGGGGTGCGCGGCGGCGGTGGTGGACGCGCGGGGGCCGGGCTCGAGCGGAGCGCGTGGTGAGGGAGACGACGGTCGATGTTTTTTTTTTAAAATTTCGACTCGGGAATTTGGGCTGCGTCCCGATTTATGGTTCGTCCTTTGCCGAGGGCCCAGATGCACGGCCCTCGGCAAAGATTTTTTTATTTTTATTTTTAAAATTCTTTGCCGAGGGCCACGGGGAAGGCCCTCGGCAAAGAGCCCTCAGCAATTTTTTTGTGTTCGGTCCTTTGCCGAGGGCCCAGATCACGGCCCTCGGCAAAGATTTTTTTATTTTTAATTTTAAAATTCTTTGCCGAGGGCCACAGGTCAGGCCCTCGGCAAAGAGCCCTCGGCAATTTTTTTTTTGGTTTTTTTAGCCCAGTTTTTTTTGTGGTGCTACAATACATTGTTTTGAACTCAATTTTAAAATTCAGGCCAATTTTGATTTTGTTTTGTATATTTCCTTAATTTATTTCGATTCTTCGATTTTTTTTGAATATGTCAAATTTGAACTGCAGGTGCATGGAATATTGCAATGTAGTGTTTCGAAAAATGTTATTCATGTTAATTGGTGCATGTTGAGTCCCTATCCACGAGCTCGCATCAAATTTTCACGCATCTTGTTCGCGTAACATGGCGACCGACTTGCCGGGAAAGTGTTTTAAAATTATATAAAATCCATACGAAGTCCGAAAATCACGAAACTTGGCGAGATGTCATGTTATCGCATGTGTAGGCTGTGGTAAAAAATTGAGAATGGTTCGAGCGAGTTGCGACGTCGGATGCCTGAAACCCAGACATCGATGTCTGGGTTTCAGGCATCCGACGTCGCAACTCGCTCGAACCATTCTCAATTTTTTACCACAGCCTACACATGCGATAACATGACATCTCGCCAAGTTTCGTGATTTTCGGACTTCGTATGGATTTTATATAATTTTAAAACACTTTCCCGGCAAGTCGGTCGCCATGTTACGCGAACAAGATGCGTGAAAATTTGATGCGAGCTCGTGGATAGGGACTCAACATGCACCAATTAACATGAATAACATTTTTCGAAACACTACATTGCAATATTCCATGCACCTGCAGTTCAAATTTGACATATTCAAAAAAAATCGAAGAATCGAAATAAATTAAGGAAATATACAAAACAAAATCAAAATTGGCCTGAATTTTAAAATTGAGTTCAAAACAATGTATTGTAGCACCACAAAAAAACTGGGCTAAAAAAACCAAAAAAAAAATTGCCGAGGGCTCTTTGCCGAGGGCCTAACCTGTGGCCCTCGGCAAAGAATTTTAAAATTAAAAATAAAAAATCTTTGCCGAGGGCCTATCCTGGCCCTCGGCAAAGGTCCTCTTTGCCGAGGGCCTAGCTTCGGGCCCTCGGCAAAGCCGATTTATAAAAAAAAAATTTGGCCGAAAACTGGTTTTTAAAAAATCTTTGCCGAGGGCCTGGTCTGGGGCCCTCGGCAAAGACTTAAAAAAAAATTTGCCGAACCTTTGCCGAGGGCCTAACGGGTGGCCCTCGGCAAAGTTTGACGGGAAATGGCCGCCGTGACCCAACGGACCTACTTTGCCGAGGGTATCTTTGCCGAGGGCCGAGGCCCTCGGCAAAGATTTTATTTGCCGTGGGCCTGTCTTTGCCGAGGGTCGTACCCTCGGCAAAGGCCTCTTTGCCGAGGGCCGTTCTTTGCCGAGGGCTCCTGTGTCTGGCCCTCGGCAAAGAGTCTCTTTGCCGAGTGCCCGATATTTGGCCCTCGGCAAAGCCTCAGGCCCTCGGCAAAGTACGCGTTTCCAGTAGTGTGTCGGCTAAAACCACGAACCAGGAATGACATATCATTGTCGACAAGCCAAAAACTCCACTAACTTCTAACCCTTGCGCAACGACGAAAAAACGTTGCAATAGGCCCAATTTGGTTGCAAAAGGTAGATGTTGCAACCAAATCGCGTTCGTTGCCGATGGTTGCAAAAAGTCACGTTGCAATAAGGTATTGCGACCGTTGCTAGTTTGGCGTTGCAACTGTTGGGGTTTCTTGCAACCATAGATGTCCGTTGCCAAGCATGGCAATAGGACGTTGTCTCAACGTTCATGGTCGTGGCAATATAAGCACTTGTCATGCCCATCTTCGTAGCAAAAGGTGGTACATGCAACGATCAATAGCGTAGCAATAGAGACATTTGCCACGAACAACGTCGTTGCAATAGTCTGTATTGCCATGCTAGAATTTTGTTACGTAAGGTGTTATTGCTATTGCCACGACTGCCATACCGTGGCAATTACACCATTTGTCACACAATTTTATTCATTACGAGAGATCATACGTTATTGCCACGGCCGCTGTGCCGTGGCAATATTATCATTTGCCACATAATTTTATTCGTTGCAAGAGTCATATGTTATTGCCACGGTAGACATGTCATGGCGATAATACCATTTACCACAAAAATTTATTCATTGCCATAGATCATATTGCCACACATAACAACTCGTTGCCATAGTTTGTATTGCAACACTAGTAGCATTTGATTTGTGGTTTAATAAATCGTTATTGCAATAACAATAAACCATAACAAAAACCATTGCACTCACATATATTAATTATAATCAATCATTCAATAAGTTGGCAAACCATTAAAATAGTAGATAAAATTATAAACGAGTGTACAGTTCACTCATTATTTGACAACTTTTTAAAAGTTGCAGCAGTACAAGACTTCTTAACATCTATGCAGCACTCGAGGGTCTCCTAGCAGCGCAATATGTCATCGCCTCTGTTGTGTATTGCTTCCCACTCAAACCTTGTACAGCTACTGAAGAAAAGAATAAGATTAGGATATTAGAAAATATTAGGTTTACTACTTCATGCACAGAATGTAAAGAGATGCGGATAGAACATGGTTGGAATTAAGCAAAAGTAGAATTGAGCAAAACTATGGAAGGAGTGCTGTCAATTTAATTAAGCAAAAGTAGAACTAAAAATTACAAAGCCTAGTACTAAAGCAAGTACTCAATGAACAGGACGACCTGCTGGGAGCCGCATACAAATCATTAATGATAAAGTACAGCACAAAAAGGCATTTTGACAACATAAGAATTGTGCCCAAGGTTGGCTGATAACATATTGTAGTTGTTACCTTCTTTTCTGATTTCTTGTTTTATTCATCAGCTGTTGTGAACCAATCCAACCCATGAATTTCTAACTATAAACGTATTTTGTTGATGGCACACCAATCCATTTCAGTTCTTGCAGAGGATTATGTGACAGTATACACACACACACACACACACATTGCAAAAGGTATAAAAAGGTCGAATGCATGCGGACAGAAAGATCAACAAGAATTTTCCTTTACCTTTTTCAGCTCCTCAAAGTTCGCTACTGTAGACCCCTACAAGTTTCCTTTATGTCTGGTGTGTCTGAAGAAGTGACTGTGTGAAAAACAAATAAAAGTAGGGGAGGTATCATAGAGCATCTATTTGTACAAGCACAAAAGGATCAGCAGTAGCAGCAAGCATTTGAGTAGTTCTGACATTTTAAATTGAGTTGTTTGCTATATCTGAGTAACAACCAATTTGTGCTACATCTAATTCAATAAGTTCGGACATTGCAATTTGAGCTGTTTGATATATCTGTCTCTAGAGGAGCATACAGTATGCAGTGGCTGAGGTGCTTTAGTTTGTTCAGTCAATGGTTCTGAAAATGAAAAAAAAGTTTCAAAAAAATTCAGTTCTGTTGCCTCCTATTGTTGTCACCTCTGGCATACAGTTATTTTGGTTCCAGTTGCAGAGTGATGAATTGAAAGACACTACTTGTGATTCTTACCGCAGAAAATCTGAATGCAAACAGTAGTGCTGTCATGGTTATTTTCAGAAAAAAAAAACAGTACAACCTCTTCAGAACCAAGCTAGCTGCCATTACTTCCATGTCGCTCATGGTTCAGCCATTCTATCGAATACGTTGAATGCAATGGAGAGAAAAAAATAAAAGGAAACATTTGAACCTTTCCTCTGCATTGGAAGTCAAGATGTAGCAGTGGTAGGTTCATCTCATCAGGAAACATTTGCACCACCTCTGTGGTGGAAGTCGAGATGTAGCACTGGTAGGTTCGTCTCATCAATCAGCGCCATGGATGCGAGAGCAGGAATCTGCAAGGGAGGCAATGGCCCCTCCACAAGGCCGCCTCAACTTTAATCTCCACAGCTCCGGGAGATCGGTGGAGAGCTCCTCAACATCCGCTCCTTTAGCCATACGACTTTGCAAAACAAAACAAAACAAAATAGCCTGTAACCCGCCCCATCACCACATTTGGCATGCACAATCTACTCCAATTATCTTTAGCATCCAACACAATATGCAAATTAAAGTTGTATACAATAACAAGCTATATCCATTAAACACAGTACCCTAGGTCCTTAGCTGGCGGCTAGCTCTACTCTACTACTACATCCTAGAATAAAAAATATATGATCGATCGTGTAATTCCAATTGACAGAAGGATGGAATCAGTATATGATTGTTTTTATTATCTTGCATCTAAAATTAAAGGTTGGTAGTCACAAACCATCTCTTTCATGCAGCTGCCTTGCATGATCCCATCACAGCTGTGTCGCAAGCATATCTTTATATGTTCAACATCAGCAATATGTGTTCACATATTTTTGTAGTTAGATGGCACGTCATACAACTAGTAAAACTTGTTTCTCATCATAAGGAGTCATCATTCATTTATGTATGTGTGACGTCACAGCCCAAGCAATCTAAACAACACTAGGTGAGCCATACTACTATTACCGCAATCTAAACTAGTTCATTGACGAGTAATTGGCAAAAAAAAAAAAAAATAGTGAACTTTTCCTATGCAAATCTACATGATTCACACGAGGCAGATGCTTGCAGAACAGGTACGCTGCATCCTAGGCACGCTTCGCGCATCACAAATCAATCTAGTAATCACTAGCAAAGAACGCATGGCTATGGACCTCGAAATCAATCTACCAATTGCTTGCTGGCTACCAGCCGTAGGGCAGATGAGGAGACTACCCGATCTACTAGTCGGATCTCATACCTTTGTTCTGCCCCCATTCAGTCGCTTGCTCGCGCTAGCTGCTAGGTTGCGCCGCCGCCGCCGCAGGGTGCCGAGGTTGGTAGTCACCAAGTCGGGACTGGCGCCCAGAAGGGGAAGACACGACGGGATGTGGGTTCACCTGGGGGCTTGAGTGCTGGTGGCCCTCCATGGCGGCCGCTGCCTTAGGAAGGAGCAGGAGGGGCTCTCCGCGCCGCCGTCGAGGTCGCTTGGTCGTCGATCCATGGTACCCGACCATGGATCGGCAACGCCAGACCATGGATCAAGGCCGCCCGTCCTCGGTTTAATGCTGCCCGATCACGGATCGACGTCGCTTCGCCGTAGATCAACGATTGGGTGCCGGCCAGGACTGAGATCCCGCTGTGCTGGGGTGTGACGCCATTAGGGTAAGGGTTGGGGACGGGCGCAGACTGTCTCCGACTCGTGGTCGGAGAATGCCGAATACATATCGAACTTTTTTTTTGTCAGTAGCGCGATATTAAATGTTTTGCCAGTAGCGCTATCGGAAGCGAACGAGTCCTATTTTTGTCAGTAGCTCGGGTGGGGAGGACGGCACGGTGCGGGTGGGTGGGGTCGTCTTTTTCGTACTAAATATAAACACGTATGCTTGACGGGGGGTTGGGCGGGTTGATTTTTTCACAAAAACTGCGCGCAAGGGTTGCACGGGAGGGGGGTTTTTTTTTTGGCTTTGTTTTAGCCTCACCGTGTGACCAATCAATTTTTTGGCTATTTTTTCTGTGGGTTATTATTCTGAAAACATATAGGAAAAATAAGAAACCAACAGAATAATTCATAATTTTTGTGTGTGTGTGTTTTTTTTCTCTAAAAACATTTAGTGTGGATATGATCATTGGGGAAAAAATGGCTCCATATTTGCCAAAATTGACAAGCCATGGGAAAAAAAATGAACACGTTAAGTAAATTAAGTTTCTTTTTCCCAATTCAGCCAACCATTTTGCTAGGTGTTTTTCCGACCAAAGTGGATTCAACTTTACAGAGGGAGTTTTTTTCGACCATTAATATTAAGGTTGCTACTATCTATGTGATAATATCATAGCTTGAAATGTTAATATATTTAAGACCAATTATTAAATTATCCTTCACATGAAAGGAGAATACTAGCACATATATGAAAAAGCAATTTAAAATCATGGGTGTATTGCATCAAAATGGTAAATTCATAAATAGTACTACTACACTAATGTAATGAAAAGAAAGTATCTTGGTAACAAGTTGAACTGGCCAAGAGAAATAAAATGTCTCTTTAAAACATGAAGATATTTGTGGTAATTCAACAAAATAATTGTAACAATACCAAAATAATTCATAAACAGTACTACTACACTAATGTAATGAAAATAAAGTATCATGGTAGCCAAGAGCAACAAAATGTGTCTTTAAAACACGAAGATATCTCCAAAATTGGCCAAGCACGATTTAACTCATGATATTTTCTGATAATTCCACAAAATAACAGTAATAATATCAAAACATGGTCAGAAAATTCTACAAATTGGCATGGTAACATATTTTACTCATGATATTTTGTGATGATTCCACAAAATAACAGTAATAATGTGAAAACATGGTCAGAATGGCTATACACCCAAAACACATTGTCATGCAAGTTTACAGAATTTTCTAACCAAGTATAGATATTATTACGGTTATTCTACGATAATTCCATAAAATAATTGTAATAATATCAAAATATAGTCAAAAAAAATTATACAGACTAATATAACAACATATTTTGGACCCATAAGCTTCCCAGAAATTTTTTTACTAAAAAGACTCTAAAGTAATCATATACCCGGTGATACCAAATCAAGCATATCCTATAACACCCGATCTACCAACCATGTCCTGCGTCAGAAGTCCCAAGTCGAACCGCACCAGAAGTCCGACGAAGTCGCACATCTGTGCCACTACCAGGCCTCCTCGCCTTGTACCCTGCTATCCTACTGCCCGCCGTGCGTATTGTGTTAAAATTCTTACCAAGCCAGGTATGTGTTTACGGATAATCTCTTTTGTTAAGATTTTTTAATGGAAAAACATTGTTCGAGTGGTGCATGGATAGGACTGACGCAGCAGCGCAGGTACGTGACCGAATCATTCACACTTAGTGATATTCATTTTTACCGTTGCAACGCACAGGCACATCGCGTCCCATACGAATCGTGCTACACTTGGAGCTCACATATCCACGTCCTACCCGGTTACGATACGAAGACCGGATCCACATGTCCGCGTCCAATAGAAAGACCTTGGAGCTCATGTGTCGGTGTCCATTTAGTGATGTTCAATTCAAAAAATTGTGACCCCGAAACAATGCACGGGCATGTATCTGATAAGAATAAATAGTCATAAATACGGTACAAGGACTTCACTTAGGTTGAGTCCGAAACTCAAATCTAAGTGGATAAGATCAGTCCAAGGAATCCAGAGCTACAATTATCCATTTTTTAGTAGAAATAAAATTACTATACAATAAGGATCAAGATATATAAGTATATAAAACACAGGTAGTTAAATTAACTCATCATAAAAAATATATTTTAATGTTGCTAAAAAATAACATATTTTTAATAAATATTGTAATAATTTAATAGTAAATAGTTCTTTAGTACCGCAATTAGTTTCCCTCCCAAATTGCCACCAAAGCTCCCTCCAAAAAATCTATCCCTCGCACAAAATAAAACCAGAGAATTCTCCAAACAAAAAAGAGTAAAACGTTTCCTATCACGTGCGGATCTCATTGACGAGAAAAAGGAGGTCCCGTTCCCCCACGTGCAGGGAGGGATTCGATCTCAGCAACCGTACGTCCACCGCACGTGGAAGGATTGCCGTCCAGCGCGAGGAGCGAGCTCACCTTCCTGGGACTGCCTGCACGCCTGCACACCACCTGGCTTCGCCGTGTCGGGATGTACGCTTGGCCTTGCCGTAGTCGTATCGGATCCCGTCACCACGCCTGGCATGGTCGTACGGCCAGGGCCGGAGTCATACGCGACGCCATTTTCGTTGAGACTCTGGATCCATCTCAGTTTGGTAAATTTCTAATCTTATTAATAATATAGTATATTTCTAGATACATGCTCGTGCGTTGCACCGAGATCACGTGTTTTTTTACGCCTACGATGATGCATGTGGCTTGCGGCTTAGACGGATGTATTAAGATATTACAAATCATGTATTTTCTTTTATTGGCTCTCGACGAATGTTTGCCGGGTAACAATCGAACATCTAATAAAATTCTAAATTATGAGAAAAACACCTAACTACATAAGTCATTAATAAATCACTAATGGACTCTTTGGTAGAGCTCTGTCTCCTCTAAAAACAGTTTCAACTTTGGCTCTTTCAAACAAGCATTTTTTTTAAGGAGTAGAAACTCTTTTGGAAAACGTTTGACAAAACATCTTGTCCTATTTCTCTAGAATTGATGAAAGGTGTTGAATGCCTATATTGTGCCCCTGTCTATTTAACCTAATTATTTGACATTGATAATTTGAGTTTAATCATAGTACTATCACTAAAGAATATATGTATTTGTTTGATTGATGAGGAGGAAAAGAATACCAGGACTACTTTGCTGCCTTATCAACAACATATTTTGGACCCATAAGCTTCCCAGAAAAAAATTAGTTTGTTTTTATAAAGCGAGAATACATCGTACACAAATAGATACATCTCTCTTAGAGTTACATATACTATGTGAGAGATGTAACCATTTGCGAGGAATGTGTGGTACTGCTTTGTTAAAACAATTTGATTTTTTTTTTGGAATGATTACACACCTAAAACATGCAAGTTTGTAGAATTTTCTAATCAAATATAGATATTATTATTATGATTATCTTTTTGCAAATCCATGTTAACTTATTATACAATTTGCTTATTATGCAGAAGCAAACATGAACACCTTTGCAGGCAAGTGGTGGGCGCCTTGTTGTTAAATAGGGTTGGTCTTAGGTTCTCGAATCCTAGAATGACTATTTCTTTGTCTATTTTTATCATTTTTCAGTTGTATTAATAGCTATTAACTTATAATACAAAGAATTTACAAGTTCCACTTGTGTCCATTTTTTTGTTATATAGTTATTTTTTCTCATATTTTTACTAAGCATCTATGAGGGGCTCTGTTATCCCGTATCCGACACGTACGATACGCCTCATATATGCCGTGGATATGTATCCTAGCCGTACTATGATTTTTGGATACATATCAAGCAGAGTAAGTGTATCTGATAGGTATGAACTGAATCGTACACGCCCCAGCAAACAAAACTAGCCTTAACCTTGTCTCTTGGCCCGGCGTACCAGCGCCTCCTCCAGCCTCCCGTTCGCGTGCCCTTAAACTCGACTTGATCCGCTTCTTTTTTTATTCAAAATAGTGTTTTTCTCTCACAAATTTCGTCAGATTCCTTCAGAATTCCTCCAAGCGAACGTGGCCTTAAGCTCTGCTTCGCTCTCTCCAATAATTCCCTTCACCAAGATTCAAACGGCAAAGTATTCCTCGACTTTGGCCTCCTCTCCCCCGGTGATCCTGTCTTCTCCTTTTTGTGCGTAGTCTAACTCTCAGTCTCTCACCATGGTATCTGTACATAGTTGTAGAGTACGTCAGTACGTACATTAGTTTTGCTTCGTAACCCTCAATCATGTTTGCTCTGGCTATGACCTTGTTAATTTGTGCATCTAAATTACGTGGTGTGTGACGGGGATGCGGCCATGGCCTTATTAAGTTGTGAGCTCAAGTTACGTTAAGCCCACTTATCTACTTGTACTATTATTTTATATAATAGATAAATGCTCGTGCGTTGCACCGGGACTATACAATTTTGATGTAGCGGATTCTTTGGTGGAGCTAAAGTTATTTTAAAAACATTTGATAAAACAGCTTTGCTAAAGAGTGACGAAATGTCTATAGTGCCCTTCTCTTTTTTAACCTTTTTCTTTCTTTCTTAGTTTTCCTTTTCTATTTTTATTTTCTTTCTTATTTTTTCCTTTCCTATTTTTCTTTTCTTTCTATTCTGTATGACGGTATCTACCTTATCCAACGTCTCCTCGCCGCATGGAGCCATGGACTTTGGCATCTCGTCCGTGCATGCGACCTTAATTTATTTATTTTTCTTGTTTGTCTTTTTTATTTATCTACTTTTTTCTTCTTCTTTTATTTATGTATTTTAGTCTTTCCTTTACTTATCCCATCGCTCCCATCCCCGGGAAACTTTGGTCCAAAAAAAAGATTCGTGTAGGCAAATTTGGGACCAGATCTTTGAAGTTGGAGCCTGACCACTTTTCGCTCGGGCTGTGCTCTTCTAGGTCCAGCGTCCCAGCCCACCAAGAACCTATGTCCACATGACATGAATTTCCATGCCCATATCAGTGTTTTATTTTTAGCGACGAATCAACATATTAGTTTCTATACAGACTCGGCGCGGTGATTTTGGATTTCTCTGCGCGACCAGACAGTGTACGTATTTTGCCGGATAGTATACATAATTGGTAAAGTTTATTTTTAGTCTTTGTACGGAGGCGTGCGGACTTTGTATTTGTGGTGTCGAGGAAAGGTGGCCGGATAGTGTACATATTTAGTCGAATAGTTTTTGTAGTCTTTGTGACCGGTTAGTATACGATATGTTTTTTTTTATCACCAGATAGATGATTATTTTAGAGTCATTTTAGGCATAAAAAGATAGATTAAATAATGTGTAGTTGTTATTATTAAAAAATTATTCTAGGTGTATCTCCGTGTCACTGTTCTTTTGAAATGGCGTATCCACGTGTCTGATACATATCGTATCTGTATCTTATACTTTTTTTTTTGCAATTCCATGTTAACTTATTATACAAATTGTTTACTACGCAAAGGCAAACACAAACACCTTTGTAGTCAAGTCGTGGGCGGCCTTGCTGTCAACAGGGCTGGTCTTGGGTTCAATTTCCGCAATGACTATTTTTTTGTCTTGTTTTATCGTTTTCAGTTGTATTAACAGTTAACTTTATAATACAAAGAGTTTACTACACATAGACCAACAAAAAAAATGAACGTAACATGGTGGTAAGTCTACTTCTCTCTTAAATGGAGGGGTCTCAAGTTCAAATTCCTCTTTGTGTCCTTTTTGTTATAGTTATTTTTACTAAGCGTAAACCTTAGCTATTGCAATGATTCGATTTTTCGTTGCCATATGTACACCCTATTGCAACGCAAACGACTATTACATACAACGAATCATATTCGTTGCAAAATAGATATGCTCCCGCAACAAGTACATAAAGAGTTGCAATATCATCTCAGTATTGCAACGCTAATAAAACTGCCCGCAACGCAAATCAAATTGAGGCACTAGTGACCACTTATTGCAACCGGTTTACAATTGGTTGCGATAACACTTACTTATTGCAACGATCTTCGCACTCACGGCAACGAAATAATTTGTGTGGCAAAAATTCCGCCTATCGCAACCAAAAGTGCAAATGGTTGCGATAACATCCCTTATTGCAATCAAATCTGGCCGTTGTGACAAAAAAACATGGCATAAGGGTCAGAAGTTAGTAGTAGTGATACAAAGACTATGACTGCTGGCTGGTGGCTTGAGCCAGCAGTGATATGTCACTTGCGGTTTGTGGCATGAGCGGACAGTCCTTAGCATACTCATCCAAGGAGACACCTTTCCAACCCCTCCCTCCATTATTGCGGCCATTTTTCACCAAAATGCTCATGAAAAGCATGAATTTTGAAGGATGGGCATGATGTTCTTTAAATTTAGTAACAAGCATCTACTCTTTTGAATTTGTAGCTTCTCAATTATTTTGATGGCTAGATTGCTTGATTCTCACGCTAGTTATTTATCCTTTTTAGAGAGAACTTTTCAATTAGATCTTGAGGAAGGCACTCAAATTGTAGTGAATTCATCTTCCAAAAGGTTGGTGTCTATGAGCCCATTTAGTTTCTAGCAAATTACATGGTTGTTTTGATGATTGTTAGTATTTGATGCTTTAGTTCTTGCAAGAAGTAGAGTAGAGTTTTCCTTCAATAGGGCTACCAATTTTAATTATGATGAACACACTCATGTGACACCTAGCAACCCATTGTTTTTAGCTACAATTGTTGTTCATGAAGGCTCCAGTTTTTATTTTCCTATAATTAGTATCTCCATATTTATGTGTCATAAAGTAGAATAATTATTCTTCAAGAGGGCTACCAATTTCAATTTTGATGAACACATCCATGGGACAACTAGGAACACATTAATTTTTTAGCAAGGATGGTTGTTCTCGACGACTCTAGTTTTGAATTCTATAATTAGCCATGCCATTTTTATGTGGCTTGAAGAAGAAAATTTGTTCTTCAAGAGGGCTACTAATTTTAATTTTGAAGAACACATCAATGTGACACCTAGCAAACCATTACATTTTTAGCTACGAAGGTGTTGTTCATGACGGCGCGGCTCTAGTTTTTAATTTTGATGATCGCACACATGCACCTTTTTCTCTGTAGAGATGGATTGAGGGTGTCAACACCTTCATCATGGCTTCCAAAGCCTATACAACATGTAATCTAGGGAATCAAGGCTACGTGCACTGCCAAATAGAGATTGCAAAAATCTAAGGCAATTTGGTAACATGGAGCAGATACGATGTCCCTTGATTACCTGGGGGTCGTGAAAAGACTACACGATATAATACTGCAAAATCTGAGGCAATTTGTTAACATGCAGCAAATACGGTGTGAGTTGATTACTAGGGGGTTTGTGAAATACTACACGATATGGAGTAAGCACGGGGAGATTGGTGAGAATGTTCCACAAGAAATGTGATCATGCCTGATGTAGGCCCCCTCCTCCCCCGAAAACTTGTGTGAACCAGCAAGATGCTATTACTAATGAGGAAGCGGGTGTCAACACGCAACTAGTGGCTACTAATGATGATGTGTTTAGGAATACATTAGTTGACAATACTGTGGATGATGATGGCCTTTCTTTCAAATGCTATGTGACACAGAGGGTGGATTCCTTGGTGCTAGACAGTTAAAAAAGCTAGAGATAATGAGAAAGGTGGAAAAACCCTATTGTATCTGGGTCGATGATGCAACCCGAAAGTTTGCTTTTCCCATGATGCAACCGGAAGTTTCCTCATACTTTATAGCGTCACACGGAGTGAAGGAAAATATGGACAGCCATAGGAACAACCATATTTAGGCATACGCTATATATGCAAGTGCATACCCTAGAACACTCGAGGGCCAAAAACGAATGCAGGTTCTACGTGATGTGAGCAATGCAATAGGACCACAGTGAGAGCGCAATGAAAGGAAATAAAATAGTGTTTATGCTTCTTATTTCATGTATATTGGTTAATTCAACAAAACTGTGGGGGTATAACCCCCGATACCCACAAGGCTGCACATGGGCCAACATGCTAGGGGAGGCCCAGCCCACAAGACCATGTAGGGACCACGCCGCCAGTCGAGACTGAAAGCATCTAGGCCCCTAGTTGAGTTTCGGTGATTAATGACAATACGTGATTACTATGACTAACGTGTGTTTTGCAGAGGCAATTAAGTTAGGTCATGGTAATGGCAATTGATTAGACAATCATGGTTGTCATGCCCTACGATGGAAATCATTTTGGTTTTTAAAGGATGGACGACAAGGTTAAGGTTGGACTAGTTCTAAATGTCGTTTGGTGTTAAAGAGACACTTAGAGTAGTTTAGGACTTTGTTTTTCCTTTGGCCGTACTATTAAAGGGGGTATGGACTAGTAGCTTGACCTAGGTGAGTCTAGTGGGTTAGGTGTGGTGCACACTTATCAAATCTAGCACTAGGTAGCTCAGGAGTTTCCCTAAGATCAATTGGAGAAAACTTTATTCACATATGATTTCGAGTTGAAAGTGAATGTAGGGTCAAATGACTGACCGAACACTGGTCTGGTTGTGGCCGGATGCTGAAGGGTGAGTCCGGTCAGTATATTTGATCAACTGGAGCCATCTGGTTGCGACCAGACGCTGAGTAAAAAGTGACTGGACGCTGGGTGCCAAAGTCCAGTCAACTCCAGAGAGGTTCTAGAGAGGAAATTTTCTGATCGGATGCGTCTGGTCAGTGCTGACCGGACGCTGGTCAGGATCCGGTTATTGACCGGACGCTGAACAGCGAAGTGACCGGGACGCTGAACAGCGAAGTGACCGGACTTTGAACAGTGAAGTGACCGGACTCTGGGCGCTAGCGTTCAGTCAACATCAGTAAGGTTACAGAAAGTAGTTTTCGTGACCGGACGTGTCCGGTCAGTGCTGATCGGACACAGGTCAGAGTTCGGTCACAACTTAATGGCTCTATGGCGGGGATAATTGACTGAAGCATTCGGTCACCTTGACCGGAGCATCCGGTCATCCTGCAGAGTGCTGACGCAACCTCCTAACGGTTCGTTTTGAATGAGGGGTATAAATACTTCCTCTATTCATCAAAGGGATGTCTCTTGCCCATTTGTTCAGCTAAGAAATACCCTTGAGAGTGCTAAGGAGAGCAAGAGCCTAGTGAGGTGATTGAGATTTGAGAATCCAAGATTAAGGCCTCATTAGTGTAAGAAGAGTAGCAAGTGTGCATCCAACCTTCTCATTAGGCTTGTTGTGGTCAAGTGAGAGTTCGTGCTTGTTACTCTTGGTGATCGCCATTACCTAGACAGCTTGGTGGTGATCGGGAGTTTGGTGATCATCCGGCGGAGCTTGTGGATGACACAACTAAAGTTGTGAGCGGTTGTGGGTGATTCATCGCGACGGAGTGTCAAAGAATCAGCCCATAGAGAGCACTTGATCCTTGCGTGATCAAGGGGGAGCTACATCCTTGCGCGGGTGCTCCAACGAGGACTAGTAGGGAGTGGCGACTCTCCTATACCTCGGCAAAATATCGCCATGTTCCTTCTCCTCTTTTTACTATAAGCATTTATATTTGAGCAATTCATTTCTTGTCTTCACATTCTTAAAATTGTCATGCTAGAGTAGGATTGAAACTTAGGGTGCTAAACTTTTAAGCGGTAGATCAATAGGAACACATTCTAGGCACAAGGGGTGAAGTGGGCTAAGTGTAGGGTTTAATTATTGCAAAGAATTTTAGAATTAGCTTAACCCCCCCCCTCTTGGGCATCTTGATCCTTTCAATTGGTATCAGAGCTTCGTGCTCACGAATTTAGGCTTAACCGCCTAGAGAAAGATGTCCCACGGGGATGGACCTCCTCCTATCTTTGAGGGAGATGATTTTCCTTATTGGAAAATCCGCATGGAGGCTTATTTAGAAGCCTTAGATATTGGAATACTTAGAGCCGCCTCACAAGGCTTTCCAAAATCTAAGGATCCCGCCAACCTTTAAGGTGATAAAGTGAATTACAAAAAATGAAATGCAAAGGCTAGAAACACCATCTTTAGAGGCCTTTGCAAAGATGTGTTTAACCGTGTGCGGAACCACAAGGACGCCCATGCACTATGGTCGGACATTTGTGCGCTCCATGAGGGAACAAAGAGTGAGCATGAGAAACGCTATCATCTCGTCATGAAAAAGCTTAATTCTTTTGAGATGCTTCCTAAAGAAAGTGCTAATGAGATGTACTCGCGCTTGAATGTTCTTGTAGAGGAAGTCAATGCTCGGACTTACACAAATGCAACCATCCGATGTTGTAAGAAAGATCTTGAGTGTCCTCCCCATTGACAAATATAGGCACATTGTGACCGTGCTTCATCAAGGTGATCTTTCCACCGCTATACCAACTCAAATCTTGAGAAAGATCAATGCACATGAGATGTATATGCACATCACACTACAAGATGACTCTTCTTCCACCAAGAAGAAAGACTTGGCATTCAAGGCTAGCCAAGAGAAGGGCAAAGAAAGAATTGAATATGAGAGCTCAAGTGATGATGAAATTGATGATGCAAGCCTTGCTCTCATGGTGAGAAGAACCGCCAAGATGCTTAAGAATCTCAACAAGAATGGTGCCAAGTTTGATGGCAAAAAGAACTTCTTCACTAGCAATAGAAGGAAGCCAATCTCCGAGATGGATTGCTATAATTGTGGAGAACTTGGTCATCTAGCACATCAATGCCCCAAGCCAAAGAAAGATAAATACAAGAAGAAGAACAAGGGCAAGAAAGATGACTCAAGTGATGAAGATGAAGATGAGAAGAAAAACAAGCCATACAAGAAGAAGGATGGCAAGAAGAAGGATTTCCACAAGAAGAAGAAAAATGGCAAGGCATACATCATCAGTGATTGGCTCACGAACATTGATTCATCAAGTTGCTCATCCGATGATGATTGTGAGAACAAGAAGGTGGTCGCTATTGTGATTGACTCTTCATCATCTTCACCGACACCACCGCCACCATCCTCTACACACCTATGCCTTATGACCAAGGGTGAACGAAAGGTATCAAATGATGATGATAGTAGTGGTGATGATCATGCTAGCAACGATGATAGTGATAGTGATGATGAATTTGAATCACCTTCATATGATGATCTTGTCAAATTGCTAAATCAATACACTAAGATCATTAGAAAGACTAGAGCTAAGAATGAAAAGCTAGAACTTAAGAATGACTCTCTTTTAGCTAAATGTGACATAGCGGAAAAGGCTAGTGTTGAGCTTAGAGAAGCAAATGAAGCTATGTCATCCAAACTCAAGGAGCTCAAATCTTCTAAGAAAGATCTTAAAGAAAAACATGATAAACTTGAGGGGATGCATAATGAGATCATCACTAGCTACAATATGCTAAAAGAAGAATATACAAATCTCAAGATCAATCATGATAATCTTGTTGTCTCTAATGAGCTATTATCCAATGAGCCACATGATGCTACTAACCATGTTGTTAAGATTGATATAGCTACATCATGTGATGATTTGATCATTGAGAGCATTGAGCAAGGTTCTAGTAGCAAAGGCAAGCAAGTGGTTGAGTCCGACAACTATGATGACTATATCAAGATCAAGAATGAGAATGAGAAGCTTAATAAAGATCTTGAAAAGCTATCAACCACCAATACCATTGTGATAGAGACTCTTGATCATGATGGTGATTTAATTCTTGAGATGAGAAGCTCAAAGAAGAGAACAAAAGACTCAAGAAGGAGAAAAATCATGATGATCTCAAAGAAGAGAACAAGAAGCTCAAGTTAGAAAAAGAACATCTTAAGACCGGCTTGAGCAAGTTTACAAGAGGTCAACATCTTCAAAGTGAGCTACTCATGAACACCATCATGAAGATGGATAGAAGTGGAATTGGATACTTGGCACATCAAGAGAAGAAGGCTCAAACTCAACACCAACAACAAAACAAGTCAAAGCCAAAGCCAAATAGGTGTTTTGAGTGTGGACAAACTTTTGCCCATGAGTGTCAAACTCCTCCACCACAACCCTTGCCCAAGCATGCTACACCTTTTGTTTTCAATGCTCATTACATGCTTAGAAAGGACTCTAGTGGAAAAATGAAAGTCATGTTCTTAGGACCTCCCAACAAGAATAGGCCTAAGAAAATTTGGGTTGCAAAGTCACTTGTTGAGAAAGTCAAGGGTCCTCAACAAGTTTGGGTCCCTAAACAAGCTTGATCTCTTGTGTGTAGGTGAACTGCAAGACCGGTGAAAGTCATTGGATAATTAATAGTGGTTGCACTCAACATATAACCGGTGATTCTCGTATGTTCACCTCACTAGATGAAGAAGTTGATGATCAAGAAAGAATTACATTTAGTGACAATTCAAAGGGAAAAGTCAAAGGATTGGGCCAAGTGGCAATATCAAATAATCATTCAATCTTAAATGTGCTATATGTTGCTTCTTTGTGTTCCAACTTGCTATCCGTTGGACAATTGTGTGATCTTGGCTTCCAATGCTTGTTTACCGAGAAGGAAGTGGTTGTATCTAAGAAAGATGATGATCAAGTTATATTCAAGGGATTTAGATACAACAACCTATATCTAGTGGATTTCACCTCTGAAGATGCTAACTTGAAGACATGCCTATTCACCAAAACATCACTTGGGTGGCTATCGAATAGAAGACTTGCTCATGTTGGGATGAGCTCACTCAAGAAGCTTATGAAGAATAAATTGGAGAGAGGGTTGAAGGATGTGAAATTTGAGAAGGACAAGCTTTGTAGTGCATGTCAAGCCAGCAAGCAAGTTGCAAATACCCATCCTACAAAAGCTATCATGTCAACAACAAGTGTGCTAGAGCTCCTTCATATGGATCTATTTGGACCAACAACCTACAAGAGTTTGGGAGGAAATCTTTATTGTCTTATGATTGTTGATGACTACTCTAGATATACATGGGTGTTCTTCCTTCGTGACAAGACCGAAGTTGCATCATGTTTCAAGAAGTTTGCCAAGAGAGCATAAAATGAGTTTGAAGTGAAGCTCAAGAAGATAAGAAGTGATAATGGAAAAGAGTTTGATAACACAAACATTGAAGCCTATTGTGATGAAGTTGGGATCAAGCATGAGGTCTCCGCAACATATACTCCTCAACAAAATGGTGTAGTTGAGAGAAAGAACCGGACACTTATCACACTTGCAAGACCAATGCTTGATGAGTACAACACAACCGAAGCTCTATGGGCAGAAGCTATCAACACCGCATGTTATGCATCCAACCACCTATTCCTTCAAAAGTTTCTTGGCAAGACACCTTATGAGTTGCTCAATGGGAAGAAGCCGGACATCTCATTCTTCCAGGTGTTTGGTTAAAAATGCTACATCTACAAGAAGCGGCAACACCTAGGGAAGTTTCAAAGGCGTGATATTGGATTTCTTGTTGGTTACTCATCAAAGTACAAAGCATATCGAGTATTTAATCATGCCACTGGCTTGGTTGAAGAAACATATGATGTGGAATTTGATGAATCTAACGGCTCCCAAGGAGCACATGAGAATCTTGATGATGTAGGTGATGAACCATTGAGGGAGGCTATGAAGAACATTCTAGTTGGAGACATCAAGCCTAAATATGATGAAGATGATGTACAAGTGATTGATCCACCTTCTTCATCAAATGTGCCACAAGATGGTGATAAAGATGGGAAAGTAGAAAATAAAGATACTCATGTCTCTCATGATCAAATGGTGGCACAAGCACAAGATGTTGATGCTCCACAACCTTCCCCTCAAGTGTTTGATAGAAGAAATTCACCTCTACTACAAGCTCATCCGCAAGATCCCATCATAGGGCGTCCTTCAAAGGGTGTAATGACTCGATCTCAAAAACTTGCTTCATTCATTGAACATCACTCTTTTGTCTCTTGTGTTGAACTTAAGAATGTAGAAGAAGCTCTTCAAGATTCGGATTGGATAAATACCATGCATGAAGAGTTGAACAACTTCACTCGCAATGAAGTTTGGACTCTTGAAGAGTGACCACAAGGTGCAAGAGTCATTGGAACAAAGTGGGTGTTCCGCAACAAGCAAGATGATCAAGGCATTGTAGTGAGGAACAAGGCAAGACTAGTTGCAAAGGGGTTCTCTCAAGTTGAAGGATTGGATTTTGGAGAGACCTTTGCACCGGTTGCAAGACTTGAAGCCATTCATATCCTCCTTGCATATGCATCGCATCATGAAATGAAATTATATCAAATGGATGTTAAAAGTGTATTTTTAAATGACTTCATAAATGAACTAGTCTATGTTGATCAACCTCTCGGGTTTGAAGACCCAAGATATCCTAATCATGTTTATAGATTGTCCAAGATGCTATATGGGCTTAAGCAAGCCCTAAGAGCTTGGTATGAACGCCTTTGGGATTTCCTTATTGAGAAGGGCTTCACCATTGGCAAGGTCGACACCACACTATTCATCAAGAAGCTTGATGGAGAAATCTTCATTTGTCAAGTATATGTTGATGACATCATCCTTGGATCATCAAATGAAGATTGTTGCAAAGAGTTTGGTGAATTGATGTCGAAGGAGTTTGAGATGTCTATGATTGGAGAGCTTACATTCTTTCTTGGTTTTCAAGTCAAGCAAATGAGAGAAGGGATTTTCATCTCTCAAGAAAAGTATACCAAGGATCTTCTCAAGAGGTTCAATATGGGTGAATGTAAGCCAATCAAGACACCAATGCCATCTAATGGACATCTCGACCTAGATGAGGGAGGTAAAACGGTTGATCAAACTCTCTACCGCTCTATGATTGGTAGCTTGTTATATTTAACCACATCTAGGCCCAACATCATGTTTAGTGTGTGTATGTGTGCTAGATTCCAAGCAAATCCTAAGGAAGCTCATTTGGTAGCCGTTAAAAGAATCCTTAGGTACCTTAACACACACCAAGCATTGGTCTTTGGTATCCCAAAGGAGCTAGATTTTAATTAGTTGGCTATTCCAATTCGGATTATGCCAGTTGCAAAGTTGATAGGAAAAGCACATCTGGAGGGTGCCATTTGCTTGGTAGATCACTTGTGTCTTGGTCCTCCAAGAAGCAAAATAGTGTGGCTTTGTCCACCACCAAAGCGGAATACATTGTCGTGGGTGTTTGTTGTGCACAAATACTTTACATGAAACAAACTTTGCTATACTATGGTGTTGTTCTAGAAAAGGTACTACTTTTGTGTGACAATGAGAGTGCGGTAAAGCTTGCTAATAATCTGGTTCAACACTCTCGCACCAAGCACATAGATATCCGCCATCACTTTCTTAGAGATCATGTTGCTAAAAATGATATATCATTAGAAGGTGTAAGGACCGAGGATCAATTGACGGATATCTTCAATAAACCGCTAGATGAGGCTACATTTTGTTGGTTAAGGAATGAGCTCAATGTGCTTGATTTTAGTAACTTCACTAGAAAATGAGCTTATGTTGTCCCTTGCATTGCATTGTAATATACAACATGTTTAATTTTTGGTAATGCAGTTACGGCTTGTCTAACATGGTTGAGATAACCACCGAAAAGCGTGTGAAGAAGCTTAACCTTGGATCAAACTTGACAAGCAACTAGAATTACTTTCAAGTATTGCATTGCATATGCATGTGTGTTGTTTTGTCGTTTCCTTTCAATTACCCTCTTATTGCCTATTTTCTTAAAAAGAAGTATAGCCTAAGGCAAAATATTTTGAAAAAATTGAGGGTTTGATAGAGGTCACTCACATCGGTCCCAATTGGTGTTTATTTGGGTCTTATTGAAGTTGGGACTTGATTGGGAACAGGCAACGCGAAGGAACATTGAAGATTTGCTGAAAAAGGGCGACCTAACGCTGCACCGGACTCTGGATTCTAGCATCCGGTCAGTTCACAGGAGGTGAACAGAAGCGCAAAGGAGTGACCGAACGCTAAAACAGTGATCTTCCTGTGTCCGGACAGATGGTGTCCCTGTGTCCGGTCAAGCAAAGAAGATGTACACAGGACTGACCGGACTCTGGCTACGTCCGATCAAGGGTAACCGGATGCGTCCGGTCATGATTTGAGGGGATTTGGACCTCTCTGTAGTCGACCAGACTTTGGGTGGCAGCGTCTTGTCATTGCCACCGGAGCGTCTGGTCAATGGAAATCGGTTGGATCTAGGACTCTTTTCTCTTTCCTTTCCTTATCCATCTCGTCGGGGCCATCATAAATGTTTTTTCCCTTCGCATCCGCGCCACCCATACCAATCTCTCCCATGCCAACATCGCCCGTGCCCTAGCCAAGTCTTCGCCGTCGCGCTCGTTCCACGCATGCAAGCCCTAGCCGCGCCTCGCTGCCGTGTCTCCACCGTCGTGCCAGCTCCCCTCTCCTGTGCCAGCGTCGCCTGCCGCGCCACTTGACTGTAGCCACTCCACCGCACACCGCCGCCTGCCTGCATCGCTTGACCGAGCCACATGCCCATGCCCTAGCGCCGCCGTGCCAGCAACTCAGTCATGCGCCCGCACCACATCCATGTCGGAGCCCCGGCTGCCATCCACTGCGCCCACTGCATTGCTCGACAACCGCACCACATCGCCAGAACCCTAACCCTAGCCGATTCCTAGTGGTTTCCTGTGATTCATTCCTCTACTGTTAGGTCGTCGATTCGCTGGTTCATCAGGTAGCAAGCCATCGCCTCTAATTTCATATCTATTGCTTGCTTCTTAGGGTTTCGCATCTCTAGATGTACATTACGATTATTTATATGCTATCTATTCTATCGTGCAGCGAGTCGGTGCTTTTGTGGCGCTCTTTGTAGTTGTCAGTGAACTCGGGGCCAAGCCCACGAGTGTCAGTTAGTAGTTGGTTCTTGTCTGTGACAGCAGTTTATTTCCGCTCCAGCAATGGCACGTGTCAAGAATGTCGGAGGTGGTCCAGGTGATGAGGATCCGAGGCCTCCATGTGGCTTGACTGCTCAGGAGAAAGGTAAGGCCAAGAAGACCACAACAAAGAAGCAGAAGCTTGTTGATGTGGAGGTTGAGCAGCAGTAGTAGTAGCAGCAGCAGAGCGTGCAGAGAGAGGAGGGGCTCGAAGTGGTGTCTGTATTACAGATTAGCTTTCACCAGCTTAGAGGGCCGCCGTCGAGAGGGTTGAGAGTCTTCATAGTAGTCTAGCTAGGACTATCATGCTTGGAGGACAACACATCGCTATAGAGGAGAGTTAGCCTTAGGAGGAGTCACAACAATAGACACGGCCACCAGTGCAGTCAAAGGATACTTAGCAGGCAGAGCAGGTAGAGCAGACAAAGGAGATAGAGTAGACACCTCAGCCATAGTTACGATGCTCTAGTCGTACTCATGCTCAGGTGACACTCAGGCCTGAGACACAGAGGAGGGGTTCTCGTCCACCTCCCAGACCACATGGTCCACCCCCAGTGACTCACCTTGACTTAAGGGCAGCCATAGCCAAGTAGGTGCAGCAGCTCAGGTTTGTGCAGCTCGAGGACTGGTTTCCACCGAGGCGGGATGAGCATGCTTTAGAGCACTTCTATACACCACTGTAGGAGGATTTCTATCAGGCATATCTGAACAGTGGTGTGGCTTTTAGATCACAGAGAGTTTGTTCTATTGCGGCACTTGTAGTAGCAACAGGCGAGCAAATCCGCCCACACCTCTCTTATCTACCAGGGTTGATAAACCTACTTAGATAGACTGGCCGATATGTTCCATCATGGGTCCGTGAGTTCTACTCTTCACTTTAGATTGACCCGGGGCACAGGTTCATGCACTTTGCATTTAGAGGCCGTGACTACAGGCTATAGAGCTCGAGGGTCAGAGAGATTCTTAGGATTCCAGAGTCACCCATCCGCCTTCATGAGGTTTGCTATGGTTAGACAGAGCCTCCTAGACACCCTCATGGTGGTCTTGTGCCTCCATAGATCTAGTCCGACCTTGCTTCACAGAGCCTTTTGGCGAGGGGACAAACAGAACACCTAGAGACCTTACTCCTACAGCTAGGCTGCTTGATGCAATCATGAGGAGGACTTTGCTCCCGAGGATGGGTTATCGCGAGGGATTGACTCGCATCTAGTTGTGGCTAGTGAACTCTCTGATACAGTAGACAATCTTTGATATTTGGGATGTTATTCTTTTAGAGATGGAGGATACACTTGTAGAGGGGTTTAGAGGTCACAGACAGCTGCCTTATGCTCACTGGATCACATTCTTGATTCACAAGGCAGTTATAGTGAAGTCTCCAGAGACGATGGTAGAGTATACTGGTGCCATTACTGAGTTTCCACCATACAACATGACCTAGATGCTCCATCACAGTAGTGCGAGGACACCTAGTTAGCCGCACCATCACCTAGAGGTGCTAGAGACTACAACCCAGTAGGATGAGATCATCAGGGGTGTAGCAGCGATAGAGGAGGAGCAACTAGATGCTCAGTAGGAGGGTATGGTCGAGAGCGACCCTAGTGATAGTTCAGATGATGACTATTAGGCTATTCCTCATATGCCTCCACAATGACATGATAGTGAGGCCAGTGGCTCTAGCTCAACTCCACCACAACCACCATAGACAGACCCCGCTCTCCTTACTATTCTTGAGCGGATGAGGTAGGATTAGGCACGCTAGGCCCAGGAGACCGCAGCTGCACTAGCACAGGTTCAGGCTAGACAGGACGAGTTCTAGAGACAGCAGTAGGCCATACAACAGTAGCAGCAGGCCATGCAGTAGCAGCAGCTCCTGATGCAGCAGCAGTTACTTGGATTTATGCAGCATGTTGTCACTGCTATTAGGGTTTCTCCGCTACTGTCTACACCTTAGCTTGGCCAGCGTGCCACCACTTTGGTGACTCCAGCTTTACAACCCAGTGGGCTTCAGAGTTAGGGACAGCCAGCTACATAGTTTGCTTCACCAATAGAGCAGGTGTCCTAGTGGTTTGCTTCGCTAGTTACAGCCTAGGGTCCTCACTTCACACCTATTGTTATGGGCTTCACTCCTGCTCAGAGCTCCTTAGTGCTTGTGACACCCCAATATCCAAGAGTCTTGGTGTGACATTCAGTGAGCTTACAGGGCAGCCTACACCACCAGAGCTATGTGTCCCTGCTCCCACTACAGTCGCTCCAGTTACTGGGACTATAGAGACGCTCCCATCATCTGTTGCATCATCAGAGCCAACTACTACAGTGATACCTGCAGAGTCATAGGCCGCACTAGTCCCAAAGCAGACCTAGACCGCTTTAGCTTCACTTCCAGTGATAGAGGGTCAGACAGCTCAGAGCTCCAGATTAGAGGATAATGCTACATAGTTTTAGATCGCTCACCGCACCTCAGCGCCCGACTTGCCTGCTCCTGCCCCGCTGACAGACCCTTAGGTTTTGGTGCTTGACGCCAAAGGGGGAGAGTGATTGAGTATGTTAGATCTAGGGGGAGCGTTATATCTAGGGGGAGCTTATGGTTTATTACTTTTGGCTTTTTATGTGTGATACATTATTATGCATTCATGTTTACTTTCATGCATTGAACTACATACGTGTGATTGTGATACTTATGTGATGGGTTATGTGATATGTGACATGTGTGCTCTCTACTCTAATCTATATATATGTTATGTCACTTCATTATGCTCATTTGCTTTGCTTCCATGTTTTACTCTGATTCAAATGAGCTTTATTCCTTATACTCATGCTTGTTTCATATCTATTGAGTACACCATGTTGGCTTGGGTCATATAAGCATGTCTAACTCCTTTGCTCTTATTGTCAAAAGCTTATATGAACCAAGCATGTTGAAAACCTCATCTCTTACACATACTCGAGGTTGTATTGTCATCAATCACCAAAAAGGGGCAGATTGAAAGCATCTAGGCCCCTAGTTGGGTTTAGGTGATTAATGACAATACGTGATTACTATGACTAACGTGTGTTTTGCAGAGGCAATTAAGTTAGGTCATGCTAATGGCAATTGATTCGGGAATCATGGTTGTCATGCCCCTACAATGGAAATCATTTCGGTTTTCAAAGGATGGACGACAAGGTTAAGGTTGGACTAGTTCTAAGTGTCGTTTGGTGTTGAAGAGACACTTAGAGTAGTTTAAGACTTTGTTTTTCCTTTGGCCATACTATTAAGGGGGGTATGGACTAGTAGCTTGACCTCGGTGAGTCTAGTGGGTTAGGTGTGGTGCTCACTTGTCAAATCTAGCACTAGGTAGCTTAGGAGTAGCCCTAAGATCAATTGGAGCAAACTTCATTCACATATGATTTCGAGTTGGAAGTGAATGTAGGGTCAAATGACTGATCGGACGCTGGTCTGGTTGTGACCGAACACTGAAGGGTGAGTCTGGTCAGTTCATTTGATCAACTGGAGCCATCTGGTTGTGACCGGACGCTGAGTGAAAAGTGACTGAACGCTGGGTGCTAGAGTCCGGCCAACTCCAGAGAGGTTCTAGAGAGGGTATTTTCTGATCGGACGTGTCCGGTCAGTGCTGACCGAATGTTGGTCAGGATCCGATTACTGAGCGGATGTTGGTCAGGATCCGATTACTGACTGGATGCTAAATAGCGAAGTGACCGGAATCTGCGCGCCAGCGTCCGATCAACATTAGTAAGGTTCCAGAAAGTAGTTTTCATGACTAGACGCATCTGGTCAGTGCTAACCGGACGTAGGTCAGAGTCCAGTCACACCTTAACGACTCTAAGGCAGAGATAACTGACCGGAGATGCACATGGAGATAACTGACCGGAGATGCACGTAGGTTGGCTCCTAGTAAAACTGGTCGGATGCCTGTTTCAACAGCTCGGCTACCTGTCAATCTGGACGGACGCCTGTTTTTGATGACCGGCGACTAGCTGGACGGCTCGGACAAGCTCAAGACGGCGTTGCTCAGCGGATACAAGGTGCTCGGGGACTAGCTGTCGGGGTATAACCCCCGATACCCACAGAGATGTACATGGGCCAAGCTGCTAGGGGAGGCCCAGCCCACGAGACCACATAGGGGCCGCGTCGCTAGTCGAGGGCCAGCATGCAAGACGACGCCACGTGAAGTACGGCGTAAGTCAGCGTGCCTCGCAAGACTGCGTAATGATCCTCGGCGATCTACAAAATCTGCTCGGATATGCTAGATTACCATGATATCTGTAACTTCCTATCTTGTAAACCGATCAGGATAGAAACAACTGATCTGTAACCCTACCCCTAGGCTATATAAGGTGGGTAGGGACCCTCCTCGTTTCCATCTGAACACACACAATACAATGCACAAAGACACCACTGGTAGAGAACAGAGCTTTACTCCCGGTGGAGAACCCCCTCTAGTCCCGGTTCCCCACCCGGGAGCAAGCATCCAGGACTAAAGGGGGGTCCTTTAGTCCCGGGTCAGGAACCGAGACTAAAGGAGGACCTTTAGTCCCGGTGGGTAACACCAACCGGGACTAAAGGTGCCTCCTAACATGCCACGATGGCCGGCACCTTTAGTCGCGGTTGGTAATACGAACCGGGACTAAAGGTTTTTTTCCTTTTTTTTCTTTTCATTTTTTTGTTTTCTTTTCAAAATAGGTTTTCGAAGTCGTATTGTATGCTGCTAATTATACATTTATACGCACGTATAGTATGTTTCGGTTCAAGCACAATGAACGTATTAAATTATACAATTCAAGCATAGAAATATATATATATATATATATATATATATATATATATATATATATATATATATATATATATGCATGCATGCATCATATATATATTTACATGCATGCATGCATATGTGTATTTTACATTATATTATTTCATATGCATATATTACAAAAGATTGCATTACAGTTATTGTGATATAACAATTTTCTCTCATCCTCTAGCTTGGCTTCAATGGCAGTGTTGGGTCGAAGTAGAACTCGCCCTTGGAATCGATGACCTGCTCATTAAAAAATCCGGCTATAGACTCTTGAATTGCTTTGATTTGGTCTTGCCGTATGACCTTTCCCTCCAACCATCGAGCCTACAGGTTTGAATTAAAGGAAAATAAATTAATATATGTATATATATATATATATAAAGACATAGTAACACAATCAATAATAATAATTAAATGAATATATAGTGTATTTTTAACGTACTTTGAGTCTCTCTGTAGGAGTTCTTTGGGAGACCACCTTGATAAACTTGCAAACATAGTAACCACAGTAGTTGTTCCCCTGTTCCTGCCTCAGATACCACTTTACGAGAAAAAGATTTGTCATCCAATCTAGTGATCCGGTGAAAGCTATATGTTTAATTAATAAAGATGATGCGATTTAGGGGACTTACTTTCAAAGGGATTACATTCAATGGCGCTTTGCATTTTCCCATGTGTTGCTTCTCAATAAAGGTTTTCCAAACACTGCCCAATAAAAAAATTGCCACGTCATCAGATATAGTTAATCATCATGTTTGTGTGTATATATAGTTGCTAGAGATACCAAAATTACCCCTGAATAATATCTATCATATCTTGGTAGTCTTGTTGTGGTTTTCTCATCGAGTCATAGATTATCAAGTGACTTTTCACCAGATCGATGTCCATCAATATCTAGTGATTGCTGCATGTGTTTATAGGATATAACGCATAACACTCATTAATTAACTAGAATCAACATATGAGCCATTAAGGATGATCGACATTATTAACACTCACTTGAAGTTGTAGGGAAAGAGTATATCCTTCTTGTGGCGTTGGTTCACTAAGAAGTTCATGAGGTTACTCTCTGACTCAGACTTCCAATTAGTCTTTGGAGTAACTAGGTCTTTGAATACTATATGGGGATCAACAAAACCAATTTCATTGCAGCCTTCCTTTCTGAGCTCTGTCATTGTAAATCTGCATATATATAGTACTTGTTAGGATAATTTATATGCATATACACACATATGATGAGTTTAATAATAGATCGAAAGAATTATTACTTACAGGCAATAGTAGCTAATGATAACTTTGTCCAGAGAGGTCAGGTGGCATAGTTGATGAAATTCTGCAAAGTCAACATACATAACATCATCGCCATGGAACCAATGTTCGTCTCTAATTCTGACACCAACGCAGAAGTCTCCACCGGTAGACGCCTACATGTACCACTTGTTTAGCAGGTACATTTGCGTCCCCAGATCACATAAGGCTTGAGGGTTGTATAGACTCTGGCCTAGTACAAATTTTTTCTTCCAAATATCAACCTCCGCCGCACTCTCAATGTTTCCATCACCAAACATCTGGTAAAGGTCGAGACCAGTCTCTTGAATAAATTCACCAAGGTAATCCAAATCGACATCTGGAGGTATGTTTGCCTGATGCATTAATCCTAAATTCGAACCATATTCATTACCAACAACTAGCGGGGGGACTGATTGGTGCAATTGTTGTCCGAGTTGTGCAACTCCTTTCCCTGCCCGCTTCTTTTTCTGTGACGCCTCAATTGACTTGGTGAGAGTGCGGTCATAGTCCGTTAACGTTGATTTGGACGGCTTACGAGATTCCTGCTGTTGTTGCTGGTAAGAAGCCACCTTTTTTCTTAGAATATCTGGAGCTACGAAGAAGTACGGTTTCTCTGGGTTTCTCCTTGCTTCTTGACCCTTTTTAAGTTTGTCATAGAATCTGGGCATATCTTTTTTATATGCATCAGTTACTTCTTCCTTCTCTTCAGATACTATTTTGGGAATAGCCCTTGGTTTCACGGTGGCTTTCTTTGCCGGCGGGGACTGGTTCTTCGTTTGCGGGGCTGGCCTCTTGCTAGTACTTGGCTTCTTGGTAGGCGGGGGCGGGGGAGGCATTGGAGACCTCCTTGGAGGTGGTGGCAGCGGCGTTGGAGACCTCCTTGGAGGTGGCGGCTGCGTCATTGGAGACCTCCTTGGAGATGGTGTGGATGCAGCCTCGCCTTCCAACACATTGTCATCGTACAGAGCACTATGATGATCTGGCGATTGAACAATTGGATTTAGGTTGGGGGAGGATCTGCTACAAAAAAAGGAATGACATATTATTATGAGCAGATTGTTAATTATTTAAGCCAATATAAATTAATGATGTAGTGTTTTCATCCGCACCTATGGTGAGGTAGTTTAGGAGGAGGTGGAGCCGACATCTCGGGAATGATGATGTAGCGCTTGCGCCATAGAATGAATGTCTTCTCTGCTTCTCCGAGAGTCTTCTTGCCATCACCTCCAGGAATGTCAAGAGGCAAATCACGAAAACCTTTTTCAGCTTTATCTACCGAGATGGTAGCATATCCTTCTTGGATTATATTCCCATGAATCCTTGGTGTCTTGGTTCGGTTGATAGGATTAACAAGACCGATAGCCACCTTGATTGTGGAATTCCCCTTCAGAATGTGTAGCTCACACGATGTACAAGGTTTAGTGAAGTCATCCACAGGGAAGCGCAGTCCTGTGTCCCCTTGATTTGGTATCTCCGTGGAAGCGCAGCTGCTTTTCAACTAAATAGATTGGCTAATGTTGATTCCTGGCTCTGATGCCTGCTTGCTTGCACTCACTGCTATTTGCACTTGCCTTCTGATTTCATCCTGCATTCTCGCTTCAAGGTTTTTTTCTCGCTCCTGTGCTTCACGCACCGCTTCCTCCAACCTCTGGCGCCGCTGTGCCTCTTCTTCCTTCTTTCTCTGGCGGCTTCTGTAGGAAGGTCTTTCCTGAGGGAATCCATGCTCCCACGAGACACTTCCTTTGCCTCTAGTTCATCCACCGTGTTCAATAGTCCCGATGGCGTATGTCAGTTCATCCTTCTCTCTGTTGGGCCTGAACGCACCGCTAGCAGTAGCACTCTGAGCATAAAACAATCTTTCTGCTGCTTCTTGCAGTCTTGCGCCATAAACGCACTTCCCTGTCTCCTGGTCCAGTGTTCCCCCATGAGCGAAAAACCAATTCTTTGCACGCTCTCCCCACTCGAGTGATTGTGGTGTGATACCCTTGGCAAGAAGGTCTGCTTCCATTTTGTTCCACTTCTTAATGGCAGTCGGGTAGCCACCTGATCCCAAGTTATGGTGGTATGTCTTCTGTTGGGCATTACGTTGGTTCTTTATCACTCGACTCACACCCTCTTCCGACGTCTTGTACTGTACAAACTCATCCCAATAGGGCCTCTGCTTTGAGATCGGGCTTGGGACAGTGAAATCTGGTGCTATGTTCTTCTTGACATACGTCGTGTATAGGTGTTTCTTCCAAGTCTGAAACTGGGTGGCCATCTTCTTCATTGCCCAATCCCTAACTCGCTCCTTCAATTCATCACCATCTATTATATCATCATAACCATCTGTTTGGAGCGTGAAATGTACCAAGACATCTTTCCAAATTAACGTCTTGTCACGATCGGAGACAAAACTGATATGAGGAGCATTGGTCTTCTTCTTCCATTCGTGGGTACTGATCAGGAGCCGGTCCCGTACAAGGTAACCACAATGGTGCATGAATTTTGTTTTATTTGCCCCCCCCCAGTTCGCCTGTATCCACATTGAACTCTGAGATGATGAAGCGGCCCTCCAATGGCTTTTTGGGACCTCAAACATTTTTACTCTTCGTTGTAGTTGTTGATGTTGATCCAGAGGGCTACAAAACATAAACATTATTTTTAATGTCATGAGCACACATAAGACATATGATAATATATATAGCTAATAATAAAAAATATATACTTGGCCAATATGTTGTTGCTCATTTTGTTCAAGAGCTAAGTACTGACTCCCGTCATCTGCATCCTCTTGCACGTTATTTTTAGCACCATCATCGCCGGCAACTTGAGTGCCAGTGTTGATCAAATTCATCATCAACTCCTCCTCATCCATGTTTCTTGAGTCGGCCATCTAGCTTCAAAAAACAAAACCAATATATAGTACGTCAAATCTTTACTTACATGCGTAAAATCTACGAACAATATGCCTTATTAAATCTTGCCCCTCGGTCACGGACGCAATTCGCCACACTAGGGCGAACTGCGTCGGTACTAGGGCGAATTAGGGCTATACATAAATGGCCGAGGGCGAATTGTGTCGGTGACTAGGGCGAACCACGTCGGTGACATCAACAACGCAGTTCGCCCTAGTCACCGACGCAATTCGCCCTGGTGTGATTGTTTAGCATTAATGATAACGATAATACGAATGTTGATCGACTAGGCCGCGAGAGAGGGCGGTGTGACAAGAGTGGCGGTGCTCCACTCTGCCGTATATATGTTTGTACACATGGGTGAACGAGGGCGGCGGTGCTCCGCTGTATACATAGAAACGCATGGGCGAACGAGGGCGGCGGTGCTCCGCGACGTATATATACATGCATATGAATACAAATGACGTATATATACGTGTCGGCGCGGTGGCCGGTGTGCTGACGATGACGACGTGAGGCGGGCCGACGTGCTGACGACGACGACGTGAGGTGGGCCGGGGCGGTGTCGGTGCGTGAAGTTGTGATCCTATGTACCATGTGAACCATGTAGTCATTCATCATATATCTTAAACTAAACATAGTCACTTTATTAACTACAATATATCTTATGCCAACATGTAATACGAATGTGGATCAACTAGGCCATGAGAGAGGGCGGTGTGACGAGAGTGGCGGTGCTCCACTCCGCCGAATATATGTTTGTACACATGGGTGAACGAGGGCGGCGGTGCTCCACCGTATACATAGAAACACATAGGCGAACGAGGGCGGTGGTGCTCCGCGACATATATATACATGCATATGAATACAAATGACGTATATATACGTGTCGGCGTGGTGGCCGGTGTGCTGACGACGACGACGTGAGGCGGGCCGGTGTGCTGACGACAACGAGACTCTCTTGTGCATCCTCTCCACACGCGTTGCACGCTCGCCGATGACACTCTTGTGCATCCTCTCTATGGCTACGGCAAGATGGAGTTCCGCTTGCTCCTCGAACCCCCATACCCTGTCCAGGGCAGGGTCTGCGACGGTTGTGGCGAGCCCACGCTCCCTAGCTACCAACAGAAGGCTTGAACCTTGAAAGGCTTGAAAGGTACGGTAAGATTGCTCTCGTCGTTGCTAGCGTTGTCTTCTCACTGGTTTTTGGAACTCGGCCAGTGGCCATGACAGCCGCGTGCCATTGCCACGAAAGCCGAGAGAGACAAACTCACCTCGGGCGAGCGTGGTGGAGGGCCATGGGCGCGCGCGGTGGAGGGCCGCACGAGGTCGTCGACGCGAGGTCATCGGCGGTGGAGGGCCGCACAAGGCGAGGCGCGGGCTCCGGTGTCACACGGAAGACGAATTGGCGGCGGCGCGAGGAAGAAGAGAGAAAGGGCGGCGGTGTTCGACGAGGAAGAAGAGGAGGCGATCGATCTGCGCCAGGCACTGGCGGTTATATACCAGGGAGATTTACTCCCGGTGCCAGCCACCAGCCGGGAGTAAAGGTCCTTTACTCCCGGTGCGTATTACCAACCGGGAGTAAAGGTCCCTTTACTCCCGGTGCGTGTTACCAACCGGGAGTAAAGGTCGGTTAACATGCACCGGGAGTAAAGGGTTTTTTTTGGCGGGCCACGAAACTACAGCCCACCTTTACTCCCGGGTGGGCTTCCCACCCGGGAGTAAAGGTGGCCTGCAGTTTCGTTTCCCGCCTGTTTTGAGCAAATTTTTTTAATAGAAATATGGATTTTCTTGTTAAATACATAGTAAATTAAATAAAAGGCATAAAATTATTTTGTTAAAAATATGGATTTTCTTCTTCTTTATTGCACATAGGAAAAATGTATAACCTAACTTTTTTATTTTTTGTTATAATTATAAAACATAATGTAACTAATATTTATTATTTCGTTAATGCAAAAATATAGTGTTTAATTAAAATTATTAAAACTATTGGTTTTGGACAGGAAATTTGTTTTCACATCATTTTAACGTTAATATTTTAATTTTTCATCACTCAATATCCTAATTTAACTTTTCGAGAGAGAAATCCCACCAAATCAAACATTGATTTAATTTGAAACACGACATAATAAACATCTAAATTCACAATTATTACACAAACACACACTACATTAAATCACTGTATCATCAAGTGGGCACAACAGTGAACTTCTTCTTAACGTATGTCCCTTGGTTATGATCACGTCGTAACCATGGAGTGTCCTCATCATTTACCAAGATGCTAGGGTCTTTGTTCACTTTGAAGGGTGGAATTCGGTCACCCTTTTCATAATCTTCTGACATGTCCTCAATTCCCACGATGACTCTTTTCCCTAAAAGAACTATGTGGCGCTTTGGCTCTTTGGTTGAGTCATTATCGTTTTTCCCTCTTTTTGGTTTGGTAGACATATCATTGACATAGAACACCTGATTCACATCCTTGGCAAGGACGAATGGTTCGTCTTTGTACCCAATATTACTAAGGTCTACTGTTGTCATTCCATACTCGTTGTCTACTGTTACCCCCGCCTCCGGTCACCTTGACCCATTGGCACTTGAACAATGGGATCTTCAAAGTAGGTGCATATTCTAGTTCCCATATTTCATCTATGCATCCATAATATGTCTGCTTATTCCCATTCGGGTCTGTGGCATCTATGCGGACACCACTGTTTTGGTTGGTACTCCTTTTATCTTGGGATACTGTGTAGAATATGTTCCCATTTATCTCATACCCTTTGTATGTGACGATATGCCATGATGGTTGCATAGCCAATAAATACAGTTGCTCATGGATGCTCTCATCACCTTGACATTTTTTTCGCAACCAACCGCCGAAAGTTTCCATGTGCTTACGCGTAATCCAAGCTTTAGTCTTCTCTGGAAACTCGGATCGTAAGAGATCCTTGTGTGTCTCAATATACGGATCTACCAAAGAGGAGTTCTGTAGAACTGTGTAGTGCGCTTTATTGAAATAATCATCATCCGTACCAATATATGTTTTCCTCCCTAGTGTCCCCTTTCCACTTAGTCTCCCCTCATGTCTTGATTCAGGAACACCAATCGAGTCAAGGTCGGGAATAAAGTCAACATAGAACTCAATGACCTCTTCTGTTCCATAGCCCTTGGCGAGCACGATTGTGAACATATTTCTTCAAGACTCCCATGAATCTCTCTAAGGGGAACATGTTGTGTAGGAACACAGGTCCAAGAATGAAAATCTCCATGACTAGGTGAACTAGGAGGTGTGTCATGACATCAAAGAAGGAAGGAGGGAACACCAACTCAAAGCTAACGAGACATTGAACCACATCATTCTGTAGTTTAGCTAGATCAGTTGGATCAATTGCCTTCTGAGAAATTGCATTGAGGAATGCACATAGCTTCACGGTGGCTAGATGTACATTTGGAGGTAGAATTCCTCTTAATGCAACTGGAAGTAATTGCGTCATGAGAACGTGACAGTCATGGGACTTTAAGTTACAGAATTTCTTCTCTGGCACATTTATAATACCCTTTATATTCGAGGAGAATCCAGATGGTACCTTGATGTTGTTTAAGCATTCAAACATGATTTCCTTCTCCTCTTTGCTTAGAGTGTAGCTGGCAGGACGTAAGTAATGGTGTCCATCATCTGTCTTCTCTGGATGCAGGTTGTATCTTTCTCTCAAACAACACAGGTCCTGTCGTGCTTCAAATGTGTCCTTAGGCTTTCCATACACACCCATGAAGCCTAGCAGGTTCACACAAAGATTCTTCGTCAGGTGCATCACGTCGATCGAGCTGTGGACCTCTAGGACTTGCCAATAGGGTAGGTCCCAAAATATGGACTTCTTCTTCCACATGGGTGCGTGACCGTTAGCATCGTTTGGAATAGGTTGGCTGCCATGTCCTTTTCCAAAGATGACTTTCACATCATTGACCATATCGAGTACATCCTCACCGGTTCGGTTGCGAGGCTTGGTCAGGTGGTCTGCCTTCCCTTTAAAATGCTTGCCTTTCTTTCTTACGGGGTGATTTGCAGGAAGAAGTCAACGATGGCCAAGGTACACGACCTTTCGACATTTTTTCAAGAATACACCTCTAATATCACCGAAGCAGTGTGTGCATGCATTATATCCCTTGTTTGACTGTCCTGAAAGATTACTTAGAGCGTGCCAATCATTGATTGTTACGAACAACAATGCTCGCAGATCAAAGTGTTCCTGTTTCTACTCATCCCACACACATACACCTTCTTTATTCCACAAAATGAGAAGTTCATCAATAAGTGGTCTCAGGTACACATCGATGTCATTGCTAGGTTGCTTCGGGCCTTGGATGAGCACAGGCATCATAATGAACTTTCGCTTCATGCATAACCAAGGAGGAATGTTGTAGATACTTAGAGTAACAGGCCAAGTGCTATGACTACTGTTCTGCTCTCCAAAAGGATTGATACCATCTGTACTTAAAGGAAACCTTAAGTTTCTTGCGTCATTTGCAAACTCTGGGAATTCTCTATCGATTGCTCTCCACTGGGACCCATCAGCAGGGTGTCTCAACATATTGTCTACCTTACGGTCTTCTTTGTGCCATCGCAACAATTTTGCATGTTCTTTGTTTCTGAACAGGCGTTTCAAGCGTGGTATTATAGGAGCATACCACATAACCTTGGCAGGGATTTTCTTCCACGGACGTTCTCCCTCAACATCATCAGGGTCATCTCGCCTGATCTTATACCGCGATGCATGGCATACCGGGCATGCATCCAATTTCTCGTACTCTTTGCCATGGTACAGGATGCAGTCATTAGGACATGCATGTATCTTCTCGATTTCTAGCCCCATAGGACAGACAACTTGTTTTGCTTCGTAGGTAGTGGCGGGCAATTCATTGTCCTTCGGAAGCATCTTCTTTTGGATTTTTAGTAACTCTCCAAATCCCTTGTCAGATACACCATTCTTTGCCTTCCATTGCAGCAATTCTAGTGTGGTTCCCAACTTTTTCTGCCCTACATCACAAGTTGGGTATAACAATTTCTTGTGATCTTCTAGCATCCGCTCGAACTTGATCTTCTCCTTTTCACTTTCACATTCTCTTTGTGCGTCACGAATGACCTGAAAAAGATCATCAGCAGGCTCATCTTCTGCGGCTACCTCTTCTTTAGCTTCTCCCATTGCAGTATCATTGAAGCATGCACCATCGGGAATAATATCATTGTCGTCTCATTGTTCTTCTTCACCTTCTTCCATTACAATGCTGGTTTCTCCGTGCTTCGTCCAACAAATATAGTTTGGCATGAAACCCGACTTAAACAAGTGTGAATGAAGAGTCCTTGAGCAAGGATATTCCACCGCATTCTTACATATGGCACATGGGCAGCACATGAAACCATCGCGTTTGTTTGCCTCGGCCGCACGTAACAAAGAATGCACACCGTCAATGAACTCTTGGGAGCGGCGATCAGCATTGTACATCCAATGCCAGCTCATCTGCATTACATGACATAAATACCATATTAAAACCTAGATCATAATTAATTATTTATACAACATGCGTGCCACCACAAAAGGTACAAATTTATGAAAGCATCGCTACAATGTAGACAATCCCAACTACCATTAAAAGAACTAAAGCTAAAATACATTTCAGGAGCACAAGGATTTCGCGACCAATCTCAACTAAAACAGACAGATCCCCCGATTGTGCAACATCTTTGGGCTTCTTCGACTAGATCACTGCCTTATTAGCCACCGTATCTGCCTGTTGTGCAAGATATTTTTGCACGAGTTCAACATACTCTTCCTCCCAGTAGAAGCCTAAACATCGTCCACTGCCATCCCACTGAAATTAAAACAAAAAATTAGAACTTTAATCACAACCATCATGAAAATAGGTATAAACTAACCATAATCATTAAATATGATAAAATAACTCACATTGTGATCCGGACACTTGTAAAAGATACGATCCTTGTTGGGACCCTCCTTCTTCACTCGGTACTCCATCACAATCTTCGTCTCATCACGACACTTGCCGCATGGAATGAGAGGGAGGCTCGGCCTAAGTCGCTTTGGAAACCCATGAGAGGCCAAGGACCCGGAAGCAGTTGCCATCTACTCTCTATACTCATTTTTTAATACACTATAAATTTCTCATTTTATAAACAAATAAAATTAAGAAACTATAAAATTATCTATATCTCTAAACAATGATATTTTTAATGGTCATTGTGTTCTCGTCTTTTACTGCGGCAGGTAAGTAATTCACATGATATTTCCGCAAATTAACAGAAGAATGGGAGTGTACACACATAACAATCGATTATCGTTTATATTTATATATATACTATGTTTGGGTACGGTGATTGACAGACTACTGCGACGATATCGGGACGTGTGAATAAATAACCATCAGTACTAGTTGACCTTGCTTACGTGATCATCTCGGCAAGCATTTCTCCACCGGACGGCACCGTACTTGGCCACGGAAGAGCTCTGATTCTACGAGGAAGGGAACATGGTCTTCCACAACCGTTGCCGCTCTCCCTCGTAGAATCAAAGCTCCTCCTTGACGTCCGTTACCGCTCGGCAGAGAACATGCTTGCCGAAATGAACACGGTCCGCTAGTTCAACTAGCTACTTTAACCTTCCTTAATGTAAATATGCAAGCTTGAAGTGATTTTGAGCTCAAATTGCTTACAAATGAAAAAACCACAATAAAGAACCATATATATATATATAGTGAACAAAATGGGATAAGACAATGATGAAACATGAGAGTATGAAGTTGGTAACCTTTAGAAACGAAGAATCGACGGAGGAATCGAAGAAATCGATGGAGGAATCGAAGAATGGATGGAGAAAGAGCAAGAACACTGCTTAAATTTGAACTTAAGCTCTTGGGCGGGCTCGGGGAGGAAGAAGACGGCCAGCAGGATTTATAGCTCAAAAACATGTTTTAATAAATAACCATCCGTACTAGTTGACCTTGCTTACGTGATCATCTCGGCGAGCATTTCTCCACCGGACGACACCGTACTTGGTCAAGGAAGAGCTCTGATTCTACGAGGAAGGGAACACGGTCTTCCACGACTGTTGCTGCTCTCCCTCGTAGAATCAAAGCTCCTCCTTGATGTCCGTTACCGCTCGGCAGAGAACATACTCGCCGAGCTGAACACGGTCCGCAAGTTCAACTAGTACGGATTTTCTATAATTTTCTAACTATTTTCTAAGTTTTTCATTTTATAAAAAGTTAAAATAAAATGTTTTGTCACGGAGTCCATAGAAATGACCATATTTTGACCTAGCAACGCATTGTCAATTGTCATTGCGTTGCATTGCACCCCGGACCGGACTCCGGACAATAAAATACTATGGTCGATCGATGCCGTTCTTTGTCGTACAGTCGCACGACGACGGCCGACGGACCCGTTCAACCACCAAATCTGTTAGGCCCGGCTGTTCGGGCGTATCTTCAAAAGAGGCACTAGTCCCTATACTCATTTTTAATACACTATAAATTTCTCATTTTATAAACAAATAAAATAAAAAAACTCTAAAATTCTCTATATCTCTAAACAATGAAGTGTGCTATGCATGCTACAAATGAACGGTGAATACTAGTTTTTAATAGCTACTTTAACCTTCCTTCATGTAAATATGCAAGCTTGAAGTGATTTTGAGCTCAAATTGCTTACAAATGAAAAAACCCACAATAAAAAACCATATATATATAGTGAACAAAATGAGATAAGATAATGGTGAAAAATGAGAGTATGAGATTGGTAACCTTTACAACTGAAGAATCGACGGAGGAATCGAAGAATGGATGGAGGAACAATGGAGGGAGGAAGAACACTAGTGCAGTGAGCTTCAAAATGTGCTGAGCTCGGGCTCGGGGAGGAAGAAGGAGACGGCCGATATATAAAGGGGGGACCTTTAGTCCCGGTTGGTGGATCCAACCGGGACTAAAGGTAACTTTCCAACCCCGGGCGCAGCCACGGCCCGGGAGTAGACCTTTACTCCCGGTTGGAGCCACCAACCAGGAGTAAAAGTATACCTTTAGTCCCGGTTGGTGGCTCCAACCGGGACTAAAGGTCCCTGCCACCTCTGTCTGGCGCAGTAGCCGTTGGGCAGGGACCTTTAGTCCCGGTTGGAGCCACCAACCGGGACTAAAGGTATCTCTAGTCCCGGGCGTAAAAAATTCCGGGACTAGAGCCATTTTGGCTGAGGATCAAAGGTCTATTCTCTACTAGTGCACGGGACGTAGGGTATTACGTCAAGCCGACGGTCCGAACCTGTCTAATCGATGTCTCTTGCGTTCTGTGTGACCATCCGGTTTCCTCACGTGCACATCCACCGATTCATCTACTACCGTGTGGACATACCCCTCGGTAGACTGTCGACCAGATTTCGTCGACAAAAAGCACACTATTGTTTTGTCTAACACTTGTGCATTTCGATATCATCTTGCTTCAACAACAATGAGAGAAACTTTAAACCTAAAGGCTGTTAGACTTCGAGATCAAGTATTACAAGACGACTTAGCATCCTTCATCGTGGATGAGGTAGATCGTTGAGCATTAAACCGGCCAAGGATAAGATTGTAGATAAAGAGACGAAGAAACTTCTTTTGTAATATATACATTATTGTAATATTTGTATTATAAATCTTGGTGAATGCGAGATGTATGTCATGCTTTAAATATCCAGTCTAGTAACCATAAGAAATAAAAGTATTACACAAAAATAACAAAATCAAATAATAAATTGAATATAGAAAAATCACATCACTGCTGGATCCGTACCTAAGCCAGCAGTGATCATAAAGATATCACTACGAGTTGCAAAGCAAGCTGGCCGTGTTGCTCAAAACAACACCGGCCGTATTGCTCAAAACAAGAGTTGAGAGTGATTCTAAGACTGTCACTGTCAGTTTAGGAATAGAACCGGCATTGATGTTTGATATCACTCCGACATGCCCACTGCTGGCTCAATTTCTAGCAGTGATAGGGGGTATTTACCAGGCAGTGAAGTGCTACTATCACTCCGACATGCCCACTGCTGGCTCAATTTCTAGCAGTGATAGGGGGTATTTACCAGGCAGTGAAGTGCTACTCTGAGGTAGTGCACTTTGTAGTTGATGACCTTTTCATTTGAATTCACTTAATGCACAAAAAATTTGTTTACATTTTTAGATTTTGATTTTTTTTTTTCAAATGAGCTCGGTTGGAGAAAAGTCCTAGACCAAAGTGGTAAACCTATATGAGATCTGAACCTTTTCAGTTCAAACTTTTTTCATTCAAATTCATTTATAGTCTCAAATATCCATTATAATTTCACTATAGTGACAAAAGAAATGTATGAACCACTTAGTCATAAGAGACTTTGTGTTATTGAAGCAATGAAAACTAAGATTGTGAGTTTGATCCTCCAATTAAGGCAGCGCCCGCGCGAAAATTCACGAGACTTGGGAATCTTCTTATTTGCTATTTTTTTTGAGCTATCTACACTATATTGTGTGTTTTAGAAGCAACTAGCACTCGGTTGTTAGATTCATCTAAAACACTCGATTTCCATCGGCACCAGAATTCGGTTGTTTCACAAAACACTAGCACACGAATTCTAGCCCCGTTGATTTCAAATCGAACGGCTGCCCACAAAAAGACAGATACAAAAAACATGAAACAGATATGATGCAACTCAACCTTATCAAATGAAAGATATATGACGAAATAATAAAATGTATTTATGTTATTACACCACGGTAATGCTAAAATTACAGCACGGCAATGCTAAAATTACATCCCATAAGTAGATGTAATTTTAGTGCAAGTGAGGAGTAAAATATGACGAAATTAGTGTAAACCTAATAACAAGGCACTGCAACTCGAATCACTTTTGCAGTTCTTCTGAAAGTAAAGCAAGAAAAAAAAGAACACACTAATTGGGAAAAATATAGACCTGAGTAACCTAGAAGCAGATCACAAAGACATATGCACATTGGCAAGAAGAGAAACAGATTTTCTAAATATTTTCTATGGATTGCAAATTACATAACAACAATGCCAAATTCTTTAGAAAAATAAAATATACTTCAAATTTTTCACAGAGACAAATATGGCAGATTGTTTAGAAGAGAAACAATTTTATCAAGACATATTTTCCAAACAAATGCATATCAAAGAAAGGAAAAAACACGTCTCAACAAGTCCCTGCGGGCAGATGCCATGCAGAAGCTACGACCTACATCAGCCGCGCCCCCCCCCCCCCCCCCCCCCCCCCCCCCCCGTCTCTTTCTCTCTACGACACCATCCCACCTCTCTCCCTCTCCCTCTCTCTCTCTCTCTCTCCAGTCTCATGCAGCAGCAGCTAGCGTGCGTCATATCGGAAAGAGATTGTACGGCCAAAAAATCAGGTGTCCAGAACAGACAAAACAACCGAGCGCTCTATAGCTTTTGTCTTATTTATTTAATTTTAAAATTCTGAACATTTGATTTTTATAGATGGCTAGGATTTGACCTGTCTCTAAAAATCGATTTATAGAGACGCCTAAGCCTGTGTGTGGTAGTGATAGAAGCTAAAGGATATTACATAAACTTGATTATTATGTATGTATCTATGCAATGCTACTTTAATTTCAACAGTTGTCGGTTCAGGCAGTGTTACTTACATTTCAACGTGATTGAGACGTGGCAGCATAGATTCCTACATGGCCGTTTACTATAGCCGATTGTTCGCTATTTTTGTCGTATTTGCAACTGCTCATTAAGTTTAAAAATTATGTATTGGAACTGCACTACTGAAAATAATTAATTGAGTCCCAGCGTCTCGTCTACGCGGCCAACGGGAACTGTGATTCGGGTGCTGCCAATTACCGACAGACTAAAAAACCTGGATCTGACAAAGTAACGTGTGTGCCAACAAAATAACATGTGTGTGCTCCGTCTCGTATGTCCCTGTTCACAGATGAAGGAATCTGTTTCACGGAGAACATAATAATAAGTACAAATCAAGAGATACAAGAAATTGAGCAATGAAATTGAGACGTAAGAGCATCTCAGCCGGCGTAGAAACCTCATCTCACCACCAGTTTGGTGTATGGTCCGGCGGCGAAAGGTAACCTAGAGATCACCGCCGGATCGTACGCTAAGCCACTAGTGAAAACACTTTTTATCGTCGGTTCAAGTGGCGACTACGTCCCGTCGACCCTCGAACAATGTAGGCTAAAAAACAGTTTCACCACCGGTTACAAAATAATCAGCAGTGATAAGGGTGCCGGGATGACTCTTTTCTGTAGTAGAGTAGGTTTTTCCATCGACATTGTAGATCGACATTTTGTGAGCAAGGGAACAAGAGGGGTAGCACAAGAGAGACAGATGTATCCTGGCTCAGATAAGGGGGTACACTACGTCCAGTGGAGATTAGATGTCTATATCTTGCAAGCTTCGAGGGCTCCCTATCTCTCTTTATATAGTGGGGGGTAGGGTTACACATGATTCTGATCGGTTAGGAATAGGTTTTCTAGTTTGTTACAAGAACAATCTAATAGGATCTTAGCAAATCAGTACAAACATCTTGGCTTCAAAGTTTTTATGGCCGATGGGTTGCTTTTCAAGTCGATGACATATACACCCCGTTCAGGTCGTACTTCTACTTCGACAGGCTCGGCCCACTCTGTCCCTGTTGTACTCTTTTTTCAGGCAGTGAGGGTACTCGCGTGGTCCATGACACCAACAACTTCGGTCTGACTCTTATTTTGGAGCAGCTTGTCCGATGTAGTCGTTTTGTAATAATTTGCGTTAAATTTGTGAGGAGGGTTGGAAGAAGCTATTTTTTTCAAGTTCTGGCTCCAAAGTACAAAAATGGCTCCAGATCGGCACGACTCTTTACACGGAGACACAAGAAGCCAGACCTAGATCCATGCCAAACTTATGAGTTATGTATTTTTTGTTATAGAGATGGATAATTTTTGTGTTTTTCTCCTTTTCGTTTGCTTGTGCGGACTCGGGCGTGTTTTGATTTTTTCCCTCTTCCTGTTAGTTGGTGTGGAACAATTTTCTTCCTTTTTTTCCTTCTTGTTCATCCTGTTTCCAATAAATACTAAAACAACAAATCATAAAAGCAATGATTAAAGAACTTTGAACTCTTGACCATTTTATAAAATGGAGATTTTCACCACTAAATTGTTACTTATCTCATTAGAACATGGTTCAGTCAATGGTCTGATTAATTAAATTGTAAACTAAAGTATTGAGGCCTTGTTTAAATCCAGGGTGTAAAGTTTTGGGATGTCATATTGGATGCCACATGGGGGTGTCGTATGGAGTGTTCGGATACTAATAAAAAAACAAATTACAGAATCCGTCAGTAATCCACGAGATGAATTTATTAAGCCTAATTAATCCGTCATTAGCATGTGTGTTACTGTAGCACCACATTGTCAAATCATGGATTATTAGGCTTAAAAGATTCGTCTCACAAATTAGTCGCAAACTGTGTAATTAGTTATTTTTTAGCCTATATTTAATACTTCATGCATGTGTCCAAATATTCGATGGGATAGAGAGTAAACTTTAGGGGAGGAACTAAAAAGGCCTGAGCAATTTGTTGTCTAGTCCAGTAAATAAATAGTCTCTGCATATGCACCAGTGCAATCCACACTATGAGTATTGCCATGCATGTGGATAGTAGGGAGAGGTGTCTCATCATCATCACCATCACCATCAAACAGAACAATACTTACATATCAACAACCAACTCCTTGTCAATTTAAATAAAAAGTATAATTATAGATTTCTATTGATGTCATGATCATAGTAAAATAAATTGTAGTTTTAAAATTTTATAGAAGGATAAAATAGAAATAGCCATATAGCATTCCTGTTCTCACTTTTTCATGAATATTTTTGATACCTCATTTTCTAAGCATAAAATAATGAGCAATGCAACTTGTCCTGTAGCTCTTCCACTTGCGTACTTGCCAGGTCAAAATAGATCGAGGCACACAGTATGTGGCCAAAGCACCAACTTTGGCAATCATGGACCACGGTGTGTACTACTACCGCCTTGTAGCTCTTCTTCCGCTTGTGTACTTCCTTCTCAAGACGTTGCAGAAGAAAGCTCCCACCGGATCTGGTAGCCGCCATGGACTCGAGCTCCCTCCAGGCCCATGGCAGCTCCCGGTCATCGGCAGTGTCCACCATCTCCGCGGCTCCCTCGTGCACCGTGCTCTGCGGGACCTGTCACTCCGCCACGGGCCTCTCATGTTCCTCATGTTCGGCGAGGTCCTGGTCATCGTAGCATGCACGGTGGACGCCGCGAAAGAGGTGATGACGACCCACGACGCCATCTTCTCGACGAGGCCACTGAGCTTCGCCATCAAGACGATCAACTACGGCCTGGGGATCGTCTGGGCTCCGTTGTCTTGGCTGGCTCGCGCTCTGAGCCGCTGGGCGGTGCGCGAGGTAGAAGCCTACCGGCAGTCCTTGTTCGCCTTCATGGATGGAGTGCTAGGTAAGCACCTAGAGGGAGGAAGGCCAACTAAAGAAGAAGGAGGATCTGATTGACGTTCTCCTAAGGATCCAGAAGGAAGGAAACCTTCAGTTCCCTCTCACCACGAGGATAATCGAAGCAGTGATATTTGTGAGTGTTTATTAATTTGCTAATGTTAATTTTTTACGAGATATTTACTAATGTTAATGTTAATTAATGTCTTCAATTCTTGTCTGAAATAAACTGTACTCCATGTAGTATCTTATCGGAGGGGGTATCGAAACAGCGACAACGACACTGCAGTGGGCGATGGCTGAGCTGATGAGGAATCCAGGTATCATGGCCAAGGTACAAGCGGAGGTCAGGGGAGTGTTCATGGGCCAAACCAAGGTAACCGAAGATCGTCTAGGCGAGCTGTCCTACCTGCAGCTGGTTATCAAGGAGACCCTACGACTGCATGTCCCGGCGCCATTGCTGATCCCAAGGGAATGCCAGGAGCAGTGCCGGATACTGGGGTCTACGACGTGCCCAAGGGAGCCATGGTACTTGTGAACGCCTGGGCCATCGCTAGGAGCCCGGATTACTGGGAGGAGCCGGACGCGTTCCATCCTGAGAGGTTTCTCGGTGACACGAGGGATTTCAAGGGCAACGACTTTGAGTTCATTCCGTTTGGCGCCGGGAGGAGGATCTGCCCTGGGATGGCGTTCGTGCTGCTGGCCAATGTCGAGCTCGGCCTCGCCAGCTTGCTCTTCTATTTTGACTGGAGCCTGCCGGACGGCGTCGTTCCTGGTGAACTCGACATGACCGAGACCATGGGGATCACTGCTAGGAGGAAAGCAGACCTCTTGTTGTCTGCTACTCCGTGTATCAAACTGCCGAGTTAATTAATTACCGCAAAACATGCTCAGGTATATTTTACCCAGAAAATAAAATGGTGTTTATGCTTCCCATTCCATGTATATCGGTTAATTCAACAAAACAAACTATTGTTTTGGCTAACACTTGTGCATTGATATCATCTTGCTTCAACAACAGTGCAAGGAACTTAAAACCGAAAAGTTGTTAGACTTGGAGATCAAAGGATTGCAAGATGAGCTAGCTGCCTTCATCGTGGATGAGGTTTTGAGTAAAAAAGGATCTTTTTCAGCATTGAACAGGCCAAGGATAAGAGTGTAGATCAAGAGATGAAGAAACTTCTTTTGTAATATACACATTATTGTAATCTTTGTATTATAAATCTTGGTGAATGTGTGATGTATGTGATGCATGAAATGTCCAGTCCAGTAACCATAGGAAATAAAAGTATTACACAAAAATAACAAAATCAGTTAATAATTTGAATATGTAAAAATCAGATCACCGCCGGATCCAAACTGTCACGGGGTCGAAACCACAACAAGCATTGTTGTTCGTGGTAGTGTCATAGTGCGTGTCTCCGGTGGCTCGGGTGGTGTCGACACAGAATTTCGTCCCGTGCCGAGGACACACGCAGCAAGCCGGAAGGGTCTGCTCGATGGAGCAGATCCGCCTAGCTTCAACGCAAGGGTGATCGATCCTGCTCAATCCTCCCGAGACGTGTCAGTCAATTTGACTCTGCAATTGACAAGGAGAGAAAGTTTATCAGTAATTAAGGGCGGAACGTGCCGGTGTTGCCAGACAGTCCCGAATGTGCAGCTCTAAGAGCCGATATGAAAGGAGATCGACTAAATAGTCGATTCTCATAAGAATAAATCGGTTAAAGCTCATGGAGTTGTGTAAGAAGAATCGGTTATCATCCAGGATAAATATAATTCGAGCAATAATTTAATCAATAGCAATAAGATATCAATGATGATCGGTTTAGACTGAGCCAATGATTGCAAGTAACCGAACCCCTTTTTATATAAAGAAACAATTCAACACCACTTAACCATTTAATAAAGATAAATCTAATAAACATGTTAGATCTCATCTATCGCCATGACCAGTGGGGCATGAGGCAGAATCATGCAGGCCGTAGAAACAACAATAGACTTGATGACCCTAACTCATTACCAATATCAGTGGGGCATGAGGCAGAATCATGCAGGCCGTAATACAATAACAAGATCATGGGGCTAACATATCTTTCAACTTATCTCTACTTCAATGGTCTCGCGATGTGAACTGCTCGTGAAAACACTCGATATCGGCTAAACAGCCGATTCAGGCATAGCACACAGTTAAGGTCATGCCTTCTCAGGAACGGATCTATCGACTAACGATCCCCACTCCACGGTGCTAACAGTGGGGTGAGAGGCAGAATCCCACAGGCCGTGATAACGGGCCATAGAATGATTCTCGCTAACCAATAGATCTACTCAAGATTGACCATGCCTTAACCGCATGCTATGCACGATTAAGATTGATATAAAACAGCCGATAAAAACATAACTCATCGTTTAAGACGCAGATTAGATCAGTTTTAGATTGGCAAACGATGGGTTAAATAGGATATAAGGCCGAGCTAGATCAATCTCAATCAGACAGAGTGATATTGCTGTAATTAGATAAACAATGAAAGCAATAAGCAATATCGGTAACTTAATGAATCTACCAAAGGCTGCCATACTAAGGTAGAACCGATAACTTGACCTTGATCTAATTCAAGCAGTGGGGTGTGAGGCAGAATCACACAGGCCATACTTGAATTAGACAAGAGTCAATAACTAGCTTATACCAGAGCTACAGTGGGGGTCGACCGGATCGATGCAGCCATACGAACAGAGGTATAAACCATGATGGTACTTACAACAAGCTGTGGAGGTCGACCGGATCGATGCAGCCGTACTTGCTGAAGAACTCGCCGAGATCTACTCTACTCCTACTCCTAAGGGGTGGCCGGAGCCAAAAAAAGTAAATTGACTTGTATTTGATTGATTGTATGTCTTTACAATAGCCGGGGTTTGATTTTTATACCCGGAGTCTAGACATGAATCCTACTCGAGCACGATCTGTCATAATCTTTGGCATAAAAAACGAAAACATTCCTAATTTAAGATAACTTGGACTCTAATCTTTCCCTTTTTGTAGAGTCCAGCATGCCTTGTCCTAGCGCCAATCATAGCTTCTGTCGTTATCCACTGGCGCTATCTGAAGAAAGCCGATTCTAGTGCTGTATCCGAATCAGCTGTTTTCGATCTACACGCAATTGATTCCTCGCTGACACGATCCTGGGAGCTTCTAGGTCCCTGTGACTTTCCTTCCAAATTTTGGTGTAAACACATGCCCCCCAATTTTGGGATAAAAGTAATTTTATTCCAAAATTATCCTGTCTGCATCCCTGATTGATCCATAGTCACAGGTAGAGAACCTTGATCTGGGGCCCACTGTCTGTCACCGCTTGCGTCCATTCACGAGCCTATGCCCCAAAACTTTTGCAAGAGCACCACTGTTTCACGGGCATTTGGATTCATCTTCCCGGGCCGACTATAAAACGCTTATCCGACCGTGGCGAGAGCAACTCACTACTTCAGCCATGTTTCTCTTCCATCCGTCTTTCCGAGTGCTCTCAACTCCGCCGGACCCTCCATGGTCTATCCTTTCGTTATGATGATCTTGAGCGGTTAGAAGAATTCTTGTGTATGGGGTGATTGTGCCACTTATTCTAGTGCTTCGTTGAGCAAGAAGACCAGCCATCGCGGTTAGAAGAATTCTTGTTATATCACCTGAGTCTTCTCTCCATGCTCGCAAAGCTGTTTTAGCATTTTGTGAAGGGTAGAATATGTGGGCACCTTCCCTTGTTTGTTCCATCAAACGCCTGTCGGGAAAGCCACAAGCTTCTTTCCAGCGGTCTCCCAGTCACCGAGGAATTAGCTGGGTATCTGTTAGGTAGGCTGCTTTTCCCTTTCTCTTGCACAATCTTATCAATGGGCCAATGTGACTTGGTTTACGATGACCCTCGGCCTTATGGGGATCTGGACTCCCTTCAATCCAAAGAAGCCTTGGTGGGTAGGTCTCTAGTCAATGTAGACTCTTTGTATCAGTCTCACAATGCTTCGTAATTTTGGGAAACGATAAGTTCAAATTTGCTATCCTTCCATTATGCGTCCCCTGAATTCCTAGAGTGCCAATCCATTTCCGTTTCTGATTTTAATTTCATATCTCCTGGCGAAATCTATTTTCTCGCCTTCCTGGGCTATATAAACGGGCCTTGCCAGTGGATCCAAGTATAACTCACTTTGCCTCAAACCTTCTGCATCCTTAGCATAGTTCCTATTTTTTCCGTAGGTTAGAGATCATGGAGAACAGCAAGAGGTCTCCTAAGAAGGTCTTCATCGGATCTACATCATCGCATCAGTGCCCTCGTCGTCAGGAGGGTGTATCCCGTGATGCCTCTACTGCCTTGGGGAACAGGGCTGACTCCGTTCGGCCTTTAGGTCCTTCCTCATCGACGGCTTGCCGCTAGCCCCCTCGCCATCAGGTGAGGCGGATTGATGATGACGATCTACTTGCCTCCATTGATCGACATGGCCAGAGTCTCGCTGAGTGTCTATCCCTCGTAGAATCGGCCCTGGCCATGGTTCGATGCCGGTCACCTCCTGTGGTCGATTCGGTGGAGGATAGGTTGGCCAAGGCCGAGGCCAGAATTGCGGGTGAGATACCTGTCGTAACCTCTACTTCTTTTCAATTTTGTCTCCAAGACTCTGATCACCTCCCCTTTGAATCTTTTAGATCTATCTGCCTAACTGGAGAGCCTTCGATCAGCTACGGATCATGCGGCAGGATTTGTTAATGCCAGGGGCGCCGTTCCGGTGGTTCGTTTGCATGACATCCCGAATCGTGTCCGGGAGGTTGCCCTCCACGGCGTTCGTCATGGCGCTGCCACGGCGTTGGCTGCCACCCAAGCCCATTTGGGTCAAAATCTTCAGCTTCTTCCCCATGGTTTTCTAGATGCAGCATACCCTGGGGAGCAGGAGCGCTTGGTTGAGGATTTCATGAGTGTCGCCAATTCTGTAGCTTTTAATACCTTGGCCGATGATATAGTAGGCAAGGTTTTCCTCGGCCCGTAGTTTGTAATAGGTGACATTCAGCAGATATTTTTCCTATCTTGGCACTATGTGTATTGCTTTGTTTATGCTTGCTTTGCCTCCACGGATGATACGCATAGTACCAGCTTCTACCCTTCTGGGTCTATTTTCGTACCAGTAGCGATACCTTTCTGGTATCGGCTATTAGAGCCGTCAGTCGAGCGAATTGGTCATTGAGTATTAATCCAAACGTTAGGGTAATATTCCTTCAAATATTTCCCATTGATCTGCAGAATCCTTCTTCTCCTCCCAACATCTCCAAAATGTACCAAGCGCGCAATGCCTGAACCGATAAGGTTTACCCTGATTAGGCGACTATACTGGCTGTCTCGCCTCTTGGTCATCACAAGTGTGTCTTCGAGAGCACTTCTGGATCTGCTGGAGAAGTCAACAGCCTGTGGGAGCTGATGTCATTTGACTAGAAATATCGAGAGCGACCTATGGTGTTCTAAACTTGAAATCTGAATGTCGCTGTGGATCTTGTGAAGAACCGATCATGTTCTCCATTGTTTACTCATGCTTCCTTCTTCGGCTAAAGAGCTGATTTGATACAGCCGATCCAGGCTCTTAGTTTAATCAAGTCTGAAAATATGGCTTTTACTAAGAGAACCCTTCGATTTCCTGCCTTTCAGTTGCCCAGCACTGTATTCCAATCGGCATTAGTGAAGTGGCACTTCGCCTTCCATTAATTGTTGTTGCCTTTTACATGTCCCGAGGCGCCCGTCCCTTCGCTTTAGGTCTTCAAATACTGGTTGGTGGTTCAGGCCTCGAATACATCCTTGTTCGCAACTGTTTCTCCGCTCTTCTCCACCTGTTAAAACCCTGTAGCGGTTCTCTTTCTCTCTTTCGTAGATCCAATCGCTCTCCATGGCCGGCGAAGATAATCAAGGTAAGCGTGTGGCGGAGGAAATCTCGGAGGAGAGGATGCCAATGAACCAGCGTCTCCGACGCATGAGGTGAGATCAACAATTTCTTGTTCATGATGATGAATAGTTCTGACTCGCCTGCAGGTTTGTTGTGAATGACAGCCTTCGTCCTCTCTCAAGGGTCGGCGGGCCTTCTGACGCTGCATCTTCCATCCCAGCTTCATCATCGGATTCTTTCAACTCCTATAATGGAGACGACGCCCGGTGCTACCTTCGTGAGTGGAGGATGGCCCAGAATCATTATTCCGAGGCGACTTGGGAGAACGGCCAAGTGGAGATTCGCCTTGGGGTTTATCAGGCTACCCTTCATGCAGCCGAGGAGGAGGCTAGCGCCTTTTGAGCGCGGCTGGCCGAATCCGACGCCATGGTGGCGGGTAAGATGACTCCCATGAAGGCTTTTGTTCTGACTTCCATTATCTTCATCTTGACCGTCTTCTTGTTCTCGTGATTGTTAGCCTTGACAGCACAGTTGGATTCTCTCCAACTGGCGGCGAACGCGGCCGTAGACGCTGTCAATGCCTAGGGTTCCTCTATCGACGTTCGTCTTCAAGACATCCCAGTCCGCATTCAGGAGATCGCCCTCCGTGGCGTTCATCATGGTGCGGCGGTGGCGCTAACCACGGCGCAAGTCCAAACATGGTACGAGCTTCACGCCATGGAAACAGGTTTCCCAGTGGGCGACGGCCCTGAGGAGCATGAGAACTTGCTTGAAGAATTCACTATTGCAGCAGAGGCCGTAGTAGACATCACATCCGCTTAGGATGTGGTGAACAAAATCTTTGATTAGTCTGTACCTAGGGTAATCTGATGAACAAAGACTCCTATTCTTCCATGAATGTGCTTTAGTGCAATGCCCTTGTTTATGACTGTGAATGTTTCTTGCTCTTTTGTTTTTTGCTCTATAGGCGATACATATCGTATCGGCTATTACTGTCTTTGAACATGTTTACCTTTTGAACTAGAGGCGATACCCTCCTGGTACCGGCTATTAGAGCCGAGAATGAATCGGCTATCGAATGTTGCCCGGGTGTCAGGATAATGTACCATAGAAACTTTCACATCAAAAGTCGAATGAGCAAACAACCCAGGTCGAACATCCTGTTAAGTGAAACATAACTTCTTTTAAGAAATCCATTAACTCTGAATCGCACTTACACTTTAACTCGGCCTTCACATACGTCGGCCTAAACCCGTCTCCAAGACTTAACACTCATTTTCCTTTGATCCAACAGCCGATGTGAAGCTGTGACTTTTCTACTAAAACAAACTCTCAGAGCCAATCGCTTGCATCGGCTGTTGGCTTTCATTGCTGATTTTAATGAAGCCTCCTTCCCATGTCTTGCCAGAGAAACATTCAAAATCTCCTAGCTCCCAAAAGACTAGATCAGCTGTTGCAATGCTTATGGACTCATCAGCACGAACCAGTTCGACATCATCTCCATGCCATTGAATCAAACACTGAGCATGGTCGATGGTATGCAGCAATTTGTGTGGATCCAGTCACGACCGAGGAGTAAACTATACGACCCCTTTCCATCAATGATGAAAAATGTAGTGGGCAGAGTCTTGCTTCCAATTGTTAGTTCGACATTTATTGCCCCCCAGGTCTTAGACGTGTTACCTCCAAAGTCTCTGAGCATCATGTCGGTTTCCAATAGATCTTCTGGTCCTTTGCCAAGCTTACGAAAAGTAGTATAAGGCATAAGATTGATGGAAGCACCCCCGTCTACTAACATCTTGCTCATCGGCTTTCCATCAACAAAACCTTTCATATATAATGCTTTCAAGTGCTGATGCTTGACTGGCCTATCAAATATTGCTTGCTGCACGACCTTTAACTTGGCAACTATCTCTTCATACTCCGATTCATTGAAATCCGAATAAACTTCTTGATTCATCGGAGCTCTAAACTCTGATGGCAATAGAAAAGCCATTTAGATATTAGCCGATGGTTACTTTCTATCGGCTATTTGCTTGGTACGCCATACTTGAGGTTTATCGGATACTTGAGCCTATTCCAACTCTTTGTTCCTTAGGCGCCGCACCCTTCTCCTCTGGCTTCCTGTCAATCCTCCAGGGCACCATTGGCCTTCCTGCCAGACATGCTCCCTTTGGTTGCTTCCTTCTTTATGATCAGCCCAGTCTTGGTCAACAACTCTTTTTCCCAGCCGATCATGAATACTTTTATTTTTTAAGCGCCGATCCATGCTATTATGATGATATGCATCCTGGGCATGGATCGGCTGTTGATTTGAGCTTGCCTAAACTCCCAATATTGATTGCTGGTAGGCAATTTCAAACCTTTGTTCCAGCAGTATCTGAAGAAAGGACAATTCCAGTGCGATTCGGCTTGCCTCCTTTCATACCTCTCTTCTTCTAGTTGACGCTGGTATCCTTGATCCACCAACCATCGCTGATAATCCTTTTCTTTCTACCACTGCCACTTATTCAACAAGATTTGAGATGTAACTCGCGGCTTTGTCGCTTCATCCTTCGATGCTTCCCCCTATTCATATCGGCTCTTTTGCTGATCACGACGTTTTCTAATCTCTCTGTATTCATCAGCCGATATTTGCATCTTGGGGTCAACTGTTCCAGCTTCTCTTGATTTGGCCGATGTTAGAATCTTAGTTTTTCCTTTGAATAGCCCAACATCAACCATATTTTGATCTCTTGGGAAAGGATTATCATCAACTTTTATCTTCCGAGGCGTATCGAACTTGAGCCTCCCCTGCTGAATAGCTCTCTGTATGTGTTGTCGGAAAATTCTGCATTCATTGGTGGAATGAGAAGTAGCATTATGGAATTTGCAGAACTTCTTGTTCTTCAACTGATTAGGGGGCAACATAACATGATTGTCTGGTAATTTGATCTGGCCCTTGTCAAGTAAGAAGTCAAAGAGCTTGTCCGATTTTGTGACATCAAAGTCATAGCTCTCCTCGACTCCTCTTCCCTAAGGATTTGGCACCATTACTGTCTTCTTGCCCCAATTCCATTCAGCTGCAGCAACTTCTTCCTCTTCATTTTCATAGCCGTCGTCAATCGAATATGGATTATAAGCTTTGGCTACTGTGGTACTCTTCTAGAATTGGGTATCTCTACGTATACTCTGGAATTGGCTATTGAGCACTGTTACTCGTTGAGCCAATTGACCCAAGTTGTAAAATTCTTGTCCTAGCAGCTTTTCTTTCCACATTGGCATCATTCCCTGGACGGCTAAAGCAGCTAACTAATCATCTGCCAAGCTCAATGAGAAGCACAAGTTCCTAGTCTCTTGGAATCTCTAAAGAAACTCAGTGCCCAATTCGTTAGTCCTCTATCTCATGATTGTCAAATCGGTTATCTTCTTTTCCCTAGTCCCAGTGTAGAAATATGTATGAAACTTCTTCTCTAGGTTAGCCCAATTGGCAATGGAGTTGACTGGCAGCGATGAAAACTAAGTGAAGGCTGGCCCTGATAGGGATAAGGAGAAGAAATGAACTCAATGGGCATCCTCAACTGATGCTTTGCCCAATTGTGTAAGATACCGACTGACATGTTCTATTGTGCTCGTACTGTCTTGACCAGTAAACTTGGCGAACTCTGGGAGCCTGTAATTTGTAGGAAGAGCGACCAAATCATATCACTTTGGATATGAGCATTTGTACGAAAAGGTCAGCCCTTTTGGCTTTAGACCGAACTGATTCTTCATCACCTCAGTCACCTTCAGCAGCAACTCATCAGCTTGCAGATTTGGATTTCTTGGTACTTGCTGACCCATCTGTGGATTGAAATCCCGTGTGCCTTGATATCCTGGATTTGGTATCATGTGGAGAGTGTTATAATCTATGCCATAGTGATACCCTTGTGGAATCTCAATCTGCTAGGTCCTCTGCTGGCCTGCTGCTTGAAGTCTCTAATTGTAGACATGAGGATCTATATCTCTACGGATCCTTTGAACTGACGGTGCTATTTTTTGAGCCGACGATGGTATGTGGCCTGATGTGCCAAAATTGATCACCTGGTTCTGACTTTGCCCCATCGACTGTTGCACATGTTGTACTGGTGGCCCAGAATTGTACTGTGTCTGATTCGTAGCAATTCCTTGAGTTTGTTCAGGTGATCCCTGAACTGTCTGAACATCACCACTACCAGCTGGTGTTGCTTCTTGATGGCTGGTACCGACTTGATTAGTCTCTTGGGTCAATGGATCTAGAATGTTGTAATAAGTCAATCCAACCTGACTAACTGGAATCCCATGAATCGCCTCTTTCATGGCGTTGTGAAATGCGTCAACGAAAGCTTCATTGCGGCTTGATAGAGCATCCCGAACAGATTTGTCTATGGTTTCCATAAAGAAACGCCTTTCTTCAGCTTCGACTATATATGTCTGCCTCTGTAGTAGAACTCTTGGTAGTGGAAATTTCTGAATAATGGTGCTGTCACGTGTTTTGGTGTAGGCAACAAACACTTCTTTTGAAATTCTTCTGTAGCTTTGTTGATGGTACCCTTATCTTCATCAGGTAGGTCTTCATAATGTACCATAAGGATGTTGTCGTTGTTGTGAACCGCCATGACGATTGTGGGGTCCCACCGGGCGTGCCAGAAACGTGTGTCGACATAGAATTTCGTCCCGTGCCGAGGACACATGCAGCAAGCTAGAAGGGTCCACTCGATGGAGCAGATCCGCCTAGCTTCAACGCAAGGGTGATCGATCCTGCACAATCCTCCCGAGATGTGCCAGTCAATTTGACCCTACAATTGACAAGGAGAGAAAGTTTATCAGTAATTAAGGGCGGAACATGCCGGTGTTGCCAGACAGTCCCAAATGTGCGGCTCTGAGAGCTGATATAAGAGGAGATCGACTAAATAGTTGATTCCAGCATATTCATAAGAATAAATCGGTTAAAGCTCATGGAGTTGTGTAAGAAGAATCAGTTATCATCCAGGATAAATATAATTTGAGCAATAATTTAATCAATGGCAATAAGATATCAATGATGATCGGTTTAGACTGAGCCAGTGATTGCAAGTAACCAAACCCTTTTTTATATAAAGAAACAATTCAACACCACTAACCATTTAATAAAGATAAATCTAATAAACATGTTAGATCTCATCTATCGCCATGACCAGTGGGGCATGAGGCAGAATCATGTAGGCCATAGAAACAACAATAGACTCGACGACCCTAACTCATTACCAATATCAGTGGGGCATGAGGCAGAATCATGCAGGCCGTAATACAATAACAAGATCATGGGGCTAACATATCTTTCAACTTATCTCTACTTCAATGGTCTCGCGATGTGAACTGCTCGTGAAAGCACTCGATATCGGCTATACAGCCGATTTAGGCATAGCACACAGTTAAGGTCATGCCTTCTCAGGAACAGATCGATCGACTAACGATCCCCACTCCACGGTGCTAACAGTGGGGTGAGACGTAGAATCCCACAGGCCATGATAACGGGCCATGGAACGGTTCTCGCTAGCCAATAGATCTACTCAAGATCGAACATGCCTTAACCACACGCTATGCACGATTAAGATTGATATAAAATAGCCAATAAAAACATAACTCATCGTTTAAGACACAGATTAGATCAGTTTTAGATTGGCAAACGATGGGTTAAATAGGATATAAGGCCGATCCAGATCAATCTCAATCAGGCAGAGTGATATTGCTATAATTAGATAAACAATGAAAGCAATAAGCAATATCGGTAACTTAATGAATCTACCAAAGGCTGTCATACTAAGGTAGAGCCGATAACTTGACCTTGATCTAATTCAAGCAGTGGGGTGTGAGGCAGAATCACACTGGCCATACTTTAATTAGACAAGAGTTGATAACTAGCTTATACCAGAGCCGCAGTGGGGGTCGACCAGATCGATGCAGCCATAGGAATAGAGGTATAAACCATGACGGTACTTACAACAAGCAGTGGAGGTCGACCGGATCGATGTAGCCGTACTTGCTGAAGAACTCACCGAGATCTACTCTACTCCTACTCCTAAGGGGTGGCCGGAGCTGAAAAAGTAAATTGACTTGTATTTGATTAATTGTATGTCTTTACAATAGCCGGGGTTTGATTTTTATACCTGGAGTCTAGACATGAATCCTACTTGAGCACGATTTGTCACAATCTTTGGCATAAAAAACAAAAACATTCCTAATTTAAGATAACTTGGACTCTAATCTTTCCCTTTTTGTAGAGTCCAGCATGCCTTGTCCCAGCGCCAATCATAGCTTCTATCGTTATCCACTGGCGCTATCTGAAGAAAGTCGATTCTAGTGTTGTATCTGAATCAGCTGTTTTCGATCTACACGCAATTGATTCCTCGCTGACACGATCCTAGGAGCTTCTGGGTCCCTGTGACTTTCCTTCCAAATTTTGGTGTAAACAGGTGGACTCAAAAACACAAGAATCACAGAGGGGACGCAATGGTTTATCCTGGTTCGGGCCGATCGGTGCCCTATGTCCAGCAGTTGATGACCCTTATACTTAAGAGCGCCTAAAATTTAGGGGGGGGGTACAATAGAGTGTAAGGGAGAAAGAGCGAGATTTGGTAGGGGATCGCTCGGTGCTAATCCTAGGGGCGCCTCACCACCGAGCCTTCCCCCTCGCTAGTGAGGAGGAAGACGGCGGATGCGGTGGATGAGCTCTTGGTGCCCCTCTCTAGGGTGCTCTGCTCTTGGTGCAAAGCTCAAATGGAACGTTGAGGACTCGAATGATCTGCATCGGATCATCCTTCCCCCTCTTAGGATCCAACCCCCCCTTATATATTGAGGTAGGTCAGGTACATGGCGGTTTGGGAGAGTTGTGCCTATGGTCAACATGTGTCGGAGTCTAGGAAGGTCTTGCATCGGTGTCGTGTGGACCGTGGTAATGTCGTGGAGCCGAAGAAGCTCCAGGCGTCATCTGGCTGCTCTGTTCTGACACGCTAAGTGTCAGGCTCTGTCGGCTTGGATCGGCCTTGTCGACAAAATATGGTCGGCAGTCTATCGAGGGGCATGCCCACGATAGTAGATGAATCGGTAGAGGTGCGTGTAATAGGAACTAGATGGTGACACAAGTGCAGAGACAACGATTTAGATAGGTGTATTGTATTGTATATGAGATGAATTCAAGGAGGTCCCTACCCGCCTTATATAGTCTAGGGGGTAGGGTTACAAGTCGGTTTAGGCCTAGATCTATTCGGTTATATGGTAAGTATTTACAAGGAATACGATATCTATCATATCTGAAAAGATCTTCCTTCATCACCAAGATGTCTTCTGATTGCCTTACGGTGCACGCTGATCAGAACCGAGCACCGTAGGCCTTGATCTTATGGGCTGAACCTCCCTTGGTGGTGCGGACCATGTCTATTGCCATGGGTATCTAGGGTTATACCCCCCACAGCTAGTCCCCGAGCACCTTGTATCCGCTGAGCAACACCGTCTTGAGCAAGTCCGAGCAATTTAACTTGGAGTCAGATAGTTAATTTGGCAATCCGACCAGTTTAACTGGTAATCCAATCAACAGAATGAAGTGCCGACTAGTTTAACTGGTAATCCGATCAATAGAATGAAGTGTCGACCAGTGTAACTGGTACGCAGATCTCGGACTTAGCCAAGTAAGGCTTGCCAGAAGGATATAAGGGGCTCAAGATAAAAATTCGAAAATTCTTCACCTTAGGCGAAGTATAGCCACTTAGACTCCGTTTGCTTGGAATCATCCATGATTTAGTCAATAAGGAGAGTAAATCAAGAAAGAGCATTATATTCACCACTAGGTGAAGTGTAGCCACTTAGTCCCCGAGCCTGCTAGAAGATGAAGAATGAATCTTGCAGTAGGGTCAAAGAAAATAAATCTGAAAGCTTGTCGACATCATCTAACATGTGCGTATCAAGACCCAGACGTGCTGCTCAAGATCAGTACCCTAATCCGAATAGCATGGAGCAAGCTGATAGCACACCAATGAGACAAAGCAAAATCCGACCACAAAGGGAGTCCCCAACTTAGCTGGCGACTCTTGCACGAAGAAACCAAACGCCGAGGTGTCCCCAGCTTAGCTGGTGAGCCCCTAGCGTGGGTGATGATGAAGCGACGAACAATCCAACCAGTTGGTTGGTGAAGAATCGAGCACCGAGTAGCCCAACCAACTGGTTGGCGACAAAGTGAGCGCCGAGTAGAAGTAAACGCCGAACAATCTGACCAAGTGGTCAGCGACGAAGTCAATGAATCTAGCGGTCCAACTAGTTGATCGGCGGAGAAAGCAGCGGCGGAGCTTGCCGGAGACATCGACCTTAGACGAAGTGTACACACTTAGGCTTCGTTGGTGAAGTCAGATGATCATCATCCATGACTTAGTCAAAGAGGATGTTAGTATTGATACATGCGCCGCAAGGTGCAATGTATACATTGTAGTCCCCGCACCTGATAGTAGGTGAAGAATGTATCTGGTGTTAGGATCTAAGAATTACAACGATCACTTAGTCAGAATAACTGAGTCCCAGCTTAGCCGAGCACACAGCCAGTCCCTAGCTTAGCTAAAGACTAGTAAGAGGAAAAATAGTACACTCACCGCTACGTGAAGTGTACACACTTAGTCTCCGAGCCTGTTGTAAGATAAAGCAGCATCTTGTAGCAGGATCAAGGAAACAAGGAAAAAAGACAAAATCCCCATGCTTGGCACTGGACATTGGAGTAAAATTTGGAGAGTGCTGGGTACTTAAAAATGGAGAAAAAAATGAAGAGTGCTTAGCACTTTTACCGTTGGAGAACATGGAGAGTGCTTAGCACTATACCGTGGAGAAATTGGAGAGTGCTTAGCACTATACCATGGCGAACATGGAGAGTGCTTAGCACTATACCGTGGCAAACATGGAGAGTGCTTAGCACTTAACCATGGAGAAATTGGAGAGTGCTTAGCACTATACCATGGCGAACACGGAGAGTGCTTAGCACTTAACCATGGAGAAATTGGAGAGTGCTTAGCACTATATCGTGGCGAACATGGAGAGTGCTTAGCACTTAACCGTGGCAAAATTTGGAGAGTGCTTAGCACTTAACCGTGGAGAAATTGGAGAGTGCTTAGCACTATACCATGGCGAACATGGAGAGTGCTTAGCACTATACCATGCTGAACATGGAGAGTGCTTAGCACTTAACCGTGGTAAAATTTGGAGAGTGCTTAGCACTATACCATGGCGAACATGGAGAGTGCTTAGCACTTCACCGTAGAGAAGTTGGAGAGTGCTTAGCACTATACCGTGGCGAACATGGAGAGTGCTTAGCACTTAACCGTGGCGAAATTTGGAGAGTGCTTAGCACTATACCGTGGCAAACATGGAGAGTGCTTAGCACTTAACCGTGGAGAAATTGGAGACCGTGGCGAAAATTAGAGAACATGGAGAGCGCTTAGCACTATACCGTGGTGAAATTGGAGACCGTGCTGAAATTTGGAGATCGTGGCAAAAATTGGAGACCGGCGTGGCTTGATTACGACTCAGGCGGCTCGCTTAGCAGCTCAATTGGCAGCTCGGGCGGCTTGGCGGCTCGGCGGCACGGCGGCACAGTGGCTCAAGCAGCTTGGCAGCACGACGGCTCGAGCGGCTCGGCGGCTCGACGGCACGGCGGCTCGAGCGGCTCGGCAGCTACGCAGAGTCATAGGCAAACAAGCGTAATCGGAGCCGGGCGGAGTCAATTCACGTGGGGAGGCGAAGCCCTTGAGCGTGTCCGACTGAGGCGAGGGCACAGTCCAATTTGAATGGCGATAGTATGCATCATCTTAAAGATGTTTAGCATGGCAAAAAGTCATTTGGAGAAAAATTATGGAAAACAAATGGAGAAAACATCATGGATAAAATCATTATTGAAATGCATATATACATAAAAAGGTACATATCTTTTGTAGAAAGTCTCAAGGATAGAACCGCCTAAGGTGTTCGATGTGCCTAGAACTAGGGATGTCAATGCCGTCTTGATCACAGAGCCTATATGACCCTAGCCGGGTCACAGCCTTGACGATGTATGGACCTTCTTGGAGTCAGCAATGCAAGCCTCCATTCTGTTGAGATGTGCATTGCTTCGGTGATGGTGAGTCCTTCCCTTTCGTAGTCATAGGCGGTGGAGATGTTGGCACGCAGGGTTAGAATGCCCTGTTCCATCGGGATCTTCAACACCAGGTAGACATAATGGGGCATAGCCATGAACTTGGTGAGAGCTGGTCGGCCAAGGATGGCATGGTAAGCGGTGTTGAAGTCTACCACAAAGAAGTTCACATACTCAATACAGAAGTGGTCGACGGTGCCAAACTGGACTGGCAAGGTGATCTGCTCCAAAGGTTGGGATGCTCTACTAGGTACAATACCCTAGAATGGAGATCAACATGGATGAGATCATCCTTTGTGAGGCCTAACTCAGTTAGGGCTCCGACGAAGAGGATATTGAGGGCACTCCCACCGTTGTTGAGGACCTTCTTGAACCGCATGTTGCAGATGGTGGGATTTAACATGAGTGGGAAACGCCCTGGGTATGGGATATCTGCGCACTGGTCAGCCCTACTGAATGTGATAGGATGCTCTGACCAGTCCAGATATTTGGGATCGGTGACCATGCCATATTGGGTGATCGACATGACCTGTCGAGCGGTGAGCTTCTGCTGGCGTTTGCTCTTGGAGGCGGCGTACCCTTCGAAGATTATGGTGATGGTCTTGTTGGCATCTTGGAAAGCTGGTCGTGCATCCTTAGGCCGCTCCTCCCCCTTACCATCATCTGACTCGTCGTCCTTGCGCGTCTACCATTTCTGTTCCTCATCACGGAAAGCATTGTCCATGCCATAGCATTGCCACATGGTGTGCTTGCTGTTCTTGTGAATTGGGCATGAACTGTTGAGGATCTTTTTGTAGGCAGCGCTGAAATTGCACTTTGCGCGTGGCTGCTCTACATTGTTGATGAAGTTTTCCGATCGGTGGCGACGTGGTTGTGTAGCCCTCAATCCTGTGGCCAATCATTATGATGGCGTTCATGATCATCGTAGCGCCTGTCGCAATCTTCATAACGCCGTTCTTCGTGGCGATCATCATCACGACATGGGTGGCGATCTGAGTGGGAAGCACAAGCAACGTTGTCCTTGAACTGCCGATCAGCTTCTTTGGAGTCTACGTACGAGTTTGCAACCTTGAGGAGTTCGCCGATGGTCTAGGGCCTCTTGTGGTAAAGTTTGGAGCGCAGCTCCTGATGGTGATGGAGTCCTCTTGTGAAAGCGGAGATGGCCTCGTTGTCCCCAATGTCGGGGATGGTGTTCCTTGTTTTTGATAAATGCCTAATGTAGCTTCGCAGAGGTCCCTAGAGGTCTGGTGGAGTTTTTCCAGATCATATTTCGTGCCAGTCTACTGTCACATTGCCATATAATTTTTGACGAACACTTTCTTGAGATCATCCCAAGATTCAATGAAGTCCTCTCTTGGGCCCATAAGCCAATTGTTGGCTGATTGGGAGAGCATGATAGGCAAATAGTTCACCATCACATCGGTGTTTCCTCCGGCGGCACATACGACGATGTGGTAGAGCTGCATCCACTGCTTAGGGTTAGCCTTGCCGTTGTAGGGATCGACCCCGAAGATCTTGAAGCCTATGGGCCACTCTATAGCTCGTAGCCTTGCTACGAAGGGGCAGGGTCATATCGGCTCGATAGCTTGGAGTGGTCGGAGGCCGACGGGGTCACCTTGTTGGTCATCGTACTCCTGTCGACATTGGAGCTCTGCCTGATGCCACTGGGCACGACTGTTCTCGATGCGATTGCGGGCATCAAGATTGGCGTTGATACAATCACGGGCGTCATCGCATAGGGGTTGATTAACCTCCTGGTTGGTGTTACGAGCTGGTCGGCCATGTTGATTTCGTGGTCCTTGTGATCAAGGATTAATGGCAACATTGCCCCTAGACCCCCTTGGACGATCTGGCCACTGTGGTATTGACTCCCCCCATTATGGCGAGAACCACGGGGGTTGCGACTACGTGCGGATGCTGTCAAAAAGAACGAAGCTGGGTTTCGGATGTCATTGACCTGGACCTGAGCTGCTTTAAGCTGCGCTTGGATCTTGAGTACCTCTGGTGTTAGTGGGAGTCTAACCAACTCATGGGTGGCCATAGCCAGATTAGCGCTTGGTGTCTGCTCCACTTACTGGTTGTCCACCATGAGGAACTCTTGTTGGAGATTACGAGCAAGAGGTGGTGGGTTACCTCTGGTAGCTTGGTTGGTGTTTTCTGCTTCTTCATTACGACGTCATTGGTGATTAGCATTCCTGGCTTCGTGTTCATGGTGCTGGACATTGGTCTCTCCATCGATAGCAACGCTATCGTGGCTAACCATAAAAAGCTCTCTCTCCCAAAGCCTGGAGGGAAAGGTGGACAACTGCTGGTAGAACCCTCAAAGTATGGCTCGGGGCTTTCCTCTAGGATTGTATGGAGCGTGTCATCTGGAAGATCTGTTCAGATTTGCACCATGTTTACCATTAGCGTAAGCTGGTGATCCTCAGGGAAGTCGATCTGATGGAGGTCATTGATGTGGCAATGCTCGGCGTGGTTGGCGAAAAGATGGCACAGGGTGTCCCAACAGATCAGATCTGCACCCACCAGCCCAAAAGAATTGGGCCTCAAAATGTTCTCAGTCGAGGCGGGGAGTGGTCGACGTTGAACGGTATGCCCTTTCGGAGCTGCCATGATCACCAAATCTTCATCTTGCCACCTCGGATGATGTGCACGAGCAGGGGCTCGGCTTTAGTGGCATGGTGACCTTGGAGTGCAGGAACTTCATCGCTCACTCTAGATTGATCTAAGACCGAATCCATGAGGTGCTGGCATTCCGCTAAGCGGTCTATGACCCGATCAATGGATGCGATCAGATCATCATTGCTGATGGATCTCGTAACCCAGCGGCGAGGAGCCAAGATCGAAGATGTCATTGTAGATGTTGGCACGATCGGCGTAGGGTAATTCTACACCACCTCCACAATTTCCTCGACATCGTCGGCACTAATGACCCAGGTCATAGATCCGACCATGAAGGTCTAACCTGGCTTAGGAAGGATAATGGAGCTGAGGAAGCATACCATCTGGCTCGCCATGGAATCAGCACGCATAGCCCCTACCTGGTGTGCCACTATTGATGAAATATGGTCGGCAGTCTACCAAGAGGTATGCCCACGGTAGTAGATGAATCGGTAGAGGTGCACGCAATAGGAATCAGATGGTGACACAAATGTAGAGACAGTGAATTAGACAGGTTCGGGCCGTCTGATCGATGTAATACCCTACATCATGTGTCTTTGGTGTATTGTATTGTATATGAGATGAATTCGAGGGGGTCCCTACCCGCCTTATATAGTTTGGGTGGTAGGGTTACAAGTCAGTTTAGGCCTAGATCTATTCGGTTATATGGTAAGTATTTTCAAGGAATACGATATCTATCATATCTAAAAAGATCTTCCTTCATCGCCAAGATGTCTTCTGATTGCCTTACGGTGCACGCCTATCAGAACCGAACACCATAGGCCTTGATCTTATGGGCTGAACCCCCCTAGTGGTGTGGCCCATGTCTATTGCCATGGGTATCTAGGGTTATACCCCCCACAGGCCTCCACTGGGTGCACCTTCTAGAGGCTTCTTGGTGGCAAAGGAGGCCGACTTGAGGGGCTGATGCGCGGAGCCAGGTGCCCCTGAGCCCCTGGAGCTAGCAAAAAGCGCCTCATGCGTGACCCTATCAGAGTTGTGGTTGACAGAGCCACGCCCGCGGGGCAGCGCCGGGGTGCCCCCTGAGCCTTAGAGCTTGGGGTGCACCTTCTAATGCCCTGGCCCTGGCTGGCACCAAAGGCTGGGAGGGATCCAAGGACCAGGTTTAGGCTTCCGTCGATTAGGAACCTGAGGCTCAATCGAGCCCCCAAGCCTAGAGCAGTGGCGGCAGGTGTGCTCAGGCATGGCTGGATTCCTTGTCTAGAGGGTACGCACAAGCGTACCCGATGGGTATAGCCCCTAAGCCCCTGGGCGATCTTGGAGGGGTAGGTCGGGGAGTCTCTTGGTTGAGAATGTTTGATCCCGATGCTTAACATACCCCTATGTGAGGATCTCGTCAGGAGCCTCCGAGCCCTTTGTTGCCTCACTTGGCCAGATTTGTGATGGCGACGAAGGGCTAACTTCGATCTTCTAGTGACTGAGCTAGCCTCGGCGGGGATGACTTCTGCTGATAAGTGTGTGATGCCCCTCTCAAGGCTCTTCCCCAAGTGTGATGGGGGAGCTCGGCTATCAGGGCCGAGCGATGGTGATGCTGACCCCCTTTTTGGCCTATGTTGCTATGGCAAAACTGCCTAATCTAATGCCTCCTAGGAGCGCTCGTCTTCCATTAGACACTAAGCACCCAAGGGAGAACACTAAATTACTCAGTTTCGTCGGGCACACCCCGGGGGAGAGCCAGAAAATCCACATTTTTCCATCAGGATCACAAATGAGAGAATAAAGCTTACATCATTCTTAACCATTTCTTACATCACTTTACAAGTATATCAGAGTATAACATTTATTATTATAACAATGGAATGTAATCATATTATCAGAGTTATGAACAATTTAATGTAACAGCAGAATTTAAACATATGATCAGAATTACAGCGGAAATAAATATCTATTCATGGCATGATGAAACATTGATAACTCAACTATGACAACAGATTATAAAACTTCTATTTATAAAAACATTGGTGAGAGTTATAAATAAGAACTATAATCTCAACATAAAGGAAATCCTCTCTGAGCCCACCAGGAGGAATCCACACACAAAGGTCAGCTCTAGCCTCTACCTCTCACCTGCAATAGGGGGAATCAAAACCCTGAGTACTCAATTGTACTCAGCAAGACTTACCCGACAGGAGGAAAGAAAAGACTCCAAGGATATGCAAGGCTATCTGTCTTGTGGGTTTATTACATTTGCAGGAAGCATTACTAAGCGTGCGTCCTTATATTCAATTTTTATTAATAGCCGCATTGGTTCATTAACTAACCATTCTATGTAAGCAACTGTGCTACTTTCAAGCAGGTGGTAAGCAATCAGATTTCCTTTTTCCATCTTCCATCTTTCAGTTCTTACTATGATGCTAGACACGAAACAAGCCGTACTGGATTGCCCGGCGATTCGTGAATCAATGCCCCCAGCTGGGTACCCCGAAAACACATGCCCCACTTGTACCCAAGGTACAAATAGGACCAACCCATCACCCTCCTATCCTGGGGTCCTAGGTCCCTGTCCAAACTAGGACTCCAAGCCCCCGCCCCTGAGTCCTAGACTTAGTGCGGTGCAAGGACCTCCTCCACCAAAAAGAAACCCTGACAGTCGGTCCAGAAAGAGCCGAAACCCACGACAAGAGAGCAACAAGTCTTTCAAGCACCCAAACCCAAGTATGTGCTCGGGATAATAAGTCTGTGACTTGCCCATGATGCCTTATGCAACGACCGGTCCTTAACCGACATAGACAGGGAAAGCAGTCTAACCAAGCCATGCCCCGCATCTACGGCGACACAACCTCTTACACCCACCAATATCTAAACCATATCCCTGCCCGGTCACCATTTTCCTTTCCACCATTTATATTTTCCAAGTGATAATAATACAGTAATATATTTCCTATATCTCACGAGTGACAGGCAATCACTCGACTTCTACCGGAGTCCTATAGCATAGCAATCTACACAATCCTGTCATGCTAGTAAGACTCATAGGATAAAGATATATATATGCAAGTGGGTTTAATTCAACTCCTTAAAACTTAATGTACAAATATAATTTAAACTGTAGAAAAGTAGGGGTTATGCACCGGGGCTTGCCTGGGTAAGATATATATTAAAAAGTTAGTATCTGCATCGCCAGATCATCCACCATCATCTGAATAGAAAGCCCATTGCATCATCTTCGGATTCTGTAACAACCCAAAAATCCATACACTAAAAATACCAACTACAATTTTTTTCTTAAAACTCCCATGTGATGATGAGTGTCATGTATAGAAACCCAACCTAAGAGATGCATTAGGTCTAACCCCAACCCAAGTCAACACATAAGCATGGCATGACATTAGTTAATTGTGTTTATTTAAATTCTAACAAATAAAGTATTGCATACATTGTTAATTCAAAATGTGATTTGGATTTCCATTTGAGTTATGATATGCTTAACAACTCCAATAAAGTAATAAACCATAAAATAATTAATACTCAAACCAAAGAATAAAGGTTTAAAGAGAAAAACCAATTATATTTTTGTATAACAAAACCACACCTATTTTTTTATACAAAATAGCTAAATAAATTCCTAATATTTATATAATAACAATGTGGGCCTCATATCTGGTGCACCAATTTTGAATTCAAATTCCAAAACCAAATTTGAATTCAAACAAAGGAGAAGAAAAGAAAAAAAACAGAAAAAGAAGAAATGGGAGGAAGCCTCGCTGTGGCCCAGGCCTGCTCGGCTTCACGGCCCAGCCAGCAACCGGCCAGCCCCGCCAGCGTGCAGCAGCAGGCTGGCCCACAAGCTAGCGTAGGCCCAGCAGCCAGCCCGCACGCCGCGCACGCCCGCGCGCCCTCCGCTTCGCCTGCTGTCGCTGCCTGCCGAGCCCCACCCATCAGCTTTCCCCTGTTCATCTTCTCCACGCCACGCTCAACCGCCCACACGACCAAGGGCCGATAGTGGTGGCAGGGGCAGGCCAGGGGGTCACGCCCAGGGCATGGCCTTGCTCCCCCATGCGCCGTGGTCACGCAACCCCGCGCCACCATCGAATGCACCCAACGCCTCTCCACCGCACGATACCAGACGCCATTGGAGGCATGGTGCTCGGCTATAAAGCCACGCCCGACGCCTTAGCCTCTCCCTCAGCCACCGCCACCGCTTGGTGGCCCAGTAGCCGCACCGCACCAAGAGTAGGGGGCCGAGAAGGAGATCGTGAGAGGAAGATCGGAGCCCCCACGTGCTGCCAAAGTCGTCGGAGCCAAGGGCGATGCTATCGTCATCATCACGGTCGCGGGTCGGCACTGCACGGCTTCCGGAGCTACATGGCCTCGAACCGCCACTGCATCGCCACCCTATCGCCTTCGACACCCACGGTGAGCCCCCTCCCGGTCTCTCCCTGCCCGCCGCCGGACCTCACCTTGTCGGCCATGGCGCTCCACACCGGGAACACGTAGGCCAGGGACGTCTCTGGCCTCTAGGAACACACGCACCCATGCGCACACCCGCGACCACGCCGTGACCACCCCGCTGGAGCCCTGTAGTGCACCCATGCGCCTCGCCGTCGTCACCATGTCACCGTGGCCGCCGGGGAGCCCCTACCGGCCACCTGGAAACCCGAAGCCTCGCCTTGAGCCCTGGACGCCCCCGCCGCGTCCCCACGGATCCGTAGAAGCTTACACGCTCCACCGGGACGCTTCACCGTGGCCGTAGCCACCTCACCAGTGCCGCCGTCGTGCCCGGAAGACTGCCGCCGTGGCCGGCACACCACGGGACCCCGCACGTCGTGTTAACCCCACCAATGAAGACGCCGAGGCTCGGTGGAGCTTCCACCCGTGTCAATTGCGCACTAGCGCCACCACAGAGGCTCACCAGCGAGCTCGCCGCCGGCAAGAGCACAGCCGCGGGAGAAACAGGGGAAACTCCCCTCGCCGGCCACCCATGCATGCACTTGGAGCACATGGACCGCGCCTGAGAGAAGAAGGGTGGACTCGGTCCACCGTAGACCTGTCTGTGGTCCATGGACCAGTGCCTCTTGGTCCAGCGTGAGCCACGCTCACGCCCACAGCCTAGAAATGAACCCAGTAAAGGCCCAAGGTCGTGACGTGGCTGCATCACAGCATACCACGTGTTCGGGTCACCCCGGCCCAACCCGAGCCCACCAGAGCCCGTTTGAGACCTGCCCCATGTTGATCGTTGACCGGTCAACATTGACCATTGACCCGGCCCCACATGTCAGTGGCACGGACACTCTGGACCCACATGTCAGATGCTGATGTCATGCTGACGTCACACGGGACCCACACGTCAGAAGCCAACATAGCCAAGGTGATGTCATGCTGACGTCATGATGACATCAGCTGCTGACGTCAGTAGCCCTGGCCCCACGCGTCAGTGACCCTGACCGTTGACCATAGACCGTTGACTGTTGACTCGTCGTCGACTGACGTTGACTTTGACCGGACCCACATGTCAGTGACCCAAGAGCCCCTGGACCCACCTATCGGAACTGATGACGTTAATGACGTCATGCTGACATCAGCTGGACCCCACCTGTCAGCTCGGAACCGAGACGCTGATGTCATGCTGACATCAGCATGCCACGTGGACCAGTCACAGCGTGACACGTGTCAACCCAGGATTAATTCGGCCTTTTTCCATTTTTAGAAATGATTTAAACTTCGGAAATTCATAACTAATTCATATGACCTTAGAAAAATATGAAACTAGGACCAAAATTCATCTAAAATCAAGCTCTACGCAATGAACCCATGTTTGAGTGTATTTGGCTCTTTTGAATTTTCATTGCTTCTTTATGCTATTCTATAGACGTCGCTAACGCGACTATAATGCGATCGATGCAGACTCGGAGGAGAACCAGATGGACGAGGACCGTGAGTACCATGAGGAGAATGGAGACGACTACACTGAAGGTGCCACATCCCACCCAATCTTGTAGCACCTATTACGCATGGCTAATATAGAACTGCTATTGCTTTACTTTATTGTTATATTCACACTATGATAGGACTTGTATGGTAGTATGCTTGCTTGATGGCCTCTACCTTGACGCAACCTTACCCCTGCATACCCTGCTATTAGGCTAGACACACGCTTACTGTGAAGTTTCATTGCTTGTACTTCTACTACGCTTATACAACATTAATGCGTGGTGTTATCTGGACTATGGGGAGAGTGCTGCGTGTGTGACTTGGGTGTGTGGAGGGTGAGGGTTGTGTCGACCAAGTTGGAGTATACGACAAGCCTGGGGCAAGTCATGCCGTGTGGTGCTACCTAGGCACCCCTAGAATGGATACCTGTGGTGGGTAAAAGGTATATGAGGTGGTCCTGGGTGTGAACCTGTGATGGGAGGAGCCTGGGATGGAGGTGCTGTGGTGGCACGGTAAATGGAAACCCTGATGAAGACATTCTAGCTTGGTCACCCCTAAGGACTTACTAGTACTCAAATTCACCGGGAAGCCTTACGTACCACTCGCCCTATATGGTGTAGGACGGTCGGACTACTTGGTAGGATATTGCCACTACTGCTAGGTTGATAGCGGATAGTGTAAGGAGGTACGGGGCGTGGAGGATTTCCCCCACACCCTTCCGAGACTTCATGGAGACCCTGTGGACCCAGCTCATGACTCACAGTTTCAGCCACCCCAGACTAGACTTGGGGTGTACCAGGGCTGAATGGTAGAGTGGCATTATCCTAGGCTAGCAAGCGGCTGGAATCAGCCCAGTTGACGACGGTCAGCGAGGAAGGCGGATCTTGTGGCAATATAAAACCTCTGCAGAGTGTATGGTTGATCGATCGATACATGTGCCGACTTGTCGGCTATGGACCTTTCCTGGGTTTCTCTTAAACTAGATAGAGAGATGAGTCCTTCTCCTCTTCCCCCGTGAGATGGTATGGTGATGGTGTGGATGGTGGTATATCGATCCTAGGATCGAAACCTGGCTCTGGAAAGGGAATGGGGTGGAATGAGTGTGGGAATGGTGTTAAAACTTGACCAACTATTATTATATACTTGATAGGCTAAATAAATAGGAAACCCCAGCCTTATAGGTTCCTTTTGACTATATCCAACTTGCATCCAATTTCCACAAAGCAATGCTCATAGGGTTGGGAGTGGCCAGTACAAATCGTACTAATAAATTTTGGCACACAGGTTCTGCTGAGGAGTATAGCTCCGAGGAGTTTGATGGTTGAGGGATTCATTCCTACGCTCAAGTTTGGCGATCTTATCTTCAAGCTGTTCTGAATGAATACTACTTTTGATTCCGCCAATGCGGCGATGTAATAATTTATGTAATTCCGCACTATTTGTACTCTGATATTATCGTTGTATGGATGTGATATGCGACTGGAATTTGGGTAATATGATCTACAATGGTCTTATTACACTTCGACGCTGTGGATTTCCCTTCGCGGAAATCAGGGTCATTTCAGATTCCCAATCATCCTTCAATTGATCCGTTGCTCCATCATTGTACTTATATGATATGCATTGATGCAAATGCATAGATGTAAATTATCGACGACAGCCGCAATGCTTAGAAAACCTGATCGCCTCACAAGCTAATGACCTAGTTCCAACGACGACCGTACTTTGGCTACACATACACATGGTCGGATAAGGCGTTATTTCCCAACAATTATTTTAGTTATATAAACCAAGGTTGTTTCTTTATTTCTATTCTATCTTTATTCGAAAAAGGGCATTATTAACTATCTAGCAACTAATTATTCTGGTGCTACAGAAATTACAGTGAGCAGATAATAATATTAGTAATTTACTGTAAAAATTTTAGAGTTAATACTATCACCAATTTATCATAGAATTTCCTACAAGTTCACCTTTTAACAATATTAAACACTTTAAAATAATTAGAGCAACCCTAAAACATACGGAACCTATGCGAACGAAATACCCTATCAGATAGACCATAACTTTAGAAACTTAACGAAACTAGTTTGGCATTTTTATGATTTTTCTACTATTTACTACAAATTTCCAAACATTACTAATATTAACAAAATACTGAAGAAAAAGAACAGACCCTTGGGCCCGAAGCGGCCCAGCTCGCCTGGACCAGCGGCCACGGCAGCCCAGGCGGGGCAGCACCTAGCCAGCCTAGTGGGTGCGCGGCAGCTAAACTGGCCCAGCGGAGCAGTCGGTGGCCTAGCCAGGCGCGAACGGCGGCCCAGGCGCGTTGCGGCACCAGCCGGCCCAAGCGGGCACAGCAGGCCGGCCCAGCTGGGCAAGCCTAGGGCGCCACGACCATTTTGCAAAAAGAACCCTTTTCTATTTTTAAATCACGTTCCAACTATTAACACTATGTACCTGCCTCACCATCTATTCGATTTAGCCCCTCATTTTCCTATCTTCGCCATTCCCCAGTCCCCGAGCATCACCAGAGCAGAGCACGCCGGCGTGCGGTGGCTGCTCGGCGGCCAAGCCTAGCCGGGGAAAGCTCTGCGGTGAGATGGTGGTGCGGGGGCTTAGCGGGGACGTGCGTGCATAGGTGGGCACAAACGGCGCCACCAGAGAAGCCCTGTGGCGGCATGGCCATGCGCGGCAGTGGTGAGCAGGGGCGGTGGCGAACGACGCGCGCGACGACGAGGGCATCGGGCTTGGTTCCATCCCAATGACACATGCACGAGGCATAGTAGGTCGAGGCGGAGCCGCTACTAGACGTGTAAGGCTTGGGGTGCTCCGAGCTGAGCTGGCCACGGACACAGCCATGACAGCGACCATAGGCGTCCAGTCCAAGGTAGTGGCGTGGATGCTCCGATGAACCAGGGCTACAGATAAACCAACGAACGGAGGGGAAGCATCAGGGACTTACCACAAATGCCACCGTAGACTGGTTCGGTTGGAGGCAGTGTGGAAGGTGCTAGCCACGTGCGCGGTGAAGGGGCAGCGGCACACCGAACTAGCACCTGTGCGCCACTCCATCTCCGACGACACCTCCTGCCAAACTATGACGAGCACCGACACCGGCAAGTCAAGGGAAGTCCAAGTGTGCAAGCAATCGAACTAATGTCGATCATGGAGGCTTACCCCCAATTGCGCTCTGTAACTGCGGCAAGCTGACCGGCGGAGACGAAACTCAAAAATTGGCCATCGCTAAAGAACATCTGTGGCTAACTACGGGTCGGGTGGTAGGCCAGCTTCATGACTTAGCTACTAACATGAATAATTGAACCGAGACGGCCCAAGCATTGTGAAATAGAACGGCGCACCGACAATAGCACGAGGGCGCGGCAGGGCACAGTGGAAGCAGTACGCGACACAGGACATGAGTTGACTTGCTGTTGCGTGAGAGCAACAAGGCAGCCACGCTGCAGGACAGCGGAGGTAGGCGGCTACACGACGGGTTGGTAGCTCGCACGGTGGGGAAGGAGCTACGTCGGCCGGACGGCGGACAGCGCACGCGCGTGGGCTCACACAGGTTGGCAGCACGGCAGGGATCGGCTGTGGCCGACACATCCCGGCACGGGGCCGGCACAGGCGTGGGCATGCCACGGCACCACAAGGAGGAGGTAGCCGACCGAGGAGTGTCGCGGCCCTGTGCGTGCAACGTACGCAGCAGCAGCGGCCGACGACGTGTGAGGCGCAGCATGGCAGGCAGTAGAATTGCAGCGCTGCAGCGGCAGCTGCTAGCCGACAGAAAGCAGCAGCCAGCGACTGGCCGGGCAACGGCCAGTGGCAGGCACAGCGACCAGCCATAGCCAAGTCTGGTCGGCATCAGCCTGCCCGCATGGGCGAGCCCGGCACAGCGACGCCGAGACCATGCACGGTGATCGCGCCCACAGGCCAAACTGCCCGAGGCCGAGCTCGTGCACGATATTTCAAGCACGTGCGAAAACCCATCTAACTCATTTTGGGCTCAACCATCTAAACTACGCTCAAGACGGTACGTCGGACTATCAACCAAAGCTAAAACATGCCACTACTCATTAATTAGATTTCACGAAATAAATTCATGAACTTGGTGTCGTCAAACAGTTTTTTTTACTTGAAAGTTTTCTAAATCTTCGAGCTAGGTTCACATTCAAGTCCCCTTTCTGGGCCCTAAGAAACACTGGCTAACCGTATTATGATGATAAAACAAAAGTTGCATTGTTTTCTACAAAATTTGTACTTTAATTTTTTTATTAAAATCCCAAACACACGTTCTATATTATTGTCGCTCTATAAAAATCACTTTTCAAATATGCTTTAAATCAAAAATTTGAGAAACTCGTTTCAGAAATTTTTCTTAGGCCTAAATCATGGTGCTAAACAAGATCGTAACAACAGGGGTGTTACAGTTGCATAGGTCCGTGGCCCGAGCGAGTTTCTGGCAGACTCGTCTAGGAGTTGCCGGCCTTAGGCCCGGGGGTACCCTCCTTTCTAATATAGGCCTGCCATGGGTCGGGTGATGGAGAGCGTCTGGGCTTTGGCTCTGGGCAACCTAATCACCCAGCATGCACGCCATTCTGGGGGCTTCGGTAGCAGGCCCCGATCCTCTCGGGCTGACCTTAGCAATCGTAGGTCAGGGTGCAAGGACAACACCGAGCTCAGACGAGGCCCTCGTTGGGCCACCACTAGGCGGTTCCTGACCCAACTCCGGGAGTTTGTTGTTTGTGGGGGCATGCCGCCTGGGCACCCGTCGATCGGTGGGATAGATTCTTCATCTGGGGAGTTGGCGTTGCTCCTGAGGCTATCGTGGGGCCTCCTTGCTAGCAGGCGAGGCGGTTTCTAGATGCGCCCCTCCCTCCAACACCCCACGCAGGCGGTTGATGGTGCCTGGGCTGTCGTGCCTACCGGAGGAGTTATGGCATGCACTCCTACGCCGTCCTAGTTTGTCTATGAGATGGTTCATCGGGCCACGTGGAGCAGATCTAGCGGAGGGGCCGCGGCACTTGGTGTGCATGGACTCGGGCCATTGATGGAGGCTGGTGGGCCCAAGGGGAGTCTGATCCCCTCAAGTCCCATGAAGAGGTGTGCGTGGAGTGGGCAGCGCGCATGGTGGAGAGTGGAGCGCGGACTTGACTTGTTGTCAATGCCCTCTCTAACTCTACCTTCACTGCATGGCTGCCATCACACAATCGCCCAGGGCACATTACGCGGATTGAAGGGGTGCCTGGCCAGTAGCTCCCACGAAAGTATAAGGATGCCAGCGAAGGGAAGCCAATGGCACGGCATGGAGGAGGATGTAGAACCACAACGTTGTGTGGGGGATCGGTGCCTCCAGCATTGCTGGTGGCTCGAGTGGCCGTGGTCTTCTCCTCAAGTGCTGCCAACGCTGACGCTTTCCCTTCGCTGAGGCCCGTTGAGTCCCTATCCCACTGTCCTTCCTTGAAAAATTGAAGGATCCCAACAACGTGGATCGCTCAGGGTCCTTCTATTTTATCAGTGGAAGAGCCAGTGGTCCAAGGACTCGTTGAGCCTTTACACTGGTGAGCTCAGCCAGGAGCCCCTAGCTCAGCATGCGGTTTTGGCTGGCTAGAAGGCGCCTCTGACCTCGGTGCATTTCCGAGCGCCGGTGGGGCAGGGGCTGACCCGGCCCTCACTATGCCTGTCTGTGTGCCATGGAAGCTCAGTCAGGGGTTCTGACCGAGCGACCATGACTCTTGCCACCATGGCGACGGTGTTATAGCGGTTTTTGCTACCCTATATTGTAATCATTTCATTCCTAGTCAAAAATGAAATGAAATTATTTCTGTTTATAATCTCATTGCTCGTGAGTCATGCTCGGTGACTTAGGTCCCTCGTTGGGATGGGCTGTTACGACAATGTCTTCAGTGGCGAAGATTACCATGCCCGTGCTACTAATGGGTAAGCCCGTGAGAACCCTAGGTTTATGGTTGTTCGATGCCCTGATCATGTCCCCTAGAGGGGAGATCCTCAGCTTCCAGACCGTTCCACTCGTCTAGTTCCCAAGCCCATCGTTTAGTGCTCGGGGGCTCGCTACCTCCCTCAGTGTGTCACCACGAGCGGCTCGAGGTCAATACTAGGACATCATTTGACGGGCGACTGGTTTCGCTTATGAGCACCTGGCTAAGGCCTCATGTGCCCACCCATGAATGTCCCTCACATTTTTGGTGCCTCAGGCGGCCTTAAAGCCTGATGGTCCAGTGACAAGATCCTAATATATGGGTATATTAAGCCTCAGGTCCAATGGTTCCCGAATGAAGAAGACCCCCCATTCGACCCCTCTAGAATCGCCTAGGGGCTCGGGGGCTATACCCATCGGGTACACTAGCGCACACCCTCTGGAGGAGAAACCCTGCCGAGCCTGACTATGCCACGACCTCCACGAGGGCTAGAGAGCTTGCCTAAGCCCAGAGGCCCCCGATCTATGCCAGCACTTCGGCCCAACCCTTGGCTCCTACCCAGCCAACGATGCTAGCCAAGGCCTGGGCATATGAAGACACGCCTAGATCTACCAAGGCTCGGGGGCTCCCCGGCGCTACCACTTGGGCATGGCATTGCCGGCCACTTTCCCGACAAGGTCACGCATGGGGCGTAATACAAGAAGACAAAGCTTCCCTGTGGCCTCTAGGAGCTTGGAGGCTCCCAGGCCCACACGTCAGCCCCTAGAGCCGACCTCCTTCACCGCCAAGAAGACTCTAGAAGGTCCACCAAGGGGAGGCTGGTCCAAGCTGACATAGCCTGACATGCAGAGTGTCAGAACAGAGCAGTCAAACAACTCCCAAGGCCTCTTTGGCTCCACAACATCGCCATGGTCCACAACGCATCGCTGCAAGGCCCTCCTAGACTCCGGTGCATGTAGACCATAGACTCATTCCCCCAACCGCCATGTACCTGACATATCTCATTATATAAGGTATAAGGTCAGACCTAGAGAGGGGGATGATCATCAGAAGATCATTCCATTCATTGGCCTCTACTCAGCATCGAGAGCAAGGCAACCCACAGAGGGGCACCGAGAGCTCCTCCACCACATCCTGTCATCTTCCTCCACAACAATGCTTGCCGTGGTTTTGACCCCATGATAGCTGGCCTTGAGACCCTCAGCGATGCCCCTTCTAGGGGAGCCCCGCGCCGTCATGTGGCTGAGAGACACGATCTGCTGTAGGATCAGGAGACAAAGAGATAGTTGCAAATGAAACGAAATAGAAAAAAGAGAAGGGAAAGATGACATAGCTGGTAACATGATGGTCAGGGCTATGCCATTAGCACTTGCAGATTCTTTGCCTAGTTCCCTCATCACCTGGCTCATTCCATCCATCCTAACCCCGCTCGCCCGGGGGCCTTCAGTCGCAGCCTTCCTTCAGAAAAGAGCAACAAGTGATGAGTTAGCTGTTCCTTCGGCATAGCCGAGCATCTACCAAAGTTGCTCAGGAAAAGGGGAACAGTAGTGAGGTGGAGTGAGCGGAAAGGTCAGGAGAACGAGAATTATCTTGGTTTTTTGTTGTTGGGGAGGTGTGCTGGCGAAGGAGGTCGGCCGGCGCATCTTGGCTCAGGAGGCCGAGCTACTGGGCGAATGGACCGGCATTGGCCTTCCCTCATAGAGAAAGGTCAGAACTCACCTCGATCGAGTTAGCCCCTTCTAGGGGTCGAGCGCCCTAATGGAGGGGCCAGTCGTGACATCGCTACCGCTAGTTGCGTCAGGCACTTTATCGGTGCTCGGTTGATCGAGCGTCGCTGTCACCTTGGCTCCTCTCACCGGTGCCCTTCCTACATCATGGCTAGAGCCAGCGGGATCATTGGGGACAAATAGTGTGGCCACTTGGGCGATGCAGTCTTGCTCGTAGTAGTAGGCCTGCTCGAAGTTGCCCTCGGTGGTGATGACCCCATTCGGGCCGGGCATCTTCATCTTTAGGTAGGTGTAGTTGGGGATGGCCATGAACTTGGCCAAGCATGGCCGGCCAAGGAGAGCATGGTAGACATTGGGGAAGTCCACCATCTCAAAGGTGAGTGGCTCCTTTCAGAAGTTGTCCAGCTGGCCAAAGGTGACATTCAGCCTGATGCACCCGAGAGGCACAACTTCCTTCCCCGAGATGATCCCATAGAATGGCACCTTGCTAGGGCACAGGTTGCTCTGCGGGATGCTCATCCTATCAAGGGTGTTGGCATAGAGGATGTTGATGCCACTGCCCTTGTCCTTCAGCACCTTGGAGAGGCGGGTGGTGCCCACGATCGAGCTGACCATGAGTAGGTAGCGTCCCAGATGGGGAACACGATTGGGGTGGTATCCCTAATCAAAGGTGATGGTCGTCTATGATCACTAGAGCCATGTCGGGGTGGCGAGAGTGTGGACAGTGTTCACCTTCTACTCAGTGATGCAGTGTTGACAGCGGGACTCGTACGCCTAGGAGCCCTCGAAGATCATGAGGCAGCGCTCGGCCTCGAGGAACTCGGTATCCTCCTAGGCGCTGTCTACCGGTTAGCTAGCCTTCGGAGCTAGCTTCTAGACCTTGCCCTATTGGCTGAGGGTGCTACAGATGTAGCCCCTCATGTTAGCACAGTCCTTAAGAAGGTGCTTTGCATGCCCCTGTGCAATGGGCAGGGGGCCTCAAGTGCCTTCTCAAAGTGCTCAAGGCGCGTACCCCACCTGTGGGGTTGAGGCCTAGTGGCGTAGTCGACCATGGCCACCATATCCTCCCCATGGTGCTTCATGTCTCGGGCCCTCTTCTCACAGCGATGCTGGACTAAGGCAGGGTCATCGATGCCGTCTCTACCGCTGAGGTGGCTGACGGCCTTGGCCTTGCCACTGAAGTTGGCCTAGATGGCCTCTTCAACCATGGCAAACTTAGTGGTGATGTCTAGGAGCTCTTGCGTCATGTGTGGGGTCTCGCGACCAAGCGCATGGACCAGCGCTTTGTAGGTCATGCCACAGGTGAAGGTGTTGATCACATCGGTGTCAGTGATGTTGGGGAGCTCATTGCGCTTCTTGGAGAAATGTTGAATGTACTCTTGAAGGATCTTGTTGATCCTCTGCCTACAATTATGCAGGTCCCATGAGTTTTTAGGCTGGGTGTATGTACCTTGGAAGGGACTGACAAAGACGGAGCAGAGGTTGTCCCAGCAGTGGATGCAGCCGGGCTTGAGCTACTTGAGCCAGGCTTTGATCAAGCTTGACAAAAGTAGGGGAAGGTACTACATGGTGAAGTCATCATCCAACACCCTAGCCCTCATGGCGACGCGGTAGCCCTCAAGCCAGTGGTCTAGGTTGGCTTGCCATCATACTTAGAGATGTGCGTGGGCGGCTGGAAGTGCCTGGGGTAGGAAGCCACCCAAATCCTAGTCCTAAACGCTCGGGAGCCAAAGTGATCCTAGGGATGGCCTCCATCCCACCTCTCAGGAGTGTAGGACCACACCTGAGCATGGCATCTGGCCTCAATGGTGTAGCGCATGTCGTGGTCATCACCGATCCAGATGCGTGTGGGCAAACGACGAGGATATGGATCATGCCTTTGCTCCTACCGGGGCTTGGCGCCCCTGGTCCATGGATGGTCGGAGTTGCTGCTGAAGGTGTCACCGTCGCTTCCTCCCGTCAGTGGGCCATTTGCATCGGAGCGGTCCCCATTGATGGTGGCCGTTGGCTGGGATGACCTGGAGGGTATGGCATAGCACCGTGAGCCTAAAATCTTGGCCTGCTACTCGAGGGAGACGTGAAGTAGCTGCCTTGCCTCGTGTAGTTGCTCATTGGTCTTTGGGTCCGGCATGTTAGAAGATGTCCTCCAGATGATAGGCGATGGCCACCATGTTGTACGCCACATGAGGGAAGCGTAACAAGCTGGGAGCCCTCATGTGGGCATCGTCGTCGTGGGCAGGGGCCTGCATGGCTTGCTGCCATGCAAGCTCCTGCCTTTGGCACTCGAGCTCTGCCTCATCGGCCTCCAGGTCCACCTACCGAGTCTGTAGATGAGCTATCTTCTCATGAAGGTAGTTCACACATCTGCAGGGACTCTGGTCCAATGGTGTGAGCTCAGGAACCTCCCCGATGGGGTCCTTGCCGTCGATGTGGAAGCACATATGAGATGAGGCGCCGTAGTCGATGTCGTCGGAGTCATACTCTGGGCTGTTCCCCAAGAGGACCTTGAGGAAGGTGCACAGTGAGAGGACGTCAGTCCCCACTGTGCCATAGAGGATGGAGCTCCGTGGCGCCTTGCGGTGGACGAGGTGTTCTAGCTCCAGCTGGAAGGACGCCGCCGCATTCTAGATCCCAAAAGGGAGGTCTAGGAGGTAGTACAGAAGCGCTCGAGCAGCGGGAGCACCTCGCTGATGGCAATCTGGTGATGGACGTTGGCCAGTATGTAGAACATCTAGCGCTGGCTCGATACGGTGGGGTTCAGGCTTAGACCTCATCGGATCTACCAGGCCAGGACCTCAAGATCTGATCCTAAGAGGCCCGACAGAGAGTGCAGTGCCAAGGGCTCACTACCCACCGGTGTAGCCACATTGAGCGGGTGGAGGTCACCATAGCAATTGGCAACATAGGCTAGGCTCCCAAAGTTGAGGACCTGGCCTGGATCGAAGGTGCCGGCTATGATGAAGAACTCGCCGGGGAAGCGGATGCCACTGTCTGGGGTGGCGCCGCTTGCTCCAACAACGTGGTGGGTGGCTCTGGCCACCGTAGAGCCTAAATCGCACTTGACGTGCTCCTCTACCTAGCGTGCCAACTATTGTGGGGTCAAAACCACGGCAAGCGTTGTTGTTCATGGTAGTGTCAGAGTGCGTGTCTCCGGTGGCTCGAGTGGACTCAAGAACACAAGAATCATAGAGGTGACACAACGGTTTATCTAGGTTCAGGCAGATTGGTGCCCTATGTTGGTATTTCTTAACGCAAACAGAAATAATCCGCAAGCGCGTGGAATTACCGTTGTAGCATTTCACTCGGGAGTATTCAGGGTATCGTATTTCCATGAGGAATAGAGGTGTAAGTCTCTTAAGCTAGTTCACCTAATGATAACAAGAAGAAGGATAGCTCAGGTAGCGAGGTTTTCTAAGAATAGAGATCCTAAGCTAAGATAGCTTTGCCACTATATACTTACTTCGGGCACTGGAGCGCACCAGGTCTGCAAGACGATATCGGCTTGTAGCCTACGTTGAACCCAGATGTGGGGGAGTATGAAGGATGGACAGGGCTATCACCACCTGCCGCCTACCCCACAACCCTAGGGAACAAGGCAAACAAAGATACCCTCTAGCCTAGACACCACGTCTACGCTATCGACTACTACTCTAGCATCGATCAGGGTTATCCGTCTCTATCGGGGCCCTTTACTAGAGTATTTGTCACAAGGACGCATGATAAACCTACATGTAAATAATGAACAAGACTAACATAAAGTAGAACTCAGCACCAAATATAAACACAAACCTTATACTCCAAGTAGCATTCAGAATGTAGTGGTACAAGTGGAGAGAAGCCGACGATTTTTAGCATTCCTTCCGCTAAGTGTACAAGGGGCCCAAAGTACACAAGTGGAGGTAGCTGACAACTCCGATACTTCTCCACTCTTACTCACTCAGTCCCTACACTAGAACTAGCTAGAGAACTAAGATATGAATGGACCCCTTCTCTTTTTGTCACATTGTGACTCTCTTGTGTTGTGTTGTGTTGTGGAAGCCCAAATGGTGTGTGTGAGAGAGGGGGGTACTCCTCTACTTATACAAGGCTCTAAGGCGGTGCTCTGGCTATTCTAGGCACGAAGCCCAGGGCTGAACCACCTTAGCATGGAGCCATGCCACCGCCTGTCAAAGGTAAGGCTGAGGAGCGCTAGTAAGGGGCTGGCCACCCCCTAGGACCGACCTCCCCTTGACTGTGCCACCTCGCCACCGCCTTTGTGTGGAAGGCCATGGGCTAGACATGGTTCACTGCTCCATGGGTTTTTGCCCTGGTTGAATTAATTTGATGGGCGTCTCCCTTGTTCTTTTGCGCAAATCAGTGTCAGAAAGCACCTTTCAGTGATTTATTCCATGTATTTGTGTTTGTGACCTGCAAAATAATGTTCTCCAAATACATGTGGAACTTGATTAATAGTAAATGCATATATGATTAAAATTCCTAATTTCTCCTCTTTTTGAGACTTATTTGGCGGTCGGATTTGGTCGTTTAGGACCGCCAACAAGCTCCCCCACACTTAGTCCTTTTTTCGTCCTCGAGCAAAGTTTAGAGATAAACGTAATCAAGAGCATAACATCCTAAGATATATGCCTTACATAAAAGTTATTCCAACACATTCTTTATACTAGTGGGATATGTGGCGTTAGCTAACATGTTTCCTTGGGTTGTTGAAAAGTGGAATAGTCCTTGAAACAAAGTCATCTTCCCAATTTCACATCTTAGCAACTTGGAGTTTTGCAAGTTTTTTCTCAAGAAAAACCATAGTTCACTTTATACTCCTCAAATGGCACTCTCAAATCACTCAATGGTGTATAAATCCTTACCAAGGCATAGCAATGTTTTGCCTTCTTTTGTTTTCTCCTACTTCTAAAAAGGTTTATGTGGAGCTTTAGGTAGGGATAAACAATATAGCATACTTGTATTGCATATGTTGTAAAGTCAAATCGAGGATCCAAGGAGAGAGGTGCCATACTCTTAGATCAAGATGTGCATGTGCGTGGAAAAAGGTAAACTAAAACTATATTTCTTTTGTAGATATGATCTCTCTTATAACTTATTATTTTGAAACATGGCTATCTTTCTTCTTTCCCTTTTTTCAATACATGAGCCTTCATGTGCTCATCATTTTTTTTTCTTTTGTACTTGGACCTTCATGTGCCCATATTTTTTTTTCTTTTTGCATAGCCCATGTCTCTTCTTCTAAACCACATATTTAGAGATAGATCATTATCTTTTTAGAACATAGAGTATTTGTCTAACAATATTTTTTGTCTACCCCCAGTGTAGGAGCAGAATTTTTTTAAGGGATCTGGATGGAAGCATGTTTGTGCGTACTCCTAATATGGGAGCAGCAAGTATATGTGGGCGTACATGATCTTAATCTTGGGAGCATGATAAATCTCTCAACAAGGGTCAACAAGACTTGACCAAACTTAGCACAATAACAAGCAGCTTATGTAGAAGGTTTGAAACTTGCAAGATGTCATATTTAGCTTTGGTAGAAATTGCTCACCAATTGAGGAGTATGTGATACTATGATTCTATATTTTATCAAAACAAATTCTCCATGTACTTTGAACAAAAATGGTAGGATTTCTAAGTCAGAACTATATCACACCTCACAACAACTTAGTCAACATGATTATCCTATTAGAATATTTTCCCACGGACAAAAGTGTATGTATATGGAACAAACTTTATGCAAGCTTCTATCTTAAACGTGTTATGAACATGTCACTTTTCAAAAATTTAAGTGTGGTGAATAGGGGCATTGTTCATCAAGAGAAGATATTAGGGATAAATTGAGTTTAATTTTAGTGATCAACATTTATATTAGTTCAAACTCAAAACTGGAGGGAGTTCAGGGTTGTGTTGTGCAAACCATCGTTGAAGAAGAAGGAGCTAAGTCAGAGGTGGTTTGACCAAACCAAAGGTTTGGTCAACCCTCTCTGGAGCTATCCATCTATCCTTCTTGCTTGTTGGATTATTCGATGTTTGTGCAACTTGTTGGTGGGAGGTTTTGAATGTGTGTTCATTGTGCACGAGAGACCCCCCCACACACACTTATTATTGTACCTGTTTATTTAAACAAAAAGAAACAAAGGTAGAAACAAACAAGGGCTCTGCTGGTTTGACCAACGGGGAGCCTAAATCTTATTAATTTTATTATTTATTTATTATTTTTTTAATTTGTTCACCTAACATTCTACCATAACTCATACAAGGTTAAAGTAAAGTTGCAATTATTCCTAGCCTTGGTTTATCTCCATATTATATTACCTCCATTGTTTATGAAAGTAATTGCTCAAAGTTCATTAATCAAAATTCAACACCACGTCAAGTTTTGACTAAAGAAAGCTATTTTAACATAAGCACCATGCTTAATTTAAAAGAGCCTATGGATGTATCACATGTGAATACACCCAAACTAGAGCATACGACATAAACAAGATAAGCATGAGTTTGTATGAGCAAGTTTCTCTTATGGAGATAAAACATGAGTAAAGGAGTTGGTGAACTTTTTATTTACCTTTGCATACCTGAGTGTTTTTACAGGCAGCATGTGTGGATGGAAGCTTTGAGGCTACTGCAGCAGTGGCTTTATTGCTCATGGTCCATCTTAGGCGAACAACAAAGCAAGGCCGTACACACAAATAATGTGCATAGACCCTGGGCCTTGGTTGTAGGAGCAAAGGTCTGGAAGAGGAGAATCCTCCTTCTCTCTCTTTTTTTCATGTATATCTTTTTTCACTCCCCATTTTTTATATAACACTCTCTTTTTTACTCTTTTTTATAGCAATATAGAGCTGGCATCTTTTCTTTTTAACCAAGATGACCTTTGGTGTGAACGGAACATGTGACGAGGTCCTTACCATCCTCCCCCACACTCACTACGCTAGATTCTCACATTAGGAACGGGGGCATTTTTACTGTAGGGGCGGCTAGGGTTGGGGCGCCCCTACAGTGGGCGTCCTTGGGCCCCAGCAGCCCAGCCACCCCTACAGATGGCACTGTAGGGGCGGCTGGTAACCTGAGCCACCCCTACAGTTGGGGTTGATCTGTAGGGGCGGCTCAATCACCAGCCGCCCCTGCAGTGCCCATTTGTAGGGGCGGCTGCCACCAGCCGCCCCTGCTGTTCGACTGTAGGGGTGGCTGAATCACCAGCCGCCCCTACTGATGGTGCACGAATAAATAGCAGCCACCCCCTTCTTCCACCTCAGGACGCACTCTTCTAAAAAAAGGTTAGGAGGCCTTAGGCTCCTCCTAAAAATTGCTCTACTAAGGGGGGAGGTTTTGATCTCAAATCCTTTGGTGGAGAGGCTCTAAAAGGTAAGGAGATGCTTCTCCAACTCTTTATTTGAAGTTTAATTCGTTGGTTAGTGAGTAATTTGATTTTTGGTTTTCTCTCTCTTTCATGGAGCTTGAGCTAGTTATGAGTGAAATTGGACCTTAATTTTCACTATACTATGGTAAATTAGGTAGGGAAGTAAGATTGCATCCTTTGTTAGTACATCTTTGTTGATTTTAGTGTAGTATTAGTGAAGTTTGGTGCATGTGTCATGAAACCCTATATCTAGATCTAAATCTAGGATTTTGTTTTTTTTTCTTTTTCAATTTTTTCTTTATGTGACTAGGGTTTGCATATAGGTGAATGTGTAAGATTTTAATTGTTGCTAATGTGTAAAATATCCTCTACCATGGCTACTAATTATCATTTAATATTTATTTTGATTCCTTTCTATAATGTGTGTTTTTAATTAGTTATGGATAAATAGGCCATTAATTAATTATCCTCTACCATGAAATTGGAATGGAGTTTGCATGAATGGTGGTGGATGAAATATTAAATGTTGCTAATTGTTTTCTTTGAAATTGTTTATTTGAACCAATTAATTTATATTTTAAAATATTTATGCATTAATAGTCAATTAATTAACTATCCTCTACTACCATGGTGCATGTCTCAGGTATATACAATTATTCTCGAGTAATATTCTTTCTTTGGTTGTTTTGTTTCTATAAGATGGACTACAGGAACTCTTGGATGTATGGTTCGTTAAGACACGACGCTCTTTTCCGTGATGAGGTGGACAAATTCATCAAAACCGCAGAGAAGCATGCAGCGACATTGAAAGAGAATAGTAACACGATTATTTGTCCCTGCAAAGATTGCAAGAACCTTATTGCATTTCGAGATGTGAGTACCATCAAAGAACATCTGATTAGGAGAGGATTTGTTCTGGACTACACAGTGTGGATTCATCATGGTGAAACAGTGGTTGTTGATGACAGCAACGATGATCTAGCTGATGAAGCTGAAACCCAAGCATACTTGTCTCGATTCACAGACGATCTTGAGCAACAAATGGATCGTGACTATGGCAATCAACAAGGTGGTGGCTTTGGCAATCAACAAGGTGGTGGCTTTGGTAATGAACAAGGTGGTGATGATGCTGGTGATGCCAGCAATGATGGCGAAGCACGTGAGGGGGATGCAGATGACGGTGACAACTTGGATGAAATGCTTGGGGCCTTTGGACCAGAAATATTAGAAAAGAGCAAGAGAGGTCTAGAAAATCTTGAGAGGGTGACAAAAGTATCGAAGAAGACTGTGTATGATGCTGAGAAGGGCTAGCTAGTTTATGTAAGTGTGTCAATGTTCGTAAGACTACATTCATGTATGTGTGTGTGAGACTACATTCATGTATGTGTGTGTGAGACTACATTCATGTATGTAAGACTACATTTATGTATGTGTGTTTGAAACTACATTTATGTGTGTGTGTGTTTGAGACTACATTCACGTATGTTTGTGTGAACAATGTGTACTAAGAATTTATCAAATTATGAAATTACCAAAATAAAAGTTGTAGATCTCCATGAGTTATTCAACTTTGGTATTCATTATTTTTTCAGTTGAAATGATTTGGGGGTCCAAATTATGGTTTCAACTTGTCTTTTTTCAAATTTCAAAATTTGAAAGGTTCAAATTTAGTCAAATGACAAGATAACCAAAATAAAAGTTGTAGATCTTGATGAGTTGAACAACTTTTGTATTCATCACTTTTACATCTGAAATCATTTAGGGTTTGAAAAATTGGTTCGAACTTGTCAAATTTTAAATTTCAAATTTTAAAATGTGTAAAACATTGTCACATCCAAGTTTGATCAAACTTAAATACTGAAGCATGATTTTAGAAATTTTTAGGAAAAAAAACCATCACATTTAGAGTTAGTATGAGGGAGAACAACTAGTTACAAAGTTTACCCACAGATTAAAAAGAGAAATCACACTGTTCTAGATGATCCTTACATGATCATAGTGTACAGTGTGATTTCTTTTTTTAATCTGTGGGTCAACTTTGTAACTAGTTTTTCTTCCTCATACTAACTCCAAATCTGATGATTTTTTTCCTAAAATTTTCTACAATCATTCTCTATCAATTTATTTTGTTGGTTTTGTCAATATATACATATGAAAAGTTTGAGATATTTAAATTTTGAATTTCAAAAAAAATGCAACTTCAGACAAGATTTTGGTACCCCAAATGATTTCAGCTGAAAAAGTGATAAATACCAAAGTTGAATAACTCATCAAGATCTACAACTTTTGTATTGGTCATTTCTTCATATGACAAAGTGGTAATGACATTGTTCACAAATGTGACACATCTCTCATAAAGGTTTTATAAACATGTGTAAGATTAGTGAACAATGTGTGCTAAGAATTTGTCAAATGAAGAAATGACCAAAATAAAAGTTATAGATATTCATGAGTTGAACAACTTTGGTATTCATCACTTTTTATGTTGAAATCAATTTGGGTCCCAAATTTTAGTTCGAACTTGTCGTTTTTCAAAATTCCAAATTTGAAAGGTTCAAATTTTGTCAAATGACAAGATGACTAAAATAAAAGTTGTATATATTAATGAGTTGAACAACTTTGGTATTCATCACTTTTTATGTTGAAATCATTTTGGGTCTCAAATTTGGTTCGTACTTGTCATTTTTTAAAATTTCAAATTTAAAAGGTTCAAATTTTGTCAAATGACAAGATGACCAAAATAAAAGTTGTAGATCTTCATGACCTCTACAACTTTGATGTTTATCAAATTTTCATTTGAGATCATTTGATGTCTCAAAATTTTTTTAGTAGTTTTGCATTGGACCTCCTTGAACTCAATTGCCTTTGCTAATCTTCCTTGTCCAGTCTTCTCAAGTCATCTGCACTGAACTTGCAGATAAGGGCCTAGGCGATTTCTACAATTGCATTGGAGCTCCTTGAACTCAATTGCCTTTGCTAACGATCAATTGCTCCAATGCACTTGTTGTAGTAAAACATCTGAAATAAATGGCCAAGCACAAAACACAAACACAATTGTTAGAAAATTCCAGAGAAGCAGGGGAGTTTGGCCGCCAACCAGGGTGGCCACGTCGCCCGAAATTCCGATGGCCGTCCGATTCTCCTATCCACGGTCCAGGCTGCCTCCACCGTTCGCTACAGTGCACCCCACCCGCGATGAAACCCTCGTCGGCTCTCCCGACCCCAACGCCCTCCTCCTCTCCGCTCTCTCTCTCTCTCTCTCTCTCTCTCTCTCTCTCTCTCTCTCTCTCTCTCTATCCATGCCGCCATGGCGACCGTGCGTGGAGCGCACCGGCGGGCCGATGCAGGTGCGGCCGCCCTCCTCCTCCCCTCCCCCCCACACCCCCACGCCATGTGCTCCCCCCCCCCTCTCTCTCCTCTCCACTCGCTACCTCTCTCTCCCGATGCGGCAAGGACGACGGCAGCCGCTGCGCGCAGCCAGGGCGACGCGGGCCGCAACCGCCGCCAGCACTTCCGTGGGAGGCCTGGCCACTAGCCTCTACTACCCGGCCGCTGCGCAGGTTAGGGTTCGCTCTCTCCCTTCCTCCCCCTCCCCTTCCCACGCCCGGCGCCGGGGGCGGACGTTGATGTAGCCTTGTCAGCTCAGTCTTCCTTGCTGGCGGAGGCCCAAACCGATGGATCTGGCGGATCCGGTGCCTCCCGTCTGATCTGTGCAGGCAACAACCTTCCGGAGGCCATGGCCGTTGGTGCCGTGGTGGATGACCGTGGGCCAACGACGGCGCTGCCCACTGCCTCCGTGGCGGTGGCGCCCATCCTCCTCCTCCTCCTCCTCTGCCCTCCCTCCCCTTACTCTCCCTCTCTCCCCTTCCCTCCCGAAGCGGCAGTGAGCGCGAGGCGATTGCTTTCTACACTTCGGCTGCAGTTGTCGTTAGCTCAGGGTGGCACAGGCCCACCCGCCAAGCAGGCTGCAAGCCTCCTAAGAGCACACATGGTCTTAGACATTTTATTTGATACATTCATGTCTTAATTCGATGAAACTCAAATTTGATTTGATACTCAAATGGTACATGTTGCTATGTTCTGGCTTCAGAGATACAAGTAGAACTACCCCTGTGTCGAGACTATAGATCAGCATTTATCTACATGTTTGAGTAGCTTTATAGAATAGTTTTCTCGTTGTTCTGGAAGGCTGGGTGCACATAAGCACCCTTCAGGTACTCTCTCAGATTTTAAGTCAGGTTCATGTTCCTGTTCTAATGTGTCCTTTACCATGGCATCCAGCAAAACAGAAGTGTATGCCGGTTTATGTCAGAATAGGTCCCATTTTTCTATGCTGTTCAGACTGTTCTATCTTAACATTGATTTATTTACAAATTAGTGAGCTAATTTCCTGTCTTACTTGCAAGGGGAACTTCACAAACACTGGTTCAAACTGCCCTAGCAAACATAGTGGAACCAAATGGAGAGGACAGGAAGTGGGAGAAGGGCAACAGTGGACTTATTTGCTTCCTATGTGCTCAGCAGTCCCAGTAGGAGGATTTGTGATGCTATCAAGGCTATGATTAGTCGCATGTGCACATCTTGCCAGAATTGTGCACCACTTTAGTATTGCTCAGAATGACTTGCAATTTGGAATGGAGGGAGTATCAGGTATACTGATATTTACGTGTTTGCCAATAACATCACCTTGCTCCTGATTTCTTGCTACAAATTTGTCATTGCTAGGTTATACTACTACGGTTGCCGGAGGCCTCTCATCAGGGCATGATCGCAGGGATGGACTGGCACAGAATGCTACTTTCACGGTAGATTTTGAGCTTGTTTATGTCCCCAAAATTTGTGCCCTGTTAGTAGCTGACAGAGGAAATCGAATGGTTAGACAAATCAATCTAAAGGCAGAAGATTGTGCGCGTGAAAAACAGTCAGGTAAATACTGAATGGACCTCCAACTTGCTTTAACTTAATACTGCTGCATAGGTGTTGTGACTTAGTAACTTATGTTTAGTGCTTGACTTTATTGTCTTTTACTCTGGGCACCTGTTATGTCAACAGCATTTACCTGTCATGGTACCAATGTCTTCCAATTTAAAAATTTCATGCATAGCCTAAGATTATTTGTGCACAAAGGCTAGTAAAATGTGCTGATTGTTCCAGTGTATATAAGTAGCTTTTCTTGATAACATGTATTCTGCCTTATCCGGATATGCATCAGGGTTTTTGCTCCATCATTCAACTTATATTTGAGATACTTTATAATTAGTTTCTACTAACTGCTTTGGGGATTCAATGATGACAACTTCATTTTTCCTTGTCTCGTATTTCTGGCCTCAAAACATTTTCATCTATAGTCTGTTAGCAATGCCTGACAGGTTTCATAAAAAAAACTGACAGTGTTTTACTTAGAATAGTGATAGTGATATGGTGCTATGTGGACTCCCTGCTCCATTTTTTTTTGAGAAATCGTAAACATATACTACAGTGAATAGCCTATGTAGTTGCTAGTCTTGCTAACGGGTTTGTTGTGAAAGCTGTGACAATATCACGCTGCCGATGTTTGGCTTATGGATTTGCAGGCTTGGGGACTACATCGGTGTCGGTCATTGCAATATTGTGTGCGTTGCTCGGTTCAATTATCGGGTTCTTAGTTCGTCATTTTTACCCTGTCAATGTGAGTATTCTTCTGCTTCAATTCTTAATTTAGAGGAGATGAATACATGCACAAATTAAGACAGTGCAATCTGAAACATATAGGCAGGAAGTCTCCATCAACCACTTTTTCAGCAGGATACAGAAGCAATTCCTCAGGACACAGAGGAAGGCAACTCTGATTAGCTTCTACGACATAAAAAGCGCAGTTGCTAGCCCCATGGGCTACACCCTCCTGCTTAGACTGATCAGACTCGGCCGTGCCTATCTAGCCATGGTGTTCCCTAGTGTTAGGTTACAGCAAGAAATTCCCCTTAGGCCTTCTCGTCGTCGTCCTGAGTTACGCAAAACTTGCACTGCTCCTAACATTGGTCTTAACAACAAAGCTCCCCTTCCTCCTACTAGGCAACTGGGGATCTGATAAGCTTTGCTGGAGATGCCGGTGATAAGGAGGGTAGTGGTAATGCCAATAGTCAGGAGGGTAAGGTGCCATCTTATGTGGGTGACTTGATGGACTAGTGTATATTTGTGGCGGTCAGATTCGAATTTGAATTTTATATATATATGTGGTCAGATTTGAATTTGAATTATTTTTTTGCTGGAAAATCCACTGTAGGGGCGGTTCTTGATTGAACCGCCCTTACAAATACACATAGCAGGGGCGGCTGGTGATACAACCGCCCTTATAGAAGTCCACTATAGGGGCGGCTGATATTACCAGCCACCCCTACAGAGGGCACTATAGGGGTGGCTGAAAACACCAGCCGCCCCTACAGAGGCACCCTCTATAGGAACACCCTGAGAAGGACGACTGGCACAGCCGCCCCTACAGAGGCTCTAGAGCCGCCCCTACAGTTAACTTCTGTAGTAGTGACTTAGACTTTTGTGTAAAAGTCAAGTGTGCAGTGTCGGTGTCTCCTCTTGAGTGTGTTCCTTCACCAAAGGACATCGACGTGTATGGTTGATGCAGCTCCCATGTTCTTTAGCATCATATGTACCTTGTTCTTCTTGACCTCAACCTGAAAGGGTTAACAACCAAGAATACCCGAAGGTGCATACTAACTTGAAAACATGTTCTTGCTTTTATCGACAAGAAAGTTATTTTTTCATTACTATTATTATTATTTTATGATAATCCGGGGTATCTCACGGCAGTGCTTAGTTTATGGTCATAAGCTTGACCGTGGGAACTTTATCTTGCAACTATCAATGGTGGTGTAGTTCCCAGCTTCACCACCAAACATATAACATTATCGTTCAAGCTGCAAGGTTAGCGCCACAATGCATCTATCGGATTTGCAATATTTGTGATAAACAAAGGCATTAACAACCATCCTCTTTAAAAGTTTGGAGAGAAGGATCAAGAGGTGGTTGTGATCCTTATGGAAGCATGTGGCACCAAGCAGAATGCCCATGGCACAGAAGTTTTTGTTCTCAAGAAATACATTGGTTGAATGTAGACCGCTATTAAGAATGACGTTTGGATAGCCATAGGGACCTAGCTTTGGTTCGAGGGAGGGTGGTGATGGTCGTTCTATTTCACAAGCAAGGTTAGGTGAAACGAATGAGAATTTGAACTTCATCTCCTTGAATGGGTCATGGTTGGGATGATGTTTCGCCATTGGATTTTTTTAGACGTGGCGACAACAGTTTTCCCGACCTCTTCATCAAGGCTCCCATAGGATGATTTTTTTTCTTGAAAAAGTTTTTTTAGGGTAGCCTATGAGAAGATCAAAATCGAGGCTAGCAAAAGGATGTGGTAGTCAGAATGAACCTCGGTTTTGTCTATTGATTCAAGGTATTTCCAAAATCGTCAAAAAGTTCGTCCTCGAAAAATAGAAAGTCTTCTGGTTCGGGTGAGGGTCTCTGGATGGGAGGTATTGGTTTGGCCTTAGTCGAAGAGACTTCCTCATGGCTTGATTCTACACGGAGGGTTTCGATGGAAAGGGTGTTTTCTAGGATGTGATCTAGAAGCGCTTCTCCTTCCGCTATGGTTTTGTGGTCAAATGACCCTTTGGTAGCGATATCAAGCTATAGGGCAGATTTCTTGCTTAAGACCTAACCAAAAGTGTTGTATCAAAACATGGTTTGGTATAAGCTAGGCTGGGCAAGAGTGTGTTAAGATTGAAAATCTAGCCCAGGCTGCACCTATGGTTTCCTTCTCATGTTGGTGGGAGTTGAAAATCTCTTGTGGCAGGGAAGCAATTTAAGATATAGGGAAGAATGCAAAATAGAATATGTCCCTCAATTCTTTCTAATCTCTATTTACCTTCCCTACGTTGTGGGTGGAGGTTGTTTCGCCCTCTCAAAAGAAGGGAAATAGAATATGTCCCTCAATTTTTCCTAATCTCTGTTTACCTTCCCTATGTTGTGGGTGGAGGTTGTTTCGCCCTCTCAAAAGAAGGGAAACAACTTCTACCGAAGGTTTTCTTGTGCGATGCCTGAGATTGTCAAGCATGCACAGAGGTGCTCAAAATTCCCATAGATGATGGTAAGAGTTTTTGTAAACTTAACCTGAGAAGGTTTGTTCCCGAACCATGGCTATAAAGCCAGGACGGAGTTCATAGCTAGAAGCTGTGATTGGCTTCAATGGTGGTGGCTCTGAGAACACGTCCTTAAGAGCAAAAAGATTTTTAGTTGAAGGGCTTAATGATGAAAAAGTATTTTTTTTCTTTTTTTTGAAAGGTAAAACATAAGGATACATGGGTGAACTAGGTTTGGAGATAATATAGCAACCGTTCCCCAGCAATGGCGCTAGAAATGTTTGTTGGTATTTCTTAACGCATACAGAAATAATCCGCAAGCGCACGGAATTACCGTTGTAGCATTTCACCCGAGAGTATTCAGGGTATCGTATTTCCATGAGGAACGGAGGTGTAAGAGTCTCTTAAGCTAGTTCACCTAATGATAACAAGAAGAAGGATAGCTCGGGTAGCGAGGTTTTCTAAGGATAGAGATCCTAAGTTAAGATAGCTTTGCCACAATATACTTACTTTGGGCACTGGAGTGCACCTAGTCTGCCAGGCGATACCAGCTTGTAGCCTACATCGAACCCGAACGTGGGGGAGTACGAAGGACGGATAGGGCTGTCACCACCTGCCGCCTACCCCTCAACCGTAGGGAACAAGGCAAACGAAGATAGCCTCTAGGTTAGACACCACGTCTATGCTATCGACTACTACTCTAGCATCGATCAGGGTTATCCGTCTCTATCAGAGCCCTTTACTAGAGTATTCGTCATAAGGACGAATGATGAACCTGCAAGTAAATAATGAACAAGACTAACTTAAAGTAGAACTCACCACCAAAGATAAACACAAACCTTATACTCCAAGTAGTATTCAGAACGTAGAGGTACAAGTGGAGAGGAGCCAACGATTCTCGGCATTCCTTTCGCTAAGTGTACAAGGGGCCCCAAGTACACAAGTGGAGGTAGCCGACAACTCCGGTACTTCTCCACTCTTACTCACTCAGTCCCTACACTAAAACTAGCTAGAGAACTAAGATATGAATGGACCTCTTCTCTTCTTATCATATTGTGACTCTCTTGTGTTGTGTTGTGGAAACCCAAATGGTGTGTGTGAGAGAGGGGGTATTCCTATACTTATACAAGGCTCTAAGGTGGTGCTCTGGCTATTCTTGGTGCGAAGCCCTGGGCTGCACCGCCTTAGCATGGAGCCATGCCACCGCCTGTCGAAGGTGAGGCTGAGGAGCGCCAGCAGGGGGGCCGCCGCCCCCTAGGACCGACCGCCCCTTGACTGTGCCGCCTCGCCACCGCCTTTGCATAGCAGGCCATGGGTTGGACATGGTTCACTGCTCCTTGGGGTTTTGCCCTAGTTGAATTAATTTGATGGGCGTCTCCCTTGTTCTTTTGCGCAAATCAGTGTCGGAAAGCGCCTTTCAGTGATTTATTCCATGTATTTGTGTTTGTGACCTGCAAAATAATGTTCTCCAAATACATGTGGAACTTGATTAATAGTAAATGCATATGTGATTAAAATTGCTAATTTCTCCTCTTTTTGTGACTTATTTGGCGGTCGGATTTGGTCGTTAAGGACCGCCAATACCCTACATCTAGCAGCTGATGATCCTTATACTCAGGAGCACCCAAAATCTGGGGGTCACAACAGAGTGTAAGGGAGAATGATATAGATTTGGTAGGGGGTTGCTCGATGCGGATCCTAGGACGCCTCACCGCCAGTGGGGCCTTCCCCCTCGCTAGAGAGGAGGAAGACGACGGGTGCGGTGGAGGAGCTCTTGGGGCCCCTCTCTAGATTGCTCTGCTCTCGGTGTAGAGCTCAAATGGAACCGTATGGACTCAAATGATCTGCGTCGAATTGTCCTCCCCCCCCTCTTAGGATCCGACCTACCCCTTATGTATCGAGGTAGGTCGGGTACATGGCGGTTTGGGGGAGTTGTCTCTATGTTCTACATGCGTCGAAGTCCGGGAGGGTCTTGCAGCGGCGCCGTGTGGACTGTGGCGATGTCGTTGAGCCGAAGAAGCTCTGGATGTCGTCTCGCTGCTCTCTTCTGACACGCTGAGTGTTAGGCTCCGTCGGCTTAGACCAGCCTCCCCTAGGTGCACCTGCTGGAGGCTTCATGGTGGCGAAGGAGGCTGGCTCGATGGGCTAATGTGCGGGCCTAGGAGCCCTCGAGCCCTTGTAGCTAGCGAAGGAGTTTGTCTTCTTACATCACGCCCCGTGCGTGACCCTGTCGGAGGAGTAGTTGACAGAGCCGCGCCCGCGGGGCGGCGCCTCGGCGCTCTGGGCGCACCTTCTCATACCCAGGCCCTGGCTGGCGTCAATGGTCGGGAGGGAGCCAAGGACCAGGTTCAGGCTTCCGTCGATTGGGAGCCTAAGGCTCGGTCGAGCCCCCGAGCCCCAAGCAGTGGTGGTGGGCGTGCTTGGCCTCGGCCCGATTCCTTGGCCTGAGGGTACGCGCGAGCGTACCCGATGGGTATAGCCCCCGAGCCCCCGGGCGAAACTGGAGGGGCCATCAGGGGGTCTCTCGGTCAGGAATCTTTGATCCCGAGGCTTAACATACACCTATGTTAGAATCTCGTCACATGTCTAAGACAATAGTGATCATAAGGATATCTCTAACAGTTACAAAGCGAGCAAGCAGAGTTGCTCAAAATGACACTGCTGGTTCTAATCTTAATCTGACAGTGTTTTTAAAACTATCAATGTCGGTTTAGGAATAGAACTGGCATTGATGTTTTTTATCACTACCACTTGCCCACCGTTGGCTCAATTTCTAGCAGTGATAGGGGGTATTGACCCGGCAGTGAAGTGCTACTACGAGGTAATGCACTTTGTAGTTGATGACCTTTTCGGTTGAATTCATTTAATGCACAAAAAAATTCATTTATTTTTATTTTTTTCAAATGAGATCGGCTGGAGAAAAGTCCTAGATCAAAGTTGTAGAACTATATGAGATCTGAATCTTTTCAGTTCAAACTTTTATCATTTGAATTCATTTATCGTCTAAATATCTATTATAATATTCACTACCGTGAATACAAAAGGAATGTATCAGCCACTTAGTCATAAGAGACTCTGTGTTATTGAAGCAATGAAACCTAAGGTTGTGAGTTTGATCCTCCAATTAAGGCAGCACCCGCGCAAAAATTCATGTGACTTGTGATTCTTCATATTTGCTATTTTTTATCTAATTTTAAAATTCTGAAAAATAATTTTTATAGACGGCTAGAATTCGACCTGCCTCTAAAAGCCGATTTCTAGCGGCGGGCCGAATATAATCCTGTGGCCTAAGCCTGTGTGCGGTAATGATAGAAGCTAAAGGATATTACATAAACTTTTTTTGACAAAAGGATATTACATAAACTTGATTATTATGTATGTATCTTTGCAATGCTACTTTAATTTCAATAGGTATCGGTTCAGGCAGTGTTACTTACATATCAACGTGATTGAGACGTGGCAGCATAGATTCCTACATGGCCGTTTGCTAATATCCGATTGTTCTCTATTTTTGTCGTATTTGCAACTGCTCATTAAGTTTAGATCTAAATTGCACTGTCTCTTTTAAAAACTATCTGTAAAAATGTATGTATCAGAACTGCACTGAAAAATAATTAATTGATTCCGTACGTTAACAGCGCGGGATCTGTCTCAAAAACCTAGATCTGACAAAGTAACTTGTGTGCCAACCAAATAACATGTGTGTGTGCTCAGTCTCGTATGTCCCTGTTTACAGATGAAGGAATCTGTCTCACGGAGAACATAATAATCAGTACAAATCAAGAGATACAAGAATTTGAGCAATGAAATTGAGACCTACGAGCATCTCAGCCGGTGGAGAAACCTCCTATCACCACCAGTTCGGTGTATGGTCTGGCAGCGAAACATACCCTAGAGATCACCGCCAGATCGTACGCTGAGGCACTAGTGAAAATACTTTTTATTGTCGGTTGAAGTGCCGACTGCGTCTTGTCGACCCTCCAACAATGTAGGTTACAAAACAGTTTCACCGCCTCTTACAAAATAAACAGCAGTGATAATGGTGCCGGGATGACCCTTTTCATTAGTAGTGTAGGTTTTTCCTTCCACATTGTAGATCGATGTTTTGTGAGTAGGGGAATCAAAGGGGTCACACATGGGAAACATATGTATACTGGTTCAAATACAAGGTACACTCTATGTCCAGTGGAGAATGGATCTCTTATCTTGCAAGCTCGGAGGGCTCCATACCCCTTTTTATATAGTGACGGGTAGGGTTGCAGATGGTCCTACACAGTTACTAATAGGGTTTCATAGTTTATTACAAGAATAATCTAATAGGATCTTAGCAAATCAAAACAAACATCTTGGCTTCCAAGGCTTTGTGACCGATGGTTTGCTTTCCAAGTCGTGACATACCTCGTTTGGGTTGTGCTTCTCCTTCGACAAGCTCGGCCGACTCTGTCCATGTTGGGCTCCTTTTTTAGACAGTGAGGGTACCCATGGTCCATGACACCAACGGTTTCGGTCTGACTCTTCTTTTGGAGTACCTTATCTGATGAAGTCGTTTTGTAATAATTTGTGTCAAATTTACGAGGTGGGGGTTGGAAGAAGCTATTTTTTTCCAGCTATGGCTCACAAAAATGGCTCTAGCTCCTGGGCACGGCTCCTTACAAGGAGACACAAGAAGCCAGACCTCGATCCGTGCCAAACTTATGAGTAATAAATCAAAAGGTTATAATAATAGTAAGTGGCTAATTGAAATACAAATTAATCACCCTGTTCGCTGGTTGGTTTTAGCTAGGCTTATTCAACTAGCCAATAGTGTTTTTCTCTCACACCAAACCAGCATCAGTCAGTCCAAACCAGCCCAGAAACCCACCAACGAACACGACGAATGAGTTATGTATCCTTTATTATATGGATGGATAATTTTTGAGTCTGTCTACCCAACAACCATGTGTTTTATGCAGTTTCAACACATGAATTTTTTTGCACCATAGAATTAAGATTCAACAGCCTCTATCCTCCTTCTACCTCCAGCCTTCTTCTATCTCCAGCCTTCTTCTCCCTCCAGACAATCACAAATCACAAGATCACAGATCCACAGATCACAAGAAACAATTTTTTTCTATGCAAAGACAAAAGGACAAATCGGACCAGCCCCGGGCGATTTTTGCAGCCTCGCCTCGCTCGCTGGTATGCATGCATATGTCTCGCTCGCTGGTATGCATGCATATGTCTCGCTGGTATGCTCGCTGGTATGCCTCGCTCGCTGGTATGCATGCATAGAAGCAACAGTTTGACTGCATAGACTAAAGACAGTTGAAAAGAGAGAGGGAGAAATCCATGTGTTTTTTTGTGCTAAAACACATGTGTGTTGTATAGCATTTCTGTAATTTTTTATGTGTTTTTTTGTACTTTTCTTTTGCTCGTGCGGACTTCTGGGAGTTTTGATTTTTTTCCCCTCTTCCCGTTAGTCCGTGTGGGACAATTTTTTTCCTTTTTCTTTTGCTTCCCTGCATCGTGAATGGAGTTCTTATTTCTTTTTTTGTTTCCAATAAATACTAAAACAACAAATCATAAAAGCAATGATTAAAGACCATTGAACTCTAAGCCTTTTATAGAATCGAGATTTTCACCACCACATTGTTACTTATCTTACTAGAACATGGTTTAGTTAATGGTCCGATTAATTAAACTGTAAACTAAAATAATTAGCAATTTTTTGTCTGGTTCATTCTAAATAAATACGTCTCTGCATGGACCAGTACAATCCATGACGAGTGTTGCCATGTGGATAATAGGGAGAGATGTCCCTTCATCATCACCATCTAACACACCTATACTTGACATATCAACAACTAATTCCTTTTCAATTTAAATAAAAAACAGAATTATAGAATTTTACGGATCCTCAAATATTATCAATATCAACTTTTTATATTATATATTATTGATGTCATTTATCATCGTAAAAACAAATTGTAGTTTTAAAATTTTATAGCACTCCCATTCTTATTTTTCATGAATATTTTTTATACCTTATTTTCTAAGCATTCCTATTCTCGTTTTCCATAAATATTCGATAGCTTTTTGTTTTCTCCTGTTGCCGCGCACGAGCATATTTGATAGTAACTAAAATTTTCTTTGCGTCTCAATATGGTAAGGGGTAGTTGCATCGAGAGATTAAGTTTTCAAGTGGATGCATGAAGGATTGAGATTTGACTTCTTTATATATGGTTTGTTTGGATCCACCAACTAAACATTAACTGGTTATATTTAGCTGCTAGGGATTCAAACGGCTCAACTAAAAGACCAGCTAAAGTTTAGCTGATTTTAGCTACTTCAACCTAGCTAAACCCAGTTAAAGTTTAGCTGAGTCTATTAGCTGGAGGATTCAAACATCCCAACTAAAGTTTTGCTAGGAGAAATTTTAGCTGGCTAAAGTTTAGCTTTAAAATTTTAGCTAGCTAAACCTTAGCTGGGTGGATCCAAACCGGCCCATATATAGGCAGTGGCGGAGCGTGAGCTAAAATCAAGAGGGGGCAGTTCCATATGCTCATGCTACACCTAGCTAGCTGTAACTACCTTCCGGGTTGCGCTTTGTTTATGAGCAAGAGAAGCCAGCAAGTGCATGAAAAATGAGATGGCGTGATTGTGCACGTAAAGATCGTTTGATGACACTGTGTACGATCTCCTACATCATTCAGTACAATGCCCATCAATACTTTAAGAAAAGAGAAATGCTTGAGAGCCGTAATGAGCAGCAAGTGCAGTAGATATCACACCCTAAAATTTTTGATTTTGGGTTATGCAAAGAAAACACTAAATAAAATAAATTATTTTAATATTTAGATAAAATTTACCAAGTTTAGTTTGAGCTAGCGCAAATTTAGTTATAGGAAAAATATGATTTTTTCAAAGTTTTCTAATTTTGATGGACGTTTGAATGATGTGATGTTTGCTTGTTGCTTCTTTGTGTGTTGAGAGTGAGCAAAGTCTTCAAAATGCGTTAGTAGGTCGATTTTCCTTCTCCGGCATGTATTTATCTTTTTCTACAATCAAATTCTTTGTTTCTCGACTCAAGTTTTCGTTTGGAGCTTTCTAAAATCTTTTCTTTGTAACGTAAATCACTCCTTTTACTTCCTCGTCCGTCAATTAATCTCTACAAACTTCTCAGAAATTTTTCCAGCTTTTTCTGAAACTTGTTCCTACTTGTCTATGAGCATAATTTAATTTTTAGATACTCCAAATTATCTTATCATGGGCTCTAAATACTTTATTTGGGTTCGTCATGTTCTATAATGTCTCTGGGAATTTTCTCTGAATTTTCAGAGTTTTCAGAGTATTTTTCATAGCTTAAATAATAATTCTAGACTTTTCTGGAATTATTTTATCCATGAAATTAATTAATTCCGAAAATAATAAATCTCTCATTTTCTTCAACGCTCAAAGCCCATGTGCAATAATCCTAATAAATCCTAAAGACACATGCATTTATTTACTAATGGGCTTTAATGATTATTTAGGCCCATTAATAAATGTGGAGGATGCAATATCAATTAGTACCATATTGTTAATTGATGTAGATATGGGGAGTTTTTCTCCCAATAAATATGTACCAACCCCTTAGACAAAGCACACCAAAACTATCATAATTTGAGAAATCCCTCATGTAGTAACTTAGATTTTTCTCATCCTTCTCTCGCTATTGCCGTCGCCGTTGTCGTCGTTGTCGCCGCGCTGCCCAGCCTGGCGCTGCGCCGCTGCCGGCCAGTAGAGCCCAGCCGAGCCTCTCTCTGTGACGTTCGGTACGTGGATGGATGGAGGTAGAAGATGCCGATAATTACAAAATTACCACTGGTTAGTAACCTTCATCGTTTATCCGTTTTTAGTGGTTCAAGTTGCGTTAGATTCGTGTCGCCGAGATCTACGCAGTAGAGTTATTAGTTTATATGTCACATGTTTATGAATTTATTTTATTAAAATATTAATTGTGTTTATAATTAATTAATCGATGTTTAATTAAAGTCGATTTAGATTTTTGATTTCGATTCGATTGCACGAGTTTCATCGCAACGTGTGATATGTGTTCATGACGATGTGTTCCATGTTACCTTATTACGCTTTCATAATTAAATATTAATTTGATTAACATTTATTTAATAGTCTTTTTAATTAAAATCAATCTAGTTTTTAATTATGTTTCCGATCTACGCTCACTTTGTAACGTTATATGCTAGGCGATGACGATGTTATATTCCATGTCCCGTGTTTATAGTTTTCAACACAAATATTAATTGGATTAATATTATTGCTCACACCGTTTTCTGAATTAAAAGCTAATTAGTGTTGTAACTTCGTTCTTACTGAGTTGCGACCGTGCCGACCATAAGATAGGTGTTAGCAGCGATGTTTAACCTATCTCACATCTTTGAAAATTTATAAGTTAAATATTAATTTGATTACTGCTTTATGTAATCCAGATTTTAATTAAAAGTAACATAGGGTTTAACATTCGCATTTTTATATGATAATGTTAATTTGATTAATATTGACATAAATGTATTTTAAATCATAATTTGCTTAGCTTAAACACATCGCACATGTTAAAATTGAATAGATACTCTCACATGTTTATTTCCTATGCAAAGTAAAGTTTAAATGGCTTAAATAATATGAGATATGTTGGTAAATAAAATATGACTAGTTTAATCTGGCTTCTAAAATAAAATGTGAATTTATGTAATCTGAATTAACATGCTTCATATGGTTTTGCTAAATTAAAACAAATCAAGCATGTAAGCTTTTCTTTTATAATATAGATCTCCCGGTAGTCGTTTCCTTCAACGGTAATTCCATTCTCGGTGTTTCTTGTGATCTTGTGACCATAGTGACGAGCTCTCTTTTAGTATGTTGTTTTTCTCTCATGTGGTGAATTGTTCTTAGTTGCTTTTATTTATTGCTTGTATGATTGCCTATGTGTAGTGCTTGCTACGAGTAGACGAGAACCGCTTCTGGACGCGGAAGATCAGAAGGTGATGACCGAAAGCTGATGGTATGAGAGGAGCAAGTGTTTAAGGCAAGTATAGCATGGGATCTTTCTTGTTGTTCTATACACCTTTTAATCATTTAATTCATGCTTCATGTGTCTACCTTGACTAGCACTACGGATATCCTAGTCTTTTGTACTTGTACCTTACCTTTGCGTTATTGCATTGGGTAGCTATGCTAGTGCTCAACCAAAGCCATGATCTTGTAACTTGACTAATGGTATATGCAATAAACATTAAAAGATATTTTTTAGCAACATAGAATCAGGAGGCTAGAGCATTGGGCTGTTTTTATGGTGCTCTAGATTCCTCTTTCTAAGGACTTATCTGTAAGTGATCATCCGGGACTTATAGTACAGCTGTGAAGGCTACATGGCTCTGGCTTTAGCTCAGTATGAGGACCTTTTCTAGCTTGTTAGTGGTTACCTTTATGGCACAAGAGGGACTCCGACTTGTATGATCTCGGCCTGCCAAGAGGGTGCACTTTGGTTTTTTTGTATTTTGTTAGTCACTCCTTGGAGGGGGTTCATGTTTATTGATGGGGAAACCTTAGCGGCGCTAACTTGTTAGACGAACCTTTAAAAGGCTTCATAGTGAACCCTGCCGACCTTCTTAGGTAGTGGGTCAAGAGGCTGATCACCTCGGGCGAAAGGGTAAATCACGACTCACAGTGAAAGTGTACAACCTCTGCAGAGTGTAAAACTGGTATATCAGCCGTGCTCACGGTCACGAGCGGCCTTGGAACCCTTACGGAATAGATGGTGAACACTGATGATACTGATGATAAAGATACTCACTAATAAATATTGTTTATGCTATTCATTATTCATGTTTACCTGATCATATGTTTATATGGTGATAAACTTATTGCTACTCAATTGCTAAAATCATGACTCATTAAAAGCTAATTGCAGTTAAACCAGTGTCAGCCTTTTGAGTCTCATGAACCCCGTATTATATTTGTTGAGTACGACACGTACTTACGCTTGCTTTATTTTTTTTAAATCTTTGATAAAAATCCCGGATGGGTACCAGATTACTAGAGTTTGTAGGAATTAGGCCTATGATCAACCAGTCAGTTGTCCCTGTGGAATTAGAGTCTTCACCTGAAGATCAGAGTTGTCTTTCCGCTGTTTTCTGTCTAAGGTTATATTCTTTATACTAAGTACGTTATATATTGAGCATTGTCTATTGATATTACCCTTATTTATAGCTATATGTGCGATTTGACTTTCTAGGCTCACATATGGTGTGTATCTGGTTTTGTTATTAAAATCGGGTGCCACAGTAGAGCCGTCGCTGTCAGACATACATTGTCTTACTTAGCAATTGTTGTACGCAACATCAGCCAACTGCCATGGGGAATCTTCCACTTGTATATTTCCCAGGCCAAAATAGAGGGCACCCGGTAGCGTAGCCAAAACCAAAATAACGAGCAAATGCGTCTTGTAGCTCTTCCACTTGTATACTTAGGCCCTGTTTGGTTCCTTATGACTAGGGACTAGAGACTAGATTGTAGCCTCTTTTAGTCTCTAAATTGCCAAACAAGAGGACTAAAAGAGGGACTAGTAGTCCCTAGTCCACTAGTCTCTTGAGAGGTGCTAATTGGGACTATATGCCCAAATTTCCGGCCCATACCCCCTCAAACCCTATCATCTCGCTCACTCCTCCCCGCCGCTGCCTCGTTCACCCACACGACACCGCCTCGTTCCTCCCCACGCCGGCGCAGCCCCTCCCACTCCTCCACACGGCGCATCCGCCATGGACGGCCAATACAACCACTACCGGGATTTCTTCACTCAGGCATCGCTTTCTTCCTACGCCGCATCCGGCTCCTCTGCTTATCCTGCCTTCCCCGCCGCCGACGAGTTTGGCCACTATTCCTAGGTCCCGCCTTCTCCCTTCGCCGGCAGCAGCCAGTCTGCTCCCCACATGCGTAGGGAGAACCTGGATTTGAATTCCCAGGCCGACGCCTTCCCCCACCTCGACATCTTCCCCAACCAGGAGCAGCTGCAAGCGGATGGAGGTCGTGGCGGCCATGGCCTTCCTCCGCTTCGCCCTGGCGGCAAAGGCAGTCTCAGCCACTTTCACCCTCCACGCTCGAGCTCTCATAGCCGATCTGGAGGTAGATCCGGCGGGCGGCCATCACAATCCGGTCCGCAGGGGCATCCAATGGCCGGAATCGATGGTGGTGACCACAGGGGAAGGGTGCCCCTCTGCGTTGGCCATGGATCCACATCTACGGGCACTGCAGAGGATGTAGACCGCGCCGACGGAAACGAAGGACAAGACGACAACGACTTTGATCCGTGTTTTCAGTCGGTAAGATCCACATCTACGGGCATGGAATGCTCGAGCACTAGTAGTCAGTTACTACTAGTTTTAATATTTCTTGTATTATATTAGATTGTTGGTTAGCTTAGCTACATTCTATAGATAATAGATTGTAGTTGTGGTAGAGCAGAGTAGTGCTTTCTATTTTCAGCTTTTCTGTTCTGGTCAGTGGTAGGTACCTTTGCTGCTAGTTCCATGCTACTTATGTAGTTACCTCAATCATATTTATTTTAACTAGGAGCATTTCCATGCAACATATTTGAGTATTGCTTCAACCATGCTACTGTGGTAGCGTAGAGGAACTAGCTAGACCTCCAAGTCAACTTGGAGCAGGGCAATGCTGCTATGCCGAGTCCATACTCCATAGGTTTTTGTTGGTTTCATGGACTAACAGGAGCTGGAGCGCTGCGAACCCTGTTTTTTTAATAATGAAACTAAGTTCCAGCCTCTACCATCCGAGGACGGTACATAGCTGAAAGCCTCTGCCATTCGAGGATGGTACCCAGCTGAAAATGCTGTTAGCTGTGTCCATCTGTGTTCTTTAGAACGCGTTTCATCTGTGCTTCAGTTGCGTTTTTGTTCGGTGCTGGGTTCCTTGGGATTCCCCTTTTCTTTCATCGTTTTTGTTTGGATCGGTAATGTCTAGCGGTGCCACCTTTAGGCTTTGGTGACTGAAATTACTACTTGTTCGTTTCTGTTTGTATGCGCACCAGGACTAGTGTTTCCTTGTGTTTATGATTGTTTTCGAGTTCTGACTGACGGGGCGCAGGTCTGTGTTGGTGTTCTCTTGTGGAACTAGAACCAAGGATGGAGTGGGCTGGGTTGACCCAAAATCCAAATCCAAAGAAAATTAGTTGGACAGAATGGGTAGTGTTTGTGACAACCAAGAAGGCGCGCGCGAAGCGATACTGTATTATGCATTTATGCTTATGCATGAGCTCTCTAATTTAATCTAAACACTAGATCATCATAAAATGGTGGTTTCTAGCCCTTAAGTGCAAACGTGGTCACTTCTTTTTAATACCATGGTAATGATACAATAGATGACCAATTAACCATGGATGCGACATTCCGTGTGAGTACCCACAGAATAATGTGAAGTTGTTGTATTTATTGCCATGCTACTTGTCTAGTTAGAGTTAGACTACTTTTTACAGTAGCATTACCTTTTTATAGTTTTAGTTTATTGTCTTCATGTGAAGTAGTATGTGACTGTTATTTCAATCAGCTGAATCCTCAACTACCTCTTATTTGTCTGCATTTTGTACACCAATTTACAGTTGAGTTTTGCCGCATTCTAGATATGTGATGCCATCTTTTTTCTGTTATAGAAGGATTATGACAAGGCACATTGGAGTGACCAAAACATATACTATTTCTGTGAACTTTTTATTGAGCAAATGAGAAAAGGGAATTGGAATAATGGGACCATGACTACTAGAGGTTACAACGAAATTCGAAAAAAATATTACCACATCACTAATCTCTGGCATGACACCAAATGCATGAAGAACCAAGTGAAAAATTGCAAGACAATGTACCACTTCTGGTTGAAGCTTAATCAAAACACAGGGTTAGGCCGAAAACCTGATGGTACAATTGATGCATCGCCTGAATGGTGGACCAACAACACAAAGGTACTTACTGCTTTGGTTTCACCTAGACCATGCGCCAGGCTCGCCGTGATGTGATCTAATCATTTGTGTTCTTCATCTGTGCATTTCAGGGACAAGCAGAGTGCAAGAAATTTCAGTCGGGCAATCCTGCTTACTTGCACCTTCTAATCGAGATGTTCCAAGGTGTGACAGTAGATGGGTCATCTTCATGCATCCCTAGGCAGCAAGCATGTGATGTTGTAGGGGATGACGCGGTTGATGTTTCTAGGGCTGCTGCTTGGAGTCCTGTAGGAAGTGATGCAGATGTGTTTGGGAACAGTCCAGTGAGTAGTTCCAGCCGCAAGAGGGCAAGCAGCAGTGCCACTACAGCCGAGAGTCCATCCAAGAAATGCAAGTCAGGCGACAGTCCACCCAGGAAAAGCAAGACACCTTTGCTGAACATGATGAGTGGAATCATGGACAAGTTTGATCAGGACAGCAAGCTTTCAAATGAAAAATTGGATCAATACAGAAATAGCAAGGTACTCAGACATATGAAGAAGAAGCAAGAGAAGCAGGAACAAATAGACAGATGCTTGGCCCTGGCGAAGGAATGTGGGGCAGCTGAAGAAACAGAAGAATTCTTCATAGCTACAACATTATTTGAGAAAGAATACAACAGGAACATCTTCTGTAAACTCACCACATCGGAGTCAAGGTTTCTGTGGTTGAGAAGATGGTGCCAGCGCAGCAGCGGGTGAAGTGTGAACCAATGGAGTGTTTGATGTATCTATGATGGCTGTAGTATCTTAAGTAAAGTGTAGTATCTTTGGACCTATTATGCGTGATGAACATCTTCTATGCTTGTTAAACCTATTATATGCTTAATGAACCTATTATGTGTGATGAACATCTTATGTGCTTGATGAACCTATTATCTGTGATGAATTTATTTATGAGTGGTGAACCTATGTCTTGACTCTTGAGTGGTGAACTTTTTTTATGAGTGGTTAACCTATGGTCTGATGCGGTTTCCTGTTTGTGTGTTCAGGTCGATGATGTTAATGTAGCAACACTTGAGGGAGATGGCACTAAAGATGATGATGATGATTCAGAGCAAGGGTCAGATGATGATTCAAGTGACAGTGCTAGTTTGGAGGATGATGATTCAAGTGACAGTGATAGTTCGGATGATGAAGATGCTGCAATAGAAGAGTATTTCTTGAGGGCTCAGAAGAGGAGGTGGCAAATGGTCCTTACTGCATCCATGATCGGTATGATTCACTTCGACAAATATATATGAACAAAGCTGAGTATAGAGTACCTAAAGAATCTGGATACGAATGGGTCATGAGAAACCTAGGTAATAGGACTGGTTGTTACAACATGTTTAGGATGCACAGAAATGTTTTTGATAAGCTTCATAATGTCCTTGTGGAGTCATATGGATTGAAGTCCACACGTAAGATGTCATCAGTGGAGGCTTTGGGGATGTTCTTATGGATATGTGGAGGACAACAAGCTGTTAGACAAGTTGAAAATAGGTTTACACGATCACTCGAGACAGTTAGTAGGAAGTTTGAGAAGGTGCTGGCTAGCGTGTCCAAGCTAGCAGCTGATATCATTAGGACAATTGATCCTCATTTTAGGTCTGTGCATCAAAGGTTACAATCCCCTCGGTTTTCTCCTTTCTTTGATAAATGCATTGGAGCCATAGATGGAACACATGTCCCTGTAGTTGTGCCAACTAATCAGGTAGTGCAACATACAGGGAGGCATGGTTACACTACTCAGAACGTGTTGGCAATATGTGACTTCAATATGAGATTTACCTTTGTTGTGGCGGGATGGCCTAGATCCGTTCATGATATGAGGGTATTCAAGGATGCAATTGAGAAGTATGGCGACAAGTTTCCACATCCACCTGAAGGTATTGATGTCTACTATCATCTCTTGTTTCACCTAGATTGACATACTTTTCATGTTACTTTCCATGTATCACCTAGATTGTGTTAGCCACTGTTACTTTTGGCGGATCTTTTTCTGTAGATTTAGTCCATGCAAGTGCAATGCTTAACAGTGGCTCAGTATGTGTGCTAGTGATGCAATAGATATTGTGGTGTTGTTGCAATCTTACCAGTAGCCATGCAAATAGCTAATATTTGAAAAATACATGAGCTGAAATTATATTCAAATACATGAGTTTGTATGAATAGAATAGATAACGAAAGATAACGGAAATACATAAGTTGAGTTGGTGATGAAGTAACAGTCAATTTCTGGGCTTCCCCATTTGTCTGGCAATCAGGTGCAAGGCTTTGCTCAGCCCTTGAGATATCACTTAACAAAGATTTGCGCAGTACTCTGCCTTTTCCTCCAAATAGAGTACTACTAGATTTTGAATCTTCTGTTTCCACCAGAGAAGAGTTCCGTTGAGACTTTGACTTCATGATAGGATCAAGAATTTTCTTGAATGGACTAGAACGAGCCTTTTTGTTGCCAACACATTCTGATGGGCATGTAGCATCAAAAACACCCACCTTTTGCAGTGGAAATTAGGGATCCTGTCAAGGCACGGCTCTCCCAATGTTTCATCTGTGCATTTCAATCTGTGAAACTTGCTTGCTTCTGTTTCTCTGCTGGTGCTCTCAGTTTCATCACTGATTGATTTCATGCTGCCCTTACCTGCTCTTTGCCGAGAACGGTTCCCCATAGAGGTTCCTGCAAATGAAACCACAAACATAGCTAGCTACTTAGGTCCAAAACCAACACTTGTTTTGTAGGACAGCATTTCTTGTTAGCTAGTCATAAATGGGGATTTTCTTATGGCACATAAGGTAGTCACAAATAAAGGATGCTGTACTGGAACATCAAAGCAAGAGGTCCATTTTTTACCTATTAATGGAACAACATGGAGCTCTCTGTTTCAGGGGAAAAAAATGATAGGTCAAACTTGAAGATAGCTGCAAACAGTTCTTGCAGGAAAGCTACTAGATCGTGCAAACAAGAAATACTGGAAATGCATCAATCAACATTGTTCTCTGAATGGTAAAACAAAACAGCATTATCCAAAGACATAGTAACTAAGAGTTTCACTTGCCTGTGTGTATGTCAAATATAAACAAATTGCATTTCTTGAGAAGTTGATCGGTTTTCTCATCAGAGTTTCAATCTGTCCCCAGAGGAGAAATAGGATTTGGATTGCCCAATACACAGTTATTTTGCCGGACAAGGTTTTTTTCAAGTTTTTTCCCAAGTGCAATTTAGACCCTGTTGAAATATCCCCTGAAACAAAGAAAGCTATTGCTGGGTCGATCAAACCAACCTTTGGTGAGCAGACCAATCGGCTAGCATCACAGGTCCAGACCGATATGTTGCAGTTACATTGTCTAGATATTGTGCCTGCTTGCTTGCATTTGTCCCGCAACTGCTTCCATACCATGCAGCGGACATTAGAGAGTTAATAGCCATCAATCTTTCTGATTAGGTCACTAAGAGTTTCACTGTTAGAATCAGAGTTAGGTCACTAAGAGTTTCACTGTTAGAATCTCCCAGTTCCATATTTCCCACCAATCTTTGATGGTGCAGACATAGTAACATTGTTACTCTGTCTTTTCTCTTCAGCTGTACCCTTTCCAAGTGTTATGGTTTTCCCACTGGTTTGGCCAGATTCTTTGTTGTTAGTCTCAGCCGCTTTGAATTTCTTGGGGGGAGGGGGATAGCCACCTTCAGTTATCTTAATTCCACTCTTAAGAGTTTTCTCAGGGCCTTCAACTTCCACCTCCCTTTCAAAATGAAAATATCATCTCCAGTAAGAAAAAAAAATACATGCTGTTACTAGTTAGTGCAATAGTACTAGTGTACTCTTGTTCCTTCCTCAATCCTCGATCATTAGTAGCTACTGCTAGAAAAAAAAATATAAATCCTCAGTAAGAATAAGTATAAGTATAGGGAGAAATAAATGGAGCATAGAACCAGTTATATCACAGATAGCTTATATAGACAATCATATACTCCTTGTATTATGAACTAGTGGGGAATTTGGACAGAAATACATGCTGTTTACTTGTTCATTCTCTAATTTTCATGGGGGGTCCTAGATAATTGATACAGTAGCAACATAGACAGTATCTTAGTCAGTAGCTCTCCTTTGGCTGCCTTTTGAATCCTTGATTTTTGTCTATATATTGTGGTGCGGGTTTAGTTGCTACTTATCTGTCTTATTTGAAATGTTTTTGCTGTTGAATGTTATTGAGGTGAAGTTTTAGCTCCTTGATGGTAGATTGACAGCCAACTCTCTCATTGTTGTTAACTGTTGAGGTGAAGTATTCTAGTTGAGATTGTTCTTTCAGCTTCTGGACACTCCTACTGTGAGCGTGGTAGGATTTGTGTTATCCAGCTACTCTGAAACTGGTACTCCAATGAACTTTAGAAAGTTTCAATGCAATGATCTGAAATTCAATCATCAAGAGTGGTTTCGGCTACGTTAATATGTCTTCCCCCAAAAGAGACCTTTACTTTATTACAAGTTGAAACCTACTTTCAAAATGAAAGTTTTCAGCCATTGACTTGTTTGATTTACGTACTGTTGTAAATCTGCAACTGCATTTATGTCTTAATTCCATGTTATGTAGGGAAGTTTTATCTTGTAGACTCGGGTTACCCAAACCGAACAGGTTACCTTGCACCATATAAGGGAACAAAGTATCATCTCCAGGAGTTTCGGCAAGGACCAATGCCAAGAGGTAAAAAGGAGCTCTTTAATTATTCGCATTCTTCACTTCGAAATGTCATCGAGCGGTCTTTTGGAGTTTTGAAGATGAAGTGGAGGATATTGTTAGATTTGCCGAGTTATCCAATGGCAAAGCAAAGCCAAATAATTATGGCTTGCATGGCCGTTCATAATTTCATTCGAGAGACTGCTTTAGCGGATACGGACTTTGATATGTGTGATCAGGATGAAAACTACGTTCCAATTGCCGAAGCATCGTGTTTTTCTCAAGGAAATAGACGACGTATACGTCAAGGGGACGAAGATCAAAATATGAATCAGTTTCGGGATTGGATAGCTGATGGTTTATTTAGGAGATTGTAGGTCTGATGATTTGTAATATTGAATATTTATGAACTGCATGAACACTATTTTGAATTTTTCCATGATTTGGGGAGAGGAAAGCCTGCCGGCAACGCGGCAAGGCAAAGCAAGCAGCACGGTCAGAAAAAGCAACACGGGAACAAGGGTACAGCCCCTAGCTGATTTGTGTATTGAATAGGGGTATCATGGTCTTTATGCAGTAGATTAGTCCCTTGAACCAAACAGCATGAGGGACTATAGTTTAGTCCCTGTGTAGTCCCTAGTCTCTAGTCTCAAGAAACCAAACAGGCCCTTAATACTTCGCAGGCCAAAACAGAGGCACACAGTAGTGTAGCCAAATCACCAAGTTTGGCAATCATGGACCACGGTGTGTGTACTACTGTCTTGTAGCTCTTCTTCCACTTGTGTACTTCCTTCTCAGGTCGTTGTGCAAGAAAGCTCCCCTGGGATCTGGTAGCCGCCGTGGACTCCAGCTCCCTCCAGGCCCATGGCAGCTCCCCGTCATCGGCAGCATCCACCATCTCCGCGGCTCCCTTGTGCACCGCGCTCTGCGGGACCTGTCCCTCCGCCACGGCCCTCTCATGTTCCTTAAGTTCGGCGAGGTCCCGGTGGTCGTAGCATCCACGCCGGACGCCGCGAAAGAGGTGATGAAGACCCACGACGCCATGGTTTCGACGAGGCCACTGAGCTTCGCATGAAGACGGTGACCAAGGACCGCCTGGGCATCGTCCGGGCTCCGTACGGCGAACACTGGCGGCAGCTCCGCAAGATCTGCACCATGGGGCTGCTCAGCGCCCGGCGCGTCCAGTCCCTGCGGCCTGCCCGCGAGGAGGAGGCGTTCCGGTTGGTCCGAGCTGTCTCGTCCTCATCGTCGTCGTCCACCGCAGCAGTGCCGCTCGTGGACCTCGGTAAGCTGGTCGCCATGTACGTGGCCGACGCGTCGTTGCACGCCATCTTGGGCCGGCGGTTCAAGGTGAAGGACAGGGAGACGTTGCTCCGCTACTTGGACGAGGGCGTCCGGCTGGCCGGCGGGTTCACGCCCAGAGACCTGTTCCCTTCGTCATGGCTGGCTCGTGCTCTGAGCCGCCGGGCAGTACGTGCGTGAGGTACAAGCCTACTACCACTCCCTGTTCTCCTTCATGGATGGAGTGTTAGGTGAGCACCTAGAGCGACGAAATTCACGTGAAGAAGAAGGCGAAGAACGCGACGGTCATCAGAAGGATTTGATTGACGTTCTCCTCAGGATCCAGAAGGAAGGAAACCTTCAGTTCCCTCTCACCACGAGGATAATAGAAGCAGTGATATTTGTGAGTGTTTATTAATTGGCTAATGTTAATTTTCATGAGATCTTTGCTAATGTAAATGTTAATTAATATCTTCAGTTCCTGTGTGAAATAAACTGTATTCCATGTAGGATCTTATTGGCGGGGCTATCGAAACAGCAACAACAACGCTGCAGTGGGCGATGGCTGAGCTGATGAGGAATCCAGGCATCATGGCCAAGGCACAAGCTGAGGTTAGGGGAGTGTTCATGGGCCAAACGAAGGTAACCGAAGATCGGCTAGGCGAGCTATCCTATCTGCAGCTGGTCATCAAGGAGACCCTACGACTGCATGTCCCGGGGCCATTGCTCGTGCCAAGGGAATGCACGGAGCAGTACGTGCCGGATATTGGGCTACGACGTGCCCAAGGGAGCCATGGTGCTCGTGAACGCCTGGGCCATCGCTAGGAGCCCGGATTGCTGGGAGGAGCCGGACGCGTTCCATCCTGAGAGGTTTCTCAGTGACACGAGAGATTTCAAGGGCAACGACTTCGAGTTCATCCCGTTTGGCGGCGGGAGGAGGATGTGCCCTGGGATGGCATTCGGGATGGCGAACATAGAGCTCGGTCTCGCCAGCTTGCTCTTCTACTTTGACTGGAGTCTCCCGGAGGGCGTCGTTCCCGGTGAGATGGACATGACCGAGACCATGGGGATGACTGCTAGGAGGAAAGCAGACCTCTTGTCTGCTACTCCGTGTGTCAAACTGCCGAGTTAATGTTAATTTGAATAAGATGCTCTATTCACAAAACAAAAATGAATAAGTTGCTCGAGCTTGAGCTTGTATGTAATCCTGTCGAATATGTTTACGCTTTCGGTAGTTGTTTAAGTTGGCGTAGAATCGCAGGTGAACGATGCCATGCTCGTTCCATGCCATGACCGCCGTTGTGTGCTGCCGCATCATGACGTCGCGCTGTGCATGCCCACGCCTGATCCAAAAATGGAGGAGATCGTGGAGCACATCGCATGGCGGAGCGATCGGGCTCCAAGCCTATCTATCCAATTATGTAATGGAATCAGGGACGGATCCAGCGGTGGGGCGGGCAAGGCTCTAGCCCCCCTACCGCCACCGGACCCATGGAGCCCCCCTAGAAATTTTTGTCATAGATGCACCTTAAGGAGAGGCTAAAGCTGTCTAGAAGTTGAAGAAGCCCTCCTAACATTTATCCTTTATTCGTCCCTGGAATGGAAAACAACCCGAAAAGCTGCGGCTATTTAGCAGCGAAACTCTCTCATGCTCATCCACTCTCGCGTGTGTGTGTTTGTGTGTCCAAGTTCATGAACTCACCGTGGTGATCGCGGCCGGAGCAACACCGTTGCCGATCCAGGAATCAACCGCCACGGCACGGTTCCAACAACCGGTATCAAAGCTGGTTGGAGGGGCGTTCTGGCAGTGGGTGGCAGTGTGGAGGACTCCGGGTGGTCACATCCTCCCTACCCCATGTGTCGGCAGCGAGAGATTGTGGAGAAGATGGGCAACACAATACCGGGTACTAGCACGACTTCTGAAGGCGTCAAGGAAAGTTCCCTTTCATGGCCGATGCTTACCCGCACGAACTATGCGGAGTGGGCTTTGTTGATGCAGATCAATTACGAGGCAATGGTGGTGATATTGTTCATCGCATAAGCACTTCTGGACTTGTTTTCTACCTTGGAACCAGTTTAGGGTTTAGGAAGTTAAGCTGCTAGACAACATATTGATGAAAGTCCAAACATGCTGAATTTCCAGGAAGCAAGGACAATGGAAATGGCCAATTAAAAAACAGTTTTGCTATTTATGTGTTGACAGTTTTCTTGCAAAGAAATCTGTAAAATTTTGAGCTATTTGTTTTTGCTCTGTGATGTGTGTTCTGGTTGTTGGATTTTTTTCAATGCTTCTAACTTTGTTGGAACTACTTTTCCTTTAATTCTTTATTAGCAAAACTGTAAAAAAAATTGAACACATAAATTAGCCATACGGTACTGTAACATGACGAATTTGGAGAGGAACATGAAAATAGTTTGCTGACTGTATTGTGGTCTTTAACTCTTCATCCTATTCAGTATGCAGGACGACACAACTGCATTCAGGTTCTTTGCCGAGTGCCTGAGGCACTCGGCAAAGGCCAAATTGTACTCGGCAAAGCCTTTGCCGAGTGCGGCACTCGGCAAAGAACACACGGCAAAAATTTGATCGGCAAAGCCCTCTTTGCCGAGTATCTTTTATCGGGCACTCGGCAAAGGCTTTGCCGAGTGCCCCGGGGACACTCGGCAAAGAAAAGCGACCGTCACGGCGCCGGTCCCGTTGACGGTCACTTTGCCGAGTGCCAACCCTGCAGGCACTCGGCAAAGATTTTTAAATTTTTTTTTTAAATTTCTTTGCCGAGTACCAACCCGTGAGGCACTCGGTAAAGATTTTTTTATTTTTTTAAAAAAAATTTCTTTGCCGAGTGCCAACCCGGACGGCACTCGACAAAGAGCTTTTATTTTTTTTGAAAAAATTCTTTGCCGAGTGCCAACCCGTGAGGCACTCGGCAAAGATTTTTTATTTTTTTTTAAAAAAAAAATTCTTTGCCAAGTGCCAACCCATAAGGCACTCGGCAAAGAGCTTTAATTTTTTTTGAAAATTGCTTTGCCGAGTGCCAACCCTACAGGCACTCGGCAAAGTGTTTTTATTTTTTTAAAATTTCTTTGCCGAGTGCCAGACATTGGGCACTCGGCAAAGATTTTTTTTTTAATTTCTTTGCCGAGTGTCCTATGGATGGCACTCGGCAAAGTTTTGAATTTTTTTTAAAAAAAAATTTCTTTGCCGAGTGCCCTATGGCCGGCACTCGGCAAAGTTAAATTTTTTTTAAAAATTTCTTTGCCGAGTGTTATGGTCACAGCACTCGGTAAAGCTGGAAAATCTGTTTTCGGGTCGCCCATTTTTCCAGCTTTGCCGAGTGCTGTGACCATTGCACTCGGCAAAGGGGTCCTTTGCCGAGTGCAACACTCGGCAAAGTGACCCAAAACGGCAAATTTTTTTTTATATTCCATCATGACAAATACATTCGTACAAATATATATCACATATATATCTCATCCATCACATATATATCTCATCCATCCACACATCCATCCGCCTATATCACATCCATGACAATATATAATAATAAGTGCTCAAGTCCATCCAAATAAGTCCACAAGTGCATCAAAGTCCACAAGTGCATCAAAGTCCACAAGTGCATCACAAGTATATCACAAGTCCATCACCAAGTGAACAACAAATGTAAAAAATACAACATGCACTCATCTCGGCCACTGCGACTGTGGTGAAGGCCCAGATGCATCATTCGGAGGTGCATGAGGTGGATTATTCGAACCACCATCGGATGGAGACTGCACAAAGGAGAAAAGATTGCATGTGAGATAAGATTATTTTGATAGCTAATCTAGGACCATAGAGGTCATACAAGCAAAGCACAAGCAAAAGTAAAAAACTTTGATACTCACAGGAGTAGCTGCAGCTGCAGGACGCGGAGGCAGAGGTGGAACCAATAGCCCAGGTGGCAGAGACAAGCCCATACGTTGCCCAAGCCCTTGTAGGAAATCCGTAATGTCCACCAGCCTCTGCGCCTGGGCCTGCCGCTCGGCCCGCTCGGCCTCCAGCTGGGCCCCAGCTCCTGACGTTCCTTCATTTCTTGTTCCAGCCGGGCCTGCAATATTTCACTCTAATGTTTCAGTAATGCAAAGCTAATTAAGGTGTGTAAAGATCAATGTATGACGAGTAAAACAGGAATAACCTTGAGTGCATCGACCCGGTGCTGTGCAACGGTCAGCCGTGTGCGAATGGCCGGGCTCTCGCTCGTGCTCCATGCTCGGATCTGGGAGAGAGAGGGAGTAGAGGCCGTGTCGATGACGCCATCGCCAAGCCAAAACAGCCCATGCTTCTTGCCTTGCCCCGCCCTTATGACGGCCTCTCCATCGAAGTTCTGGGTGCTCGGATCGTGGTCTAACCCATGGAGCGACCTCGCCACCTCAGTGTACTCACTGATGCGGGAGTGGACGCTCGGGTTCGTGTATGCCTCGGGCGGGTCCTCCAGGTTGAAGGAGACGTCGGACGTCGCCTTGCCCTTGTGGGCCATACAACATGCCTGGAAGTCTGAGCAAGCTTGGCCACTATGTGACGCCGACTGCGAGAAAGATAGCACGATGATTAGAAATCAGGCAGAACTGAGTGTGACAACAGATAAATCAATTCGTGTACCCATGCTTGTTTGTATCCGGCGAGGTTGCGGCTGCCTTGATGGTGTGCTGGACCTTGCATCAGCAAACGACGGTCCTGGGCATCCCTGTGCATCTTGAGGTACTCCTCCGTGAACCACCTCTCCACCATCATCGCCCAGCACTCAGGATACGCTTGACACCACCAGGGAATCATCTACACGTCATCAAGTATTGGACATATAAGAAGATCAAATTAAACCAACTTAATCTCAAAACGAATCAATATTAATGTTCTTCATTTACCTCAAGGTACTACTCCTGGGTCAGCTGCATCTCTCTTGCATCTTTCTTGGTTTTCCTCTCTCCAAGCTTTGACCCATAGTAGGTTACAATGGCCTAGATGCGCACCTCGTGATGCATGTCGGTGACGAGTTTTTTACAGGCTTTGGTAGTCGCCTGCTCCGCCCTGGCCTCAAATCCCTCCTCGCATCTGTAATAAGTCTGCATACAAAAGCGATGTATCCAGTCATTATTTCAAGAAAAGTCCAATGAATGCGACGTATTGAGCAATGTTGTGTGAGGGAGACTTACCCAAAACTCTGCCTTCACCCGCGCCGCCTTGTTGGGGTACTCCGCATCGGAGGCGACGACATAGTGGTCAAACGAGTAGGCCAGCTCCGTCTTCGATGCGTACGTGACAATGCCGGGGAAGTGTTGCCTGCACAGAAGACCTAGGATGCCGTTGACTAGCCGTGCGCTACCACCCAACACAACCACCCAGTTCCTGCACAAGTGATTAAGAAAAATTATTAGTTTTTTTCATCATATCATATGAAGTAGTGGTGATAACATATACAGTTACTTACTTTTGTCCTTCGGGGTGAATCACTGGGCGTTGGTGAGGAAGCAGAACCTGTGGGAGGCTCGCGGGACCTCGCAAGTAGACACTCGAAGAGGAGTTGGAGGAAGCAGAACCCGTGCCTACCGCCTCCCCCCTCCTCCTCCTCCTCCTCCGCCTCCTCCTCCGTATGCCGAACCAGCTCCTCGTCTGACTCGTCCACGGGCGTCACCTCCTCCTGCAGCTGGCGGTCCTCCTCACGTGGCGTGGGAGGAGACGGCCCCCTCCTACGGCTAGCGGTCCTCCTCCTCCTCCTGTTCGATCCCTCTGCCACCCCCTCCGCCCCCTCCTGCGGCCGGCGTGGTCTTTGGTAAATCGAGTTCACGGACCTATGACGGTCGCCCACCATCTTTGTTCAATCACCTGCAATAAAAAAGAAAAACAAGACGTAATTAGAAATAGGTGCAAAAATGAACAAAACATAATTACAAAAAACATAGTAATACATGTATTATAAATATATGCAAAAATGAACAAAACATAATTACAAAAAACATAGTATTACATGTATTAGAAATAATCTTCATGATTGAGATTAGCTGGATCATAGGTCTCGTCATCACTATCAACATTGTCCAACTCATCAACACTATCCGAAGGAGGAATGTTGTCTTCATTCTCATTGCCCAAATGTAATCGCTCAAGCATTTGTATGTCCTTCAGATTTCGCACCTCGTCTCCAGCGTCCTCGTCATCATCCCTTTCATTGTCTACTTCCATTACTATCTCTTCGGTTAAGTCTATGTCAAACCTCCCTTGTAGCCCCTCTTCTTGATAGAACTCTCCATCATATGTGTTTGGGTTGAAGTTGTAATCTTCATCATTTGGGACTGGTAGTTTACCGTGTGGAGATACCTTGTGCACAATAGACCAACCCTTAAGATGCTCGGCGTCTTTGCACGCGTATGACGTATAATAAACCTGGACGGCCTGTTGAGCCACAATGTAGACATCTTTTCCTGGATAGACGGAATCCTGTCGAATCTCGACTAGCCCAAGCTTAGGGTCCGTCTCGTTACACCAGGATGAAACCAGTGGCATTTGAATATGACAGGAGTAAGAGGTTTAGAACCATAAAATGATAGTTCGTAGATTTCTTCAATTCTTCCATAATAGTCGAGTCCATCAGTGTCGGGCGTAACAACTCCGATGTTTGTGGTTTGTCGTTTGGGCCGACTCTGCTCGTAGCTTGCTATGTGAAAACGATATCCATTCACGTCATAACCGGTAAATGACTTGACCCTAACGGCACAGCCGTTTGCAACCTGTCTCAACTCATCACTTATAGGCGCATCAGTTTGGGCTTTCTGTTTGAACCAACAAATGAAATCGGGGCTCCCTGGTCCTGCACCCCGTGAAAGAAGGGTATCATTTTCTTGCGGGGTAGGTTGCCTTGATCCATGCCAGGATTGACGAAGAAATTCCCTGTACCAACGAGAAACAAGGGGGTTGGACAAAGAAACAAGGACATACGGCGAAATAAAACAAGTTTGTTCAGAACCTACCCAATGAACGGTTGCACCTCGACAAGGTTGGTCAACACATATAGCATGATACTGCGCCACTCTTCATTTTTCAATTGCTTAGTGGTTGATGCACTTGCGCTTCCGAGTTGCCCTTGGAAAAGGCTGAGGTTTGATTCATTTTCACCAGCATTGTAACGAGGGGGTGGATTATAAACGTTAGGAAGTTTCTCATTGTAGTATTTCTCTATGAAGTTCGACACCTCCTCTAGAATGTATGCCTCTGCAATGGAAGCCTCAATTCTAGCTTTATTTCTACATTTTTTGCGAAGAGTCTTCAGACATCTCTCGATTGGATAGCACCAACGGTTCTGCATGGGCCCCCCATCCGTGCCTCATACGGGAGGTGCACAATCAAATGCTGCATCAACAAGAAGCAGGCGGGTGGAAAGATCTTCTCCAACTTACAGAGCAACACGGGTGCCGCTTTTTCCAAGTCATCAATGACGGTCCGAGAGAGCTCCTTGGCACAAAGTTGGCGGAATAAGTAGCTCAACTCTGCCAGCACTTGCTAGACATGCTCCAGGACATAGCCTCGAACCATCGTCGGAAGAAGCCGCTCAATCCATATGTGGGCCTAAGTTAACTCCCCTCTTTAGATTCACTGCATACCCATCTGGGAACATTAGCTTCTTGATCCATTCAAGTACTTCCCTCCTTTGGTCCTTTTTCAAGACGAAATCGGCCTTAGGCCTTCTCCAGGTCTTGCCACGACTAGGAGGTTGCATCTCTTGGTTTGGTCTATCGCATAACGTTGCTAGGTCTACTCTAGCCTTTGGGTTGTCCTTAGACTTTTCAGTGTCCATGAGTGTTGCCCAAAGTGCCTCGGCGACATTCTTTTCAGTGTGCATTACATCAATGTTATGTGGTAGAAGAAGGTCATCGAAATAGGGGAGCCTCGTCATGCCCGAGATATGAGTCCACATATGCTGCTCACCATATCCCACAAAACCACCTTCTTCATTGGCCACGAGAGCACCTATCTGAGCATGAACCTCGGCACCAATCATCATCCGCGGTGCAGGGTTTGTCACTTTGACACCTTTCGTAAAGTTCTTGATGTCTTGTCTGAATGGATGGTCAAGAGGTAGGAATTGACGATGTCTGTCGAACGACGAATACTTGCCACCCTTCTGCAACCAAATAAACCTCACACCTTCCTTGCATATTGGGCATGGGAACTTCCCGTGAACACACCAGGCGCAGAATATCCCATACGCCAGGAAGTCATGCAGGGAGTAGTGGTACCAAACGTGCATTTTGAAGGTTGTCTTTGTATCTCGATCGTATGTCCATACCCCTTTGTCCCAAGCACGGACCAATTCATCAAACACGGGCTCCATGAACACACCCATATTACTTCTTGGGTGTCCAGGAATTATCAACGACAAAAATACGTTATGTCGTTGAAAGGAGACACCGGGGGGAGATTAAGGGTGATAACAAAGACGGGCCAACATGTGTATGGGGCAGCCATCATTCCATAAGGATTGAACCCATCTGTTGCCAACGCAACACGTACATTACGAGCCTCATCTGCTTTGTCATGATGTTTGTCATTAAAGCGGATCCAAGCTTCACCATCGGATGGATGTACCATCTTGTCAGGATTGTACCGTTTGCCATTTTTGTGCCATGTCATCTGTTTCGTGGATTCCTCGGTCATGTATAGCCGTTGAATTCTCGGTAGGAACGGAAGGTACCATAGGATTTTTATGGGGATCGTAAGTTGCCTCTTCTGGCCATCATCAGAGTCTACCTCCAGGTACCTAGAGGATTTACACTTTGGACAGAACTTTGCATGCTCGTGTTCTTTCCTAAATAGGATGCACCCTTTCGGACAAGCATGTATCTGCTCATACGACATCTTAAGTGCTCGAAGGAGTTTCTGTGACTCGTACATGCTCTTTGGCAGAATGTGGCCCTCTGGAAGCAGGGTGCCAATCACGGCCAACATCTTATCAAAGCCAGGTTGACTCAAGTTTAACTCGGACTTCAACCCCATTAAGCGTCCAATGGCATCCAGTTGAGACACCATTGATCGATCGTGAAGGGGTTTCTGTGCCGAGCCCATCATGTTGTAGAACGCCTGTGCAGCTGCCTCCATCTCCTCCTTCTCACGTCCCTCATCGAACTGTCCTTGGTGAAAGTCATCTAACATGTCTGCTACCCCGGCATCAGCATCAAAAGCCTCCACCCGTGGTCTCACCACCTCCTCTCTCATACGATGGGCTTCACCATGGTGGACCCATCGGGTGTAGTCCGGCGTAAATCCATTCTTCACAAGATGTTTACCCATTTCAACCTTGTTTACCCTTCTTCTGTTTCCACATTTGCTGCAGGGACACAAAACTAGGCAATGTCCTTTAGCAGCGTTGCCAAATGCGCTGTTCAAGAAAGCATCGGTCTTGTTCATCCATTCCGTGGTGTAATCACTCTGACTTCTCCAGCCCGTGTACATCCACTAACGGTCATCCATCCTCTAACATATGTATCAGCGAGTAATGTAACCATCAATTGCATCTACATGGTGTTCCTACTGTCTAATAGGTGAGGATAGGTCCTAATCCCACCCGCAGATGGTAGATGAAGTTAGTTTCCATGCTCTACTCCTATCCGAGATAGAATTTCAGTAGCACCTCCCCGATGTTCTCCAGATACACGTCCTGCCAAAGAAGAGTGCGTATCCAGAGAACAACAGGGAGGTGATGCCGAAACTCTGTCTCGGACCAGAGCAGAACATGGGAACTAACCCATCTACGCATCTGCGGGCTATCCAAAAAGCATGGATAATCCAAAATAGATACGGTCATAGATATGCAAAGATCTGCATACCTCCAACCGTATCTCTTTCGAACGGGAGACGCCTAACTGGGTTACGCGATCTACGACCATGATACGAAAAGAGGGGTTATACCTAGGGTGGCGGCAGAGTCAGGCTAGCGGAGCCATGGCGGGTCAGTGCAGTGGCGAGACGACGCGGTGTAGGCAGACCGGCATGGTGGCGAGAACTCCGACTCAACTCCGATGGGCTCTTCTCTACAAAAATGGAACAAAATACTGTCATTTACAAAAAATTTCGACAGAACCTCCCCTGCACGGTGAGGTTTCCAAAACCTGCAAAAAACAACGGCACGATGACCGACAAGCACATATGGCTCAAGAGAAGCCATGTAGTTTGGATATCAATCCATGCTGAAGAATATATCCAAGTAGTACCACTACTTGTACTACTACTTCCACTATTGCTACTACTACTACCACTATTGCTACAACTACTACCATTAGTTGTACTACTACTACTACCACTACTTCTACTACTACTACCACTAATTCTACTACTAATACTACCACTAGTTGTACTACTACTACCACTAGTACAACTAATACTACTACAACTACCACTACCTCGACAATAATAAGTGAGAAGGCATACCTGACGGGCGTCGGGGTAGGGGCGGGCGGCGTCGGGGCGGGCGGTCCACGGGGCGCAGCCGGGGGCAGGGCGCGGCCGGGGCAGGGCCGGCCGGGGGTAGGGTGCGGCCGGGAAAAGGGCGCGGCCGGGGCGCAGGGCCGGCCGGGGGCACGGCGCGGCCGGCGGCAGGGCGCGCGAGCAGCGGGCGGCGCGGCCGGGGGAGGGCCGGCCGGGGGCAAAGCGCGGCGGCGGCAGGGCGCGCGGGCAGCGCGGGTCGTCGGGCGCGCGGGCAGCGGGCGACGCGGTCGGGGGAAGGGCCGGCCGAGGCCACGTACAATGCTTACAAACCAGGACATCTCTACATGTGAGATCTGATATCACATGTAGAGATGTCGTGGTTTGTAAGCATCGTACGTGACAACGTGCACGAAATCTTCTAAAATTTTTATCATAGCCTCCACATATGATATCACGATATCTCAATAAGTTTCATGATTTTCGGACATCGTTTGCTTTTTATAGAATTTAAAAACTCTTCACACGCAATTTCGCGGACATGTTTCGTGAACAAGATGTCCGAAATTTCGGGTCCGTTCCTGGATACAGCCTCTCACAACACTCACTAACATGACTATCAATTTTTGAATCATTAAACTCCATTATTCGTACCACGTGTAGTTCAAATTTCTATTTTCGAAAAAATTCAAGTAAACGAAATAAAGTAACTAAATATATCAAAAAGCCACAAAAAATCCTCAAATTGTAACTAGGAGTTCCTGGTGCTTTAAAAGGGCTGCACAAAAAAATGGAGGACAAAAACAAAAAAACAAAAAATACTTTGCCGAGTGCCGGGGCATGGCATCCACAGGAGCACTTGGCAAAGAAATTATAAAAAAAAATTAAATCTTTGCCGAGTGCCGTGCTAGGGGCACTCGGCAAAGTATTTTTTTTAAAAAAAATTCTTTGCCGAGCGCCAGATCTGAGACACTCGGCAAAGAATTTTTTAAAAAAAAGTTAAATCTTTGCCGAGTGCCAGATCTGGGGCACTCGGCAAAGAAATTTAAAAAAAATCAAATCTTTGCCGAGTGCCTAACAGCAGGCGCTCGGCAAAGAAGGCCGTGACCGAACGCCGTTTCGCGGGCAGCCTATGCCGAGTGTAGACATTTTGCCGAGAGTCTGGCACTCGGCAAAGAACTCTTTGCTGAGTGCAATTCTTTGCCGAGTGCAGCACTCGGCAAAGAAGGTCTTTGCCGAGTGCCCGATTTTTGACACTCGGCAAAGAATTTTGCACTCGGCAAAGTCTCTGTTTGCAGTAGTGCGAGTGGTGCAGGATCCAGCGAACGCAACGGTGAACAGGCCATAGTGCATGACCACGACAGCTGAACTGATCGCATGGTTACAAAAAAACTCTTGTGGCATTCCGGGTTGAAGAAGTGGTCCTATACTCCTATCAACAAGATTTAAGATGAGGAAGGTGTAGAGTCAGCTTAACTCATGTGATGTCATGGAAGCTGAACTGCCAAAACGGATGACAATAAAACTCAATTCAATGCTGATGCGTGAAAACAAAATGGACCAAAGGAGGATCTAGGGAGGCAGCCAACGCACAAGTTTGGCCGTTTCGAGCAGGATGGTGTTACTTGAGTGAGCTAGGAGCAGCGGTAAGGAAGACAAAAGGATTAGACGCTAAGATCATAGGAAACAAAGTCAATCTAACAGCTGAAATAATACTGATGATGTGGCTTCACCAGAGAAGGGAGAAATACCAATCAATGAGACTTAGTGATTCTATCTATCTAGGTTATATATAGATTAGTGACAGTAAGATTTCAATTGAATTTTTTTGTATTTCTTGAAAGATGGACAAATCCAAAATGAGGTCACAATAAATGGCGAAAATTATCCCATGTTTGACTGCTGATTTAAGTTAGGTTGATCTTTGTCTTTTTTACGCTGATGTGTGAGCTCAGAAATCATCGATTCTTCGCCACTAGAGGCCAATCGAACCTGGCTGTCAGGAAGGAACTGAACCCAAAATAGGAATCTGTTCCAGTGTCCCTACTCACTAAAGAATCACTTGTGAGAAGGAAGGAGAGAAGAATGGAGATGTAAAACTGAAACCACCACTAGAGAAGAAGGAAGAGACAAAACTAAAACTATCCTCTTTGCTATGACTTTTTGCTAGGAGTCAAACGATCAGACCAACCACTGGAGATTGCAAAGATGGGGTAAACTGGTATACGTATAATTTTTAATATATGGAATCAAGTTCTGTTACCAACTCTGCTGCTACTGTACCTGAACCGGCAATAGGTGATGCAGAAGGAGAAGAAGCTGCGACAGGAAGGCCGAAGCCCAGAGCTGCCAGGGAGAGAAGGCCCAACCCGTTTATTACTGGCCCATCGTGGATTCGTTAGTGACGAGAGAGTAGTACTTAAAGGGAGAAGAGAGTAGAGAGAGGATTATGAAAATTGTAAACCATAACTGAATTCTGTTGATCATTCCTCATCCTGCCTATCGTGCTGTGCTTCTTCTTCCCCAAATTCCTAAATCCAAATTCCCTTTTCTAGCCTACGCTTCTGCTAACAAGTTCTTTGAAAAAGCCAAGATGGATCAGATAGTAATAAATGAAGTTGCCATCCAAAGCTTAAGGTTGGAAATGAGAGCACAATATAATTTGAATTTTAGCAGGAAAGATATCGAAATGTGAGTCAACGCTTGAGCAAGTCAGCCCTCAGCAATAGCTAGCGATCGTCGGTCAGCTACCACCAGAATGGGGCCATCGACTCAACTACGACTTGAGAGTTGAGACATGACAGTCAAGCAAATCAAGAAGAGAATATGCTTCCTGCTTTCGTTTCTCCGTTTCGTCAAAGACGACACACATCATCACCGGCACGGTGTCGGTGACCAAGCTCCTGCTGCCGTCCAGGGGGCTCGAGGGTAACATCTCGGCGTCCCTCGGCAACCTCACCGGCCTGCGAGCTGCGATGCCTCGACCTGTCGCGCAACTCGATCGCTCTCCGGCGCGCGGCCTCCCGCTGGAGCTGATGTCGTCAGCAAGCATCCTCGTCCTCGATGTCAGCCTCAAGCGCCTCAGCGGCGAGCTGCAGGAGCACTGCCCCTCCCCGTCGTCGCTTGCGTACCATCCTCTGCAGGTACTCAACGTCTCCAGCAACTTCTTCTTCGGAGATTTCCCATCCACGGCGTCATGCCGTCGTCTTTTTGCTTCGGCTCGCCGTCGTCCATCGCCGTGCTTGATCTTTCCTGCATCCTGTTCACTGGCGCCTGGCGGCATCCCCACTAGTATAGGTGAATGCTCTGCACTCCGAGTGCTCAAGGTTGGCCACAACGACATCGGCGGCGCTATGACGCTATCCCTGACGAGCTGTTGTTCAATGCTACCTCGTTGGAGCATGTCTCTATTCCCCACGGTAGCCTGACAGGAGAGCTTTCATGGTGCACTTATGGCCAAACTTGGCGGTGTAGCGATCCTTGATCTTCAAGGCAACGACTTGGTCGGTGAAATTCCAGACTCCATAGTCCATAGGCCAGCTTCATTCATTGAAGGAGCTGCATTTGGGATACTGTCAACAAGCATGTATAGGATAGCTAGATTAGCTCCACTCCGTTCATTTTGTGTACCCGGCCAGCCACCTCTCCTCCTTTGTAGGATCTCCTTCTTTGTAGGATCTGCATGTACTCATGCGTGGCTAGCCAGAGCTAAAGCTCCTGTATATGTAACCTCAATGAGTGTAATACAAGCTGCGGTTATTCTTCCCAAACTCTTCTCTTACATGGTATCTGTCGACCTTTGATCCAATTTCTCACCTTCCGCTGCTCACCGGCCATGGCGAGTCCCACCGGCTCCATCTCCTCCGTTGGCACTAATCCCTTCGCCGCAGCCGCTGAACCTTCTTCTCCCTCAGCCTCCACACTCGTTCTCATCAACATCCGCAGCCACGTCCCTGTCACCCTTGCCACCGACGACGGCAATTTTCGTCAGTGGCGCTCACACTATGCTTATGGGAGTCAACTTCAGGGGTGAGACTTTGCCTGATGATGTACTCTGGCTTACTGGGCTCACATTTGATACAGGCCCATTGCGGACCGGATACTCGGGAGCTCTTGGTCCGGACCCGAGTGCCACGCCTTGGCCCGGGTTCTTCTGGAGACGGGCTCAGGTGGGGGTCGGTGACAACGAACAACTGGAGAGATCATCTTTGCGATTTCTTTTGGTACGTTCTTCTTTGTGGGAGTGCTATATGATCAGACAGTCGTGTCCCGAAATTTGGCGGTGCAAACCCCGTTCTAGTTTCTGATAAACTGGTCACTTGTGACTGTTGTTCATATTCAAGATGAATATCTAGTGAACAAGGATTTTACCGATTGTTAACCAAATTTTAGCTCCTGTTCAGGTTTAAAAAAAAATCGAAATATATGGCACTGAAGGAGATTTGTAATTTGGGATTTGCTGTGAGTCATCGAAATCCTTTGATGACGCACGTAGCCATGTAAGATGATGTGAACTGAAACGACATAACTGTGTCACTGTTGCGTGTGTTCAAGTATTTGCTTCTTGATGCCTCCCCATCTATTGATTGAATTCCTGAACCAAATCAGTAATGCTAGAAGTTTTGCAATGACCCTTGTCTAGTACTACTTTAATAAGTACTCAATGTCAATACTTTCAGTTGTTCTGTAGCTTATGCTCTGTTTTGTCTTTGGTAGATGCTCATCTGCTTTATGAAATCAATTGGATGCACTCTGACTAGATTCTCTTTTTCATCATTAGATGTCCTCATGAACTGTCTGTGCATGCTTAGCATCTTGTGCTATTTTTTGGCCCATTTAAATCTATCACTTTAATATTTTTCTATCTCCACCTGAATTTTCAAGATTGTGCCTTTTTGTCAAGCCATATGTCTTGGCATTGTTATATGGGTTGCCACGCCAAGACCCATAGTGCTGAGCCATGGGCATTCTTTTTTGAAACGGTGCCATGGGCCTTTTTATCACCCATGTGCCTTGGCCTGGGAGCTCATATAGCTATGCAAAGGTTCATGTCGTGACCAAAATGGCTATATGTTCAAAATTAGCTAGAGCAGCTATTACGAAAAGAATAGACTTAAGTGCTAAATGATAAAAAAAAAATCCGTATGCTTGCAACTTATTGCTGGCTGAGGAAGTAAATACATTGATGAAGCCAAAATTAACCTTGCAGGAAGATCATCATGCTTTTAAGCATAAGTCACTTCTATTTTCATCATGGCTGCAGATCAAGGATGGCTTTGCTGAAGGCAAGGACCTGGTGGTGACTGTCATGTCTACAGTGGGGGAGGAGCAGATTTGCGCACTGAAGGACATTGGACCAAGAGACTGGTCTCCATGCCATGTATTTTACCGCATATGCGCATGTCTGCTGGGTTTTGGTCAACGGTCGTTTTGGATATCAAGGAGCAAGGATTACCGAGGATCGTTTTGGGTCTAGGGTTTTGGGTTTGGGTCAGACTTATTAAAGTGGTAGGGGTGTGTATCACATACATTTACCGTATCAGACTTACTCATCTGGAGTCCACTACCTCATCCTTCTATACGGAGTTATATTTTGCGCAAGATTGGGAAAAAGGTCTATCTGACCAACCTTATACAGCCTCATAGTTGAGCCTGTCCTGTTCACTTGAACTACTTCAGCGGTACTTTTCAGCGGACGAACAATATTTTTCTCTCACAACAAATCAGCATAAGCATCAGTATAAGCCAAATTTCAGCGAATAGCATGGGTTTTTCTCTCACAATAAATCAGCATAAGCATCAGTATAAGCCAAATTCTACTATTTTTACTGCTAATAGCATCTCCAAGAGTGCAAGTCCTAGTTTTGACAGCTGCTGAACGTATCTGCAGGGGAAGAAAGTAAAACTGTGATGGCAACAGTTGGGTACAAGTCACATCTTTTTGTGCGATTTGTGCTGGAATTGTGTTGTCTATTGCAATCATAGTGGGATCTATTTGCTCGTGTTGCAATCATAGTGGCATCTATAGATGCTCGTGGTGCAAATCTTGTTTATGCTGAATCCACAACTAATCCTTCCCAACTTGAAGGACAGAAGCTCAATATGTCAACCGGATAATTTCGTCTTTTCATTTGATTTGATTTGTTCAGGTATTTTCAGAAAAAACAAAAAGATTCCATCAGTTTTGCGGCTGTGGGATCATGCTTTGTGATTAGAGCTCTACGTTTATACTGTATTTTGGTTCTGTTTATATTGTTGTGGGCTGAATTACGTATGTCTGCTATCACTGCTAAAAAAGATTTGTAGCAACACCATCTTTTTTTTAGGGGCGGCTTTTTATAAATAGTGCCCAAACGAGCCGTCCCTATAAATGGCTTGATTTGTAGGGGCAGCTCTATATTCAGCCGTCTCTACAAATCGGATTTATAGGGGCGGCTTAATATTAAGCCACATCTATAAATAAACACCGAATATTAAAAATTAAGTACTAAAATTTAAATTTTTTCAAACAACCTCGGATGGAGAAATGACCGAATAGTAACATTGTTTACAAAATTTACATATCTCTCTTATAGTTTATAAAACTATAAGAGAGATACGTAAAATTTATTAACAATGTTACTATCACTATGTTGGAAGATTAAATGACCAAAATAATAGTTATAGATCTCGGAAAGTTATAAAACTTTGTAGTTGATAACTTTTTTATTTAAATTCATTTTGTCAAGAAAAACTACATTTGAATTTCTCAAATTTGAATTTCACATTTTTCAAACAATCTCGGATGGAGAAACAACCAAAATAAAAGTTGTAGATCCCAAAAAGTTATACAACTTTGTAGTTGACAGTTTTTTTATTTGAAATCATCTTATCAAGAAAAACTACGTTTGAAGTTCTAAAATTTAAAATTTTAATTTTTTTTAAACGACCTCGGATGGACAAACAGCAAAAACAAAAGTTGTAGATCTCAAAAAGTTATAAAACTTTTTAGTTGACAACTTTTTGATTTGAAATCATCTTTTCAAGAAAAAATACGTTTGAGTTTCTCAAATTTAAAATTCAAATTTTGTAAACGACTTCAGTTAGAGAAACTACCAAAATAAAAGTTGTAGATCTCGAAAAGTTACAAAACTTTGTAATTGACAACTTTTTTATTTGAATTCGTTTAGGACCTTAAACAATCAATTTATGCTCGATTTAGGATAATACGTGAGAAAAAAATACAATATAGATACAAGTAATAGTGTGTTGCGGTGGTTAGAGGAGGGAGCGCGCGAGGCCGAGATCATAGGTTCTAATCCTAGCCCGCGCGAAGTCTCCAAAAATCGAGCAAAAAATGCCGCGGCTACGGAGCGGGTGTGTGGCGGACTAGTGGGGGCGGATTAAAAAAATTGCTATTTTTTTGGCAAATTTTTCATGATTTTTTGAAATTAATTTATAGGGGCGGCTCAATATTCAGCCACCCCTACAAGTCGATTTGAAGGGACAGCTGGCCAACCGCCCCAACAAACCGGACATTTGTAGGCAGGGTTGCTTAGGGACGACAGGTAAAACCACGATTACAAATGCACATGCTGCTCCTACAAATACTAGATGGCCTAGTGTATTTGCTCCATTTTCAGCCTAGTTGCAGCCAGACTGTGTGGGTTTGTGGCTCTGGCTAGCTTGAGGAGCAAATTGGCTGCTTGAGCATGGATATTTTTGAACTTTTGATCTATATACTATAGTTGTGTTATTAAAATAAATCCGTTTTACTTGCGTAAAGTATAGCCAGGGTCCGCTTATAATTTCTTGTTAAAGTATGTATTGATTTACTTGACCCCGGGCCCTCTATTTCTTAAATCAGAATGGATATTTTAGCATTTTTAAATACAAACATAGCTTTTGCTATATATATTTAGGCACCCGCAATGGGTGACTTATAAACTAGCTCTAAGCATTTTTTTCATATTTTAATAGAAGAGAGAAAAACTAGCTCCTGATCAAGAACATATGAGTGTTATGTGGGCTTAATCATACTATGAGTCATTACTAAAAGCTAACACTATTAGAGAGATTGGTTTAGAACTAGTAACTGACTCTTAGTGTTGCGGGTGCCCTTAGAGCATCTCCAAAAGTTTAAAACCCACTTCTAATATCTAGGTATATAATAAAAACAATGTATTTAAAAAAGTCAAAACATCTTATAATTTGGAATGGAGAAGATATATGTTTAACCAAATAAAAAATTAACAAATATTCTATAGGAATTATATATATCCAGGGAATATGGCTCACTCTGCATGTGAAGCTAAATATACCGTCCTAAACGTGGTAGTCACAAAATTCGTGCTCCGAAAGTACCTGAAAGCGCTTCAACCTTGTCAGCATCTATCAGCTTGGTAATTCTTCCGCCCGCGCCAACCCAACGACCGTCCATTTATGTGCTCATCCACTCGTCTCCAACGGTTTTCAATAAAAAAAATCTCATCTCACCGCAGCGCCGTAGCATGTCTCCGTGAGACCATGACCGCGCTCCGTCGTGCTGCCTCGGCGACCACGCTCTCCGCCTCTGTCGGTGCGAAAAGTGACCAATAAGTAAATATTTGTCGTTTTGCCGTACGTTGTGATCGGATGTGGCCTAGCACTCAATGACACAGGGTTTATACTGGTTCAGGTAACGTGCCCTATGTCCAGTTTGAGTCGGTCGGTGACTTTATTCCTAAGCCTAGGTGCTCAAAATTTGCTGTGGAGTTACAAACAAGTGGGAGTAAGATGGGGGTATTAGAGGTCCAGTCGGACTCTGGACCGAAGGGCCAAGAGTGACGGAAGCTCCTACGTGCGCTAAGTATTCGAATGTATGCTCTGTGCAGCTTTAGAGCTCTAGAGCCGTGGGGCTATTCGAGTGCTCAGAATATCTAAAGCTAGCAGATAGAGAGTCGGAATGATCCGTCCGTCGTCCGTTTTTTGTTGGGAGAGTGCGCACCGCTTTTATAGATGAAGGGGATGACCTTACAAGTTCGAGAGAGAGAGAGAGAATGTGTGTGCCCTAGTCTTGTTGCCCACGCCGTCGAATACAAGACAGTTTGTCGGCGCCCACAATACTGTTGACGCTTAGATGCATGTGGCAGGCTCCATTGTGTTCTTCTGGTATGGCAAATGTCGACGCCTACCATACTATAGGATAAATGTCGGCGCCTACAACACTATTTGTATTCTGACATGTCTGGAAGGCTGCACAGTACCCCTCTGGCATGGCCCGACAGTACTGTCCTACAGGTGTGCAGGGTACGGTCCTCGGTATTGCGGTTGACATGAGCGCCTTACCTTATCTGCTCTGCCTGCTTTCTTGGGTCCTCACCGAGCGGGCGTCCCCGGCCGGTCGTTCCCAGTTGGCTCCGACATCGCCGGTCGGAGAAGAGCCATAAGCAGAGGTTCGGTGTATTTCCGGTCGGAGAAGCGGGTCGGAGTCGGAAGCGAGCGTCATCCCCTCCTTGGCCAGGCCTTCCGGTCGAAGAGGCGGGTCAGAGTCGAAAGCGAGCGTCGTCCCCTCCTTGGCCAGGCCTTCCGATCGGAGACTGGATCGCTCTTTCGGCCTGTCGTTAGGTATCTGGGCCGGCCCAGGAGTTTTGTGTCGTTCATAACGCTGTCTGCCAGTCCGAGATTTTGCTGGGAAGCGGGCCCATTAGGGACCCCGGGTTTATGAACCCGATAGGAGCCCCTGAGCCCCGGGCGATTCGAGTAGAATCGTCTGGGGGATTTTTTGTTTTGCCAGCGGGTGCGTGCGAGCGCACCCGGTGGGTGTAACCCCCGAGCCTATGTCCGACTAGTGAGTCGGTTGGAGGCTAAGTATCTTGCTATTCTTTCCTGGGGCGCAGACTCCTGTGTTTCTACCGTTCGAGGTGTTCACCCGTGTTTGTCCCGCTCGCGACCTGCGCGGTCGGTTGATTTTCCTGAGTCAGCATCGGGCGGCCTGAGCCCCTGAGCCCCGTTGGGTTCGGTAAGGGTTGGTCTAGTTCCATGCATTACCCCGTCCGTAGTTTCCGCAACCGGACGGGCTAAGCTAACGTCGCTTGCCTCGATGGCTTGAGTGACGCGCTCGGTGAGCTCACTAACGGGCGTGTTCGTACGGAATCTGGGTCCATCATTCATAACAGGGTCGGCATAGCCCTCATGTGGCATTCCACTGCTCCTTAACCCGCTTATCGGCAGAAGCCTGGGTCGTTGCGAAGACCGACTCAGGTGGCCCGCTGGCCTCCCCTTGATGGAGATTCTGTGGGCATGGCTCGAGGTTAGGATCGAACGAGAAGGTTGAGATGATCCTGTCTGCTTCTAAGCATACCGGGCGAGGGCCGCTGGGGCTCATCTGTGTTTTCTCCCGTGGCTCTGTTTGACGCGAGGCGGCCTCGAGCCCTTCATGGGCCGGCCTTCGAACCCCGGTCGGTCGTCGCTCATGTTGAATGAGGCAACTACCGCTTCGTGATGCAACATGAAGCGTTGTGATGCATGAATTGCATATGCGATGCTTTGGATGTATGGGATGAATGAATGATTGTTTGAATGAATGTGTGAATGCGTGCATGAGAATGGATGAATGAATGATCATGCATCAGGAAATAAAGTAAGAGGGTTTGGTAAAGTTACCTTGATGACTCGAGTGACGGGTTTGAGGAGTTCTTATCGGATATGTCTGAATGGGATCCATGTTCGTCATTCATGATGGAGACGGCATGGCCCACATGGGGTGTCCCACTGCTCCTTACCTATCTCTCGGTAGTCACCTAAGCCGTCCGATCGACTCAGGAAGCCTGTTGGTCTCTCCTTGACGGAGATCCTATTGGTGGGCCCTTCCAAGCCTTGCCTGGGAAGGCGAAGGGCTATTTGCGTGCGATTGTGCCTTGTTTCCTACACCCAGGTTGTGGTAGTGGTGGGCCATGCCCAGGCCACGTCCCGTTTAACCAGGCATTGTTTCATTGGGCAGTGCGCATATCCCATCAGTCAGGACGTGTCCCACTGCATTCCTATCCACATTAAATAGGGGAAGGGAGAGGATTTTTCGCCCCAATACTTCGTCTTTCTCCAACTGCTGCCTCTCCACCTTAAATAGGGAAGAGGGGGGTTTTGTCCCATTCCTTCGTCTATTCTCCAACTACTGCCTCTCCTCCTTAAATAGTGGAAGGGAGAGGGTTTTTGTCCCATTCCTTCGCCTATTCTCCAACTGCTGCCTCTCTCCCTTCTTCCTTTTCACCAAGCCCGTTCACGCGTCACGGCGGTTCTGAGGAGAAAGAGGGTAATGCGAGGGAGAGGAGAACTCATAGATCCATCTATGATTCCAGAGCGCAATGTCAAACTAGAGGCCATCCAACGTAGATGAGGCGGTGCTGGCTGCCTTCGTCGAGAAGGGGCTGCTTCCACCAAAGGAGGTGGCGCACTGGAGGGCTCCTGCGCTGGGGGAGGCTATTCCGTGACCTCGGGCGATGAGGTTGTCTCCTTCCTCACCTTCCATGAGCGCGGGATAGGATATCCCACGCACTAGTTCTTGCACGGGCTCCTCAATGAGTGGGGCCTAGAGTTGCAGCACCTTAATTCGACTAGGGTGCTGCACGTTGCTGGCTTCGTCACTGTCTGCGAGGCCTTCGTCGGGATGGAGCTGCACGTGGACCTCTTCCGATGGATCTTCACCGAGCGAGCCTTGTTGAAGGGGAAGCCACCTAGGACCGCGCCGGTTGGGGGCTTTGCCTTGCAAAAGAAACCGAGGCCACCGGGCTCCTACCCCGCGTACTCCCCCTGTGACTCCAATCGAGGGTGGCATGGGGAGTGGTTCTACATCAGGAACCCAGCGGAGGCACCGTTCTCGCCGTTCACCAGAAGAAGGCTGATGAGGTGGGAGAGCTAGTCGTGGGGGCCCTCCAGTCAGTAGAACAAGCTGGAGGTCATCGAGGCAGAGCTCCAGAAGCTGGTGTAGCACGGCCTCGATGGGCTACTGTAACACCCTCAGTGTTACATTGCACTGTTTTGCTAAACATCGCACGAGCATCATGGTTTTATGCATATGTGTATAACATGAATTATAAAGCAATGTTCGGTCCTTGAAACTTTTATATGAAACATGAATCAATGTTACATTTTGTGTCACTTAATCGAATTTTTGTCGAACGAAAATGCTATAGAATGTTTTTGCGAACGGCGATGAAATATGTGCGGTCGAGGACAAGGATAGCTAGTTAGTACATCAAATAGGTCGGAATTGGGGTTCGACGCAAAATCGTTCGAAACGACGTCAGTTCGCGTGGGTTTGAAAGAAGGTCGACGAAGCTACCGTTGGCAAGTTTTGTAGAACGATCGGCTTAGGCAGTAGCACGATGTCATGACTTTGAGTGATAGCTTGATGTACCCTCTTGCGCATCGAACAATTAGTTTGGCGTTTGGAGCTTTGCGAACAAGTTTTCTACCTACTTTAAAAAGCGTGCACGGCACTTGAGTTGGCACTGGGCGCGGTCACCACTTGGCCTAGCACGCTACTGGCTTGCCAACGCACTACCACGCCGGCCGTGTTCCACTGCCGCACTGGCCGCATCCTAGGGCTGCGCCTGGGCGTGTGCACGCGCGCACGACACTTGTGCTGCGAGCCTTGACCGCCTGCCACCGCGCTGTCTGCGACCACCGTCACTGCCCGGACTGCCGCCGCTGCTGTCTCGCCAGCGCGCGCTGGAGCGCCGATAGCGTCCTCGCTGCCGCCCATGAACACACCGTGCATAGGGCTTGGCTGCTTGCTGCCCTCACTAGCGCGCGGGTCACCTCGCCGGGACACGCTGCGTCCAGGCCGCCGACCGTGCCATGCCCTGCTCTGCCCTGCCTTGGCCGAAGGTGCGCCGGGTCCGCGCTACGCACCACCAGTCACTACTGCTCCCTTTGACCCGCCTTGGCTGCACATGCACGGAACGATCACCTGCGTCCCCGTCACCTCGGTGTCGCATTGCCCTGTGCTCGTCTTGTCCGGTGTTGACCGCGGTGGCGCCATACCGCGCCTCGTCACCTTGCAACAGCGGCCGTGCAAACGGCCGTCAGGGGTAGGTCCCGCATGTCTCGTTGTCCCCCATTATTGTACGTTGCATTGACATCCACAGCCGGGCCGAACCGAGCCGTGCCAAAGCTTCCCTGCCTTCGCTGTCGCCATGGCCAGCGGGATCCCTTTTTCTTTAATTCGTCGTGACCACAGCATTAGACTCCAATTCGTCTCATGCTCAGCTTCGCTAGGTAGCTGGTCGCGCCCCATCCCCACCTTGCTACGTATGCCGTTGCACAGGGCCGCAATTTGTAAATGTCGTCCCGCCGGGTCCATAAGACCGGACGGACGCGCGCCGTCGGCTAGCCACGCAACCAAAGCATCCCACCCCCAATTCCATGCTCACCTAGCCCGTCCTCCAGCTAGTCATCACCGTGCTCACCGCAGTCTTAGCCCTATCGCCGTATAGCAGTCAATGTCGCAGCCGTGCCACCGTCGTGCACCGCCGCACCACCTCGCGCGCATGTGGCCAGCTCGGCTCGTGCCTTTCCCGGACGAGCCAGCGCGTCGTAAGGTTCTGTGGTGAGTCGCTGAAGCTCGCTAGCTACTTCCTCAGCCCCGGTCTTGCTGATGTTCACCGAAACGGCATCGCCGTGATTGCAGGCTGCCCGCCATCGTGGTCCGACCCCGCTGCTGCGTCCTGGTGCACGTTTCCTCTGCCCTGCACTTCGTGTTCGCGCCTAGGTTTGAGTTGGCTCGTTTGTTGGGGAGGAGGAAGCCTGAGGTGGCTGGCGTGGGTCGCCGGTGCCGGCCCCGCCATGCCGGTGCGCACGAGTGGCCGTAGGGGTATCGTCGGGGGAAGGACAAGTAGTTCGGAGGGCGTATCTATAAAACCGTAGACTAAATGAATAGTGCCTTAGAGCTCGCTGTAAATACCGAGTAGACCAAGGGCTCTTTTGCTTATTGCACCCGGTGCGCGTAGCTCCGAGTTGGGCCGCCAGTGTTGGGCCGCGCTGAGGCCTACGGGCGCGCGCACAGGAAAATGGCGTGGGCCAAGCCAGCGCGAGTTGGGCCATGGGTTGGGATTCGGTTTCTTAATTTCCAGGGAATAGACATATTTATTTATTTTAGTTGTGAATTGAACTTCGATAAATCATAGTAAATTGCATTGTTGTTCAAAAATAGTGAGACTAATTTTGTTAGGTTCGCAAAAACACCATCTAACTGTTAGTGTAGTTAGTTCACAGTTAGCTGTTATGATCATAGGCTCATAAATTCTAATTAGAAAGCTTAGTATTATGTAGATTAATATTTGTAGGAATATCTGTGGGTAATTGGTCATAGTTATAGACATGAAAATTTTACAGTAGACTTGTTAGGTTATTAGGTACTTGCTGTAGATTTTGTAGCCATAGAATGGGATGATAAATAAAATAGCTATTGCCCTTGTTTTATCGTATCTCGATTAAATCGGTATTAGGAGTAGCAATACCTGTAGTTCCTATAAGAATGTAGGTTATGTTTCATACTTGTTAGTAGTGATGGTATGTAGCTTAGCCTTTAGTAGGTAGACCCCACTTAGTAGTTTAATAGATGTACTTTTGGGTTAAGAATTGCGGTTGTCATATTGTTAAACATTGCATCATCATTTCATGTAGATCATGAACTGGTAGACTTCGTGCCCGTCGGCGAGCCGGAGTACGACGAGGTGATCAAGGAGTACAAGGAGGAGATCTTCACACAGGAGGAAGCCCAGGAGCCTGTTGGTGCTGACCCTACTGACCCGGCGCCTGCCCAAGGCAAGCCCCGGTGCATAACCCATATTTTTATGATCACTGAATATATATATGTGATGTGCATTTAAGTTACAGGCATTTTATGGAAACTACCTGCATAAACATACCTACCCATGAGTCCTACTAGTACAGGTCGAGTAGCTGCTATGCTCAGGATATCGGTAGCATGAGTAACCTGTCGTTACTCGCAAATAGGTAATAAAATATGAACACTCATGATATAATGATGGAAAGGAAAATGGTGACCGGGCAGGGATATGGATTGGGTACTGGTGGGTGTAAGGGGTTGTGTCCTGCGGCCAATAGGGCATGACTTGGTTACACTTTTTCTCTGTCCGTGTTGATTAAGGACCGGTCGTTGCATATGACTCTAGGCAAGTCACAGATTATTGTCCCGAGCGCATACTTGGGTATGGGCGCAGGGAAGGCTTGCTGCTCTCTTGTCGCGGATCTGGCTCTTTCCGGACTGACTGATGGGAAGAGGAGGTGGTGGAGGTCCTTGCACCACACTGAGTCCGAGACTCAGGAGTGGGGGCTTGGAGTCCAAGTTTGGACGGGGGCCTGGACACCTAGGACAGGAGAGTGGTGGGTTAGTCCTGCTTGTGCCTGGGGTACAAGCGGGGCGTGTGTTTTCGGGGCACCCATCTAGGCACATTGATTCGCGAATCGCCGGGTGATCCGGTACGGCTTGTCTGTGGTTTAGCACCGTAGTAAGAACTGAAAGTGGAAGAGAAGAAGAAATATAACTGATTGCTCAACCCTTGCTTGAAAGTAGAACATGTGCTTATATAGATTGGCTAGATGATAACTTAATACGGCTGATAATAATAATACATAAATAAGGACTCACTATTAGTATTGCTTTCTGCTAAAGAAAACCAGCAACCCATCAAGCCTATCATATTCCTTGGAGTCGGGAAATTATTCCCACTAGTCGGATAAGTCTTGCGAGTACATTGTGTACTTACGGTTCATTTACCCCTGTTGCAGGTGATGCTTGAAGAGTACCTTGTGTGGAGAATCCTTCTGGTGGGCTCAGATGGAATCCTCACTGATGAGGACATCACTCCTTTGGATGTACCAGCTGATCCTCCAACCGTCATGCAAGGTCCAATGACCCGGGCTCAAATGCGTCAACTCAATTTACAGGTGAGCTCGTTCTTAAATGATCCTTTTCATACTTTTGAGAATAGACTACTACCTAATGATGTTATCTTGCTTAGGAACATTGGAGAGGGTCAAGAGGGACTAAGAGGACGTGGAGGAGGTGATGATGACCAGCAAGGACGTCCAACACAAGCCGGAGGCCCAGTCCAACACGAATTCGAGTCTGCCTCGGCCTCCAGGACCAGTCTGCCTTAAACTAGTCGCCCAGGACGCATCCGGACTCCGTTTTCGATGATCCACATATGGATGGAAAGCTAATTTGATAAGGAAGCCAATCCAATTGGTTTCACGTCAAAAGCTGTTCGGAATCAACGGGAATCGTCGAAACAAGTCAGCGTCCAGAATCTGCCAGGGTACTGCAACACCGTCATACATTTGCAATTTGGTTGCGATCTTTCTTGTTCTTGCTTGTGTTCTTCATTGCGCAGGCAGGGATTAGCCTTCTTGGCGAGGTCAACCTAGTATGTGACTCGGTTGATAACCAGAGGAGCTGTCGTGCTAAGATTGCAGGGTTCGATCTTTCGATCTGAAGCCGGATCGGTGTGTCATTCTCCGCCACAACGATAGTTACCATCACCTGACGGAAGATCGGGATCCCCGTCTCCATTAAGTGGTAATCAGAGCTAAGGTATACCGTCAGGTTCACTTGTTATTCCCTAGTTTGAGTGTTTCGTATTCGTCCCATAGTCTAGTGCCATACTCATTTTTCCTATCCTAGAACCTTCCGCGCCATAGCCTTTGCATATTTCAGTTTCAGAGTCCGTCGTGTTGAGTTTGTGTCCTGGTCGAGGTCTTGTTGCTGGTTAGGTCGTGTTAGAGTCCAGTTCGTGTGTTTCCCCCCATCGTTTCCATCAAATCTTGGCTGTTGTGACCAATTTTGCACACATTGTTCCTGTTTTGTCCTCTAATTCGGAGCCAATTCTTAAAACTGGTCTAGTTTTCGCATACGAACTCCGTTTTCGACGTTCCATATATGCAAATCGATCAGAAAAAAATTTCGGATCCATCCATCCCTGGCGGTGCCAGGGTTCGGAATTTTTAGATTGGCCAAAAAGTGGTCACAAGATCCTGGTTTCGTGGTCACAAGGTTTTTGTCAATTTTCATCCAGTTTTCTGAAAATTCCACAGGCCACGTCTTACACTTGTTTGAGCTCATATTTTCTGTGGTTACTGCTTTTGTGCTCCTAAGTAAAGGAAAAATATAAAAAAAATAAAATAAAAAAGTCAAAATTTCCCAAAAAACAACGACAGCCCAAAAAATAGAAAAAAAGAGAGGGGCAAAAGAGGAACAATATCTAGAGGAGCACATAGAGAAGCCCAAAGTGAGCTGTGTTTGCGTGTGCTGTCTGGTTCCTTGTTTGTGTTGCTGTTTCCATCCACCATACTTATTTTTCTCATACCTATCACCTTGCTATCCACCATACTTTTGTCACAACCTGATACTTGCAACACTTTAGACCAGCAACGAGAACAAGTACTTTGGACTATAATTCAGCATTACTTTCTGTTACTGACTTGTGTGCCAAATATACATATTACTCTTTGTTTGCCTTCCAAGCTCCACAAATTCTTCAGATCAGTACAGACAAAGGGCCTTGCAATCTCGGTACCACTACCTCACAGGTATCACGAACCAGCCGCCGGTTGTACCGCCCACTGCTTGCGTTGGTAAGAACTTGGTAAGAGCTTGGTAAGACGCTTCCACTTGCTGTGAAAAGTGACACCACTACAACCACATAGTCATTTGGTAGGGATAACTTTCACCTGTTTGTTCCTGTTTTTGTGTTTTCAATGGCAGCAGGTGAACAGACTGCAGATAACAATCCTAAGGGTTTCAGCGAGTGTGTCAGCCAAGAGCAACTACAAGCTGTTGTAGAGGATGCCCAAAAAAGGATGAATGAGGCCGTCAGGAAGGCCGTCACTGACGCACTCATTGAACTCAACATTGGCAATAGCATGGAGAGATTGGACAAGCGAATTTCCATGCTAACCGACAAGGTTACTGAGTTGGAAACCTTCATGGCGGGCAACAACGACGTTTTCGGCAGCAACACCGATGGTCAAGACACGGTGCATGATGCCGCTGGAAACATAGGTCGAGCAGCTATCCGACAAGAGAGATTACGGCAACGTCTACACCGCAACACGACAGGTATGGGTGGTGTCCACCACCACCACCGTCAAGGTAATAATCACCATGTGCCCGATGATCCTTATGCTAAGATTAAGTTCACAATACCATCTTTTTCGGGTCATTATGATGCTGAGGGATATCTTGATTGGGAGATGACGGTAGAACAAAAGTTTAGTGCCCACCTTGTACCTGAGCAGCATAGAGTTAGACAAGCTACTAGTGAGTTTAAGGATTTTGCCATTATTTGGTGGAATGGGCTAGCTGCACAGGATGCTTTACCTGGTACATGGGAAGAACTTAAGGTAGCTATGCATGATCGTTTTGTTCCTCCTTATCATAGAGACTTGCGTAAGAAATTGATGCGTTTAGAACAAGGAGATAAATCTGTACAGGATTACTATGGTGAGCTCCAAAAGGGATTGATGCGCTGTAGTGTTGTAGAGGGAAACGAAGATGCCATTTGTCATTTTTATTCTGGTTTGAGGCGTGACATTCAGGACATTGTTGATTACAAAGAATTTAACACTGTCAACCAGTTGTTTCAGTTTCCTATGCTTGCAGAAAAGGAATTGCAGGGGCGTGAACAGCAGGGCAAGAGCAAGGTCAGCACCAGCACATACACGCCACGCTCGGCACCATCTTCGGGGCTGACCAAGCCAACCACTTTTTGGACACCTCCACCAGTGAGCAAGCGACCAACAGCCTCTGGAGTTTCCGCCACACCTAAGACACCTCCCACATGACCTTCAGATTCAGGTAAAAATTCTTTGCAGGTGCCTACCAAGAGTTCCTCATCCGTTGCATCGACGGGATGCACTTTGGGTATTCAGTGCCACCGCTGCCATGGCATTGGCCATGTGCAGAAGGACTGCCCAAGTCAGCGGGCATATATTGCTATAGAAGATGGTTACATCAGCATCTCTGACATTGAGGATGAAGAAGACCAAGATGCAGATGAGGAGGACGGTGAAGTCCTTGGCGACGAGGCCACGGCGTCCTATAGGAGCATTATTGTACAGCGGGTGCTCAGCTCACAAGTCCAGCAGCCTGAGAAGCTACAACGCCATAACTTGTTCCAGATTTTCTTCGTCATCAGCGACCGTCGAGCACGTGTCATTATTGATGGAGGTAGCTGCAACAATTTGGTGAGTTCTGATTTGGTCAAGAAGCTTAGCTTGACCACACGCCCACACCCACGTCCATATCATATTCAGTGGCTAAATGATTCTGGTAAAGCAAAGGTAACACAAACTTGCAGAGTTTCATTTTCCATTGGTTCTTATACTGATTCTGTTGATTGTGATGTGGTACCTATGCAAGCTTGTTCACTTTTATTGGGTCGTCCTTGGGAACATGATAATGATGCTACACACCATGGTAGAAGTAATAAATACACTTTTGTGCATAAAGGAAAGAAAATTACTTTGGTACCTTTGACCCCTGCTTAAATTGTACAAGCTGATAGAGAACGCGCTGCTAGTTTGAATGATGTTCAATCTGAAAATCAGTAAGTTGCTAATTCTATTTTCCCACCTAAAAAGGATAAGTCTACATCTATTTCTAAGGCTGAGGGGATTAAATTGAAGGGTGGTGTTATGCTTGCAACAAAATGTGACTTTGCTGAAATTTCTGTTGATGATATTTGCTATGCTTTGGTATGCAAACGAGCTATGTTTTCACTTGATGATATTATTAGCTCGGTACCCTCCTGCTATCACTAACCTTTTGCAGGAGTATGAGGACATTTTTCCAGCTGAGATACCCCCGGGGCTGCCACCTATGAGAGGGATAGAGCATCAAATCGATTTGATTCCAGGAGCGGCCTTGCCCAACCGAGCTGCATATCGAACCAATCCTGAGGAGACTAAGGAAATTCAGCGGCAAGTCCAAGACCTTTTGGACCGCGGGTATGTACGTGAAAGCCTTAGTCCTTGTGCCGTTCCTGTACTTTTGGTTCCTAAGAAAGATGGAAGTTGGCGTATGTGTGTTGATTGTAGAGCCATCAATAATATTACTATTTGGTATCGTCATCCTATTCCTAGGCTAGACGACATGCTTGATGAGTTGTGTGGTTCTATAATTTTCACTAAGATTGACTTGCAAAGTGGCTACCACCAGATTAGAATGAAACTTGGAGATGAATGGAAAACTGCATTTAAAACCAAATTCGGGTTGTATGAGTGGTTAGTTATGCCTTTTGGTTTGACAAATGCACCTAGCACTTTCATGCGCTTAATGAATGAGGTTTTAAGAGTTTTTATTGGTCATTTTTTGGTAGTTTACTTTGATGATATATTGATTTACAGCAAGTCTTTTGATGAACATATGGATCACATACGTGCTGTTTTTAATGCCTTACGTGATGCACGTTTATTTGGTAACCTTGAGAAGTGCATCTTTTGCACGGATCGAGTTTCTTTTCTTGGCTATGTTGTAACTCCACAGGGAATTGAGGTGGACGAGATGAAAATTGAAGCCATAAAGAGCTGGCCGGTTCCCCAAACTGTCACACAGGTGAGGAGTTTTCTTGGTCTTGCAGGATTCTACCGCCGCTTCGTCAAAGATTTCAGCACCATTGCTGCCCCATTGCATGAGTTGACAAAGAAAGGAGTGGTGTTTCATTGGGGAGAGGCACATGAGGAGTCCTTTGACACTTTGAAGGACAAGCTTACACACGCACCATTGCTGCAACTTCCAAATTTTGGTAAGACTTTTGAGCTAGAATGTGATGCTAGTGGACTTGGCATTGGTGGTGTTTTGATGCAAGATGGTAAACCTGTTGCTTACTTTAGTGAAAAATTACATGGTCCTGTTCTTAATTATTCCACGTATGATAAAGAATTGTATGCACTTGTCCGTTCTTTAGAGACGTGGCATCATTATTTGTAGCCTAAAGAATTTATTATTCATTCTGATCATGAATCGCTTAAGTATCTTCGCTCTCAAAATAATCTGAATCGTAGGCATGCTAAATGGGTTGAATTTATTGAGTCTTTTCCTTATATTATCAAACATAAGAAAGAGAAGGATAATGTGATTGCTGATGCTTTGTCTAGAAGATACACATTGCTGTCTCAACTTGATTGCCGGATTTTTGGTCTTCAATCCATTAAAGAACAATATGCGCTTGATCCTGATTTTAAGGATGTGTTGCTTAATTGTAGAGAGGGACGCACATGGAATAAGTTTATGATCAGCGATGTGTTTTTGTTTAGAGCTAACCGCCTATGCATTCTAGTTGGTTCCGTTCGTCTTTTGTTGTTGCAGGAGGCACATGGAGGCGGATTGATGGGACATTTTGGTGCCAAGAAGACAGAGGAGGTGCTGTCCACACACTTCTTTTGGCCTAGGATGAGGCGTGATGTGGAGCGGTACGTGGCTCGGTGTGCCACATGTCAAAAAGCTAAGTCGCGTTTGAACCCACATGGTTTGTATATGCCTCTTCCTGTTCCTTCTACTCCTTGGGCAGATATATCTATGGATTTTGTGTTGGGATTGCCAAGGACTAAGAGGGGGAGGGATAGTATTTTTGTGGTGGTTGATCGTTTTTCTAAGATGGCACATTTTATTCCTTGTCATAAGAGCGACGATGTTGTTCATATTGCTGACCTTTTCTTTCAAGAAATTGTTCGCTTGCATGGTATGCCTTCTACTATTGTTTCAGATCGTGATGCAAAATTCTTGAGTCATTTTTGGCGCACATTGTGGAATAAATTGAGGACCAAGCTGCTGTTTTCTACAACATGTCATCCCCAAACTGATGGGCAAACTGAGGTTGTGAATTGAACATTGTCCACCATGTTGAGAGCCATTTTGAAGCGCAATTTGAAGATGTGGGAAGAGTGTTTGCCGCATGTGGAGTTTGTATATAACAGGGCAGAACATTCCACCACCAAGGTAAGTCCTTTTCAGGTAGTGTATGGTTTTAACCCCCGTGCTCCTATTGATCTTTTGCCTTTACCTACCACTGAGAGAATACATAGTGATGCTAGAGAGCATGCTGATTTTATTCGTAAGTTGCATGAAACAACTAAAGCAAATATTGAAAGCATGAATGAAAAGTATAGAATTGCTGGTAGTAAAGGTAGAAAAGAGATTAAACTTGAACCGGGTGATTTGGTTTGGTTACATTTAAGAAAAGATAGATTTCCTGAGCTACGTAAGTCTAAATTAATGCCAAGAGCAGCTGGTCCTTATAAGATTATTGAGAAAATAAATGATAATGCATACAAACTTGAGTTGCCATCCGAGTTCGGGGTTAGTCCCACATTTAACATTGCAGATTTGAAACCTTATTTGGGAGAAGAAGATGAGCTTGAGTCGAGGACGACTCCAATTCAAGAGGGGGAGGATGATGAGGACATCACTCCTTTGGATGTACCAGCTGATCCTCCAACCGTCATGCAAGGTCCAATGACCCGGGCTCGAATGCGTCAACTCAATTTACAGGTGAGCTCGTTCTTAAGCGATCCTTTTCATACTTTTGAGAATAGACTACTACCTAATGATGTTATCTTGCTTAGGAACATTGGAGAGAGTCAAGAGGGACTAAGAGGACGTGGAGGAGGTGATGATGACCAGCAAGGACGCCCAACACAAGCCGGAGGCCTAGTCCAACACGAATTCGAGTCTGCCTCGGCCATTACTCACCCTTTACCGCTAGATGTTATTTTTAAATTCCGCTGTTATCATTCCGCACTCTGGTATTTGGTATTGTAATAATGTACTTTTGAAGAAACTCTAATGTATGAAATGTACTTGTGTTGTAACTCGTTCTCATTATTGGATCCTTGGGAAAAATGTGGATCTTTTGGGTTCTCCCTCGGGGTGTGCTCGACGGACACCGCTCGCTGTAGCTTGCTTTCGGGGTGCTTAGTGTCTGGTGGAAGACGAGCACCTCTGTAAGTATGCTATTTTGGGCGGTTTTGCCACAACTGCCGGTGTTCCACACCTTCTTCTGCCGTCGGGTTGCCCCACTAGCGGAGAGGAGGTGACCGATGTGGATGTACTCCAGCCCAACGGATCCCAACCGTGCGTCGCCGGAGGAGTTGGTGAAGGACGAAGTCTAGAGTTGACTCGACCGGGTGCTGCAACTGAGGGCCCAAGAGTCCCTCGAAGGAAAGCCCAGACCTCTCCATGCTAGGAAGCTATCCAATCTGGTATGCTCCCCTCCTCTTATTTCATGACCTTTTTTCTCTTGCTCTCCTTTGTTCTAATTTCGAGTTGTCTGTTTCGTAGGGACTTACCAGTTATAAATCTCGGATGCATCTTTCGAGGGGGCCGGAGGGCGTGGCTTGGCATGCTGCCCAGAAGGAGGTGGTAGACGCCAAGAAGAAGAAGAGAGCTGAGAAGGCTCAGAGGAGGCACGAGAAGGAGAAGGAGATCACCCGGTGGGTGTGGGCCAGCGAAAACCGGAGTGACGTGGAGGCAGAGCTCGAGTCAGAGGAACCCACAGAGATGGGTGACGACGCGAGCACCTCCAAGGATGACGGAGACTGGGGCGTCGTTGCAACCTCGGTGGAGTGTCGTGCAGTTATGGCCGGCCACGTCTACCGGCGGTGGGCGGGATATGGAGAGGCGCGGCGACATTCCCACATCATGGAAGCGTGCCACGAGCTCGGACGTCGCCGTCGAGTGAGAGGCGAAGCTGGTGCGGTCGTCGTGCCCTTCGAAGGCATCATTGGCTTCACCCCCTCTGCTCCGAGCATGGCGAGGCATGCCAGCCAGTCGAAGGAGCATGCCCGTACCGCCGCATCTTTGGGGTTGGAGCATGCATGAGAGCCACAACAAGGAGATGCCCCGTTAGTTGCTCTGGTGGGTGCGCCGCGAGCCGACGGTCATGGCCATTCGCGGGCCGATCGGGAGCTAGCCGGGTTGACTCCTCCCTCGGTCGATATGAGGGGGCATGGGTCGTGACCCATGAGTGGTCCTCGTCCAGCGGGCTCGTTGCCAGTGGGTCGAGGCTTCAGGGCCCTGCCCCTTTCGTCTAGGTATGCACCTATGTTACTTTTGATCTCATAGTTGAGTTTTTTTAGTTTGACTGACCACCTCCCATGTAGGAGGAGTGGAGGCCCAACCTATAGCAAGTCACGATGAGCGGTGAGGAATGCAGACTGGTGGCGGTGCGACCTTCCCTTCTAGGGGTTGCGCCCTCCTAGCCGGTCGCGAGTACGGCGGCGGTGGCGGCAGCGATCCCCGTGGTGATGGTGGAGGTTGGGTCGGAGGTGACCCTTTTGATCCCTCCCCCAATAGCCATGGTGGAAGAGAGGAGGGAGACCAGGCTCCCTGCCTCGCTTGGTGGAGGAACACATGGCTTGCCCTCCTGGTCGGAGTTGGAGGGGTCAGGAGGAGACGTGGCCAGGCCAGAGGCAGAACATCCACTTGCGGGCCATGGAGTTGAGATAGTGGAGATCCCCTACTTCGGCGAGGCAGGCGCTAGGGTGAAGCTGCCGGCCATCCCACCGTCGTAGGAGCTGGCGGTGGTCCGGTCGTCGCACGATGTTGCAGTGGCTGGATCTTCCAGCAGGTTGGGGGTGACCCGTGAGCTGGTGTGGCCCTGCCCTAGCGACCCGAGGAAGGCTCGATTCATCCTTCGTGACGAGGAGGAGGTGACACTCTGGCACTTCCTAGAGGAGACATGACTGTCGATGGAGTCTAACCTTGCCCAAACCAAGGTGAAGCTCAAGGAGGCCTTGGAGCGGGTTGAGCTCATCCATCAGGCGGTCTCAGTCGACCTGCCGCACATCGCTGAGGTAAGCTTTCTATGTTTTTAGTGTTTGTCCTCAACTCCTTGGTCTTCTGCTGGTTGTGTCAGCGTGCTTGCATCTTGCTTTACAGGAGTTAGAGCTAAAGTCGCTCCGCAAGTCCTGTTTCCTTCGGGAGGAACATGGTCGGATGGAGCAGGAAGATGCGATGTCACGATGGGTCGATGAGCTTGAGCGCCAGCTAGAATCCACCCACCGCAAGTCCCAAGACCGAGCGGCCGAGGCATCGGGAGAGCGAGTGGCAGAACTGCTTGTGGCGGAATGGGTGACTGCTGCCGAGCGGGGACTTGATGTGGCAAAGGTTGTAGGGTCGAGATGGCAGACTAGAGGAGGGTGAATAGTCTTTTCTAAAATTAATCACGTCGCCTAACCGAAACAAGTGTGGAATTAAAACTATCGGTCTAGCAAAGACTACACCCCTCTGTCTATGTTCTCGAGCACCTTCCAAAGATACTAATCAAGCAACAAAGGCGTCGGGCTAGCTAGAGCTCACCTAACCAATTCTAGGAGCAAGGTCACACAAACCTATGCCACTAGTACTTTAGGCAATAAGAGAGCTCCTACACATGCTAGTAAGCAAAATCACAAAGCCACCTAATGCTCACTAGCAATGCTCAATAACAGGGCAACCAATGCCAAATTAGAGAGCGCAAATACTTAGCTACACAAACTAAGCAAAGTGACTAACAAGGTTACACAAACCTAATTAGCCACGCAAGGGAGCTACTTCTATGCTATACAAGCAAGAAGGTAACTAGTAAGCTACACAAGCTAACTAGTTACAAGAGCAACTACACAAGCACAATGTATATGAAAGTAATTACAAGCTTGTGTAACGAGGATGCAAACCAATAGGAAGAACAAGGTTGACACGGTGCTTTTTCTCCCGAGGTTCATGTGTTTGCCAACATGCTACGTCCCCGTTGTGTCGACCGCTCACTTGGTGGTTCGGTGGCTAATTGGCATCACCCGCCAAGCCTGCATGTCGGGCACCGCAAGAACCTACCCCGAAAGTGAGGGTAGCTCAATGACACGCTCAACTAGAGTTGCTCTTTGTGGCTCCTGCGGGGCGAGCACAATGCCCCTCACAAAGCTCTTCTCCCGAGCACCGCACAAGCTTCTTGTGGGCTTCAACGAAGACCACCACCAAGCCGTCTAGGAGGTGGCAACCTCCAAGAGTAACAAGCACCACTGGCTTGCAACTCGATCACCTAGTGCCACTCGATGCAACCTCACGATGCAATCGCACTAGAATTGCTCTCTCACACAATCGAATGATCACTATCAAGTATATGTGAGATGGAGGGCTCCCAAGCACTACGACACAAGCCACCAAGGCTCTAGTGTGCTCAGCTTTCGGCCTAAGGCCGACCATGGCTTCTATTTATAACCCTAAGAACAAATAGAGCCGTTACCCCTTCACTGGGCAAAACTCGGGACGACCGAACGCTCCGGTCAGATCGACCGGACGCTGGCCCTCAGCGTCCGGTCGTGCGATGCATGCCACGTGTCCCCTTCTTTGAACGCTGATCGCTCGATCTCAACGGTCATCTATCGACCAGACACAGCAACTTGAACTGACCGGACGTAGCAACCCTAGCATCCGGTCGTTTCTAGTAAGGTACCAGACATGACCGGACACGTCCGGTCAGTCGTGACCGGACGCAGCACCAGTGTCTAGTCACTTCTAGCTTCTATGCTCTGCCTGCGTCATCACACGTCTCCCTGACCGGACGCACCCTATTAGCATCCGGTTACTTCCAGCGCCAGCGTCCGGTCGAAGACCGACGCTTGCATGCTCTCTGCCATCACTGACCGGACACTAGAACCCAGCGTTCGATCACCACGTGTCCAGCGTTCGGTCCACTCTGTGAAATCCTATCTTTTCTGTATAGGGTGCCGGTGGCACCATCGGACTGTCCGCACTCTACGGGCGAACACTCCGCCGGTGGAGTTTCAAACCCTTCTCACCTCTATTCCATCGCCGAGTTGATCCACATCAACTCCAACTTCATCTCCTTTATAAATGTGCCAACACCACCAAGTGTACACCACTATGTGTATGTGTGTTAGCATTTTCACAATCATTTTTCAAAGGATTAGCCACTCAACTTGCCACGCCACTCAATCCTAGCGACGATGCAAAGTTAGATCACTCGAGTGGCACTAGATGACCGATATGCAAACAAGTTTGCCATTCTTGATAGTACGGCCATCTATCCTAAACTCGGTCACAAACTTCTCTACACACCTATGACCGGTGAAATGAAATGCCCTAGGTTATACCTTTGCCTTGCGCATTCCATTCCATCTCCTCCAATGTCGATGCAACACATGCACCAACACGATCAACAATGATATGATCCACTTCATATCATCACGTGATCATATTAGTTTATTGATCTTGACTTCACTTGCTTTTCACCGTTGCCTTCGTCCATTGGCACCAAGTCTTGCTCAAGCTTCACTGCCATGCGGTCCATCGCTCCAAAGCCTCCGACTTGCCCTTCACGCTTGCAACCGGTCCATCAAGCCAAGTCTTGTCTTGATCTTCTCCACCTTGATCACATGACTCAATGTCATGTCTCATGTGCAATGAGCTCCTTCATCATCACATGTGTGAGCTTTGCAACATCTCCAAGCCATTTTCACCTTCATGGCATATGTTGCTCACACACATGTACCTGTGGACTAATCACCTGTGTATCTCACATAAACACAATTAGTCCACCTAGGTTGTCACTCAATTACCAAAACCACACAAGGACCTTTCAATCTCCCCCTTTTTGGTAATTGATGACAACTCTACAAAGATATGGAAATTAAGCTCTTTTGGATTCATGTTGCTTGCCCAAGCAATTTTACCATGTGAAAATGATTTTGGACAAGTACCACAAACCCGAGATGGTAGTATTAGCTCCCCCTACATATGTGCTAGAGTGTTTGATTTGAAGCTCGCACATATGCATAGATTAAAATTGTGGGAGCGTAATTACTACAAAATGATGCTAAGGTGTATAGAATAAACCTTTGAAGCATGTACCAATAAAGGTTGCACCTTTAAGTTCATCCTTAGCACCATGGTTAGCTAGATATCACTTGGAAATAAAAACACTAGATACCTTGTGAGATCAACTTTAAAAGCAAGGTACTAGCATTACTTGAAAAGCATACCAAGTGTCTAGCTATCATCCTATGCATGATAGTTATCAAACCTAATTAGCCACGCAAGGGAGTTACTTCTATGCTATACAAGCAAGAAGGTAACTAGTAAGCTACACAAGCTAACTAGTTACAAGAGCAACTACACAAGCACAATGTATATGAAAGTAATTACAAGCTTGTGTAACGAGGATGCAAACCAACGGGAAGAACAAGGTTGACACGGTGATTTTTCTCCCGAGGTTCACGTGTTTGCCAACACGCTATGTCCCCATTGTGTCAACCGCTCACTTGGTGGTTCAGTGGCTAATTGGCATCACCCGCCAAGCCCGCACGTCGGGCACCGCAAGAACCTACCCCGAAAGTGAGGGTAGCTCAATGACACGCTCAACTAGAGTTGCTCTTCGTGGCTCCCGCGGGGCGAGCACAATGCCCCTCACAAAGCTCTTCTCCCGAGCACCGCACAAGCTTCTTGTGGGCTTCAACGGAGACCACCACCAAGCCGTCTAGGAGGTGGCAACCTCCAAGAGTAACAAGCACCACCGGCTTGCAACTCGATCACCTAGTGCCACTCGATGCAACCTCACGATGCAATCGCACTAGAATTGCTCTCTCACACAATCGAATGATCACTATCAAGTATATGTGAGATGGAGGGCTCCCAAGCACTACTACACAAGCCACCAAGGCTCTAGTGTGCTCAGCTTTCGGCCCAAGGCCGACCATGGCTTCTATTTATAACAGCACGAACAAATAGAGCCGTTACCACTTCACTGGGCAAAACTTGGGACGACCGAACGCTCCGGTCAGATCGATTGGACGCTGGCCCTCAGCGTCCGGTCGTGCGATGCACGCCACGTGTCCCCTTCTTTGAACGCTGATCGCTCGATCTCAACGGTCATCTGTCGACCAGACGCAGCAACTTGAACTGACCGGACATAGCAACCCCAGCGTCCGGTCGTTTCCAGTAAGGTACCAGACATGACCAGACACGTCCGGTCGGTCGCGACCGGACGCAGCACCAGTGTCCGATCACTTCCAGCTTCTATGCTCTGCCTGCATCATCACACGTCTCCCTGACCGGACGCACCCAGTCAGTGTCCGGTTACTTCCAGCGCCAGCGTCCGGTCGAAGACCGACGCTTGCATGCTCTCTGCCATCATTGACCGGACGCTAGAACCCAGCGTCCAGTCACCACGTGACCAGCGTCCGGTCCACTCTGTGAAACCCTATCTCTTCTGTATAGGGCGCCGGTGGCACCATCGGACTATCCGCACTCTACGGGCGGACACTCCGCCGGTGGAGTTTCAAACCCTTCTCACCTCTGTTCCATCGCCGAGTTGATCCACATCAATTCCAACTTCATCTCCTTTATAAATGTGCCAACACCACCAAGTGTACACCACTATGTGTATGTGTGTTAGCATTTTCACAATCATTTTTCAAAGGATTAGCCACTCAACTTGCCACGCCACTCAATCCTAGCGACGATGCAAAGTTAGATCACTTGAGTGGCACTAGATGACCGATATGCAAACAAGTTTGCCCCTCTTGATAGTACGGCCATCTATCCTAAACCCGGTCACAAACTTCTCTACACACCTATGACCGGTGAAATGAAATGCCCTAGGTTATACCTTTGCCTTGCGCATTCCATTCCATCTCCTCCAATGTTGATGCAACACATGCACCAACACGATCAACAATGATATGATCCACTTCATATCATCATGTGATCATATTAGTTTATCGATCTTGACTTCACTTGCTTTTCACCGTTGCCTTCATCCATCGGCGCCAAGTCTTGCTCAAGCTTCACCGCCACGCGGTCCATCGCTCCAAAGCCTCCGACTTGACCTTCACGCTTGTAACCGGTCCATCAAGCCAAGTCTTGTCTTGATCTTCTCCACCTTGATCACATGACTCAATGTCATGTCTCATGTGCAATGAGCTCCTTCATCATCACATGTGTGAGCTTTGCAACATCTCCAAGCCATTTTCACCTTCATGGTATATGTTGCTCACACACATGTACCTGTGGACTAATCACCTATGTATCTCACATAAACACAATTAGTCCACCTAGGTTGTCACTCAATTACCAAAACCACACAAGGACCTTTCAATCTCCCCCTTTTTGGTAATTGATGACAACTCTACAAAGATATGGAAATTAAGCTCTTTTGGATTCATGTTGCTTGCCCAAGCAATTTTACCATATGAAAATGATTTTAGACAAGTACCACAAACCCGAGATGGTAGTATTAGCTCCCCCTACATATGTGCTAGAGTGTTTGATTTGAAGCTCGCACATATGCATAGATTAAAATTGTGGGAGAGTAATTACTACAAAATGATACTAAGGTGTATAGAATAAACCTTTGAAGCGTGTACCAATAAAGGTTGCACCTTTAAGTTCATCCTTAGCACCATGGTTAGCTAGATATCACTTGGAAATAAAAACACTAGATACCTTGTGAGATCAACATTAAAAGCAAGGTACTAGCATTACTTGAAAAGCATACCAAGTGTCTAGCTATCATCCTATGCATGCTAGTTATCAAATCATTATTCAAGTTCTACAACTAGCATACACCACACAAGCATGCATATTGAATTTGAAAACTTATGCAATGCAAGCAAGCACATGAATATGCACATATCAAATGCAATCAACCAAAGTTCATGAGCTTGCTCCCCCTACTTGTGTGCTTCTTTTGTCCAAGAAATTTTGATCCATCTCTTTTCTTCAATGTTGCTCCCTCTTTGTCCATATCCATGTCCAACCTCTACTTCTTTGAGCTTTTCTATCTTATCTCTCCCCCTTGTATAATCTCGATCTCAAAGCTTTCATATCTTTGTACAATCTCTCCCCCTTTGTCTTCAATTTCCATAAAAGGTATGCTTCTCATTGATGCAAAGGTATACGTTTGGGGTAGAAGGTTTAGACTTGAATCTTGCATTTTTTATGGACATCTTCATGATTGTTGGAATGACACCACTTGTAGATACCACTTGTAACTTATACCACTTGTATCTTATGTAGGGCTTCTTGAGGTACCACACATAGGATCTTTGATCTTGATATCAATTTGTGGTACACCTCCCCCTATGTGATAGCATGGGTCATCCATTTGATATACTTGAGCTCTTGTAGGTGAGGGATGCATTCTTCATTTGATGATTACTTAAAGTTGAGGATCACTTGTGAAACCATCGTCTTGCATGATTGATACCATGTGTAGATGTGATACCACTTGAAAGAATCTTTTAGTATGGAACCACTTGTTGGATTTGTCAATAAGAACCATTTCTTGAACATTTGCTATCTTCATGAGTACTACTTATAGGATATCACTTGTGAGTTGATCTAGACATTACTTGTAGATTCTTGATGAAATACTTGAGTCTAGATACCATTTGAAACAAACAAACTAGATATCCATTTGCATTGTTGTCTTATGCTTGTACTCTTATCACTATCATGAGCTTCTATGATTGACTTGAACTAAATTGATTTGCCTAAGCTTCCAAATCCGGTTTGAACCAATTACAAGCTTCTTCACACCTCTTGCAAAGGTTATCTTGCCAATGTTGTACTTGTCACTTGTTAGCAGTCCAAATTGAGTTAAGTACATGGGTTCAATAGCTCATGAACAAATTCATATACTAACCACTAGATCAAGTAATCATTCAAACAATAGTGGTAGGCTATGAATTTAAGCATTTCATTTGTTATGCATGATCCTATGAAGCATGTACTATATGCACTAACCGCATACTAGTAAGGGATGAAATGATCATGCACATTACAACGATACCTTTGCTATTTTGGAGTAGAAAATAGTCACATAGATTCCAATTCATTATTCCAATAGCAATGTGAAGTCCAATTATAAGCTTGGTGAAGACCAATAGATACCATGTTGAATTTCATTCTTCACCCATATGAAATGAATACCACTTATAATCAAGTGTACTTTCTTGTTGTGGTTGGCTTGCTTTATCTTTTGATCTTTGCTTGCATGAGAGCATCAATTTGAGAATACCACTTGAAATATTATGACTAGCTCTCTTTTGGGTGTTGCTTGCTTTTCTTGATCAACCCTTTTGATTGCTTCAACTAAGCATCTCAAATGTTCCTCGGATCACCACTTTCATGTTAGCCTTCCAAGTACCATACTTGGTTCACCTACACATAGGCGGCAAGCCCCTACACTACGGAGAAGTGACCTCTCTCCAAGAATCATTCTTGACACTCACTTGAAATGACTTGATTGATTGATCCAAGTGATGGACTTAACTTGGTGAGTAACCTTGATTCCTTCTTTAAGTCCTTTTCTTTCTTCTTATTTAAGTCATTTTCTTTCTACCAAATGATTTCCAATAGTCACTAGAACTTAAACTTCAACTTCATCTTGAGTTTGATCTTAATCTTTCAATTTGAGTGCCGAATGTGTGCAAAGTACACTCCACAATCAAATAGCCTTATACTCTCTGCTTGTCATGCTTTTAGATCATCTCAAAACCAAACTTAGGTACCTCAAACACTTGTAAGCATGTTTCCAACTTGAGGACCTTTCAATCAAAGTGACTCTAGATCAATCCAACATTTGTCACTTTTCTAACAGATTTTGTACCCTTCAAAGAAATAAGCATATCTCCCAAAGTACAAATCCAAATACCACTAAATTTGGTGGAGGTGTGCAATACTAAGCTACCTAGCAGCTGTAAAAATTTTAGCTTCATTTGACTTCTATATTGCTACCAGATTTCAATTCTTTCACCACTGCTATATGCTGAAAACTCCTGCACTATAGCTGACAAGAACCACTCCAAAACCGAAGCATTTCTTATCCAATTTTTATGAAATTTCTACAGAATCTCATACCATAAGTCTAGAGCATGTACACCAATTTTCATGCTAATCCAATAAGTTTTGATTACTCAAACATGGCTAAGAGCACAGCTCACTCAGATTTTCAATGTAGGACAGATTTCAATCACTTGAGTTATACTTCATCAAATATGAATCAAACTTGAAACTAACTCGTTTGAATACTTTCACAAGACATAAATCCATTCAATCCACTTACTAAATGTCATCTTATGAACTTATCCAACACAAATTAATCCAAACTTGACTACTAATCAATTATCCATTCAATCATCTCATAGCAAGCAACATTGCATATTTATCCAATTCAATCAACTCATATGCACCCAAATTAAATGATCAACAAGAGATATACCTTGGTTAGCTCATGATCATCCAACTAGCAAGCTTCAACTCAATTATTTGCAAGTCATCAAATTTATCCAATGAATTACCAATAACTTGAATTATAGCACTTGTATGTTGATAGCACTTTGGACTTCACTCAATTTTCACTTGGCATTGGGTTTGGATGTGCACTAGGCTTCATATCTTGACTCAACATATGATGATCAATATAAAATCAATTGAATCAAGTCTCCAATGCCGATGGTACCTACAATCAATCATCCACTTCCTGATGGTACCTAAACAAGTTTGGGTCCTCTCAAGTTAGGAGCAACATACTTAGGCAACGCCTTAGTATGAGTAGCGGGATGTTTTGCAATAGCAACCATAGAGGTACCATTACCATCCTTTCTAAGCACATTATTATCAATAATTGAAATAGGCTTAGAAATGTCACCTAGGGGACATGAATGTGCCATGTGTCTCCTTTCCCGGCATGAGTAGCACTTTCTCTTTGCTTGAGCCTTCTCTTCTTTGCTCATGTGGTGCTTCTCATTGCCTTGCCTCTCATGGATTGTTTGAGCCTTCATCTCAAGCTTGGTAGGACACTTAGAGGCAAAATGTCCCATATTTCCACACTTGAAGCACTTGATATGAGCATAATCTTTCTTATCATCTTCATTCTTTCTCATCATCTTGGCATCTTGAGTTTGCATTGGATGCCTTGCCTTTCCACCCCTTCTTGTTTTCTTCTTCTTCTTCATCAAGTCACCACCATCTTCATGATTGATCTTGATTTGCTCTTGGGGTGTCTTCTCTTGCTCAACTTGTGGCTTTGGTTGAGGCTCTTTTAGTTGCTTCACCAATTGCTTGGTTGGGCACATTGAGGTAAGGTGACCCCAAGTGCGGCACTTGAAGCACTTCACATGCTTGAGCCTCTCTTCTTCTTTTATCTTCTTGAGCTTCTCAATGTTAGGGCAACCATTTGCAAGGTGTCCTGCTTCATGACACCGGTAGCACATGGTATGAGAAAGCTTTCTTTGTTGTAGCTTCTTCATCTTTCTTTCTCTCTTTCTTTCGCCCTTTGTCATCTTCTTCTTGAAGCCAAGGCCACACTTGTCACCATAGTTTCTTTGAGTCTTCAACATGTGCTCAAAGGTGACTTTTGAGTTGTAGCACCTCTCTAGCTTGTTGCTCAATTTCTTCACTTCATTTTTGAGCTCATTGTTCTCCTTCAAAAGGTTAGTCTCACAGGATATAGAAGTAGAACAAGCATCTATATGTGAAGAGCATGGCATATCTACTAAGTCATCACAAGAGGTGGATACATGCTTCTTGCCTACATCACAAGGGTTAGCAACAATATGTGATTGATCAATTGACCCATGTGATGAGCTCTCATTATTTTTAAGTTTCTTTGTAAACAATTTAATTAGAGAAGCATGTTGTTCTAATAATTCATCATGAGATGCAAGTAGTGTCTTATGATTCAATTTTAGCTCATCATGTGAAGATTTATAAGCATCAAGTAATTTCTTATGTTCTTCACAAGAGTTCTTTAGAAATGAGTTTTCATTTTCTAATTTCAATGTTTTAGCTTTCTCATTTTCTAAAGACATAGTCATGCTAGCAAGTCTACTAACAAGCTCATCATATGAATCAACATGATCAACCACATTATCATTTGATACCTTGGTGTCACCTTGTGACATGAAGCACTGTGGTGATGTAGTTGGAGAGCTTGTAGTAGCATTTTCATCATGGCTTGAGCATGAACCATCATCACCATCAAGTGTGCATGGGGTAGCATCATCACTTGCAACACTTGTGGCGTCATCATCAACCTTATCAAGTGAACTTGTAGTGGATCGATCATCATCATTAGTTGACCATGAGGTGGAGCAATCTTTCACAATCACCACACTATGATCATGCTCGACACACTCATGCGCCTCCTTCTTAGGCTCATCCTCCTTCTTAAATTTGCCATCATCCCATGTGGAGGAATCACCGAAGGTTTCCTTGATGGACTCCCATATCTCACGAGCGGTTCCCTTGATGTTTACTTGTTTCATCAAATCAAAGCTTAAAGCATCCATTAGAAAACAACAAGCATGTGCATCAAATTCATAGAGAACTCTTTGAGCTTTGGTGAGATTTCTATGGTCCAAGACATGGGTGAGACCACTTGTGACAACCCACCAGAATTTAGGTCCCTTTGCATGAAAATGATCAAGCATGTGATTTTCCAAAGTGCAAAGTTTGTGACATAAAAAATATGAGCCTCACAAACATCTAGCCCATTCGACGCCATCCTCTCGGGTCGGTGAAGACCACAAATGAGAGACCTTGCTCTGATACCACTTGTAGGGTCGAGATGGCGGACTAGAGGGGGGGTGAATAGTCTTTTCTAAAATTAATCACGTCGGCTAACCGAAACAAGTGTGGAATTAAAACTATCGGTCTAGCAAAGACTACACCCCTCTGTCTATGTTCTCTAGCACCTTCCAAAGATACTAATCAAGCAACAAAGGTGCCGGGCTAGCTAGAGCTCACCTAACCAATTCTAGGAGCAAGGTCACACAAACCTGTGCCACTAGTACTTTAAGCAATAAGAGAGCTCCTACACATGCTAGTAAGCAAAAGCACAAAGCCACCTAATGCTCACTAGCAATGCTCAATAACAAGGCAACCAATGCCAAATTAGAAAGCGCAAATACTTAGCTACACAAACTAACCAAAGTGACTAACAAGGTTACACAAACCTAATTAGCCACGCAAGGGAGCTACTTCTATGCTACACAAGCAAGAAGGTAACTAGTAAGCTACACAAGCTAACTAGTTACAAGAGCAACTACACAAGCACAATGTATATGAAAGTAATTACAAGCTTGTGTAACGAGGATGCAAACTAACGGGAAGAATAAGGTTGACACAGTGATTTTTCTCCTGAGGTTCACGTGTTTGCCAACACGCTACGTCCCTGTTGTGTCGACCGCTCACTTGGTGGTTCGGCGGCTAATTGGCATCACCCGCCAAGCCCGCACGTCGAGCACCGCAAGAACCTACCCTAAAAGTGAGGGTAGCTCAATGACACGCTCAACTAGAGTTGCTCTTCGCGGCTCCCGCGGGGCGAGCACAATGCCCCTCACAAAGCTCTTCTCCGGAGCACTGCACAAGCTTCTTGCGGGCTTCAACAGAGACCACCACCAAGCCGTCTAGGAGGTGGCAACCTCCAAGAGTAACAAGCACCACCGGCTTGCAACTCGATCACCTAGTGCCACTTGATGCAACATCACGATGTAATCGCACTAGAATCGCTCTCTCACACAATCGAATGATCACTATCAAGTATATGTGAGATGAAGGGCTCCCAAGCACTACTACACAAGCCACCAAGGCTCTAGTGTGCTCAGCTTTCGGCCCAAGGCCGACCATGGCTTCTATTTATAACCCCACGAACAAATAGAGCCGTTACCCCTTCACTGGGCAAAACTCAGGACGACCGAACGCTCCAGTCAGATCAACCGGACGCTGGCCCTCAGCGTCCGATCGTGTGATGCACGCCACGTGTCCCCTTCTTCGAACACTGATCGCTCAATCTCAATGGTCATCTGTTGACCGGACGCAGCAACTTGAACTGATTGGACGCAGCAACCCCAGCGTCCGGTCGTTTCCAGTAAGGTACCAGACATGACCGGACGCGTCCGGTCGGTTGTGACTGGACGCAGCACCAGTGTCCAGTCACTTCCAGCTTCTATGCTCTGCCTACATCATCACACGTCTCCCTGACCGAACGCACCCTGTCAGCATCCGATTACTTCCAGCGCCAGCGTCTGGTCGAAGACCGAAGCCTGCACGCTCTCTGCCATCACTGATCAGACGCTGGAACCCAGCGTCCGGTCACCACGTGACCAGCGTCCGGTCCACTCTTTGAAACCCTATCTTTTCTGTATAGGGTGCCGGTGGCACCGTCGGACTGTCCGCACTCTACGGGCGGACACTCCGCTGGTGGAGTTTCAAACCCTTCTCACCTCTGTTCCATCGCCGAGTTGATCCACATCAACTCCAACTTCATCTCCTTTATAAATGTGCCAACACCACCAAGTGTACACCACTATGTGTATGTGTGTTAGCATTTTCACAATCATTTTTCAAAGGATTAGCCACTCAACTTGCCACGCCACTCAATCCTAGCAATGATGCAAAGTTAGATCACTCGAGTGGCACTAGATGACCGATATACAAACAAGTTTGCCCCTCTTGATAGTACGGCCATCTATCCTAAACCCGGTCACAAACTTCTCTACACACCTATGACCGGTGAAATGAAATGCCCTAGGTTATACCTTTGCCTTGCGCATTCCATTCCATCTCCTCCAATGTCGATGCAACACATGCACCAACACGATCAACAATGATATGATCCACTTCATATCATCACATGATCATATTTTTTTATCAATCTTGACTTCACTTGCTTTTCACTGTTGCCTTCGTCCATCGACGTCAAGTCTTGCTCAAGCTTCACCGCCATGCGGTCCATCGCTCCAAAGCCTCCGACTTGCCCTTCACACTTACAACCAGTCCATCAAGCCAAGTCTTGTCTTGATCTTCTCCACCTTGATCACATGACTCAATGTCATGTCTCATGTGCAATGAACTCCTTCATCATCACATGTGTGAGCTTTGCAACATCTCCAAGCCATTTTCACCTTCATGGCATATGTTGCTCACACACATGTACCTGTGGACTAATCACCTGTGTATCTCACATAAACACAATTAGTCCACCTAGGTTGTCACTCAATTACCAAAACCACACAAGGACCTTTCAAAGGTCCACCTGGCGGAGACCGAGGCGGCACTCCAGAAGTCCTTGGGTGCTCTGGAGAAGGAGGGGAAGACCCAGTCGGAGGTTGATTGGGAAGTGCTCGCGCTCCAGGGGCAAGTGCTTGGGGTAGAGGAGTCGAACGCTCGGCTACTTGAGAAGGTGACCCGGTAGGAGGAAGGACTCTCCATCCTCGAGAACACCTACCTCAGTATGTACCTATTATGCCTTTGGTTGATGCCTTGGTTTTTCCTTTCCTTTGCTTCTGAGCTTGTCGCCCTTTTTCCAGAACTGGGCGGAAGAATTGGCTCTCTGGAGCAGGAGCTAGAGACAACCATGGCGGCAATCGGTTGAAGCGCGAAGGCACTGGCCAAGTCCCATAAAGAGCAATGTGCTCTCGAGGGGGAGCTCAACCAGATCTGCAACATCACCCAGGTGGTTGTCTTTGAGGTGTTTGGGTCGGCGCCGAGCACCTGTACGCCCGCCATCCAGCTGGCAGGGGTTCCGAATGAGGTTTGGGCGCTTATCTCCGATGAGATGTTTTGCGGGACGTCAGGGGTGCTGACCTCAGTGGCGACGCACCACCCGGACCTGGACTTTGCCGCCATTTGCAGAGGGTACGCCGACGACTAGAGCGTGGATGCCATCCATGCGCTCGGGGAGAGCTTAGTGCCATGCGCACAGATGGTTGCCAAGCAAGTCTCCGCACAGTGGGTGATGGAGGCTCGCCGTGCGAGCATGGCTGAAGGCATGTGTCAAGAAGATGTCATCCCACCCACGGACGGAGTGGAAACCAGGTTGGGAGCGAGCGTCGTCCCGCCTCCGACCGAGTCGAACATCGTCCCATCGGAAGGCGAGCATCCCTTATCCTCGTCGTCCGAGCCATCAGCCGATGCCGTCGGGTGGCCACTATAGTTTTTAGAGTAGAAACAGTTAGTAAATGTAAAGGATAAGTTCGTGGGGGAGCCCCCGTGTGAACAATTTTTTTATATTCAGTCGAGAGCTTAAAACAAAGTTATGTAGGGTAATTCGGTCGAGAGCTTAAAACAAAGTTATGTAGGGTAATTGAAGGAACAGACTACCCTTTCGTTCGGGTAAAAAGTATTTACTATATGATAGTAAAAAAGATAGGTGGTAATGCACCCTCATGGAGCCCCCGAGCGACCCAGGCCGATAGTGCTCGGGCTGGGGTGCTTGTAGGAGCAAACGTTGAATGAAAGAAAGCGGTAAGACCAAATTTTTAGGGGAAGAAATGACGTAACTGTTCGATGTTCCAAGTGTTGGTGAGAACGTTGCCGTTGTCGTCCTTCAATCGGTAGGTGCCCGGTCGGATCACCTCGGTCACCGTATAGGGTCCTTCCCATGGTGGAGAGAGTTTATGTTTCTCCTTGGTTGCTTGGGTTCTTTGGAGTACGAGATCTCTGACCTCGAGGATCCTCCCTCTGATTTTTCTTTCATGGTACCTACGGAGAGTTTGCTGGTAACGAGCGGAGCGGATGACGGTCATCTCGCGAGCCTCCTCAAGTAGGTCGACCGCGTCCTGCTGAGCCTCATGGCTCGGTCTCGGTCGAAGGCCTTCACTCTTGGGGCACCATGATCGAGATCGGAGGGCAACACTGCTTCAGCTGCGTAGGCCAAGAAGAAGGGTGTGAACCCTGTGGTTCAGTTCGGGGTCGTTCTCAGGCTCCAGAGGATTGCTGGGACGTCTACAACCCATCGCCTGGCGTACTTATTGAGTCAGTCAAAGATGCATGGCTTGAGTTCTTGGAGGACCATGCCATTGGCCCGCTCGACCTGACTGTTAGTACGTGGATGTCTGATCGAGGCCCAGTCGATCCTGATGTCATATCCATCACAGAAGTCTAGGAACTTCTTCCCGGTGAAGTTAGTTCCGTGGTCAGTGATGATACAGTTAGGAACACTAAAATGGTAGATGATGTCACGGAAGAACTTGACCGCCTCTTCCAAGCGAATGTTGGTGATGGGCTTCGCCTCTATCCACTTGGTGAATTTGTCCACCGCTATGAGTAGGTGAGTGAAGCCGCTCGGGCCCTTTTTGAGGGGTCCTACCATGTCGAGGCCCTAGACCGTGAATGGCCAGGTGATGGGGATGGTTTGGTGCTCCTGTGCCGGCAAATGAGTTTGCCGAGTGTAGAACTGGCATCCCTCACACCTGCGGATGACCTCCTCTGCCTCTCGCAGTGCAGTGGGCCAGTAAAAACCTTGTCAAAAGGCTTTTCCGACCAGCGACCTCGGGACCGCGTGATGTCCATAGATTCTGGCATGGACCTCGAGGAGGAGCTGTTTCCCTTGTTCGGTAGGGATGCACTTCATGAGTATTCCTGATGGACTTCGCTTGTAAAGTTCGTTACTGAATGTGACGAACATCTTGGCGCATTGAGCGATCCATCGCGCTTTAGTCCTTTCAGGTGGGAGAACCTCCTTGAGGAGGTAGGCAAGTAGCGGCGCTCGCTAGTTGGCTTGATCGAGTGCTACCACGGCGATGTCGGCAGGCGACGTCATCACGGAGGCACCGAGGTTGGAGCCCCCTAGCACCAGGTTGGCATCGAGGTGTGTCTGGATCGGACCTTCTAGGATGTAGGCAGACGGCTCATGAAGGTCATTGATGAAGACCCCATCTGGAGACAGAACCCGCTTGGTAGCCAATTTTGTGAGAAAATCGGCGCAATCGTTGTCCTTTCAGGCGACATGATGATGTTCGATCCCTTGGAATTTGTCCTTGAGCTTGCGCGCCTCCTGGCAGTATGCTACCATGAGGGGGCTTTTGCAAGAGGACTCCTTCATGACTTGGTCGACGACCAACTTTGAGTCGCCGCGGACATAGAGCCGCATAGCGCCGAGCTCGATGGCGATGCGCAGTCTGTTGATAAGGGCCTTATATTCCATGGCATTGTTTGAAGACAAAAAATGGAGGCAGATCACATAGCGGAGCCTGCTCCCATCTAGGGAGATCAGAACCACTCTAGCCCCCGAGTCGGGTGCCATTACGGACCCGTGGAAGTACATCATCCAGTACTCATGGGTGACGTCTAGGGTCGAGAGCTGGACCTCCGTCCATTCGGTGACAAAGTCCGCGAGAGCCTGAGACTTGATAGCGGTGCGGGAGATATACTTGATGTCATGGCCCATTAGCTCGAGTGCCCACTTGGAGATTCATCCCGCAGCATCGCGGTTGCGGATGATGTCTCCCAGTGGGTATGAAGTGACGACTAGGACTTCATGGTCGGTGAAGTAGTGTAGGAGCTTCTGGGTCGCCATCAGCACGGCGTATAGAAGTTTCTGCACCTGGAGGTACCGAACCTTGGCGTTGGTGAGTACCTCCCCGATGAAGTATACGGGTAGTTCGACCTTAAGGTGGTGTCCCGGCTCCTCCCTTTCGACGACTAGGGCGGTGCTTACCACGTGGTTGCTTGCCATGACATGGAGGAGGAGGGGTTCTCCCTGTTTGGGAGCGACAAGGATTGGGGTCGACGTTAGTGACGCTTTGAGGCTCTCCAAAGCCTGCTGTGCTTCCTCAGTCCACACGAATGCGTCTGTCTTTTTGAGAAGCTTGTAGAGAGGCATCCCCTGCTCACCTAGCCAGGAGATGAACTGGCTCAGGGCGGCGAAATAGCCGGTGAGCCTTTGTACGCCCTTGACATTGCATATAGGGCCCATGTTGGAGATGGCCGTGATTTTTCCAGGATTGGCCTCGATGCCGTGTTCAGACACAATGTATCCAAGTAGCTTCCCCTTTGGAACCTTCGGAGGTTCACAAACATTGCGGCCAAGTTTGTGATCAGGTCGCAAGATTGAGCCGTTTTGACCACTATGTCATCAACATAGATGGCGTTTGTTGGTTTTGGGTGCTCGACTTGGTCGGGCTGGTCGAGCGGGTCGATTTGATCGGTGAAGCATTGCTGCATGCACTGTTGATAGGTGGCGCCAGCGTTCTTCAGACCGAAAGGCATGGTTACGTCATAGTACGAACCATATGGGGTGATGAATGAGGTTGCGAGTTGGTCAGATTCTTTCATCGCAATCTGGTGATAGCCTGAGTAGGCATCTAGAAAGGTGAGGATTTCGCATCATGAGGTGGAGTCAACTATCTGGTCTATGCATGGCAAAGGAAAATGGTCCTTCGAGCATGCCTTGTTGAGGCCAGTATAATCAATGCACATTCTCCATTTCTCGGTCTTTTATTTAACAAGAATAGGATTGGCAAGCTAGTCGAAGTGGTATACCTCCTTGATGAATCCAGCTACTAGGAGTTTGGCGACCTCCTCGCCTATGGCCCTATGCCTCTTGTCATCAACGCGATGCAGGTGTTGCTTGGTGGGCTTTGAGCCTAGGACGAGGCGTAATGCGTGCTCGGTGACCTCCTGTGGTATGCCTAGTATGTCAGAAGGTTTCCATGCAAATACATCATGATTGGTGCATAGAATTCCTATTTGGCCAAGAGTTGAGTCCCGATCCACACTGTCTTGGTTGGGTCGGTGGGGTCGATCCCCACTGCCTTAGTTTCCTCGAGTGGGCTGAAGGCAATTGAGGAGGTTGGCTTGTTGTAGTCCAAGACTGCTAGGGTCGACGATTCTCAAAGTCGAGGGAGCTCGGCTGAGTTGATGATGGTAGTGGCGAGCTCGTAATGCTCGCGGTCGCATGTGTAGGTGGGCGAAAAGGTGCTACCCACAGTGATGACGCCGTTTAGTCCTGGCATCTTCAACTTGAGGTAGGTGTAGTTGGGGATCGCCATGAACTTAGCGTAGCATGGCCGCCCCAAGATGGTGTGGTAGGACCCTAGGAAGTCCACCACCTTAAAGGTGAGGACCTCTGAGCGGAAGTTGGCTCGATCACCAAATGTGACGGGCAGGTCGATCTGCCCAAGCGGGTATACCTACATTTCTGGGATCACGCTATGGAAGGGAGAGCTCACTGGGTGGAGCTCCGACCGGGGGATGCACATGGCATGAGGGTGAGGATGTTGAGGCCGCTGCCTCCGTCCATCAGCACCTTGGTGAGGCGCTTCTTGCGGACAATGGGGTTGCCAATGAGCGGGTAGCGACCTAGTCTGACGGCATGGGAAGGATGGTCCCTCTGATCAAAAGTGATCGGAGATTCTGACCAGCTAAGGAAAGAGGGACGGCTATTTCGGCGACGCATGCCTCTCTATAGCGCACTTTGTGCTGGTGCTAGGAGTAGATGGCACCAGATCCCCCAAAGATCATGAGGCATTCCTTCGGATCGGGAAAGCCATCCCCATCCTTGAACGCCACTCCTCCTTTCTTGGCCGCTGACTCTTTGCCCTTTCCTTCTTTCGGTCCACCGGTCTGTCATAGAAAGCGCTTGAGAAGTTCGCAGTCCTTGTAGAGGTGCTTGATGGGGTAGGCATGGTTGGTGCATGGGCTCTCCATGACCTTGTCGAAGTGGTTGGGCTGGCCCTGCTGGGGCTGCTTGCCCACACGATTGGCCGCGGCAACCAAGGCGGAGTTGTCCAATCGGCGCCGATCCTTCTTGTTCTTTTTGCCCCTTTGCGTGGAGGGGCCCTCGTCTTGGTCCTCATGCTTGGCCATGCCCTTGTCCCGACCTCTACTGAAGACTGCTCCGACCGCCTCCTCGCGGGAGGCGTGGTTCGTGGCGACGTCGAGCAGGTCACGGGTGGTACGGGGCTTCAGACAGCCAAGCTTGTGGATCAAGGACTCACAGGTTGTCCTAGAGAGGAACGCGCTGATGACGTCCGCGTCGATGACATTAGGAAGGGAGTTGCATCGTTTTGAGAACCTATAGATGTAATCCCGCAGGGACTCATTGGGCTCCTGCTGGCAGCTCTTGAGGTCCTAGGAATTCCTAGGATGGATAGACGTCCCCTGGAAATTCCCGATGAAGATCCTCTTGAGATCTGCCCAGTCGTGGATGCTGTCTTGCATGAGGAATTCAAGCCATGCTCGAACATGTTCCCCCACACAGATGGGGAGGTATTGAATGATGAAGTGGTCATCATCCACTCCTCCAACTCGGTAGGCGAGCCGGAAGTCTTTAAGCCATATACCGGGATTCATCTCCCTAGTATGTTTGCCAACGTTGGTAGGTGGTCGAAAGCGCTATGGGAACGGTGCCTTCTGGATGCGACGGCCAAAGGCCCATGGTCCTGGGCCATCTAGGCTAGGACTCCGATCATCCGATCAACGATCATGCCTGGGGTGCGTTTCCCTGCTCCCCTCAATGGTTCGGCCAGGGCCCGTGCCACCTGCTCTCACCGCCCCATGATGGACGTCATCATCACACTAGGCTTGACGCTAATTGTTGATGACACTGTGAGCATCTCGGTTTGGCCTGAGCTATTCGCGCATAGGCGGTCGGTGTGGAGCGGGCATCGGGTCAGGCCCTGGTGCAGCTGTGTCCTCCTATTCCATGCTCGGTGACTGTAGTGGTGAGCGGATGGAGCAATTCGACTGATGCGCCCCCATTCCCCCGATAGGGAAAGAGGCTGCGAGTCGATGTCACAACATGGAGCTCTCCGCCTGTTGACGGCGGCGGTTTCCACCAGTGCCTGGAGGTTCTGGTGGATCGCCTATTCCTGGAGGCCGTCAGGCTCGGGAAGGCCGCGCAGAAGCATCACCGCAGCGGCGATGTTCGGTTCAGCCCGAGCAAATTATGGGGGATCATTTCCCCCATCCATGATATTACGGTGGACCTGGCGGGCGCGACCTTAAGCGCCGCTTCCTGGGTTACGCGTGCGCGGCTGTAACACCCCGGGTGTTTAAATATTAAAAACTGGACATGTCATCATATGCATTGCAAGGCATTGGTTATATTGCAAACTTTGATATGCATTCACTAAAACAAGTTTACATTTATGTTATGAGTGTTGAATTGAATTGTTTGAATCAAGTTTAAAATTTGGTTTGGATTTGAATTTTCGAGAAAACCCTGATTTTCAGCATTTAAATCCTACCCTAAAAACTCATTTCAAAATCTAAGCATATTTTGGGGTTGAGCCCAAAAGCAAAAGTGTAGAGCTTATCAAGTTATACAAAGCTTGTTTTTGGAGTTTTCAAAGTTGTTATGAAAAATTTGAAGTAATTCGAAAAGGCGTATTTCGTTAAATATCCCCTATTTGAATTCAAAAGTTCATTTCAAAATGTAAACCGAATTAGGGGTTGGTTATAAAAGCAAAGTTGTAGAACTTTGAATTTTGAACAACTTTTATTTTTGGAGATTTTTGAGTTGTTATACAAATTTGGGAGTAATTTGAATTTGAAAACGCATGGCAATTCTGTAAATTTTGTGAACAGTGTTCAGCGCCTAAGCTACATGGCCGGCGATCTTCTTCGGTGTTCCAGGCACGTCGTGGCTGTCTGTGGCGTCGCGCTGGCGCGGGGAAGGGCTCCGTCGTGGCTTCCTGGAGCTTCTGATCCGCTTTATAAATACTGAGACGCCGTCGTCGACCTTCCCTTCGCTGCTCTGTTTTTCCCGTCGCTCTTGCTCATCTCCGGTGAGCCCTCGTCGTCGAACCAGTGCCTCTGCCATCGCAGCAAAGTGTCCATTAGTTTCGCCTGCTCCTTGCGCACCTAGCCATCCTACTGTGGTCGTCTGATTCCGCCAGGAACCGCCGCTAGCAATCCTTCTTCCTCGCGGCCGGCGACCTCACCCGTGATTCCGTTTCACCGCGGCCAGTGTCATCCGGTGAGCCGTTGCCCTTGCTTGTTGTCCCTACAGCTTTGTCTTGATGTTGTGGTGCTTAATCCAATCTTGCTTGGTCGTTTTACCCACTACAGTCGCCGGAACACCGTCGTCGACGAAGTCTGCTCCGCCGTGACCGCTGTCACCGTCGACCCGCGTCACCGTAGCTTCTTCGACCTCGTTCTTTGCTTCTACACGTTCGGGGTGAGATGCTGATCATTTCTAAGCGATTAGTTTGACTGTTAAAGGCCTTGTTTCGCCAGCGTAGTGTCGCTGAGACGCCGCGTCCGCCATGGCCAACGTCGAGCTAGTATAGGGCCGTAATCAGTATAGATAGGGACGTCAATCGATGCGCCTAGTCATGGTGATCGTTTTGGTACCTTGGCCGTCGCCGTTGGACTCATCGTCGACGAGTTTACGTCAGTCAGCGCAGTCGCCGGCGTCGTCAAACGCGCGAGGTTAGGGATGACAGGTGGGACCCGTATGTCAGTGACTGTGTAGTTCAAAATGAATTTCTGTTTTTTATATTTGAATGAATAGTGTCTATTTTTGTTATTTTTGTGTAGATTTATTTAGAGCTCCAAAAATTAAGAAAATTTTTGTGTGACCTCTCTGTGATGAATATTATTTAGGAAAAATATGAAATATTGATTTACAATACTTTTTGAATGTAATGAAATTGCTCAATTTATTAATAAATAGATTTCCATGATTTTTCTAGGCTTATTTAATTGTCCAAAAATTATGAAATTTGTTTTGCCACTTACTTATCATGTAATGAACATTTACTAAAATTTTGAGCTCAATTAGAATAAGTTGATTTATTTCATAATTCTTAATTAATTAATTAATTCATAAAAGCAAATAGTAACCTTTAATGATTTAGGTTTTGTTTGAAATTTTGGATTGAGTGATGACCTTGGGTCATTAGTTGATAATGATCCTTGGCAATTGATGTATGTGTTATGAAAAAGATTTAGTTAGTTTGACTTGTAATTGTACCGCGAAGGAAAGTTGTATTCGAATTGTTAATTTTTGCATCCATCATCGAGCATCATGTTTCGTATTCCGCATCATGTTAAACATGGCATTGTTACTATGTGTAGTGAACGAAGGTGAACACGTGGTAGTTAATCAAGTTGCGGAGGAGGTTAATCCGTCTATTGAGGTCGGATCGAATACTGGTGGAACATCGTAGGAACCGGACTTTTCCGTCAACGAAGGCAAGCCCCGGATGCATACAACCCTACCTTGTGTTTTACAAATTAATTTCGCTTTTGCTTTTCTACACTACATTAAATGATTAAGGAGTTAAGTAAAAGCCTAATTGGTGCATTACCAACATTGTTTTTCCGTATCTACCTTGTTACCAGTTTTACATCGTAAATGTCTAGTTATGCTTAGCCATGCTTAGACAGATCAAAGTCGGGTGATTACCTGTCACCTGCAAGTTTCAAATGGATCCTTGGTTACTTATGTTATCATGAGATATGAGAATATGAAGTAATAAATCTAGACCGGGCGGATTCGGTATGTGAGAGCCACAAGACGTGGAGGTCTTGTGAGCGGGTTCTTTTCGCCTGTGTCGATTAAGGTCCGTCCGTTGTTGAACTGTGTGCGGTGAGACTTTATAGTACTAACCACATACTCCGGTAAGCCTTAACTTGGCGATTCTATTACGAGAATGGCTACTCGCGCACTAGGAGTGGAGAGATGGCGGGAATAGCGTGTACCCACGTGGCAATGGGCTAGATTGGTGGAGTACTATATTCTCGGGTGGCGCGGACCCGTTCTTGTTTTAGAAGATCCGAGGGTAGGTTGATATATGTAAGTTGGGGACCTGCATATGTCGTGTGGTCTGGAATCCCTAGCTGGGTTATAATCGGTTCGAATCGTCGTTGCTCCTCGGTTATGGAGACTCACTTCTCTGTTCATCATCGTAGTTTAATAACTGAAATTTGAGAAGGTGTTGGATATGAAGTTTCATGATCTCAATACGGATTGTGTCATCTTTGTATATGATTTCATGAAGTTTTAAATGTCAAAATAAAGAATTTTGTTAAAAAAGCTTTTACGCAAAAGAACTTTGATTATTGCTAAAGCCATACCTTGAATCTCTGAGCCTGCATTCCTGAGTTTATCAGTTCTTATCTCGGTTGAGTCTTGTTGAGTACTTTTGTACTCAGGGTTCATTGACCCTTGTTGCAGGTGAGCCTCATGAGCAAATCTGTTTTGGATCATGCTGCATGACTATTGTTCGATCTGACGATGAGAAGTAAATGTGTGGCCCTTGGGCAGGGCAGTTCTATTGTGTGTTTTGTATTATGTATAATGTCACTCCACTACTATGTTTTGTATTAATTACCGAACTTAGTTTTATGGTTTGAAACAAATGGTTTATAAACTATGTTATTGTAAGACTTCCGTTGTTTTTACTCTGGTGTATATGTTTGAATAAATGTTGTTTTACTGCAATGACTCTGTAATGTGATCCTGCTCGGAAATTGTGGATGATTCGGGGTTCCTCGAGGACACCCGACAGACTTCTTAAGTTACCAGGAACATATGCATAGTTGTCAAAGGTCGTCGAATAGTGACAAGTACATGTGGGTCCTATAATTTAGGAGGTTCTACCACAGAATGGTATCAGAGCGATCGTTACAAAGTCTTTGTCGTATTGGTTTACAAAAACTTCAAAACGATTTGGGATGACTAAACTTTACTTGTTAATTTGGTCCAAATTGCTTCTGACTTATCTTATTTCTTTCTCACCATTCCTTATTTGATTAAAAAGGTTTTGTGTGGTATAGTAGTAATCTTACTATGCCCTATATAAAAACAAATGTTGTTTATGTGCATTACAAGCTTTGATGATTTTGGTTCATAAGAATGATTCATGCATCATGATTAATTCACTCGTTACTTCCTTCACCTCTGAGTCTGGAGTTGAGTAGTGAGTCTGGTTTGAGTAATGTAATCTATTCTACCTGCTCTTTAGACTTTGATCAAGTGGTCTTACTTGGATTAAATTGGCTTCCTACAGTAAGACTTCCGCTATTTTTACTCTGGTGTATATGTTTGAATAAATGTTGTTTTACTGTAATGACTCTGTAATGTGATCCTGCTCGGAAATTGTGGATGATTCGGGGGTTCCCCGAGGACACCCGACAGACTTCTTAAGTTACCAGGAACATATGCACAGTTGTCAAAGGTCGTCGGACAGTGACAAGTGCATGTGGGTCTTATAATTTAGGAGGTTCTGCCACAGCGGCGCAGCGTGCTGCGCCGAGCGCGTCGGCGTAGGTGGCGGCTAGCTTTGCCACCTTTGTCGTCGCTCCTTGCCGTGCTCCTGCGCACGCGTGAGGGCCTCCGCACGAGGGTCCGGAGGGGTGTGAGTCTATAGAGACTCTGCTACCACCGGCGGCTGTCCCGGAGCGTCCGCCATAGCGCACTCCTAGGATAGAGGGTGGCTAGGCGCCATGATGTCGTCGATGCTAGAGCCGTCGCTTTTGACCTCGTCATCCATGAGGTCGTGGAAAGAGGCGGGAGCATAGCCCCCCACGAATTCGGATGTGAGACAGGGCGGCGTCAGCATCTTTCGGAGCCCCCATGCGTACGCGTCCATGGGGGACACGAGGCCATAGGGGAACCGATCGCTTGGCGGTTGCAGTGAGGACAACGGGGTTCCTCCGGAGAGTTGGCGGAAGATATCAAATAGCGAGTAAAGAACAATATGTACGTTACTCATAGTGGGGTTTGAGCCGAGCGTGGGCTCGGAGTGAAGCGCAGGCGTCTCGTCATTGAGGTCATCGAGTGGCCTGGAGCCAATGGAGGACGCTCCTCCTCCGACGGGCACCGGGACAAGTGCCTCCTCGCGAAGGCGAAGCACGTCGAGCCGGCCGGCGATGAAGTCTAGGCTTCTGAAGAGGAAGGTCTGGGATGGTTCAAAGATGGGAGGAACCCACATCCCTATAGGTGGGAGCGTGGGAAACTCCAGCGAGCCGAAGCGAATCGTATTGCTTGAGCCCGTCATGATGACGATGGCGGAAAGGTGGGCCATCCGATGATCAAAAGCGTGAACGTACGACATCCTCCCCACGGACAGCGCCAATTGTCGGTGCGAAAAGTGACCAACAAGTAAATATTTGTCGTTTTGCCGTACGTTATGATCGGATGTGACCTAGCACTCAATGGCACAGGGTTTATACTAGTTCGGGCAACGTGCCCTACGTCCAGTTTGAGTCGGTTGGTGACTTTATTCTTGAGCCCAGGTGCTCGAAGTTTGTTGTGGGCTTACAAAGGAGTGGGAGTAAGATGAGGGGTATTAGAGGTCCGGTCGGACTCTGCACCAAAAGGCCAAGAGTGACGGGAGCTCCTACGTGCACTAAGTATTCGAATGTATGCTCTATGCAGCTTTAGAGCTTTAGAGCCGTGGGGCTGTTCGAGTGCTCAGAATGTCTAAAGCTAGTAGAGAGAGAGTCGGAATGATCTGTTTGTCGTCCGTTTTTCATTGGGAGAGAGTGCATCCCCTTTTATAGATGAAGGGGACGGCCTTATAAGTTCGAGAGAGAGAGAGAGAGAATGTGTGTGCCCTAGTCTTGTTGCCCACACCGTCGGGTACAAGACAGTTTGTCGGCGCCCACAATACTGTTGATGCCTAGATGCATGTGGCAGGCTCCATTGTGTTCTTCTAGTATGGCAAATGTCGGCGCCTACCATACTGTAGGACAAATGTTGGCACCTACAACACTGTTTGTGTTCTGACATGTCTTGAAGACTGCACAGTACCCCTCTGGCATGGCCTGACAGTACTGTCCTGCAGGTGTGCAGGGTACGGTCCTCGGTATTGCAGTTGACTTGAGCGCCTACCTTATCTACTCCACTTGATTTCTTGGGTCCTCACTGAGCGGGCATCCCCGGCCGGTCGTTTCCAGTTGGCTCCAACTGCGCCAGTCGGAGAAGAGCCGTAAGCAGAGGTTCGGTGTATGCCTGGTCGAAGAAGCGGGTCGGAGTCGGAAGCGAGCGTCGTCCCCTCCTTGGCCAGGCCTTCCAGTCGGAGAGGCGGGTCGAAGTCGGAAGCGAGCGTTGTCCCCTCCTTGGCCAGGCCTTCTGATCGGAGACTGGATCGCTCTTTTGGCCTGTCGTTAGGTATCCAGGCCGGCCTAGGAGTTGCGCATTGTTCGTAATGCCATCTGCCGGGCCGAGCTTTTGCTGGGAAGCGGGCCCATTAGGGACCCTGGGTTTATGAACCCGACAGCCTCCTTCTCCACCGTGCCTCCGCTCCGCCAAGCGGTATCTCCGCCGCATCGGAGTCCAGTAGGCCGTCTTGCCCCCTCTCCACCATGCCTCTCATCCGTCGTGGGCTTCTAGAGCGCGTGGACTCGCTGTGGCCGTCTCCATCGGACCTGTCGTGGCCTTCTCCACCGGAGCGGCGAGCTCCGTGCCACCGGCGAGCTCTACACTAGTGAACTCCATGTGCCAACGAGCCTCCACTGCGCCTCTGCTCCGCCAAGCGATATCTCCACCGCGTCGGAGTGCAGCAGCCCATCTTGCCCCCTCTCCACCACGCCTCTCGTCCGTCACGGCCTTCTAGAGCGCGTGGACCCACTGTGGCCATCTCCATCACACCTGTCGTGGCCTTATCCACCGGAGCGGCGAGCTCCGCGCCATCGACAAGCTCTACACTGGTGAACTCCACATGCCAACGAGCCTCCATTCCGAAACAACAAGGAGATATCGCGCTGAAAGCGTATATTTCAAGTGTTTCAGATGTATGTTGAAAATATTTTATGCAGATATTGCAAAAGTAGATCGGGATGTTGCAAGTGTTTCAAAGGCATGGTGCAAGCGTTTGTTCAAAATATTTCATCTATTTTAGACGTATGTTACAAGCGTTTTGATCATATATGTCACGAGAGCATGTTCGAAATGTTTCAGTCGTTTTAATCTTATATTGCAATAAGTGTTATCATGTTGCAAGTTGCAAGTGTTTTATTTGGATATTGCATATGTTTCACACATATATTTCAAGTGTATATTCTAAATGTTTCATCTGCTTTAGATGTATGTTGCATCCAAATGTTTCATATTTTAGAGGTGGAGAATCATGGGGCATGGCCCGGGCACTGGGCCAGGGGATGGGGCGCCGCGAGCCGGGGCGGCGGATGGGGCGTGCTGGGGGCCGGGGTCGAGGCATGCGGCACACCTAGGATCGTGTGGACGGGGCGCGCTCGTCTAGTCATCCTCATCCCTGTTCCTAGGTCCTGCCTGTGCGGAAAGAGGAGGGGGTCCAGGGGAAGGAGCGCGCGGGGGCGGCGGTGGGCGCAGGGAGGAGGCACGGCGTCCTCGGACTCGCGGAGAGAGAGGAGAGAGCAAGGAGGAAGGAGCGGCCGGTGAGGTGTTTCCGCAGGCGTGCGTGACGAGGGATGCATTGTAGTGTTGCACTTTGTCGCTGTCAGAGTATTCTTGTACGACATCTCATCTGTAGCACGCTGTTAACTGTTTATTAGGCTAAGGTCACTTTCGTAGCTTTGAACTTTTCACGAGCGCAAGTGTTCCGCGAAATTATTGACCCTGTTTGTTGGGTTTTTGAGCTGATAAGCCTGGCTGGTGCTGGTTTGTTATGACAGAAAAATACTGTTGGCTGGATGATAAGCCCTGGTTGAAACCAACCAGCGAACAGGCTGATTACTGCCTATGTAATTGCTGTGCCGCTTTCGGGCGGCGAATTTTGCAGCCTCATAATGCTCATAGTTTTCATTATTCTCATGATCTTGTGCCCTAAACTCGTGCTCGTGTGCTGAGCAAAGTAACGAGTACTTGATTTTTTGTAATTTTTATATCTTTATTGGTTTGTGACTTTTTTGTAATTTTTATCTCTTTATTGTCGTCGTTCCATTATTATATAAAAACTAGGACTTGTTTGGATGCTGTTCTGGCAAACTTGCCTGGACAAGCCGCATCCTCAGGCGTCCGATCTCCTAAGCCTGAGATGGATGATTGCTGCCTGGCAGCATCCAAACAGGCTTGTAGTACTAAAGATTCAATTGACGCCATCGCCATATCAATATCCAATGGCGGAGCCTTCTGGAGGCCAAACTGAACTCCTGCCCCTTTTCTTTGTTAAGTTCTACTGCCCGTTTCTTGCTTGCACGCATGCTCGCTAGAACATCTGCACGACACCATGCATAAATTACCTTTTCCCAAGCGACTTTATACTATATTTGGCCTCTTCAAATTTAGCTTCCAGTCCTATTCTTTAGACTTTAGAGCATCTTCAAGAGCCTTTCTAAATCTCACTCTCTAAATCATCATTTGGAGAGCCATTTGTATAAAAATCGTTTTCTATATCTTTTCAGTCTCCAACAGTTTTTCTATATCTCATGCGCACTCTAGAGAGCCATTCTTGTCTTTTATTTTTGGCTAGCGAAAAATCCGAAATAGAAGATGACTATATTTAGATGACCATTTAGAAAAGCTGTTGGGGGTTAGTTTTTCATCAAAATCTCTATTTCTAGCAATTAGGAATGATATGGAGAGTCTCTTGAGATGCTCTTATATATTCTTACACTTTTAGCTGCAGCTGCTTCGTGTGAAGCTTTGATTGGTCCTCTTTACACTCGTGTTAATGTAACACTGAATTGCCCACCTTGATTTCACTTCACCCTCCGCCACTGCCAAAGTGCCAATATCCTAAGCGTTTATGTATTTATGAATAAAGATCATATGTTTTGTCTAATTCGTACATGCATGATGCACTCGTGGCATGAAAAAGGTTGTGCTATACTTTCATAGGACATTGCCTGGCTTATTTTTATCAAAATCTTTATTTCTATTAATATAAAAGGATATCAAAAGCCTCTTAGAGTTACTCTTAGAAGAAATTGCTAGATCGCTCTTGTAAGTCTTTTTAGCAGGTAGAGCATTGCTATATGTTTCAAGGACACATCTAACGCACAGCTGTGGGTGGATTTGCCTAACGCATGGCCGTCTTCTATCTCTGACCGGATCCTTGTCCTCGTCCTTCTTCCTCCTCGCCCTTGTCCTACCGCGGCATGCTAAGGCTTGGCCGGAGCTCCACGACCGCGTTTAATCTTTTTATTTAAAATCACTTAAGAGTCCAAATATTTAATAAAATATGATAGGACTAAAAAAACAAAAACCTATATATATGCCACGTCAGCCAAAACTTCCATTGATACCGGACTCCCAAAGCATGTTGTTCTAACACTTAATTTTACTTTACAAAAAAAATTTCTTTCTTTTGTTATTCGAGTCGAAGAAGTATGAGAATTTTATAACTACCCAAAAACGACCAATCTTTTCATTGGCATAGCTTATTTGTTTAATAGCTTATTTGTTTAATAGTTAATTGTTTTTGTTACAGAAAAATATATTAATTCATTAAATTAATTCCACTTTTTTTGAGGTTGATAGTTTATTTGTTGGGAAAGAGTCGATCCTTCTCATTTCAGGATTGATCATCTTGAGTTCTCTGTTGAGAATGGAAATTCCATGTTGTTCTAACACGTCATCCTCCTAAAAAGTTAGATGGATTTTCATTAAAAGATTGAATAGGCAAAAAAATCTTGCTCCCGAAGTGCCTGAAAATGCTGAGATTGCCACACACACTTTTCCACTCACAAAGCTCCTTTTCGCGAGTGAGTGATAGATTGTCTGCACCTGAAGAAAGTTGATGGCACGTGCGGGGTACAAACCAACTGGAAACCATGTAGCACAGAGGCTGTTTGGATGACAGCCATCATTTGCCACTCCATGTGTGGCACAGCCATAGCTTGTGGCATGGAAATCGTCCGCCACAGAGTGTGGCGAGTTTGTTAGTAATCCTGTGTAGTCCATTGCATAGCATAGCATGTTAGTTATTCAGTTTTGCATGCACACGAGGACCGCCATGTGGTGTTCGTGTGCGTAGGAGGTAGTGGACGAGATTCGCTCGCCATGAACCTGAGCATGCAAGCCATGGCTGGCTGTTACGGCGCATGGGGATGGACGTGCGCCTTCTGCGTGATCGTGCGGCCGTGGCTTGTACAGCTCTGCTTTGTAATTCCAATAAATAGAAGCAATACACAACAGAAAACGCAGCCGCTATTTGCAGCACCAAAACTCTGTGTCCAGCGTTTGTGTGCGTTCTTGATCTTCCACCTCTGCGTTCGTGACCTCGCCGTCGGTGTTCACCGCCGTCCGGTGACTGACAAGTGGCATCAGAGCAAGGAGAGTTCGGGACCCGCGGCGACCATGGTTTCACCGCTGCCGAAGGACAAGACAGAGAAGGGCGACGGCTCCGGCAACAAGACGCCGCCGCGCTCGCGCTCCCCACGACGCCGATCTCGCCGCGGCGATCGCAGCCGCTCGCACACCCGCGACGCACGCCGTCCGCGGGAAGTCGTCATCGAGCGCATCATCCGCGAGGGGAGCGGCTCTGGCAACTGGCCGCAGCTGACGCGGACCAACTACCATGAGTGGTCGCTCCGCATGAAGCTGAAGCTGCAGGCGTGCCACCTCTGGGACGCCATCGAGTTCGACGACGTCGAGTTCGATGACGACCGGAGCGCCCTTGATGCCATCTGCAGCGCCGTCCCCGGGGAGATGGTGCCCGCGCTCGCGACGAAGGCGACCGCCAGGGAAGCCTGGGAGGCCATCAAGACTCTCCGCATCGGCGACGACCGGGTGCGGACAGCCACGGCGCAGACCCTCCGCGCCGAGTACGAGAACATCGCGTTCCGCGACGGCGAACCCATCGAGGACTTTGCTCTTCGGCTCACTGGGATCGTGCAACGCCTAGCTGCGCTCGGCGATCCTGAGCCCGAGGCGAAAGTGGTGGCCAAGTACCTCCGCGTCGCGCGCGCACGCTACAAGCAGCTGGTAATTTTGATTGAGACCTTGCTTGACATCTCTCTGCTATCAATTGAGGAGGTGACGGGAAGACTCAAGGCGGCCGACGACGTCGAGACCGCCCCAGCGCACACCGCCGGCCGCAAGCTACTCCTCACGGAGGAGCAGTGGGTCGAGAGGTACAAGAAGAAGGACCAAGAGTCCAGCCGGGGCGGCTCCAGCTCCGGCGGCCGTGGCAAGAACCGCGACAGAGGCCGAGGCCGCGGCTTCGGCGGCTCCGGCGGCTCGGGCGGATCAGGAGGCTCCGGCGACTCCAATTCTAGCCGCGGACCTCCACCAGACGCGCCCTGCCCGCGCTGCGGCAAGAAGGGGCATTGGGCCCGCGACTGCCGAAATAAGAAGAAGGAGGAGCCGGCCCAGCAGGCCCACGTGGCCCAAGAGGAGGCCACTCTTATGCTCGCCATCGGCGTGGCCCAGCAGGAGGACTCCTCTTCCCTTCCGTCGCCGTCACCACGCTCTACCGAATCGGCGCCGCCGCCGTCCGCGCCGATCCCCGAGCTCCACGTCGTGGAGAAGAAGGTACACGCCGAGCTCGATGACGCGGCGGACCGAGATCCGACGCGCTGGATCCTGGACACCGGTGCGTCCAACCACATGTCCGGATCCCGCGCCGCATTCGCCGATCTTGACACTGGCGTCACCAGCTCCATCTGATTCGGGGATGGCTCCGTCGCTCGCATCGAGGGCTCCGACACGGTGCTCTTCCACTGCAAGAATGGCGAGCACCGGTCGCTCGCCAACGTCTACTTCCTCCCGCGCCTCACCGCCAACATCATCTCCGTCGGCCAGCTCGACGAAGGCGGGTACCAGGTGCTGGTGGAGGATGGCATGATGCGGATGCATGATGAAGACCGACGCCTCCTTGCCAAGATCCCTCGGAGTCCGGGCCGCCTGTACACCCTCGACGTCAACATAGGGCGCCCTGTGTGTCTGGCGGCGCGCACCGATGACGACGCCTGGAGGTGGCACGCGCGGTTCGGCCACATCCACTTCGCCGCCCTGCGCAAGATGGGCGTGAGGAGCTCGTGCGCGGCCTCCCCGTCATCGACCAGGTGCAGCAAGTCTGCGAGGCCTGCCTCGCCGGCAAGCAGAAAAGGGCGCCTTTTCCCCAGAAGACGCTCTGGCGTTCCACGAAGCCGCTCCAACTCCTCCACGGCGACATATGCGGTCCTATCACGCCGGCTACCCCGAGCGGTAACAAATATTTCCTCCTGCTTGTCGATGATTTCTCACGTTTCATGTGGATCTCCATGCTGCCATCCAAAGACGCTGCGGCCACCGCCATCAAGCACATCCAGGCCGCGGCGGAACGCAAGAGCGGCAAGAAGCTGGTGACACTGCGCACTGACCGCGGCGGAGAGTTTGCCACCGCGGACTTCGTCGACTACTGCGCCCAACTCAGCGTCCACAGGTAGCTCACGGCGCCGTACACGCCTCAATAGAATGGCGTCGTGGAGCGACGCAACCAAACCGTCGTGGGCACGGCCAGAAGCATGATGAAGGCCAAAGCTCTCCCTGGTGTGTTCTGGGGGGGAGGCAATGACGACGGCGGTGTACCTGCTAAACAGGTCCTCCTCCAAGGCGATCGGTGGCAAGACCCCTTACCAGCTCTGGAATGGGAGTACGCCGTCGGTCCAGCACCTCAGGACGTTCGGGTGCATCGCCCACGTGAAGGTGAACACGCCACATCAGAAGAAGCTGGAGGACCGCAGCCGGCGCATGGTGTTCGTCGGCTATGAACCGGGGTCTAAGGCCTATCGGGTCTATGATCCCTCGACGCGGCGTGTCCACATCAGCCGTGACGTCGTGTTCGACGAGGCTATGCAGTGGGCATGGTCAGCGGCGGACCACGACGAGCCCGCTGACTTTATCATCGAGGAGCCGGAGTCTCAGGAGCTCCCTGTGATCACTGCCACCAGAACGACTACGGCCTATGCCTCTGCATCGGGCTCAACTTCACTGGCTCCTTCAGGCGCGCCCGCGATACCAGCCAGCTACGGCCCCCCTCCAGCATCGAGCTCCACGGCGTAGCCCCACGTTGAGTTCGCGTCCCCGCTAGGAGCCGAGGCTGGTGACTACCCCGACGCAGACCACGACGACGATGCTCCTTTGCGTTTCCGCCGCCTCGACAATGTGCTCGGGCAAGCTGAGAAGCCCGGGCTTGCCCACTATGACCTGGAGGAGCGTCTGCTGCTGGCTAGCGATGCTGAGCCAGCGTCGTTCGAGGAGGCGATGCGCCACGAGTGTTGGCGCCTTGCCATGCTCGACGAGATGACCTCCATCGAGGCCAGCGGCACCTGGAAGCTGGTGGAGCCGCCGGCGCGCATCAGACCAATCGGCCTCAAGTGGGTGTACAAGGCCAAGAAGGACGCTGCCGGCATCGTCACCAAGCACAAGGCTCGCCTCGTCGCCAAGGGGTACGTGCAGCGGCAGGGCATCGACTACGACGAAGTCTTTGCTCCTGTCGCGCGCCTGGAGTCCGTTCGGCTCTTGCTGGCGCACGCTGCATATCAAGGATGGGCTGTCCACCACATGGACGTGAAGTCCGCGTTCTTGAACGGGGTGCTTCAGGAGGAGGTGTACGTCGAGCAGCCCCCCGGCTTCATCCTCCGTGGGCATGAGAACAAGGTTCTGCGCCTCGTCAAGGCACTCTACGGACTGCGTCAGGCGCCGAGGGCATGGTATGCCAAACTCGACGAGTCCCTCATCGGACTTGGGTTTCGGAGGAGCGCTTCCGAGCACGCTGTCTACCTGCGTGGAGCTGGAGCTCGCCGGCTGGTGGTGGGGGTTTATGTTGATGACCTCATCATCACCGGAGGCAACCAGGTCGACATCGACACCTTCAAGAACCAGATGAAAGCCACCTTCAAGATGAGCGACTTGGGCTTGCTCCACTACTACCTTGGTCTGGAGGTGTCCCAGACCGAGGCTGGCATCACCATCTGCCAGAGCTCCTACGCAGCCAAGATCCTAGAGACAGCAGGCCTGACGGGTTGCAATTCCAGTGCAACGCCAATGGAGCCTCGCCTGAAATTGAGCAAGGTGAGCTCGGCTCCAGCCATCGATTCATCCATGTATCGTAGTGTGGTGGGCTCGCTGCGGTATTTGGTGAACTCAAGACCCGACCTGGCGTATTCGGTGGGGTACATCAGCAGATTCATGGAGAACCCGACCACCGAACATTTGGCGGCCATGAAGCGGGTGCTACGATATGTCGCCGGTACCCTGCACTTCGGCTGCTACTACAAGAGGAAGAAGGATCCCCAGCTCGTCTGCTACAGCGACAGCGACTTGGCTGGGGACATTGACACGCACAAGAGTACCACGGGCATCCTCTTCTTCCTCGTCGACAACACCATCACCTGGCAGTCACAGAAGCAGAAGATTGTGGCACTGTCTTCGAGCGAGGCTGAGTACATTGCAGCGACGACAGGAGCATGCCAGGGAGTGTGGCTGGCGCGGCTGCTTGCTGAACTCAAGAGCGAGGAGGCCAGCGCCGTCACTTTGAGGATCGACAACGAGTCCGCCATCGCGCTCAGCAAGAACCCCGTCTTCCACGATCGCAGTAAGCACATCGATGTTCGTTTTCATTTCATTCGTGAATGCGTGGAGGAAGACAGGGTGAGGCTTCAGTCCATTGGAACGACGGAGCAGCCGGTGGACATTCTCACTAAAGCTATGGGGCGTGAACGCTTTTGCGAGTTACGTTCCAGAATTGGAGTCGTTGATGTACAGGGACTACACAAGAATTAGGAGAATTTGTTAGTAATCCTGTGTAGTCCATTGCATAGCATAGCATGTTAGTTATTCAGTTTTGCATGCACACGAGGACCGGCATGTGGTGTTCGTGTGCGTAGGAGGTAGTGGACGAGATTCGCTCGCCATGAACCTGAGCATGCAAGCCATGGCCGGCTGTTACGGCGCATGGGGATGGACGTGCGCATTCTGCGTGATCGTGCGGCCGTGGCTTGTACAGCTCTGCTTTGTAATTCCAATAAATAGAAGCATTGCAGCACCAAAACTCTGTGTCCAGCGTTTGTGTGCGTTCTTGATCTTCCACCTCTGCGTTCGAGACCTCGCCGTCGGTGTTCACCGCCGTCCGGTGACTGACAGAGTTTTGTCTCTGCAGGAACCGTGGCTGCCTAAGTTAGCTCGTCAACCAAACGATTGACAAAAGTTGCATGGCTGCCACACGTGTGGCGTGGCGTGGGAGGGCTGCCAACCAAACAGCCATGTTTGTCACATTTCTATCTGCCCGGCCCTTTGCACCTTTCTGTTTGATCCAGCTGCCCTTCGATTTGACAGCACAGCCTTTGCGCAAGAGGAAGGAAGGATCGACAACATGCTCTCTTTATTATACGTTTGCGTGGGGCAAATTCATTCAACCATTTTGTCAATCTGTCTTTGTCAGGTCGATATCTCTCCAATTGCGGCTCTTTCTGGTTCATCCTCTCGGAAGTCAGGTCCCAAAATTTTTGCACGCACGAGCTTCAACTTGTGGAATACATTCTAATATCATGGGTTCTACTTTAGGAATCACTAATACAATAAGCATTTGTAGGGGCGGCTGAAGATCGTTTGTAGAGACGGCTCAGCCAGTCGCCCCTACCATACCGTCTCTACAAATCATGCATTTGTAGAGACAACCGCCCCTATAGTACATTTTTTCACCAAAAAAAATTAAATTTACAATTCAAATTCGACCAGAATATATATATATATATATATATATATATATATATATATATATATATATATGTGTGTGTGTACATTTGAGCCATTACTAGTTCTTTGCTAATCAAGTAATCAGGCATCCCAGAAGACATTCAAACACGAATAGTTGCATTGCAGGGTAAAGAATAGGCCTGCAAAAGCTAGAAAAGTACGTATAAACCAATCTCAACAAAGAAGATCCTAAATTTGATCACTATATATTATATAGACATAGAAGACAACGATGACAAATTGAAAATACAGAAGCAATATGTCAGTATCTCAAATGAGAGAAGCAGAACTATTATGTGTGCAGACGGACCATGTGTGCAGACACCCCAGGAGAAACTTGGGCTGAACCGATCATGTGTGCAGACGGACCGTTTGAAACCACAGCTCCGGCACAAGGTGGATGGGCATCATAGACAGTAAATTTTGTTCCCAAGAAGTTTGATCTGATCAACAGAGAAGAATATGGTAAACCGAGGTCTCTGTCATAGCCATACTTTTGATCCGATGCACGGCATTGAAAAAACAGAGCAAGTTTTGAATTTCAGACACTGTTTCTTGAATGCTCACTTTAGCTTGCCAATGTAGGTACCTTTTGATGTATTTGTTGAAACTGGCGGTCTCGGACAGAGTGGAGGAGGTAGAGGCCTCCGCCTCTCAGACAGTTTGGAGGAGGTAGAGGCCTCCGCTTGCTACGCCGCACCTCCCGGCAGAGGCACGGGAAACAGGCGTGTTAAACGGGCGAGTAAGGAAATGGCACGGAAAGCTATGGTTTCATTAATTCATCCACCAACCACCCTCTTTACTGTTACAAGTGTTCCCTATTTATAGGGCTCAACTACCACATTCACAGAGTTTACAGTAGTATCCCTCAACTACTACAGTACATTCTTGGGATATTCCTCTACTCGCCTTCCGTTTTTTCAACGGGCCTCAGGACTCGGCGATGGGCTTTAAGGCCTCCGCCGTGGGTCTCCGCTCTGTCCGGCCTCAGGTTCCGACGACGAGCCTTCGGGCCTCCGCCTCTGGGAGTGCCGAAGCCGTAGGCCTCCGGCATCCCAGGATCGCCGATCTCCTGCTTGGGTCTTCGCCCCGACGGGCGGAGACCATGCTGGAGCACCCGCGCAGTCCACGAGCGCCCTCATCTGATTACCTGCACATACCCAAACAATGTTGGCATTTAATTAGTCTCCTGGCGGAGCGGCCTCCGCCCCATCGGCCGGAGACACCTACGAGCCGGCCGGGCGGAAACCGCGTCAGGGCCGTCGTCCGCAACCTGCAAGCTCAATCAAACAAACCGTTCTCTTTCCCGGGTTTGGAGGCATGGGAGCACGACCTCCGTTTTGGTAACAGGTCGGAGATGCCCTCGTAACCTGCTGACTGCGTAGGTCTCCGCCACTCGCGATGGCCATGTTACAACAGTTCCCCCCTTTTGAGACCGTGGTCCGCCTGAGCGTGCCGTGAGCTCAAAACGCCCTAAGCATGGACGTCCGCGGGGGCAGAGACTGCGCATAGTCACGTCTCCGACCGATCTCCGCCGGTTCCCCCCTGGGCCGCTCTGGCGCGGCCGTTGGTCTTGTCAAAGTAGCCGTTTGGCTGCAAATCTAGCCGTTGTGCATCTTGCGACTTATCCGGAGATGACCGTTGTTCGGCGGGAGCCGAACCGCCCGCCCGTGGCCTATATAAGGGCGTGGTTGGTGGCGGGGTCCCCCCCCCCGCACGACTCATTCGCTTTTCTTGCAGTGCCAGAAATCGGTCTCTGCTTTCTTTGCTTTCGCCTGAGTTGCCTTCGCGCGCTCCTTCTTTCCGCTTGCGCCTTCCTCCCAGGTCGCCGCCGCGGTGGCTTTCCTTTCCACCTTCGCCCATACTCGCCTGCCCGCCTTCTTCGGACCCTATCGCCACCTTCTTGTTGTTAGGGCAGGCGGCTGGGGTGCTCGCTTTGAGGAGTGCATGCTTGCCTCCACCTCCGCGTTGGAATTTGAGAAGCTGCTGGAGGAGGATTTTGGGAGTGTCTCCACGTCTGTCGGAGACCTGATCGCTGTGGATTCCGGAGTCATGGCGATAAAGTCATGGGATTTTGGCCCCTCCTCCATTACTGAGGAGGCGGTCGTGGAGATGTTGAAGGAATCGTATTTTCCTTCTACGAGGGTAAAAAATCCCTCCGTCCGGCCAGACCGTTCCGGAGCCGGAGAAGGGATATGCGGTGGTGTTCCGGGACTTCTTCACCTGCGGCCTCTGCCTTCCTTACGTCCCCTTCCTCCGCTGGGTGTTGGAGACTTTCAACGTCCAGCTCCATCATCTGACTCCTACGGCCTTCCTCACGCTCAGCAAATTCTGCTGGGCGTGTGTCTCTTATGGTGCCGAGCCAGATGTGGACACCTTCTGTGCTTACTACGAGCTGCAGAAGCAGCCAAAGAAGAAGAAGGAGATGCGAGAAGGCAAAGAGGTGGAGGTGATCTACCAGTATGGTAGTTGCACCTTCATGTCGAAGAGGAACCAAGGCATAGATCGCCTGGAGATTTCATTCTGCCAGAAAGGCAAATGGGACCGCGACTGGCTTGAGCAGTGGTTCTACGTGAAGACCTACGGGGTCTGTGGCACCACTGAGGATGGTGCGGAGGTCTGGGAATATCCACTGACCTCAAGGATGGAGGTGATGGCGCCGCATACGCGCGTGGAGCCGCCGGAGGTGGTGTCTCCGGCGAGGGAAGCCTGTGAACGGGCCTTTGCGCTGGCGTGCCGTTACTCCGGGGGCCGTGATCTGGTGGAGGAGATAATGGCCTCCAACTATTGGCCCCTGAGCAAAGACAATCCACCCTTTCAGCTGGAAACGGTGTCGATTCCCGTTTTTGGGCCGGAGGCCGGGATTCCGTTCCCCCGCTTTGGCCAGTCTTTGGGGGAGGGGGTGACGGAGGACGGCTTTGTCTCCGAGGTTGAAGAAGCCACCATCGGGTTGGTCGGCAAAATTTCCGAGCGTGAGTACACGTCTCGGAGAGCCATGGCAGGCACCATGCCGCGGCTCAATCGAGTTTTTGAGGAGCTCGGGATCATCTACCGGGTGGTCCTAGCTTCGATTGACAAGAAGAAGAAGAAGACCTCCACGAAGAACGTTACGACAGAGGCCGAGTCCAAGAAGAGGAAGGGCGCCGCTGTTGCACGGGCGCCTCCGAAAAAGAAGAAGAAGGTCGGCACTCTGGTGATTGCGCCGGCCGCGTCTTCGTCCGGTAGTGCGGGCGTTGCCTCCGTCGACAGTGAAGACGGCCGGAGCTCTTCCGTCCCGTCAAGGGACGCGTGGGTCGCGGGCGGCGGAGATAGCGGCTCTCCTGGTGCTTTGGTGTGCCCTTTGCACGGCGTTGTGAGCGGTACGGGGCGGCCAGAGGCCAGCTCTGCTCCGGCGCGATCCTTGCACGGCGCCACGAGTGGCGCCGAACAGCCGGAGGCCAGCGCCATGAATCCTATGCCCGACATTTTTGGCGAGATGTCCTCAAGTTCTGAAGAGGGCGCGGAGGTCGACCTGCGGCATGCTCCTCCTGCTCCCGCCGTTGCTTTGCCTCCCCCCGTGCCAGAGGCCGTCGATGGGCAGCCGGAGGCATGCTTGCAGAGAAGGCCCTGGCGGCTCGGTCGCCGCATGATAGGGCAGAGACTTCTGCCCAGGGGGCTCAGCAGGCGGCCCACCCTAGGCTTTTTATGAGTAAGTTGGTTTGGCGCACACTTTTGTTTTTACTGTCTTCGCCCGGTTTATTTGTTTATGTATTCTATGTTGCTTTTGCAGGTGATGTCATGGCCGGACTCCTCACTCCGGAGGAACAAGCGGCTGCTGCCAGCGCCAGGTTTGGTCCGGGGCAGCCGGGGCCAATGGCGCCGGGTCCAAGTGAGTGTGAAGTGTTTTTATCTTACTCGTCTCTTGGTCTGCTGTTGTTGCCTATGTCTGATCGGCCCTCTGACCTGAGTTGTTGTTGTTGTTTTTTTTACGCAGGCTCCTCCGGCACTTCTATCTCAGGTTGGGAAGAGTGCTATCTTGGGGTTCTTGGAGACGTCGGAGGTGGTCTCCGGCAGTTTGTGTATTCATTGTGAGATTTGTTTTCCTCACCTTATGGTTTTGTATTTGTTTGTTCTTCTTTGAACAGATCGCTTCAAACAGCGTCTGAGGGACATGGATTTCTTTCAACTTCTCCGTGTTCATCTAGAACACCAAAGCTTGGTTCGTCTTCGGCAGTTTACATTTTTTGGTGTATGCTCGCCTTTATATTTGTTTTGTTTTATTTCTATTACTGATCGCCTTGGTCTTCTTCTTTCTGATCTTAGGGGTATCACACGGGCGTTGTTATAGAAGAGCGCTGCACTCGTGAGGTCTCCGACCGAGATTCTGCGATTGAAGTGCTGAAAGTGGAGAACGAGCGCCTGGAGGGTGAAAAGGGGCGTTTGACCAACTCCCTTGCAGCTCTTCGTCTTTCATTGGCGGAGAAGGAAAAAGAAACAGAGGTGGTGAGGGCCGATCTCGCCAAGGCTGCTGAGCAGGCCCGCAAGGCGAACGAGTTGGCCGAGGGTCTCCGACGAGAACTGGCCTCTGAGAAGGAATCCGCAGCTGCGATGGAGGGGAAGCTGACATTGATGACGAGGCGTTTAGACTCGGTCAAGGTGGTCCTTGCTGCAACCGTTAGCCAGTACCGGGCCGCCGTCGCTGAGTTCGGTGGCAAAACCTCCGCTCCTCTGGAGGAAGACAGCGTCTACGCCCTCGCTTCCTGGCTAAAGCGTCACCTTGCGAAGCTCCCCGATCTGTTGAACGGCTGCATGGACTACAGGGCGCTGGCGGGGGTGACGAACTACGCCAAGCTTCTAGTGCGCGGCGGTTGTTCGCATACTGAGAGTATTCCAGGGGGGTGCTGCCAGGTCCGGAGGTGCTTGGTGAGACTTCTCCTGGTTTGCGAAAAAGCTTGAGGAATTTCATTGGGTACTTTTGGCCTCTGTTTGGGAGGCTTGCCACCCGGAAGCTAGTAGAGGAGAAGAGGGCGAAGGTATTTGTGGTCTTTGTTGTTGCTGTTTTTCCCTTTTCCATGTTTCTTGCGAAGCTGTGGAGGCTTTTATTGCTCTGTGAAGCTGATATTGTGGTCTGTGCTTTAACAGGAGGCGCGGAAGGGTCTGGCAAGCAGGCCTCCGCCAATTCCTAGCTCGACAACTACGGGTGATGCCTCCGCCTCTGCTAACGCCCCGAAGAGCGCTACGATCGGCGGTGGCGACGCCCGGAAGCCGCAGGCACCGTCTCCGTCCGTGTTTGGTGCGGGCTTCGCTCCTGGGGCTTCTATAGCGTCCGGGACTCCGGAGGTCTAGGCTCTTTGTAGGATTTAGTTCTTTTAACTTGTATATCGTAGTCCGGTTGGACTCTTGTGAATAAAGTTTCTTTTGTTCTGAGTGATTTTGTGAAAAATTTTAAACTTGTGCAGGTTTCAAATCTGGAGCCTGCGCAAGATGTTGCGCCTTTGAATCTCTACAATGACGGTATTTACGTGAGTGGAGAGCTTTGGGAGTACTGGCGTTCGGCTTTTCCGCACAGCATTGCGCGCGACATGTTTGAGTCAGTTAAGTTAGACATAGACGACGAGCGCGCTGGGTTTACTCGTGCGCTTGCTTGGCGCGGACCTCCGCCACAATAGTTAGGATTTTATTGTAAGTTTGCATCCTGTAAGAATGCTACTTGATGTTATATGGAATATGAAACAGGTTCACTTTCTTGATTGTTTGTGCGGGGGCTTAGGTCTGTTGTGGTAGTTTACATATCTCGTCTAGTCCCGAGCTTGCACACCGTGGGCCTTTGCTTGGGCGAACGTGCGCGATACAGAGGTGGTGGCCAGGACCTCCGCCCCATGTTCTTTCCTTCTCTGTGCTTGCTTGATGGCCGGGGTAGAAGTGTTGGCAGTTTTTTTACCGGCGGAGGCGTACTTGAAGTTCGCCTGGCGGGGCTTGCTGAATCGGTGTTTGACCCGATAGGAGGTTTGGCGTAGCTTGTGCAGCCGGCGGAGGCTTTTGGTATTTCTTTAGCTGGGTGTTTTAGCTATCTGGTGGTATGGGCCTCCGACGCTGCACACCCGTGGGACATGTTTCATTTGTGGAGATGGCAGGTTAGGTCTCCGGCGTCAGGGGGATGTTATGAGATTTCGTGCGATATCCCCCTTCTTCCGTAAGCCTGCGCTGTTCATCACCGTGCCGTAGTTCCTGTCTCTTTTCCCACTACCTACGACCGTCTACTGGTGCCTCCGACTTTACGACTTTTCGTACAATATCTACGGCCGACTTAGATATCTAAGGAGACCCCTGCCTCCATGGCCGTTGCTGTGGCTTGTGTTTGTGCTCTGCCTTCTTCCCCCCTTGCGCCTTATGCTGACTGAGGTTTTAAGGGCGTTGGGGGAACCCGTTTTATAGTGGGGTGGCGGCTTTTGGTTGTTAAATTTTTGGTACGTTGTTTGTTGGAATGTATCTTGGCTTTAATGGTCTATATCTTGGTTGTATTATTCGTGTCTTTTGAGATCTTTTGAAGTAAATAGGCCTAGTGCCTAAGTGACAGGGTTTTGTCAGACCTTGTCCTCGTTTTGATGTTTTCGATGGCGGAGACCTTCTTCCTGGTTCTGGCGCCATAATGGTGTTGCCTCTAATGCTTGGGTTGGTTTTTTGTTAATTTCGGAGGCCTGTTTTGGCCGAGGTTGTTTTTGCCTTGGTGCCTGAATTTGTTCAGGTCTTCATCAAGGTCGGAGGCCTGTTTGGCCAAGGTTGTTTTTGCCTTGATGCCTGGATTTGGTTAGGTCTTCGTCAAGGGTCAGAGGCCTATTTGGCCACGTTGATTTTTGCCTTGATGCCTGAATTTGGACAAGTCTTTGTCAAGGTCGGAGGCCTGTTTGGCCAAGGTTGTTTTTGCCTTGATGCCTGAATTTGGTCAGGTCTTCGTCAAGATTGGAGGCCTATTTGGCCAAGGTTGTTTTTGCCTTGATGCCTGAATTTGGTCAGGTCTTCGTCAAGGTCGGAGGCTTGTTTGGCCATAGAGGTCGTTTCAAATTGCCAATGCCTATGGCCGGTGCTTTGAAAGGACATGTGCTTATTATTGTTCACCGAATATTGCGGCGCCAGAGCTGGCCACTTTCGGTTTCGGACTTTTCAAGCGTTCTTTTGGGGGATTACCTCTTTATACTTGTAGATGATTTTTACATTGAGCCTGCCTCGTTAAAAACCTCACCTCCGCTTGGAGTTCCCCTGTGAGGAAAAGAGTACAGGCTCTTTTACATTTTTTTGGTTGAAGAAAAAAGAAAAAAAACTGAAAGGTAAATGAACGGAGGGGCCTCCGCTTATTATTTGTGGAGGTTGCCCTTTGGTACACTGCCTAGATGTAATATCTGCGGAGGCTGTCGATATTCCAGGTGTGGGTTGTCGTGACACCTTCGCTGTCGGTCAAGTAGAAAGAGCCAGGGCGGCCTGCTGCCGTTGCTGTGTATGGGCCTTCCTATTTCGGTTGCAGTTTACCAACAAGTTGTGCGTTGGGTTTTCTTCTGAGCACGAGGTCTCTGTGTTTTATGTCTTTCCTTACCACCTGAGAGTCTCTCCACTTCTCGGTTTGGGACAGATATTTTGCAATGCTTTCTACTGCTTCCAGTCTTATGGCTTCTATTGTTTCTTTTGCATATTCTTCATCTTGCAACATTAGTTGTCTCGTTGTGTGGAGGCTTTCGTGCTTGATTTCTTCCGGCATCATGGCCTCTTCTCCATAAAGTAGTTTGAATGGTGTGAATCCTGTTGTTCTTGAGATAGATGTATTGTGTGACCAAATCACTCTGGGTAATTCATCTACCAATTTTCCTTTGCGTAGGTCCAGCAATGTTTTTGATATTGCTGAAAACACTATTCTGTTTGCTCTTTCCACAGCACCATTGGACTCTGGGTGGTATACTGAGGCGAAGGCTAGTTTTGTCCTAATGCTTTTGCAGAATTCTTTGAAGTTGTCTGAATCGAATTGTTTTCCATTGTCTATTGTCAAAATCATCGGTACACCAATCTGCAAATGATGTTTTGCCAGAAGAATTTTCTGACAGTTTCTGAGATTATCTTCGCCAGCGGCTTTGCCTCTATCCATCTTGTAAAATATTCTACTGCCACTACTGTAAATCTGTTTCCTCCTTGGGATGGTGGTAATGGGCCGACTAGGTCCATACCCCATCTTTGTAGCGGCCATGTCGGAGGTATGAGCTGGGTCTCCGACGATGGTTTTGACTACCCTGGAGAGAATGTTTGGCATGCTTTGCATGTTCTGACCGTCTGCTCTATGTCTTGTATGTGTGTTGGCCAATAAAAGCCTTGCCTTATTGCCTTTGCTGATAAAGCTCTAGAGCCAATGTGTGACCCGCAAATTCCTGAGTGTATTTCTTGAAGCAACTCTATGCCTTCGCTCTGCGATATGCATTTGAGGAGAGGCTGGACTACTCCTTTCTTGTATAGTACACCATCTATGATTGTGTAATTTCTTGCCCTGGCCTGTATTCTTGCTGCTTTTGCTTCATCTTCTTCGGTGGTTTTGCCTTCTAGGAATTCTGTTATCGCCTTTCTCCAATCTTCATTTTGCAGGTGTAGTATGGGCTTTAGTGCCTTAGGTGTCTCCGCAGTTGCCAGAGACTTCAAGATCTGGTAAAAAGTGTTTGGTGGCAGTGGCAGGTTGTTTGCCGCAGCCTTTGCCAATTCATCTGCCTCTGCATTTTCTGATCTTGGGATGTGCTTCAGGGTGAAGCCCTCGAATCTCTACTCCAAATTTTTGACAACGGATAGGTATTTGATGAGTTCTGGCTCTCTTGTGGTGTATTCTTTCTCTACTTGGCCGGTGACCACTTGAGAATCTGTTTTGACTATCAATGTTTTTGCCCCTAGGGCCTTTGCTTTGCTTAGCGCTAAGATCAGGCCTTCATATTCTGCTATGTTGTTTGTTGATTTGAACTCTAGCCTTGCTGCGTATTTCAGTCTGACGTCAGAGGGTGCCGTTAGGACGGCAGAGGCTTCTACTCCGGCTTGGCCCCAGGCTCCATCCGTGAATGCTATCCAGCCTTGAGTTGTTGGTTGTACTTTGGGCTCTGTTGGAGGTGTCCAATCTGCTACAAAATCAGCTAATGCTTGTGATTTGATTGCTGTTCTAGGGACATACGAGATACCAAACTGTGATAGCTCTGTAGCCCATTTGCCTATTCTGTCGGAGGCTTCTTTGTTTCTGAGCAAGTCTTGTAGTGGCAGCGATGTTGGAACTGAGATTTCATGGGCTTGGAAATAATGCTTTAGTTTTCTTGATGCCATCAGCACTGCGTAGGCAACTTTCTCTACCTCTGTGTAGTTTAGCTTGACTCCGGACAGTGCTTCTGAGATGAAATAAACTGGTTTTTGAGTTTTGCCTGATTCTTTTTCCAGCTCGTGAACTAAGACTGCGCTGATTGCATGGTCGGAGGCCGCCACATACAACAATAGGTGGCTGTCTAATTCTGGGACGGAGACCATCAGTGAGTTTGCCAGATACTCTTTCAAGTTATGAAATGCCTCCGACTGCTTGGGCCCCCATTCGAAGTTGCCTCCGCCCCTCAAGGCTTGGAAGAAGGGTAGGCTGCGTTCTACTAATTTTGAGATGAATCTATTGAGCGCTGCTATTCTTCCCGTTAGCTTTTGCACTTCTTTCTTGTTTTTGGGCTCTGCCATTGTCATTATTGCTCTGGTTTTGTCCGGGTTCGCTTTGATGCCTTCGCTGCTTATGATATAACCGTGCATCTTCCCTTTTGTGACTCCAAATATACATTTTTCTGGGTTGAGGCGGAGACCAGCTGTCCTGAGGTTGGAGAAGGTCTCCTGTAAGTCAGAGACATGATCATTCTTGTTCTTGCTCATGACCACTATGTCATCGACGTAGGCTATGATGTTTCTATCTAGTTGTGAGCCCAAAACTTCCTTTGTCATTCTGGCAAAGGTTGCTCCAGCATTTTTTAGGCCCTCTGGCATTCTGGTATAGCAATATGTCCCGAATGGAGTGGTGAAACTTGCCTTGTCTTCGTCTTCTTTTTTCATCCAGATTTGGTGATACCCAGAGAAACAGTCGAGGAGAGAGAACCTCTGGCATCTGGCTGCCTTGTCGATGGAGGCATCTATTCTTGGCAATGGGAAAGGGTCTTTTTTGCAAGCTTTATTCAGATCTGTGAAATCTATGCACATTCTCATTTTGCCATTCTTCTTTGGTACTAGTACTATGTTTGTAAGCCATTCTGAATACTTGACTTCCCTGATCACTTTTGCATCTACCAATCTTTGCACCTTCGCCTTTGCTGCCAGGATTCTGTCCTCCGACATTTTTCTCTATTTTTGCTTTCTTGGTCTCATGTTTTCATTGATATCCAGTTCATGCTGTATGATATCCCTGCTGACTCCCTGGAGGTCGGAGGCTGACCAGGCGAAGATGTCCTTGTTTTTTACTAGAGTTTCCATGAGCTCTTCCTCCTCTGCCTTGCTCAATTATGAGCTGATTGTTACTTTTCTGTCTGGTAACTCCTTTTCTAGAGGGATCAGCTTTGTCTCTTCTTGACCTGCCATATCTGTTTTTCCTCTGGGCATATCCGGAGGCTCTAGTTCTTTGACTGCCGACTCGACTGCATTGATGTTTCTTTGAGCTCTATAGATAGCTTTTTCTATGTTTCTTGCTTCTTTCTGGCTGGCTCGGACTGTGATAATACCATGGAGTGCTGGTATTTTCATGCACAGGTAGGCCATATGCAGGGCTGCGTTGAATTTGGTTGTGAATCCTCTGCCCAAGATGGCATTGTATGGGTAATACAGATCGACGACATCGAAGGTTATGTACTCGGTTCTAGCATTTGCTTGGGTTCCAAACAACATTGGGAGTGAGATTTTTCCTAATGCTTGTATCTGCTTGCCTCCGAATCCTATTAAAGGGGATTCGGAGGGCTATAGTTGATTTCTGCTGAGCTTCATTTGGTCGAAGGTATTTGCGAAGATGATATCTGCTGAACTGCCAGTGTTGATCAGTACTCTGCTTATCTCCCATGCTGCTATGTTGGTCTTGATCACCATTGTGTCTGCGTGAGCGTAGCTCTCTAGCTAGAGATCTTCTTCTATGAAGGTGATTGGGACTCTGGACCAATCTGTGTGTTTCGCCAGGCCTTGGACTGCTACATTGTTTACCAGGCGGAGGTGATCCTTTTTCTGCTTTTTGGTTTGAAACTCCATTGATGATCCTCCAGCGATTGGCAATATCATGCCTATTGTTGGCAGTGCTCCATGAGGGTTGACTTGATTTTCTAGGTTTGGCTCGTTTTTTGGTGTTGGGGGTTGGTTGTGAGGTGGTGGCGGAGGCAGTTGCTGCATGTGGTGCTGTTGCGGCGGAGGCTCGAACCTTATTTGGTTTTGTTCCGGTGGGTTTGTTTCGAGGTAGGTTATATGGGGAGATTTTGGGTTTATGTAGGTCAGGCTTGCCTCCGACCTGTAGTTGCCCGCCGGAGAGTGCTGCGAAGGTGGTGACCGTCATGCTGGTAGGAAGTTTGGGTAATAGGCAGAGGCCAGTGTGGAGGGATGTATTTGGGTTGCGTTTAGCGCTGGGTACATTGGGCAGTACTGTTGGTGGCCAGTTGTGTAGGTGGTGTTGACCTCTCTTGCGCTCTGCTGTGTCGGAGGTTGGGCAGTCTGCTTGTTCTTCATCCTTTCTTGTATTTCTTTTGTCTCTGGACAATCTTTGGTGCTGTGCCCTGCGTTTTTACCGTGAAAAGCGCAATATGGCCTGCGCTGTTTCTGGCTTTGGTTTCTGTTCCAGTTTTTGCCTTGGTAGCCTTGCCTACCTTGGTTCCTGGTCTGGGTCTCCAGCCCTGCTAGCCTTGGCAGTTGCCCTTGTTCGGGGTGAGGTTGACCCTCGATGCTGAGCACCTGCCCCTGGCCTGGTTTCTGATTTGATGCGTTCTGGTTCGCATAGCTCTTCTGTGAGTTTTTGCTGTTGTTTTGTTGTCTGTTTTGACTCTGCTCCTCCAGCCTTTTCCGGAGGTCATTGTCTGATCTGCAGTACTTCTCGAACTCGTCGTACAACTGTTGTATGGAAGTTGGTTTCTTTCTTGCTAGGTGTGCTGCGAACGGCCCGATTCGGAGCCCTTTGATCGCTGCTTCAATGGCGATCTCTTCTGGGACGTCTGGTGCCTTCGCCTTTAGTTGAACGAATTTCCGAAAGTAGTCGTGTAGTGTCTCTCCCTGCATTTGTCTGCATTGGAACAGATCTGTGGATGTCAGCAACTGTGCTGCTAGCCCCTTGAAGTTTGCCAATATCTTGTCCCGGAGATTTTCCCAGGAATAGACTGTGCTGGGTTTGAGCATGGAATACCAAGCCAACGCGTCACCTTCGGCAGCGATAACAAATGACTTTGCCAGGACGGCGTCGTCTCCGCCGGCGGAGGCTACTGCTGCTTCGTAACTCATAATGAACTGATGGGGGTCTGTCTTTCCGTTGAACTTTGGTAGTGTGATTGGCTTGTACGTTGTTGGCCATGGCGACTATTGTATGCCTTCAGAGAGTGGGGACTTGGGATCGATAGGTCTTCGCATCACCTAAGATGGCATCGTGGGCTGGCTGATCACTGGCATAGGGCCTTGTAGCATGGTTGCAGTTGGTGTTGCTGCGGAGGCTGGGATTGCGGAGGTTAACGCTAGTACTGCATGCTGCATACTTAGCATCTCAGCATGTAGGACTGCCAACTGCTGCCTTATTTCTGCTGCTTGTGCTGACGCTTGAATAGCTTGCTGATTAGCTGCGAATGCTGCTGCCATTCTGTCCCTCTCTTGTTGCGCTCTTTGCAACTGTGCTTGCAGCTGTTGCAGTTCTTGCTCGGGTGTTGTGGCTGAGTTTGGTTGAGCCTCCGGATCTTGAATCTCTAGACCTTGGGGTTCCGGTGGTTGACCCTGGGCATCTGCTCTGGTGTCATCCTCCACTGGCGAGGTTGCGTAGGTGCTAAGAGTGTTGCGCCTAGGCCTTCCTCGCTGACCCGTGGTCGCTGCTGCTCTGGTGGTGGTTTTTCTTTTCCCTGCCATCGTTGGTTTGCCTTGGCCGCCCCACGGTGGGCGCCAATGTTGAAACTGGCGGTCTCAGACAAAGTGGAGGAGGTAGAGGCCTCCGCCTCTCAGACAGTTTGGAGGAGGTAGAGGCCTCCGCTTGCTACGCCGCACCTCCCGGCGGAGGCACGGGAAACAGGCGCGTTAAACGGGCGAGTAAGGAAATGGCACGGAAAGCTATGGTTTCATTAATTCATCCACCAACCACCCTCTTTACTGTTACAAGTGTTACCTATTTATAGGGCTCAGCTACCACATTCACAGAGTTACAGTAGTATCCCTCAACTGCTACAGTACATTCTTGGGATATTCCTCTACTCGCCTTCCGTCTCGGGGGTAATCCTGCCATGCCGCCATCTGGTGCTGGGCCTGCATGATCAACCGGCCCAACGGGCCTCAGGACTCGGCGATGGGCTTTAAGGCCTCCGCCGTGGGTCTCCGCTCTGTCCGGCCTCAGGTTCCGACGACGAGCCTTCGGGCCTCCGCCTCTGGGAGTGCCGAAGCCGTAGGCCTCCGGCATCCCAGGATCGCCGATCTCCTGCTTGGGTCTTCGCCCCGACGGGCGGAGACCATGTTGGAGCACCCGCGCAGTCCACGAGCGCCCTCATCTGGTTACCTGCACATACCCAAACAATGTTGGCATTTAATTAGTCTCCTGGCGGAGCGGCCTCCGCCCCATCGGCCGGAGACACCTGCGAGCCGGCCGGGCGGAGACTGCGTCAGGGCCGTCGTCCGCAACCTGCAAGCTCAATCAAACAAACCGTTCTCTTTCCCGGGTTTGGAGGCGTGGGAGCACGACCTCCGTTTTGGTAACAGGTCGGAGATGCCCTCGTAACCTGCTGACTGCGTAGGTCTCCGCCACTCGCGGTGGCCATGTTACAACAGTATTCTTTGCATCAAGCGAGATCAGGTATTCAGTACCTGCAGGCCTATGACTTCTGTGTGCAGCAAGTAGAAATTTCCCATCATCAGCTAACGCTGCAGAGCAAAAGAAGAAAAAAAAATAGTGTCCATCAACAATGATGACATCCACACTGTATTTGTTCAAGAGTCATACATATAGGGGGTGAAAAAAGCATACCATCAGTGACTCCAACGCACAGAGAATATGACTGAGTCACCCGGTTCCTCCTAATGAAACATTTAATTGGGGCATCCCTTGGACCAGGCTGCAGGTTACAGATTTGAAATTGCAAGTTAATAAAACCAAAATAAATCGATGAACAAAATTTCAGAGTCAAAGAAACCTCAAATCAAGCGTTAACCCTCTTCTTACTAAAACGACAATAAGAATCTGTCCACCGTTTCGACAGAGGCAACTGTAAAACAAGTCGGCTAGATCCTAAAGTAACATTTGACCTTGCATACTTGATTCTAAGCAAACTGACTTAACGAAAGAAGTCATAAAGAATTGTCTACTAATCTTATCTCCTCTGAGTAGAGAATAGTATCTCAACTTACCAAACCATCGTACTCAAGAACTTTCTTTTTTTAGAGTTCCAGGGCAAAACACCCCGGCCTTTTAACTATTGTTAGAAGTCCAAATTCAATACAGGGCAGTTTAAAACCACGCCCAGACCTCTGCCGAAGCCTGGAGAACCTGGTTCCAACCAGAAACAGAACCAAAAGAAACTGAAGGACTTCTTACAACCTATCGATAAAAACATGAAGAGCAACAGAACTCTCCTAGAACCCTTGTACTCAAGAACTGAAAATTAAACAAATATGACTACCAAGGGTCACACACGCAACCTGGAAATGGAGGCTTTGACCCTAGCAAATGATGAATGCAGTATGGCAAATACCATCACTGAAAATGACTACTCAAGGTGAAATTGTTCAAACAGATTTATTAATTGACATTTGTGGTGCTCTCAGCCTGGGAACACTACACAAATAGCATCATATAAATAGTTAAATACTTGTAAACAGCTTTATCCATGGTCAATTTTGTAGTAAAAAATAAACTCGCAAACTACAAATTTCTACCATCAAAAAACAAGACGTCAGGTGAATCAAACTTACAGTTGGAGAAATTGGAAATTCAGATTTGGGGGAATCACGTGTACCATCATAAACAAGAAGCAGATTTGGGGGAAAGAACAACATCTTTTGCAAATCCAAGGCACAGAGGTGTTCCTGTTGCAAGAGAACGAATGGATCTATATTCATCTGTGCATCAGTACGTAATAAATTGAGAGATGGGGATGGAGGGAAGCACCTGAATCCCTCAACCAACACAGAGGAGAGGAATGACCTTGCTTCACCTGGGAGACGCCACGAATAGAACAGGGGGCGCCATCACTACTAACTTCTGACCCTTATACCACGCTTTTTTGTCGCAACGGCATGGTTTCGTTGCAACAAGCGTTGTTATCACAACGATTTTCACTTTTGGTTGCGATAGATTGATTTTTTGCCATGAAGATTGTTTTGTGGCCATAAGTGTGGAGATCGTTGCAAAAAGTAAGTGTTATCGCAACAAATTATTGAACGGTTGCAATAAGTGATTAATGTTGCCACGATTTGTTTTGCGTTGCGGGCAAGTTTATTTTCGTTGCAATACTAAGGTGATATTGCAACTCTTTATTTTATGGTTACAATAGCCCATCTATATCGCCACGAATATGTTCCGTTGTATATAATAGTCGCTTGCGTTGCAAAAAATTGGTACATATAGCAACGAAAAAAAATAGTTCGTTGCAATCACTAAGGTTGCAATGATTATGGTTTCGTTATAATATAGCAACGAAAAATTACATTGTTGCAATACCTAAGCCTTTCCACTTTAATGCTTGCATTATTGCTCAGTTTTTTCTCTAATTATTACTGTTAAGTTTGGTACTTGACTAGATCAAATTACTCACTGTTGTTGATAATCCAGACAAATTTTTGCAAGATTCTTATTCAGCTGCATTGGCTAATCCACACATTTTTTTTAATTTGTCTGGTTCAGTGCAAAAACATTCCATTCTTAGCCAATGGTACTCTATTTATGCTGAGGTCTAGCTGTTTCGTTTTTGGCTTGGTCTAGCAGTGTTGATTAGTTATTGTGACTTAATGTGTAATACTCCAATCTGAGTTTCGGTTCATCACATTTATTTTAAGGAGATCAGTGGCGAAGCAACGTTATGTCGAAGGGGTCGGCTGACCCCAACGGCTTTGTGGCTGCCTCTAATAGTCTACAAATTTTGGCCATTGTCGACCCCAGCAAAAAAATTGCCTGACCCCAGCAGCCCAACAGCCCAGCACGCCACAGAAGCAGCAAGGAAATTCCACTTCGCGGACGTGATTCTAGCTGGCCTGTACAGGCAACAGCCCAGACTTCCCATTTGGCCTCCTTTGCACCGATCGAATTCTTTCATTCTCAGCCTGACAGCGCCTCCCATCCGATGATCCAACTCCGCCTCTTGCCCTTGCCCCGCACGTCAACACATCATGCATTCTGATGGCGGCGGCGTCGTGGCGCCCCGCGCTGATCAGTGAGGCGCTCCGCTCCGTAGGGAACTTAACGAGCTGACGCGGTAACGGAAATCCCAAATTATTACTTTTTTTATACGATGATCAAATCTGCTCTCCATAGATTAACTAATTTGATGCCATACATCTATGTCAATATCAATCTGAATGGTTCACTAAATACATCTATGTCAATATACAAAATACAAAATAACGTAGAACCCGTTATGTATTGAAATAGGATCGGATCTGGTATAGTGGTATACGTATATGTGCACAATCGACTTTCCTATAGGCATCGTGGCTTTCTCTTTCCAAGGCGTCGTCGCAGCTGGCTCTGTCCCCAGGCGTCGTCGCGCGTGGCCTCTCCCTACAGCCGCTGGTGCCCCTGTTGCCAGTGCCGCTGGATCACCGTGTCCTCACCGCTCTACGCGACCTTGTCGACAGCTAAACACTTAGTCGAAAGCCACGTCTACACGAGTACGTCGACGCGAGTGACGAGTCGTCGAGTTCACACATCAATCAGGTGCTCTAGTTCAATCTATGTTTGACAAATTGCTCCCCAAGTTCCTTTGTTAATCTTGATGTATCATCTATGGCAATTATATATTTAATCAATATTCAATTATCTTTACCTCCAATTTTTATTCTTCAGAGTGCATACGTGTAGTTAGGGCATTGTGTTATGAGAGTTGAGACTATTTATTAGGGGATAATCATTATATCAAGTTCTCAACTAGGTAATTTATTGAATTTTGATTTTAATGTTGAATCTAGTACAGCATATTTTTTCATGTTCCTTTTTTAAGATAATATTTGTAATTTGTTTGATAAAAAATCGCTTTCGATGCATTAAAGTTTATTTTTTATATTATATAGTAATATAGTAAAGGGCTCATTTTTTTAAGCTTCGCTCCAGGTCATCAGATATTGACAGGACCGGGCCTGTATGCATGCATTATTGCAAGATCTTTCATCATTGCCTTTTCCCTTTCTCTGATATAGTTTATAATGTCGTGATCCCTTCAATTAACGTGCTGCAGGAAAGCCTTGTGACATTTGGAAGATATAATTAATGGCACATGATGATGATTGGAGTTGGATGCTGTTGTCTCGGTCAACCGATGAGTGGCAAGCAGGACTCGAGAAATTTATTGATACTATTTTTGAAGGCACCTATGCATCAGAAACTGCATCGTGTCCATGTTCAAGGTGTCGTGGAGTTGTGTACAAAACAAAATCCGAGGTTCAAATGGACTTGCTAAGTAAAGGGTTTGATGAGAACTTTGTCAAAGAGAAAGGTAACGCTGGCATATTTTTGAATGATGGTAGGGATCTGAATGTAGGCCCACCAGATGATGCATCATCCGCCAACAATCTGTTGTCCGCATTAATTAGGGGTGCGACCAGTGGCAATACCAATGAAGAGCCTTGTGAGAGTGCAAAGAAATTCTTTGATTTGTTGAAAGATGCGCAACAAGAGTTGTGGCCAGGCTCACAGCTTACCAAGGTATCATTCTTGGTCAAGCTCTTTCAGCTTAAGTGCATGGGTGGATGGAGTAAGGAGAACGCAGAGCAAACACTTAGCCTATGGAGAGATACGCTCCCCCTAGGACATTGTATCCCAGACACTATCAAGAAAGCACAGAAGATTATCCGCAACCTTGGCCTCACATACATTAAGATCGATGCTTGTGTGAATGACTGCATGTTATTTCGTGGGCCGTTGGCTGATATGGACACGTGTCCAACATGTGGTGAGAGTAGGTGGAAGAAAGACGACACAAATTCTGATGAGATTGGCGAGTCTAGCGAAAGTGGTGGAGCAAAGAAGCGCACTCCTTGCAAAGTTCTAAGGTATTTTCCACTTACTCCTCGATTGCAAAGATTATATATGTCAAAGGAAACATCATCATTGATGCGGTGGCACAAGGAAGAATTGGTTAGTGATGGGAAAATGCGGCATCCAGTAGACTCATTGGCGTGGAAGCACGTGAATGACAGGTATAAGTGGTTTGATTCTGATCCACGTAATGTTAGACTGGGACTTGCATCTGATGGCTTCAATCCGTTTGGGATGTTGAATGTTAATTACACTTGTTGGCCCGTGATACTGATTCCTTATAACCTGCCTCCTTGGCTGTGTTTGAAACAACCTTATTGGATGATGTCGATGTTGATACCTGGGCCTAAATCTCCTGGAGTGAACATTGATGTATATTTGCAACCTCTGATCGATGAGCTACATGATCTATGGGTTAATGGAGTTTTAACATGGGATGAGAAGGAGAAGAAGAATTTTACTCTACATGCAATTCTGCTATGGACAATTAATGATTTCCCCGCATATGCGATGTTATCTGGTTGGAGCACAAAAGGTAAGTTTGCTTGTCCTTATTGTCACAAGCATACTGATTACTTGTGGTTAAAACATGGCTCAAAGCATTGCTACTTGGGACATTGCTGATTTCTGCCCATGAACCATAAGTGGCGAAGGAACAAGACGAGCTTCAATAACAAGGCTGAAACTAGGGAAGCTCCAGTGCCGCTCAGTGGTGACCAGGTGCTGCGGGACTATGAAAGTTTCCAGCAAGTGACTTTTGGAAAGAATACAAGGAAAAGGAAGTAACGTGACGAAGAAAATAGGTGGCACAATTGGAGGAAGAAGAGTATTTTCTTTCAGCTTCCTTACTGGAAATCATTGCTAGTATGACATAATTTGGATGTCATGCATATAGAGAAGAACATATGTGAGAGCTTACTGGGGACTTTGTTGGAGTTACAAGGTAAATGCAAGGACAGTGAGAAGGCTCGACTTGATATGCAACATTTTGGTATAAGGCCAGATCAACATCCAGTGCTCGAAAAGGGTAAGTACACCTTGCCACCAGCGCTGTACTCTCTAGGTAAGGATGACAAGGAAATTCTGTGCAAATTTTTACATGGCGTCAAGTTCCCTGATGGTTATGCCGCAAATATTCGGAGATGTGTGGACGTCAATGGTTGCAAGCTTTCTAGACTTAAAACTCATGACCTACACGTAATCTTGCAAAAACTTTTGCCTTTAGTGGTGTGCAACATATTGCCTGAAGATGTGGTGACCCCATTGATGGAGCTAAGTAGGTTCTTTAACTCACTGTGTTCAAAGGAGCTGGAGTTTTCAGAAATTGAAAAACTGAGCACTTCGATTAGGGAGACCCTTTGTCGGCTGGAGATGATTTTTCCACCGGCTTTTTATGATATTATGATGCACTTACCAGTTCATCTTACTGACGAAGCTAGACTTGGAGGCCCGGTTTGTTATAGATGGATGTATCCAGGTACCTTCGTACTCTTAAAGGCTATGTGAAGAACAAAGCGCGCCCTGAAGGTTCAATTGCAGAGGGGTATATATCTGAGGAGTGCCTCACATTTTGCTCTCGTTTTTTTTGAAAATATTAGTACCAAGCTTAATCGTCCAGAGCGTCATGAAAGTGCCGCTGCTAGTGAACCACCATCTAGGCTAATTATATTTGGGAGCCTTGACTACAGTAGGAAAGGAAGTACTGTCGAGAAAGTTTCTGATATTGAAATGCATAGGATGAGGCATTACATATTAACCAACTGTGACGAGGTCACTCCATGGATAAAGTAAGCTATATTTTAAATTGTTTTTTATGGTGGTCATGAATGTTTAAAATATATATGTAACTAATGAATGTATTTTCAATTGTTGTGGATAGTGAGCATATGGATGAGCTGAAGAAAATTAGCTCAAGGCATGTTGATAAAAGACACAAGGAGGAGTTTGTATCATGGTTTGAGCGTAAAGTGAGTCGTCCCTAATATATTTATCCATATTTTATTTCTATAGTTTCCACATGCTTCTTGTAAATTTATTAGTCCGTAATAATAGCTAGCCACTTTGTCGGTTTATTAGTCCCTAATATATTTTTAAAATGATTAAATGCAGATCAGCACATTGCGTGCACAAGGGGAAATAGATGACATGATTTATTATCTATCTCGCGGTCCAGACCCTCGCGCTCGTGTGTTCAACAGGTGTTTCATAAATGGCTTCCTTTTTCGGGTCTCTTCCATAGAGAACTGCTTAACTACTCAAAATAGTGGTGTATTCGTGAAGGGCGATGCAAATACAGGAAACATGGGCTGGTATGGTGTGCTGAAGAAAATCATTTGCCTTGATTTTCATGGTGACAAGGAAGTCATGTTGTTCCACTATGTATGGTTTGATGTCCCTGCAGCTAGTAGTAGCAGATCGAGAGGGTACAATAAGGATAAATATGGGGTCATCGATATTGATATCACATGGTTTAGGTATTCAGATGAACCTTACATCCTGAGCACACAAGCCGAGCAAGTCTTTTATGCGAGAAACATAAAGAAACCAGATTGGTGCACTGTCCTTAGAGTGCAGCCTAGAAATCTCTTTGCCATGCCTGAAGTAGAAGTCATTGACAATATGGGCGAGCTCGATCTAGACTCAGTTGTTGTAGGAATGGAAGATATGAATGTTCAACAACAAAATGAAGATGTCATAGCTTGGAATAGGTCTGGCCTTGATGGGGCTACTGTTGATGCTTCTGTTATTGAGCATGCTATTGCAACAGCCATGCCTGAACCTGAGCACGATGACCTGTTTGATGAAGACGAAGACCCAGATGACACTTACATTAATGATGGAGTCATCCCTCCATTTAGTACTCTGGGAGAAGATTCTGATGATGATTTTTTTGTCTAAATTTTTCTCAAGCAATAGAGGCATTGGGCTCCTGTTTGTTCTTGCTGCTCGCTGTGTGTGTGTTCTTGCTGCTCGCTGTTTGTGTTTATCATTTTGCAACGCCACTAGATGTGTAACAGTTGCAAATGGTTTCAGGTTTGCTGCTGCAGCGGCTTTACCTGAAGGTGTTACAGAGTTCATACTTGCTATTGTCGATAACACTTGCTATTGTCGATAACACTCCTTACCCTTTATCGAATGTTTTCCTGTGGACACAAACGAACGTTTTCGATCATAGATTTCTCTATTTTCTATCGCCACTGCATAGAGTAGATAAAATTTATGGACATGGCTTTATGCACCACCTCCTCTATCAACCTCAACTACAACCACAATTGTTCTCCATCATTTGCTTTTGTAAAAAAAACTATGCGTGGCTCCTTTTCCTTGGTCAAGACTCAAGAAGCACATGTTTTCTCTGCTCCCTGTTCGACCAGCATGTGCTCATCCTGATTGACCAAAAAAAGCTGCAGCAAAGCCATCTGCACTTCACCTCCTGTACCAAAAAAAAGGCATCTGCACTCTTGTGTTGTTGATAGGATGCATGTAACACCTGATTCACAACTGTTGAACTGCATCCTTTCAGAGCATGCATATATGGAACGGCAGCTTTGGAGCAGCAGAGGAGAGCAAAATAGCACAAGTTTAATACTGCTGATATTTTTGGAGTTCCAGGGATAACCCCGGCCCATTAGCATTGCTATTCATACTAGAAATAGATTCAAGCGTTACAGCACCAACATGGCTCATGAACCCTTCAGTTCAGATACAAGGAAAAGAAAACTACCACCATCAACTAGCACACAAGAACACTACAGCTACCTGACACTAGATGCCACAAAAAAAATTGCTCAATGATGAACATTATCATCACACATAGCGAAAAAGGGATCTGCCGCCCAGGTTCAGAGCAAGGTCTTCAAGGTATCAAGCATGTCCTCCATCAGGTAGACAGGTACCACTCTCCGAGATCTTCTCCAGGCTTGAGGCTAGCTTCGCCAAATTGGTCAACACGACCTTGTATTGTGCCTGGTGACCGGACATACGGCATATTAGTTCTCAGTTTCTGAGCATTGTTGAGATGGATCGCCATGTTTGCTGCATACATACCTCGCTACCTGCCATTCTGAAAACATGCTCCACATTTTATCAGCATACTGCACATATTCCTCAACACAACATGTTTTCTCTTACCCAACCAAAATTCAGCAACAGCGCTTCAAAGTCATTGACTCTATTCAGATTAACTATGACAAAACCATAAAAATCGACAAAACTCAGGTGCAGAGGTTGGAGTTTTGCAAACATTCCAAGACCTTAGCTGTTAAAAAAACTCAAATTCCGAGACCTTAGCTGTTAAAAAACTCAAACATTCCTGTCATTCTAGTCCCCAAAGCAGGCCGCACGAACCAATGAACCTAATACCTAGGGTTCTAGCGACAGAAGGTCGGCTACGGCGGGGGGGGGGGCGACGTTACCTTGCGCTTGAGGTTGTAGCGGTGCCATTCGGAGCGGTAGTGGAGCCGCTGCTGCTCCTCGTCGTCGAACCCCGCGTTGCACGCGTTGCAGGTGACCGTCGGCATCCTCGCTCAGCTCCCTCCTCTCCGCTCGCTATGGATTCAGCTTGCTCCGGCGGGCACGGGCGGGGAGGACTCTCTCTTCTCTCCTTCTCCTTCCGGTGCCGCTTCGCCTTGTATGCGGCGGCGCTTCGGTGGTGAAGAGTTGGGGGAAAGTGGCGGCGGGGCGGGGAAGAAGGGGGAGGAGGAGAAGTAGGAGAGGGCAAGGCGGCCGCGTTTGTTCCACTTCTAGGCCGGCCCGTTAACAAAGTGTGTTGATTGTTCCACTTCTGTTGCCAAAGCTTGGTTCTTTAGTGCCACCTCGCCAATTCGGAGATGCAAAACTCAGCTTAAAAGCTGAAGCCGCCAAACCACACTGAACTTCTCATATCAAGCGCTATTCCGAAATTGTTACCCTTCTGGGCTAGTTGAGGCCGGTAGCTTTGCTGGGCTCCCCGTATGGGTTGAGCTTAGCGTGGGTTCCCCATACGGGTTGAGCTTGGCGCGGCCGCTGGTCCTTGGCTGGCCCGAAGTACCAACTTTTTTGTTTTCTAATTCTATGCTAATCGTTCCAACTTAATTTTTTTTAAAACATATTTCTATCGTTTTGTTTCCTAATTCTATGCTAATCGTTCCAACTTAATTTTTTTTTTAAAACATATTTCTATCGTGTCCAGCTAGTAACTAAATATCATATTCCATTTTTTTCCTAATTCTATTATAATCATTCCTACTGACTTTACTTTTTAAAAAAAAACATATTTCTATCATGTCCAACTAGTAAAAAAGTATCAAACTCCTTTTTTTCTAATTCTATGCTAATCATTACAACTGATTTTTTTAAACATATTTGTATCCTGTCCAACTAGTAACTACGAATCATATTCCATTTAGTGATGTCGTACCGGCCACGTCGCCTAGATATGTGATATGCTCCTTTCGAGTGTTGTCTTATGCCATCGAGTGCCTAGCTCATCGTCTCCAACTAGTCACAATTTGTCCCATTTCATTCCATGTCTAACATTGTTGTGGTGTAGTACTCAGTGTGCCATGTCGACTAGATATGTGTTCTGGACCTTTCAAGTTCTATGTCTTATGCCATTGAGTGCCTACCTCATCGTGTCCAACGAGTGCCACATCTTTGACTATGTTAGGTAGATGTTGTGTCATATGTAGCTAGGATGCCACGTCGAACAACTTGATATGTAGTCTCATCCTCTCGAGTGTCATGTCATATGCTACCAAGTGCGATGTCGTATGCCACCGAGTGCCTCATCATGATCATAGGGGCACGTCATTGCCTATGTCTCATCCATTGAGTGGCACGTCATTGCCTACTTCTAGTGGTACTACTTCTGCAGTGGTTTTGGTACCCACGGTGAAACCTTATAGGGGGTGTAAAACAGGCTTGGAGGACTTTGTAATGGGCTTGTAGTGTGACCCCGCGAAGCACCTAGGTATTGTCGGTTCCTCCCCCTGTACCTGCCTATTCGTTTCCCCTCCCCAAAATTAGATCGTGATCCGTCCAGGAGCCCCCGACGCCGCCTCCATGAGGACTTTGTAATGGATCACTGTTTAAGAAAAAGAAAAATGGGTTAACAGAGTTTTGATCTTGCCATATGTTCTGTCACAAATTTATAATTTTCTTTTTACTTATAACATAAGTATAAATATTGTTTCCGGTGTAGAAATAAAAACACCTATAATCAAATTTAGCTAATTTTGAATGATTTTTCAAAATCAAAGAGACATTCTTGTCTGGTTGTATTTTTTCTGCTAAGTTTGCATAACTAGAAAAGAGCAAGTAAATTTAGCATTAAATAAAAAGAACAACCAATATAATCATATAACACCAAACGTCATTTTTTTCAATTTCTTCAGGCATGTCTTGCAAGTCCTCTTGTGTGTGAGCGTGCCTCCTTTTGTTTGGCATACCAAAAAATTCGCTCCTCTCCCGCCTGTATCTCCTCCTCACGCCGAGGTCGAAAATCTCCACAAAAATCTTCAGCTACCGCGCCTAAAACTTTTCGCACCCGCCCAATCTCCCTGAGCCAAATCCGCCGGCGGTGGCCTATTGCCGCCCCTCTGGCCTCTACGACTCCCCTCCCCCACGCCTCCTGCTGCGGCCCCTCTGCGACGCCCCTGCCTTGCCGTTTCGCGACGTCCCTGCATGCCCCGGCCCCTCCGCGACAGACCTCTTGAATCTCCACGAAGGAAAGCAGCAAGCTGCGACGCACAGCACCAGCATGGCCGCAGGAAGCCATCCCCCATCGAAGTAAGACCCTTCCCCATTGACATACCCTCCTCCCTTCCCCCGTCTCCCATCTGCCTTCCTCAGATCCCCTCCCTTTCCCGTCGACCCCTCCCTCTCCAATCAGCCCGGTCTACAGAGTGAGAAATCAACCAAGCCGATTGTGGCCACTTGTTGTTTGCTGATTTATCGATCTCTTTTTCACAGGGCGTGCTGAGTGGCGGCTCTGAGATTGCGATCCGTCTCCTGTCTCCAGTCTCCATACCGCACGTATCCCTCCCCCTCCCCCAATTAGATCGCGATCCGTCTCCCAGGACCGCGTGAGGGCCATGACGCCGCCGCCTTCGCCACCTCGGTCCAGGACGCCCCCGACATCGCCTCCGTTGAGGACGCCACTGGCAACGCCTTCAGGCAGGACGGCGCTTCGTTCACAGGGCATCAGCGCCAGCACAGACTCCAACGCCTTGGGTACCCATCGCCATCGATATACTGAGGCCACCCTCGAAGTAGAAGATGATCTTGGGTTCTCTTCTCCATATGTCCCCAGGTACAATGATTACTTAATCTAGGTTTTTTGATTCATATTTAATCTCGCATCACAGCAAATTCTACAAATTGTGAGGGGTTTAGGGTTTTCAAGCATTTGCTGCTTGCATATTTTGGTCATGATAAAAAAAAGATGTTTAAGAAAAGGCAATTACTTGCTCGGTATTTGTTTTGCTTGTCTGAAATTACAGAAAGTAAACCCGTCTGTTTCGATTCAGAAATACGAAGTCTAAGATCGTTTTCTATGCTTAAATATCAATGTTTAACTACACAAAAATGTATGGATGTAGTTAACCTTTTTCTGCATCAGGCATTGAATTTCTCATGTTGCATGTGCCTGCTCTATAATGGGATTACAGAAACCATCTAAAATAGAATCCTGAATTCAATGATATTTAGTTCCATTACTTATATATATATATATATATATATATATATATATATATATATATATATATATATATATATATATATATATGTAATACTTTACCTTTTTTATTCTTGTTTGTTTATCAACCATTGTCTTATTTATGCAGTGGCACGGGCGAAATGTGGACTCTTTATGTTCATTGCAAGAATGGACTTCTAGATCAGGATTATGTAATGTTCAAATTGGAAAGGCCTCATATAAAATTGTCAACCTTGACATCTCTTAAGGACCAGCTTGGGTATAATGCCCGGGACTTCTTGTACTACAAGAAGCGTTGTGGAAGAGATGTTGCAAGTCTTCAGCCCCTCGATTTTGTCAGACATGCAGAGATTATGCTACAAGACAATGAGAGTGAGAAGGAAATCAGATTAGTACTCTCAAAGGAACAAGAGACAGCACAGCAAGTCAGCATAACACCCCTCAAGCGACCAAGGCAGCAGCTGGAAGAAGATGAACATCCGTTTATGGATGATCCTTTTGATGCATACAAGGACTGGCTAAAGAAGCTACGACCGGAACAATCCAAAAGTATATCATCTATGTTTTTGCATATGTTTTCGTATTAAGCAAAATCTTAGCACCTTTATATAAACTACACCTCATCTTACATTTTTTTGGTGACTAACAGATTTGAAGGATGAAACTAGGCAACAAGCAGTCAACACGTACAAGGAATTTTTAAGGATGAAAGGGGACATTCCAGAAATTAGTAATTTATTTTCCTTCTTCAACCAATGTTGTTTAGTACTAATTTTTTTAAAACTGAACCTTTAACCTTGTGTGCAGTGGCATTTGTCGAACAACGTGACACCGATGCAATCGTAGACGAAGACGACGAAAGCAATGGAAGCAATGCGACACCACCCTCAAATAGGCCAAGCCATGCAAGGAAGGCAAGAGACGAGGGAAACGGTTTGTGATAATGCATGTACTTTTAATATTGGGTTCACATATCTTAATTGAGAACTACTACAGCTCAAGATTGTTATTGCCTTTTTTGCAAGGACATGGCTCCAATGAACGCAAGAAAAGAGGTCGTGGCACTGTTAAAGGATTAACAGTAGGCAACAAGAGAGTTAAGGAACGCATTCACACACTCCCAATCAAATTTTCAGAAAGCCGTGGAGGACCCATTGGACCGAATACCCATGCATTTGTCGATGAGGTCGTTTTATTTACAAGGCAATGGGCCCCACTAATTGGAGTAAACAGTTGGAAGGATATAAAGGAAGAAGTCAAACTAGAAATTGCTCAAGAGATACTGGTATGATGTGTACTATTTTTTGTTAAGGAACATTGCTGTTGCTATTTTACTGTCCAAAAAAGTGAGTACATTACTAAGCAAATTTGCTAATAGAGAACATGTAGCTAAAAATTAGTTAGAAAATGTCATACGCCCTCAGCCCTCAGTTAGAGAAGAGGTTCTAGAAAATCTTTGGATTCACATGCCTCTCCTCTAGTTAATTTAGATGCCAAATCAGCTTAATACTCCAGAAACAGTAACATGCATGTCTTAAAAACATCTATTTTTTAGTATGGACCAGACATTAAAATTGGATTCCAGAAAGATCAATGTTAGAACACACTCCGTTGTGGAATCAGCTTAATACTCCATTTGACAATATTTGTCCACACCGCCTAATATTTGTCCACACTCTTGATTAGGTCCAGTGAACACAGTTCTCAATAAACAAAAATATAGTCGACACAGTTCTCAATACACAAAAATATGCATGTTGGAGACTAAATGCTACAGATTTTGCCAAGCTGCAAAACACAAGTTTTCATTGCTTTTTAATTGTAAACAGCTTAGGTGGAACTTCATCAACATTGATGATGTGGATAAAAGAAAAGAGAAAATATGGAAAATTGCCAAGGAGCGGTACAGAGGATGGCGATCTGATCTGAGTGCCACATACAAGGCTTATAATAGTTATGGTGAGAGGATACGAAATAAACCCGAAGAAATACACCTTTTTGAGTGGCACTACTTGCAGTTGTATTTTGGATCTAATAAATTCAAGGTCAGTGCTAGTAAAATCTACTTTGTCAAACAAAATTGATGGACCAAAGTTGCATTGTTACATACCACTTGTTCTCATTCTGCAGAAACTTAGCAGCCAGAACTCCTCCAACCGTCAGCAGCAAAGAACCAAGCATGTGATGGGTTCAAAGAACTTCTCACAATGTAGCTTTGAGCTGGTAATCATTAGATACACTAATCTAGTCCTTCCCTTCTATGATGCAATACTTGTGTGCTGAATTTTTTGGCATCCTAGAGAGACCAAGAAACTGGTGAAGAGCCAAGTGATCTTCTTCTTTGGAGGACCACTCACACAAAACATGGCGCATGGTCAAATCCTGTATCAGCTTCAATATATGTAAGTAAATGTTTCGTCAACCTTTTTTATAGCTGCTGGTAGTGTCAAGCAACTCTTTACAGGTTCTGTTATTTAATTTAGGAAAATGCAACCATGAAAATTGGTGATATTGGATTAGAACCTGATAGACCAGCACTTACAACTGTTGAGGAGAACATGATTTTCCAGTCATGCTACAAAGAAACAACACAAATCAAATCATCCAAATTACATGGGCATGGATATTTGGCTACGTATCGAACTCGCAAAGAACTTATGAAAGAGAACCTTGAAGTACATGCACGTGCTCAAGCTGCAGCTAGGGAGAAGAGCATTGCTTTAGAAGCGGAGGTTGACAAGCTCAAAGAACAGATTGCGCAAGAAGCTGCAGAAAGGGAAAGGGAGAAAGAAGAAAATAGGAGGAGGATGCAAGAGGAGCTGGAAAATGCTAAGACAAACTTAAGAGAAGAAATGAAGCAAGAATTCCTTAATATGCTAGCGCAGCACAAAGAAGGAGCTATGATTATGGTATTAGAATAATTTTTTTATCCTTTGTACTCTTGATAAACTTATGATTGTGATGCCTAATCTTTCACCCCCAATATTTGTATGTATAGAGTACCCTGCAAAACAATGCCAGTACACAAGTTGCACCAATCATACAAGAGGAAGATGAGACGGTGGACATGAAAATGAAAATGAAAATGAAGATGGGTTACAGGAGGTAATGACATTATTTCACTATGTTCCATGTACCTTGAACTATTGCTAAAATAGATCAAACAACTTGATGTTTGTAGACTCAGCCTGGAAGCGTTGTCACCGTACAAAAAGGTGCACCAGCACCTACACGCTCCACTAGAAGTACTGCACCTCCCAGCAGAGCTCTTTTCAACGAAAACACTGCAAATGTGACTGCATCGAAGACATATATCACTTCACAACAGCTGATGAATAGGACAAGAAATAATCCCAAAAGGAGGAAGGTAACAACCAGCTAATTGGAATCTAAATTCTTGCATGATTTAATGAAATTTTACCAAATGTGACCTTCCTTGTTGAACTAGGAAATGTAGAAAATACATTGAACATGCGTGCTGAAAACTACAGCTTGTGCAGGTTTGATTGGGTGAGTTGTTCTGAGTAGTAATCTACCTTTTCTGTGATACTTGATAATACAAAAGTTGTAGAGGGTTTAGAGATGTTTGTCGTCGTGAAAGGTCATGATTTTAGACCTAGAGAATTAGAGTTATGAATTTTGAAAGTAGCCGGTCAGGTTTTGACCTTGGTCTGGACAGCAGTGGGTGTTTCTGTTTTTTGACCATGATAACTGTAGAATCTTATTTAACAAATAACTAGAAAGATGTAGAGAATTTCATGGGCTTTCCGTATTGTTAAAGAATATAATTTTTCGTTGTCTACAACTCAAGTTATGATTTTTCTAATCAACTAAACTGCTCACAATCTCCTCACCCTCCTGGTCCTCCCTTTCCTACCTGCCGCCCTGTTCTCTGTTCGCCGCCGCACACAGTTCGGCTTTCCCACGCCGCCCCTACCCCTTGCCCATCCACGCCACCCCTCCTTCCCACCTCGATGGCCGGCGCAGAGGGCCGCTCCTGCGCCTTCCTCAGGCAGCGTCGGGCGTGGAGGAAGCGGCCGTGGCGGCGGCAGAGCTAGAGACGTCGGTGGCAGGTGAATGGCGTGTGGGTGAGGGGATTTCCCTTGAAAGGTGCATGGTCCAGCCCAGCCAAACCCAACCCATCTCGTGCCTACATCATGATATGATCTTCGTTTCAATGCAATGTTTCTCCTGCCTTTTTACAACAATTGTTTTCTGGTGATCGATATGTTCCTTGTGCTTCATTGTGATTTAGATTTGGGTATGTTCGATAGCATCGAAATCGTTAGCTATTAATATTAATTATTCCTACTATCTCTATCGCATCTGGTTCATATCTCGCTGTTACCCCCCTCCAGTACTGAAAGTGCCTGATTTGGTTTGTATCTGTCAGTTGACAGTGGCTGATTTATATGAAAACACAATATTTGGTGAATGATTTGATTGTATCTGTACAAATTCCAGTACTCTGTATTACTTGGGTGAATCACATGGCCAAGCACTGTGTCTGTATATATATTGTTGTAGAATATATAATACAATCACATGGCGAGCTATTTTGAGCTGCGTATGGCTGAATAACATATTTTGGAGAGGAGTGATGTGCTTATGTAGTACTGGATGGGAGTGTCCCCTGAATTTTGCATTATGATGAAGGAAGTATGCAAACAGACATTAGGTATAGCATTTGCTCCTGTATAAAAACAATTAATCCTGTATAAGAATAGTGTTATTTCCTATAAGAAAAAACATTGGCTATCTCTTGCCTAGATTGGAATCTTCGGTTAACAGGCTAAGCAAGGCATCCAGAAGAATTGACTATGGCAGGAGTCCAAAGTGCTGCCAAGTAGAGAGCTCATAATAATAGAGAAAAAATGTTCCTGTATTATGATTGCCAATAAAGTATATTTTATGATGATATCAAACTTTTCTTACTACTCACTTTCTAATTTTTAAATGAAACACTTAACATGGTTTTTAAATGGACTAATATTAACAGTGCTGCTTTTTTCTGTTTGACGTAGCTTCTTATGTGATCACACTATTAAATATGTAAACAGGAAAGGTTGAATATTCTACCAAAATACCAAACTACAAACACTTCTATTCAGTGTTGCTTTTCCAGATTGGGTGAATAAGGTAACAACAATTCATAGGGCTTTCCATTTTTTTAAATGTTTTTTTAGTATTCATGTGAATTTCCATTGTATTTTTGAATAATTGTAGTCCTCTATGAGATTTCTGAAACTTGACTGGAAAACAGAACATCTTGTCAATAATGAGAAATTGAAGGATGGTGCATCTGCTATGCATCTTGCTCTTCCCTGTAATAAGGCAGCAAGGGCTCAATTTTTTTCAGATATCATCTGATCCTATAGCCAGTATGTACTGGCTGAGGTTGATGGGCTCAAATGCTAATCATTCACCATTTGCCACTTTATCACTCCTTGATTAGGTATGCGCAAGACCAGAGACTTAATTCCTAGTGCCTAACTTCTGTTTTTTGCCAGTGTTTTCAAGCTTAAGTGTGGTCCCTTTACTCTGTTCTCTTTTTATTATTCAATTCAGTAGCATGATGGTAGGGGAAATGGGGTGTATGACAATGCTTGGATAGGTAACCATGATTATTAGTGGCTAATGCATGTTGCTAGGCTGAATTTCTCTATGCCAAGTAGCTTCTGGTAACCATGACATTAAGTTGTAGCTGTCACACTCGCACCTGCACCAATTGCTACACATCGCCGACCTCCAGCTCTCCCCTGTCTCTCTATTTGCAGTTATGAATTTTGAAAGTAGCCGGTCAGGTTTTGACCTTGGTTTGGACAGCAGTGGGTATTTGTGTTTTTTGACCATGATAACTGCAGAATCTTATTTAACAAATAACTAGAAAGATGTAGAGAATTTCATGGGCTTTCCGTATTGTTAAAGAATATAATTTTTTGTTGTCTACAACTCAAGTTATGATTTTTCTAATCAACTAAACTGTTGCTGCCTTAAAAATTCAGAGAAGGCAGCTGCTACTGTAACATATGCAATGCCTTCAGGCAGGATTGCAGTAGAACTTCAACTATGCAAAAGCTTGGTTGATGGCTTTTGTATATGAAATTAGAAATTAGAACCATTTTATATCTTCATCTCTTTACATTTGTGCAAAATTTAGTAAACTTAATATTGTTCTAATATCCCAATCTATTCTTTTGACAGTAGGTGGACAAGGTTTCAGTGGGAGGCTCATAATCAAGCGAGGACATAGCCGGGGAGATGACATGTTGGGCTGCTAGGAATATCTCAAGTGCTGCATAGATGTTAGGAAGTTTGTAAAAGTTGTCAAATAACGAGTTAATTGTACACTCGTTTATGATTTTAGCTACTATTTCATGGGTTTGGCAACATATTGAATGATTAATTATAATTAATATATGTGGGTGCAATTGCTTTTGATATGGTTTATTGATTTGCAATGATGATTTATTAAACCAAAATTAAATGTTACTAGCGTTGCAATAAAAGCTATACCTACGAGCCGTGATGCGTGGCAATATGTTGTATGGCAACAGACTTATTTACGTTGCAAATAATACTATTGCCACGACATGACTATTGTTGCAATAACAATTAATCTTCCACGACGAATAAAATTGTGTGGCAAATTCTACTGTTGCAACGGCACTGAGTTCATGGCAATAATGAACGGTATATTGCAATGAATAAAATTGCGTGGCAAATGATACTGTTGCAACGACAACGCGGCCGTGGCAATAATGAACGGTATCTCACAACGGATAAATTTGCGTGGCAAATGATACTATTGCCATGCCAAGACAAGCGTGGCAATAATGTATACTCTCTTGCAACGATTACATTTGCGTGGCAAATGATTTACTTGCCACGGCACAATGGTCGTGGCAACAACACCTTAAGCAACAAAATTATAGCGTGGCAACAAAAATCTATTGCCACGCTATCACTCGTTGTATTTACCACCTCTCGCTACGAAGACAAATGTGGCAAGTGCTCGTATTGCCACGCCAATTAATGTTGCGATAACATCCTATTGCAATGCTTGGCAACGTTGCAAGAAAATCTTACTCTTGCAATGCCAAACTAGCAACGGTTGCAAGTTCTTATTGCAATGTGACTTTTTGCAACCATTGCCAACGAACGCGATTTCGTGGTATGAACTACCTTTTGCAACAAAATTGGGCCTATTGCAATGTTTTCTCGTCGTTGCGCAAGGGTTCGAAGTTTGTAGTGCATGAATGGCCGATGACAGAGGCGGTACCTGAGGTCGGCGCCGCCGCCATGCTGGGGGCCCACCGTCGCCCTGCCTGTGCGGCACGAGGGGGCATGGACGAGGAGAAGGGCGGCCACCGCCGCCCGGAGGCCGGCCACCGTGGAGGTCTGCCCGTGTCGGGGGAGATGGGGAGAGAGGGAGGGGAAGAGAAGAGACTGCCTGGACTCACCCATGTGGAGCGGATCTGGGTGCGGAGCGGATCTGGGAGCGGAGCCGGGAGCCACGAGCGCGTGGTGGTCTCGTCTCGTCTCGTCTCGCGCCCACACGGGCGCGTGGTCAGTCACTGCGCGAACGAAAACCAGCGCGGGCCGAGGTGGGCGTCGCATCAGAGGAGGGGAGGGACGACGAGAGGATGACGGAGCCGCTAAGAGAAGAGGGAGGGAGGAGAGCAGAGACAAGAGAGAGAGGGAGCCACCGCCGAGAGAGGATGTGGATGCTCGAGAGGGAGTTAGGGTTGGATTTTTTTCTCGGGCTGGAGGTGGCTGCTATATATACAGCGGGAATTTGTAGGGGCGGCTGGTGATTCAGCCGCCTCTACAAATGGACATAGCAGGGGCAGCTGATAATACCGGCCGCCCCAACAAATTGACTCATTTGTAGGGGCGGCTCGTATTACCAGCCGTCCCTACTGTGCCATTTATAGGGGTGGCTGCTGTAACAACCTAAAAATCCACACACCAAAAATCACAACTACAAAATTTTTTGTTTTAACCCTATGTGATGTTGAGTGACACATGTAAAAGCCAAACCCTAGTTTTGGATTAGATGTGACCCAACTAGGTTAAAGTCATAAGCATAGCTTGGTTTTATGCCACATGTGTAATTAAAATTCCTAAAATAAACAAATCATGCATGCATCCTTAAATTCCACTTGTGATTTGGATTCTTTTGCCTTATGTGATGTTTAACTAACTTGCTTAATATATTTATGATAAACCCTAATATATGGGATGTATTTTGACCACCAATTGAAACACCTTGTGGGACCCACTACATAACTCGAAGCTCAAGTTTAAACTCTAACTAAATTTGAATCGAAGCAAAAGAAATAAAAGAGAAAGGAAAAGGAGGGAGGCAGCAGCTCAGCCCAGCCTGCCTCGACCGGCCCAGTTAGCCTAGCCAAGCCTCACCTGCCCTTTCACGTGGGCAGCCGCTGACAAGCCGAACCCGTCCGTCAGCCGTCACGCACCGCACGCCGCCGCATCAGGACAAGCTGACAAACCGGACCCCACGCGTCAGCCACCCCAGCAACAGGATCATCTTCCTCCCCACGCCAACCTCTTCCGTGACCGGGAGCCGACCACGAAGCAGACGTGGGCCCGGGGTCACGCACATCGCATGACCCTGTTCCCCCTTGTGCCGCGCCTACGCTACCGCACGCGGGCCGTCGGATGCGTCGCACGCATCACCGTCACCCGATCACTGTCCGCCATTGGAGCCCTTGGAGCTCGACTATAAAACCCAACGCCCGTGAGCCCTAAACCTCAGCCCGTTCGCCGCCGCCACTGGTGGCATAGCACCACACCATGTCAAGCCGAGAGAGAGGGAGGAGGAAGGTGCAAGAAGGAGAAGGAAGCCACCGCAGAACCGGACCTCGCCGGAGCCAGGAGCGCCGCCCCGATCGGCTATAGCGACGTAGCTGCTCGGCACGGCACTACATCGCCTCATCACGGCCTCGCCTTGCCACCGCACCGCCATCCTACCACCACGAGCCCTACGGTAAGCCACGTCGCTCGCCGCTCACCTCGCTAGCCGTACTCGCCATGAACGCCACCGCGTTCCCGCACCTGGGGAACGCATAGGCGGAGCATTTTCGCTCCTGGACACGCTGCACACGCACCGCACGCGCACAAGCCCAAGGCCTGGCCTCACTGACCCCTAGCAGCTTGGGAACACCGGCATGACCACTCCTAGCCTCTCGAACGCCATGAATGGACCACATCGGAGCACGAGCTCTTGCTCCGGCTTAGCCAACCGGCAGCATAGAAGGACCACCACGACCCACTTGTTGAGCCAAACGGAAACGCGAAGCAAAGGGAAGAAAGGGGGAGACGCCGAGCCCTCTGCTCGAGAACACCAGCGCCGAGCGCTCTGTTTATGCCATGCATACGCATCGCACACACACATGCGCTCACCATGGCCAGAGCACAACCATGGCGAGACCACCGCGTCTTTTACATCGCGGTAAAGGCGACGTTGACATCCTGACCGGCTCCGCCATGACAAGAGACACACCGCGCTCACCTTAGCCAAAAATGAAGCCCACCAGAGCCCTACATTACCGCACCACACCTCGTCGGAGCGCCACCGCCTCCTCTTTGCCCCCACCACCATGGCCGGAGCCACTGGGAGCACTAGGAGCTCTTTCAACATGCCTACCATGGTCGTAGAAGCATCGTGGAGCTCGCACGCTCCTCCAACTGGGCTCTCGCTACCACTATAGCCATGTCCATGCACGCCGACGAACCCACGCCGCCGTTCACCGCGGCCAGCCAACTAGAGTCGCCCGACCACCACGTTAACTTCACCAAGACACCCGCTATGGCATGGCCAAGATTTTGCCCACCTTAATTGCACACCCGCGCCGCTGGCGGGGCTCACCGGTGAGCTCACTACCGGCGGGAGCACGACGGGGAAGAAGATTGGGATTTTCCCCTCGCCGGCCACACGTCCGTGCACTTGGTGCACGTGAATCGAACACTGGGAAGGAGTAGTGGACCAAGTCCTTCATAGACTGGCTCTGCGGTCCATGGACCAACACAGGCGGGTTCACTATGAACCGTGCCTCACCTGTTAGACACCATTCGACCCCGGACCCACCTGTCAGCCGCAGTTTAGCTCGGATAGCGCCATGCTGACGTCATGCCGATGATGAGACCACGCCAGCGTCGGGGACTTCAGCAATCTCTCTGACCACGACGGCGACCACTCCGATCACCTCAGCAACCTCTCCGACCACCCTCGCGATCTCTCCGACCACCTAGGCAACCTCTCCGACCACTAAGGCGATCTCGCCGACCACTTCAGCGATCTCACCGACCACCTCGGCGACATCTCCGACCACCACGGCAACCTTTCCGACCACTTCGGCGACCTCTCCGACCACCACACCAGTTGTGTCCCTACCTGCCACGTGAACCAGTCACAGTGTGATACGTGTTAGCCCTGAATTAATCAGCCTTAATTTAACCTTCGGAAATACATAACTAATTCATACGACCTCAGAAAAATACAAGACCAGGACCAAAATTCATCTAAAATCGAGCTCTACGCAATGAACCCATGTTTGAGTGCATTTGGCTCTTTTGAATTTTCATTGCTTCTTTGTGCTATTCTATAGACATCGCTAACGCGACTGTAATGCGATCGTTTGTAGACTCGGAGGAGAACCAGACGGACGAGGACCGAGAATACCGTGAGGAGTATGGAGACGACTGCACTGAAGGTGCCACATCCCACCCAACCTCGTAGCACCTATTACGCATGGCTAATATAGAACTGCTAGAGCTTTACTTTATTGTTATGATCACACTATGATAGGACTTGCATGGTAGTATGCTTTCTTGATGGCCTTTACCTTGACGCAACCTTACCCCTGCTCACCCTGCTGTTAGGTTAGTCACACGCTTGCTGCTATATTTCATTGCTTATTACTTCTGCTACGTTTGTACTACATTGATGCGTGGTGGAAACTGGTGTTATCTGGACTATGGGGAGAGTGCTGCATGTGTGACTTGGGTGCGTGGAGGGTGAGGGTTGTGTCGACCAAGTTGGAGTATACGACGAGCCTGGGGAAAGTCTTACCGTGGGGTGCTACCTGGGCACCCCTGGAAATGGATACCTGTGGCGGGTAAATGGTAATTGGAGATGGCCTTGGGTGTGAACCTCGGAGAGGTGGAGCCCGGGGTAGAGGTGCTGTGGTGGCACATAAAATGGAAACCCTGATGAAGACATTCTGGCTTGGTTAATCCCTAAGGACTTACTAGTACTCAGACTCACCGAGAATCCTTTACATCCCACTCGCCCTATATGGTGCGGGACAGTCAGACTACTTGGTAGAACGATGCCACTACTGCTAGGCGAACGTGTGCAAGGAGGTACGGGGCGCGCGGTTTCCCCTACACCCTTCCGAGACTTCAGGAGGCCTTGTGGACCTGGCTCATGACATCCGGAGGGCCCCAGCTCTGTCTACGACTCACAGTATCAGCCATCCCAAACTAGACTTGGGATGTTCCAGGTCTGAGAGGTAGGGTGACATCGTTCTAGGCTAGCAAGCGACTAGAATTCTACCTAGGAGATACATGGCTCCGAGGATGGCTAATCTTGTGGGTATGTAAAACCTCTGCAGAGTGTTTGGTTGATCGATCGATACATATGCCGACTTCTCGGCTATGGACCTTTCCTGGGTTTCGCTTAAACTAGATAGTGAGATGAGTCCTTCTCTTCTCTCCCCCTAGGAGTGAGTGTTCGGACGTAGCTAGGACTACGGGCCATGAGACAGTGCCGAGAGGGAGTTGGCCTATCGACTGAGCGATGGTATGGTTGTGAGGTGGTGATGATGTGGAGATGATGGTATATTGATCCCAGGATCGAAACCTGGCTCTGGACGAGAAAGGGGGTGGAATGGGTGTGTGAATGGTGTTAAAACTTGACCAACTATTATTATATATATACTTGATATGCTAAAACATAGGAAACCCCAGCCTTATAGGATCCTTTTGATTATATCCAACTTGCATCCAATTTCCACAAAGCAATGCTCATAGGGTGGGAGTGGCCAGTACAAATCGTACTGATAAATTTTGGCACATAGGTTCTGCTGAGGAGTATAGCTCTGAGGAGTTTGACGGTTGAGGGGTTCATTCCTACGCTCAAGTTTGGCGATCTTGTCTTCAAGCTGTCTTGAATGAACGCTACTTTTGATTCCGTCAATGCGGCGATGTAATAATTTATGTAATTCCACACTATTTGTACTCTGATATTACATTGTACGGATGTGATATTCGACTGGAATTTTGGGTAATATGATCTACAATGGTCTTATTACACTTTGACTCTGTGGATTTTCCTTCGTGAAAATCAGGTCGCTTCAGTTGGTATCAGAGCCATACTTGACCCTAGGATGAAACCCTTAGAAATGGACGATAGAATAGGATGTGAACAACCCTTCTTTCGGTTATATACCAACCTTGCATGCAAGGCTTATCTATTTATTGACCTGCTAACACATGTTTCCTTAAAACATGAAGATGGCAACGAACGTCGAATGGCCGCCTCTAGGACCGCTACCTCTGGACCACGCCAAGCTTACCTTTGACCTATGTGAGCTCGGGGGTTTTGCACAGACCCTCTGCCGAGTTCTCGTCACGTTAGGAGTCCCTGACGAGCTTGTTAAGGTCACCTGCACCGGGAAGTCGGCTCAGGAAGGAGGAATCAAAGGACCGGTTGTCACCTCAGTCGAGTTCCCAGCTAGCACTACCTTACCTTCTATCCCAGTTTTTACTGAGTTGACTATAGAGGACACAGTTGAGGAGGGAATGCGAGCTGTCTCACACAAGGCACTTCGCAGAGTGATGAAGGACCACTATGAGCACTTGAAGACGACAGAGTTCTATCTTCTTCCCCAGGCCCTCGACCTCAGCCTAACCCCTAGTGAGCAAAGTTTCGCAGCCGGCAGAGTTATCCTTGCCGAGGAGGATAGATGCCTTTGCGTCTCGGCTATCCACCTACTAGAGCAGGACAGGTACGTGACCCAGCTTAAGCAGAGGAGATGTCAGGACCAGGCCCTTCTGTGGGAGTACCAGGAGCGAGACTCATAGGGAGCACAAGAGCGAGCTAGTCTGCTTGAGACAGTTACCAAACTACAGGACGAGCTCAACCGTTGAGAAGAAGTCCATAGAGCCGAGGTCGCTGACTTACAGGACAAAGCCGCCGACCTAGGCAACAGGAACTGCTACCTCGACAGCAAGGTCTTGGAGTTGTAGAGAGAGTTGGACGACAAGAAGGTCGAGTCCAACCATAGAGGAGACAGAGAGAGGTCCAAGGGGATTGATATGTTGAAAATCCAATCTCGGAACAAGACCATGACCCAGGAGCTAGAAGAGTTTAGGAAGAAGGCCGTTCGCAATCAGGGTCACCTAATCGAGGCACTCAGGCAGAACGAGTACCTACAGGACAAGTGTGAGAGGACTTGGCAGGCTTAGCAGAAGTCTGACAAGAAGCGCCTTAGGGAGATGAAGGGTATGTGGGATCAGCTACCCAAGGAGATTCGCAGCAAGACGAAGCCTAGGATAGAGGAATTTGAGTTAGCCCCAACTTGCCTCAACCTAGATGCCTGCCCTACCCTACCTGGAGCCAAGCCTACTAAGGAGCTCGCCGAGGCCTTGAAGTACGTGTCCTGACTTCACAAGTTTGATGAGGAGATCGAGATCGAGAACAGTCGTATCCCAGCTGTGGTGTACGAGTTAGAGTAGATGACCCTGCATGGTCATGAGTCATGTCAGTGGCTTCCATAAGTTGTACCCCATGATGTACCCCTTATGAGATGTAATATGAGACACTATGCATAGTACGATTCTTGCGAGTCTCCAAGTATAGCTACTGGAGATGATGCTATGTAATAAAACCCATGTAATGAATGTTTTGGATCTTATTGCATCTTATGGATCTTATTGCTTCTTTGTAATGAGTGTTGGATAGTGTAAATGTTTTTCTTTAAATCGTCAAAATCATGTAACCATAATGAATTATAAGCACTTATGACACAAACACTAAAATTCCTATGATCTGTGTTACAGATGCCAAACCGCCGATCTGATCGCCTAATGAACCTTGGACGTGCTCCCACCCCCGAACCAGTCAAACCAAACGGGGGGCGTGGTGGCAAAAACCGTGGCCGTGGCCGTGGACGTGGAGGGATACCCTTCAACCTAGAGAATACCCCGCCACTTGATGAGGAGAACATTCTACCACCACCACCACCGACCCTGGCAGAGGTGATGGCTCAACAGACCCAACTTTTTGCAGCTCTTGTTGACGGAGCAAACCGTCACCAGGGAGGTCAGCAGAATGATTTCCAAAGGAAGCTGGAAGGATTTCTGAAGCTAAGACCGCCTACCTATGATGGCACCGACCCTGACCCGCTCATAGCCGATGACTGGCTCAAAGAGGTGGAAAAGAAGCTTGACCTCACCACCTTCACTGACGATGAGTGTGTTGGAGCTGCCACACACCATCTCACAGGTGCAGCACGTGCCTGGTGGGACAGTTTCAGTGATTCCCATGAGGACCCTGCCAACATCTCGTGGGATGAGTTCGCCGAAGCATTCACTGAGTATCACATTCCTAAGGGTATCATGGAGGCCAAAGCCGAGGAGTTCCGCAACATCAAGATGGGAAAGGACAAGGTGACTAAATACACTACTCATTTCACCAACCTTCTATGCTATGCACCTTCCTATGTCGTGAACTCTGAGAAGGAGAAGCTGCACTATTACCGCAAGGGACTTAACCCGCACATCAAGCTGAAGTTTGGCGGTATTGAGAGTAGCACGTTGCGTGCTCTGGTGGATTGCTGCATTCAGATCGAGAAGGACCATGCTGAAGCTGGAGAGGAGTACAGGGAGAGAAAGCATAAGCCTGAGGAGTCCTTCCATGGCTGTGACCGCAAGAGGTTCCACAGAGATGCACCATCCAGGGAACGCTCTCGCCACAACAGGGATGACAACCCTGGATCGAGTAGGGGTAGTGGAGGCTACACCGCCAAATACTCCTGCCCTGCTCAGGATCATTACACCCGGGACCGTTATGCTCAGGACCGCAACACTCAGGACCATTTCAACCGTTCCCGCTCTGTGAATGAATGCCCAGCACAAAACTGCTCCGCACCTAGCACTGGAAACTGGAAGGCACCCGCGCCAACCCCTACAGGCGGTGCGCCTTTCACATGCTTCACTTGTGGCCAACCAGGTCACAAAGCCGCTGAGTGCCCTCAGAACTCAGCCGCTCAGAAGTCTCAGTTCAAGGGATCTGCTACTCGTGGACGTCTCAACCATCTGGACGCTGAGGAAGCACAGGCTGCCCCTGATGTTGTGTACGGTATGTTTTTAGTTAATGGCAATACTGCATCAGTTCTATTTGACTCTGGAGCAACTTGTTCTTACATATCATCCAAGTTTGCACGAGAGCATGACCTGCCTGTAACCCCACATGGAAAGCCTATCATCACCAGCTCACCTTTAGGAGATCTAAAGTGCACCCACATCTGTAAGGAAGTGAGTCTTACCATTGAGGGTCTTATCTTTAAAACCGACCTAACCCTGTTACCTTCCATGAGTCTAGATGTCATTTTAGGTATGGATTGGCTGACCATTCACCAAGGTATCATATCATGTTCACCTAGATACATCCAAGTGACCCACCCATCAGGCCAAGTTATTAGATGTGAACCCTAGTCCAGAAAGTCCACTTTCATCCTATGTGCCCTTAAAGCGAGTTCAGAATCGTAGGAGGAGAAGACAGTTCATGATGTGCCTGTGGTCAGAGATTATCTCGATGTATTCCCTGAAGAATTACCGGGTATGCCACCAGACCATGATGTAGAGTTCATCATTGATCTCTTGTCGGGAATAGGACCCATTGCCAAGAGACCCTATCGCATCTCAGTTGATGAACTGGCAGAGCTCAAGAAATAGCTTGATGAGCTCATCTCGAAGGGATATATCAGACCCAGTGCTTCACCCTGGGGATCCCCTATTCTGTTTGTTAAGAAGAAGGATGGCTCAATGAGAATGTGCATTGATTACCGGAACTTGAATGCAGTCACCATCAAGAACAAGTACCCTCTACCAAGAATTGATGATCTGCTTGACCAGCTCAGAGGTGCCAAGTATTTCTCCAAGATTGATCTCAGATCTAGCTATCATCAGATGAAGATTCAAGAGAGTGACATCCCGAAGATAGCTTTCGTGACTAGGTATGGGTAGTTTGAGTTCACTGTGATGTCCTTTGGACTCACGAATGCTCCCGCATACTTCATGAACATGATGAATAAGGTTTTTATGGATGAACTGGACAAGTTCGTGGTAGTATTCATTGATGACATCCTTGTCTACTCACCCACCGCTGAAGAACATGAACATCATCTGAGAACTGTGCTTGAGAAACTAGCCCAACATCAGCTCTACGCAAAGTTCAGCAAATGTGAGTTTGGGCTACAGGGAGTTGCCTTCCTAGGCCATGTACTATCAGCTGAAGGTGTCATAGTTGACCCAGCTAAGATTGAAGCTGTGAAAGGATGGGATCAACCTCATAACGTGACTAAAGTCAGAAATTTCTTGGGATTGGCTGGATATTATCGCCGATTCATCGAGAACTTCTCCAAGATAGCCCGTCCAATGACCAACCTTCTGAAGAAGACTAAGGAGTTTGAATGGACGCTCGAGTGCAAACAAAGCTTTCAAGAGTTGAAACAGAAGCTTACCACAACTCATGTGCTAGCATTGCCTGATATCAGCAAAGATTTCGTGGTCTATTGTGATGCATCCCGTCAAGGACTGGGTTGTGTACTGATGCAAGATGGAAGAGTGATAGCATATGCGTCTCGACAGTTGAAAGAACACGAGAACCGTTACCCAACCCATGATCTTGAGTTAGCAGCAGTTGTGCATGCCTTGAAGATCTGGAGACACTACTTGATAGGCAACAAGTGTGATATCTATACGGATCACAAGAGCTTGAAGTACTTTTTCACTCAGGAAGATCTAAATATGAGGCAACGCCGATGGCTAGAGTTGATCAAGGACTATGATCTGGAAATTCACTATCATCCAGGAAAAGCTAATGTAGTCGCAGATGCTCTCAGCCGCAAGAGTTACTGTCACACTTTGACCACTGAATCCGTACCACCTGAGCTCAAGGAAGAGATTGAGGATTTCCAACTTGAGATACTACCGCATGACTTGTTGAATGAGCTCCGCATACAGTATGATCTCACAGATCACATCCGTCAAGCTTAGAAAAGTTGCGAAGAGATCGAATATCTCCGTGGTCTGATGAAACTAGGCTACAAGACCAACCACCAGGAAGATGAACAAGGAACCATCTGGTTCAAGGATAGAATCTATGTACCTTCTGATCCAGCACTACGAGAGGAAATTCTATTAGAGGCTCACGATTCCAAGTACTGTATTCACCCTGGAGGTTCAAAGATGTATCAAGACTTGAAGAAACACTTTTGGTGGAAAGGCATGAAGACAGACATTGCGAGATACGTGGCATGGTGTGACACCTGTAATAGAGTCAAGGCTGAACATCAAAGGCCTGCAGGATTGCTAAAGCCTCTTGACGTTCCTGAGTGGAAATGGGAGAGCATATCCATGGATTTCATAGTTGGATTGCCCCGTTCGCAGAAAGGCAATGATTCCATCTGGGTGATTGTTGATCGCTTGACCAAAATTGCTCACTTTGTACTAGTTAAGACCAAGACCAATGTCAAAAAATTAGCAGATCTATATGTTGAGCATATTCTCAGACTGCATGGAGCTCCCTCTAGAATTGTATCTGATCGTGGTCCTCAGTTTGTGTCCTGATTCTAGGAAGCCCTGCACAAGTCCATTGGAACCAAACTTGATTTCAGTACCGCTTATCACCCATAGACAGATGGATAGACAGAATGAATAAATCAGATCTTAGAAGACATGCTTCGCGCTAGTGTGCTGAATTATGTCTCTGATTGGGAGAAATGCCTACCCTATGTAGAGTTCTCTTACAACAACAGCTACCAAGCCAGTATCAAGATGTCACCATTTGAAGCTCTGTATGGTAGACCTTGTAAGACACCTTTGATGTGGTCTCAACCGAGGGAAAATCGTTCTTTGACTCGGCTAAGATTCAAGATACCGAAGAAGGAGTTGCTCAAGTAAAGGAGAATTTGAGAATTGCTCAAAGTCGATACAAGAGCTATGCTAACAAAAGAAGAAGAGAACTTGAGTTCTATGTGGGAGATTTCGTCTATCTCAAGGTAACCCCACTATGTGGAACTGTCAGATTCCATGTGAAAGGAAAGCTTGCTCCTAGATTTGTTGGGCCATACAAGATCCGCAAGAGAATTGGAAAACTCTCTTACAAACTTGAGCTACCTAAGGAATTGGCGGGTGTACATCCCGTATTCCATGTCTCCCAGCTACGCAAGTGTTTGAGAGTGCCTAATGAAGTGATCCCGACCGATACACTTGACATTCAGAACACTCTCGAGTATAAAGAGCATCCTATCAGAATTCTAGAAAGAGACACCAAAGAAACCCAAAGCAAAACTATTCCTATGTGCAAGGTCCAATGGAGCAATCACACTGAGAGAGAGAAGCAACATGGAAGAAAGAGTCTGACCTCCGGTTACAATATCCTTATCTCTTCGAAGGGTATGTTACGCTTTAATCTCGGGGACGAGATTCTGTTAAGGGGGTAGGACTGTAACAACCCAAAAATCCACACACCAAAAATCACAACTACAAAATTTTTTGTTTTAACCCTATGTGATGTTGAGTGACACATGTAAAAGCCAAACCCTAGTTTTGGATTAGATGTGACCCAACTAGGTTAAAGTCGTAAGCATAGCTTGGTTTTATGCCACATGTGTAATTAAAATTCCTAAAATAAACAAATCATGCATGCATCCTTAAATTCCACTTGTGATTTGGATTCTTTTGCCTTATGTGATGTTTAACTGACTTGCTTAATATATTTATGATAAACCCTAATATATGGGATGTATTTTGACCACCAATTGAAACACCTTGTGGGACCCACTACATAACTCAAAGCTCAAGTTTAAACTCTAACTAAATTTGAATCGAAGCAAAAGAAATAAAAGAGAAAGGAAAAGGAGGGAGGCAGCAGCTCAGCCCAGCCTGCCTCGACCAGCCCAGTTAGCCTAGCCATGCCTCGCCTGCCCTTTCACGCGCGCAGCCGCTGACAAGCCGAACCCGCCCGTCAGCCGTCACACACCGCACGCCGCCGCATCAGGACAAGCTGACAAACTGGACCCCACGTGTCAGCCACCCCAGCAACAGGATCATCTTCCTCCCCACACCAACCTCTTCCACGACCGAGAGCCGACCACGAAGCAGACGTGGGCCCGGGGTCACGCACATTGCATGACTCTGTTCCCCCTTGCGCCGCGCCTACGCTACCGCACACGGGCCGTCGGATGCGTCGCATGCATCACCGCCGCCTAATCACTGTCTGCCATTGGAGCCCTTGGAGCTCAACTATAAAAGCCAACGCCCGCAAGCCCTAAACCTCAGCCCATTCGCTGCCGCCGCTGGTGGCACAGCACCACACCACGTCAAGCCGAGAGGGAGGGAGGAGGAAGAAGCAAGAAGGAAGCCACCGCGGAACCGAACCTCGCCGGAGCCAGGAGCGCCGCCCCGATCGGCTACAGCGACGTAGCTGCTCAGCACGGCATAGCATTGCCTCATCACGGCCTCACCTCGCCACCGCACCGCCATCCTACTGCCACGAGCCCTATGGTAAGCCACATCGCTCGCCGCTCACCACGCTAGCCGTACTCACCATGAACGCCACCGTGTTCCCGCACCTGGGGAACGCAGAGGCGGAGCATTTCCGCTCCTAGACACGCTGCACACGCACCACACGCACACAAGCCCAAGGCCTGGCCTCACCGACCCCTAGCAGCTCGGGAACACTAGCACGACCACTCCTAGCCTCTCGAACGCCATGAACGGACCACGTCGGAGCACGAGCTCTTGCTCCAGCTTAGCCAACCGGCAGCATAGAAGGACCACCACGACCCTCTTGTTGAGCCAAACAGAAACGCGAAGCAAAGGGAAGAAAGGGGGCGACATCGAGCCCTCTGCTCGGGAACGCCAGTGCCGAGCGCTCTGCTTATGCCATGCATACGCATCGCACACACGCACGCGCTCACCATGGCCAGAGCACAACCATGGCGAGACCACCGCATCTTTTACGTCGCGGTAAAGGTGACGTTGACATCCTGACTGGCTCCACCATGATGAGAGACACACCGCGCTCACCTTAGCCGAAAATGAAGCCCACCGGAGCCCTGCGTTGCCGCACCGCACCTCGTCGGAGTGCCACCGCCTCTGCTTTGCCCCCACCACCGTGGCCGGAGCCACTGGGAGCACTAGGAGCTCTTTCAACATGCCTACCATGGTTGTAGAAGCACCATGGAGCTCACACGCTCCTCCAACTGGGCTCTCGCTACCACTGTAGCCCTGTCCATGCACGCCGACGAACCCACGCCGCCGTTCACCACGGCCAGCCAACTGGAGCCACCCGACCACCACGTTAACTTCACCAGGACACCCGCTATGGCATGGCCAAGCTTTTGCCCACCTTAATTGCACACCCGCACCGCTGGAGGGGCTCGCCGGTGAGCTCACTACCGGCGGGAGCACGATGGGGAAGAAGATTGGGATTTTCCCCTCGTCGGCCACACGTCCGTGCACTTGGTGCATGTGAATCGAACACTGGGAAGGAGTAAGTGGACCAAGTCCTTCATAGATCGGCTCTGCGGTCCATGGACCAACACAGGCGGGTTCACCATGAACCGCGCCTCACCTGTCAGACACCGTTTGACCCCGGACCCACCTGTCAGCCGCAGTTTAGCTCGGATAGCGCCATGCTGACGTCATGCCGATGATGAGACCATGCCAGCGTCAGGGACTTCGGCAATCTCTCCGACCACGACGGCGACCACTCCGACCACCTCAGCAACCTCTCCGACCACCCCCGCGATCTCTCCGACCACCTAGGCAACCTCTCCGACCACTGAGGTGATCTCGTCGACCACTTCAGCGATCTCACCGACCACCTCGGTGACATCTCCGACCACCACGGCAACCTTTCCGACCACTTCGGTGACCTCTCCGACCACCACACCAACTGTGTCCCTACCTGCCACGTGAACCAGTCACAGTGTGATACGTGGCAGCCCTGAATTATTCAGCCTTAATTTAACCTTCGGAAATACATAACTAATTCATACGACCTCAGAAAAATATAAGACCAGGACCAAAATTCATCTAAAATCGAGCTCTACGCAATGAACCCATGTTTGAGTGCATTTGGCTCTTTTGAATTTTCATTGCTTCTTTGTGCTATTCTATAGACATCGCTAACGCGACTGTAATGCGATCGTTTGTAGACTCGGAGGAGAACCAGACGGACGAGGACCGAGAATACCGTGAGGAGTACGGAGACGACTGCACTGAAGGTGCCACATCCCACCCAACCTCGTAGCACCTATTACGCATGGCTAATATAGAACTGCTAGAGCTTTACTTTATTGTTATGATCACACTATGATAGGACTTGCATGGTAGTATGCTTTCTTGATGGCCTTTACCTTGACGCAACCTTACCCCTGCTCACCCTGGTGTTAGGTTAGTCACACGCTTGCTGCTATATTTCATTGCTTATTACTTCTGCTACACGTGTACTACATTGATGCGGGGTGGAAACTGGTGTAATCTAGACTATGGGGAGAGTGCTGCGTGTGTGACTTGAGTGTGTGGAGGGTGAGGGTTGTGTCGACCAAGTTGGAGTATACGACGAGCCTGGGGCAAGTCTTGCCGTGGGGTGCTACCTGGGCACCCCTGGAAATGAATACCTATGGCGGGTAAATGGTAATTGGAGGTGGCCTTGGGTGTGAACCTCGGAGAGGTGGAGCCCGGGGTAGAGGTGTTGTGGTGGCACGTAAAATGGAAACCCTGATGAAGACATTCTGGCTTGGTCAATCCCTAAGAACTTACTAGTACTCAGACTCACCGGAAATTCTTTACATCCCACTCACCCTATATGGTGCGGGACGGTCGGACTACTTGGTAGAACGATGCCACTACTGCTAGGCGGACGTGTGCAAGGAGGTACGGGGCACGTGGTTTTCCCCACACCCTTCCGAGACTTCAGGAGGCCTTGTGGACCTAGCTCATGACATCCGGAGGGCCCCGGCTCTGTCTACGACTCACAGTATTAGCCATCCCAGACTAGACTTGGGATGTTCCAGGCCTGGGAGGTAGGGTGACATCGTTCTAGGCTAGCAAGCGACCGGAATTCTGTCTAGGAGATACATGGCTCCGAGGATGGCTAATCTTGTGGGTATGTAAAACCTCTGCAGAGTGTTTGGTTGATCGATCGATACATATGCCGACTTGTCGGCTATGGATCTTTTCTGGGTTTCGCTTAAACTAGATAGTGAGATGAGTCCTTCTCTTCTCCCCCCTGGGAGTGAGTGTTCGGACGTAGCCAGGGCTACGGGCCATGAGATAGTGCCGAGAGGGAGTTGACCTGTCGACTGAGCGATGGTATGGTTGTGAGGTGGTGATGATGTGGAGATGATGGTATATCGATCCCAGGATCGAAACCTGGCTCTGGACGGGAAAGGGGGTGAAATGGGTGTGTGAATGGTGTTAAAACTTGACTAACTATTATTATATCTATACTTGATATGCTAAAACATAGGAAACCCCAGCCTTATAGGATCCTTTTGATTATATCCAACTTGCATCCAATTTCCACAAAGCAATGCTCATAGGGTGGGAGTGGCCAGTACAAATCGTACTAATAAATTTTGGCACACAGGTTCTGCTGAGGAGTATAGCTCTGAGGAGTTTGACGGTTGAGGGGTTCGTTCCTACGCTCGAGTTTGGCGATCTTGTCTTCAAGCTGTCTTGAATGAACGCTACTTTTGATTCCGCCAATGCGGCGATGTAATAATTTATGTAATTCCGTACTATTTGTACTCTGATATTACGTTGTATGGATGTGATATTCGACTGGAATTTTAGGTAATATGATCTACAACGGTCTTATTACACTTCGACTCTGTGGATTTTCCTTCGTGAAAATCAGGTCGCTTCAGCTGCTGTGCTGGAGCCCGAGTACGTCACTGTAGGGGCGGCTCCAATGCCAGCCGCCCTTAAAAAAAAAGTCCCGTTGCTACAAAGTGTTTTTCACGTAGTGAATGCTTCCAACTTGTGATCATTTGGTGATGTATCCTCTTAGAAAAATTAGGATATGATGCAGTCGATCTACAAGCAATTATATATACGGAAAAGCTTAATTCCACGCGCGTGTTAAGCGTCAGCATGGACACGGAAATAGACACAAGAAAAATGAATCAAAAAGTTAAAAAGATGAAAAAGACAAAAAAAAAATAATACTTGTGAGCAATGGCGGAGCCAGGAATTATGCATAAGGGGGCCAGAAGGTTTTCAAAATGTGAGAATGGAGTGTAACTCATTTATTTAGATTTTTTTCACGGGGCTAGGCTCCTATTTTTCTAGATTTATTCTAGTATTCGATGATTTAACCATGCTCCCTATTCTTCACATATAAGACGACCGTGTCTATCGACATTGGGGCGCACGTGATGACTCATGAATATTAAAATCTACCGCCTTAGTATTTCGGAAGTGCTCATACCCGTTGTAGGTAACCGTGTATGTCGACAACGGTGTACATGTGATTACTCATAAATATTGAAATCTACCCGCTTAGTATTTCGAAAGTGCTCATAGTGAAGTGGGATGTGTGTTTGATCATAGGAGTGTGCGTACGTGCATTCGTGCATGTACGTGAGCATCTACATTTATACGGTGATTCACAATTAAAAGGGATGGTTACCGAATTGTTATTGCTAGTTAAATATACGTTCAATAAAATATGAAGTATAATAAAACTTAAGTATTAAGTAAAGCAAAAAAAATTAATAGATATATCCTAGATAGGCAAACAAATTTTAATAAATCAAAATATTTTATTCTAATTATATTCTGTGTGATTTTGTTGTCTGAAAGATATGAATAATCAATATAACAAGATTTTCTTTATTATACTTTTTAATATAAACATAGATTATGTACTATATATATTATTGTTAGGGTGGGCCATGGCCCCCGCTAGCCCCCCATGGCTCCGCCAGTGCTTGTGGACACAGGACGAAGAGCTTGTCTTCGTTAGGGTTTTAGAGGCTCCTGGTGTCTAGGCTTAGAAGGGGTCACCGTAGATACCGTGCGAAATAGTGGGGGTAATGGTCAAGATGGTGGCAAGGTGGGGGTACTGTCTGCTAGGGGCGTGGTGCAAGTGGCAGGAGTGTCGGTTTGACCGTCTATTGGGGGCGGTGGTGCAGGTGGCAGGAGCGTCGGTTTGAGATGAAAAAGACATTGTGTCTAGAATTAGCGATGGTGTTGAAGGAGAACTATGCAGTGATCGGGGCACGGCACAGTCATGGCCGAAACGCCCAAGCCGGATAAGCTAGCAACAACAACGGGAGCGTGGCGGAGAGCTGAAGATAATAAGATAGACGAGGTGAGCTTGCGGAAACTTTTTTGGCTGCACGCACACACCCAAGTAGAGTTCATATATAGACTTTCGCGCATACTCGATCTGATCGGTCGATTGTGAGTGATCCACTCAGCTCCTATAAAATCTGTCGTTGAGTACTACGTGCATCTTCTCCGAGAAACAAGACTTTTGCTATATCGCCTCATTGCACCGCAGCACCACCACACATGTATCTCCTCAATGTTGGATCTATGTCACCATCCCCTGTGCATCGGTGACTATGCTGTGCAATCCCTGTCCACCATCTACCTACACACAGTAGGAGAGCATCTACACTAAAACTATGCTTTTTTAAAAAAAATCATCCTGAAATAACTTCACATAAACTTTGGCTATTCTGTATCATACAAACATAAACATATGAAATCCAAAATTACTGCCACAACGTCCTATTTGAATGCAAACACAAATACCAAAATGTTACTGTTCAGAAAGGGTTATGAGAATTACTATTCACCGTATAAATACATCAAGCTAGACCAATTATAGATAAAAATATATACATATTTATAGTATCAAATAAAAGTCATTAAATTAATTATAAAATATATTTTTATAATAAATTAATTTAAAGATATAAACGTGAATATTATTTATTAAAAATTTAGTTAAATGCGGCCTACTTTTGACGACAGAGGTAACATTATTCACCGTACATATCCAGACTGCTCCCATCAATACTCCAATTATTGGAACGGGTAAGTAGCGCAATTAATTCCTGACGCATCCAGGGCAGGCACGAAAGCTGGAATTTCTTGCGCGCGGACTCATTCAATTGGGTGGGGGCTCGGACAGTTCTCTTCGCCGATGTCCTGTCGTCGTCGTCCCAGCCGTTGGATGCGCCATCGTCCGCCGCACGGCCACGGCGATCGAGATGCGCTTTTTCCCCCCTCGAAAACCTTGGATTTTTATTTTGTTTCGTTTGATTTGACGAATGGATGAAAAGAAAGAACAAAAAAGGTAAACTACACCTACAGACAGTAGTTAGTTTGATTATTTTCTTTGTCTGCACCGAATTGGGACATGTTTGTTACTACACCGTATGCAGCTTTGGAGGCGAGGTGGAGGAAATCAAGCTGTCTAGCTCTCCCATTTGGATGACCCTGGATGGCTTTGTTAGAAAAATCCGAGTGACACTGACATTCCCTTCTCCCATCGCTTTGTTTTATCGAAAGCCCACTCGACTAGTACAATAAGATGCGCCAAATGGAGCTATAAAACTATCCCGTACACACTAAGCTGATTTCTGATATTTTACGTATAGACAGATGTGTCTTTGTCATGCATATCGATTATCCTCTTTACAAAACTGACTCAAATTACGCCCTTGTTTAGTTGAGTGAATTTGGATTTTAGGGCAACTGTAGTACGTTCGTTTTTATTTGACAAATAGTGTTCAAACATGGACTAATTAGGCTCAAAACGTTCGTCTCGCAATTTCCCACCAAACTGTGCAATTAGTTTTTCTTTTCGTCTACATTTAATGCTCCATGCACGGGCCGTAAACATTCGATGTGACAGGTACTGTAGCAACTTTTTAGAAGTTAGGGTGGAACTAAACAAGGCCTACATGTCTCAAATTTCCCAAAAAGACACTTAACAAGGTACTCACACTCGCTGCAGCTACGGTTTGCAGCTCTACCGTTCTAGGCATGTAGTTTTACGTTTATAGTGGACATATATTGTGCAGCCATAGCCGCAACTACTTTTTTTTTTAAAAAAAAAACTATAGCCGCGGCTACTATAGAGCGCTCTAGATTGTATACCGCTACTACACGTATCGATTACAGTTGGATCAGATTCATCTATTAATTAAAGGGCATATCAACATACATATAGCTATTTATTAGTTGAGCCTAAAAACAGCTTAAATTATCTTTGGTTAACTAATAATTAGTTGAAAACTTAATTAAAAAAATAGTTCGCTCTCTACACCTAATTTAAACTAAGAATTAGTTAGCTAAGAATTAATCTATGTATTCAAACAAATGTCCTCACACAGATGGTGGTGAAGTAGCGAAAGGCTTTCTGTGTTTAATAAATCGATAAAGCGCAAAATATCTCCTGTACATCTTTATACTCCTATCATGACAGAAATTCTAACAAAAGCAAATAAAAGCTTGGTTTCCTAACCTCTCTCCCCGCCACTCCGAGCTCCGAAGCCAACCGAGAGAAAGAGACACACACTGCAGAGGAGCAGGAGAGGAGGAAGAGAGCCAAAGTCAGAGTCTGCTCACCCAACCCAAAAAAAACCTCCACGAACAAATCAGTCGGTTTTAATTCGTATAACATTTCTCTCTCACATCGAACCAGCCCGTACCGATTTAATACCGAGCCAGAGTCAACGCCGGAAACCAAGAAGAAGAAGAAGAGGGGAATCCTCTCTCCTCCCTCGCCTCCCCTCTCTTTCTCTCTCTCTAGTCTTCCTCTCTTGCCTCCCGCCGTCCTGCGACCATGTCCGCGCGCCCGCCGCCGCCGCCGCGCCCGCGCCTGGCGCTGCCGCCGCGCTCGACGGCGGAGTCGCTCTTCACGGGCGCCGGCGACGCCAGCCCCGGCCCGCTCACGCTCGCCTCGGCGCTCTTCCCCTCTGACGCCGACGGCGGCGGCGGCGGAGGCGCCTCCTCCTCCGCCGCGACCTTCACGCAGCTCCTCACCGGCTCCCTGGCGCCGCCTCCGCAGCAGCAGCATGAGGCGGAGAGGGGACGAGGCGGCGGGGTCGCCAGGGCCGGCCCGGCGCTCTCGGTGGCGCCGCCGGCGTCGGCGTCCGCTGGCGCGTCCGTCTTCACGGTGCCCCCCGGCCTCAGCCCCTCCGGTTTGCTCGACTCCCCTGGGCTGCTCTTCTCGCCCGCCATGGTACGTCGTCACGGCGGCTGCAACCTCTTGCTGGAAGAAAATATTGCAACTTTTGTTTTTTGTTTTGTTTCAGGCGCAAAAAAAAAAAAAACAGATTTTTGGATGCTGTTTGCGGTTCTTGGTTAATTAGCTTCGGTGAACTCATTTTGTTTGTGGTCTTACTAGCAACTACGTAATAAAATTCTAAAAACCGCATGTATGCTATAATCGCCTTTTTTTTGGGCGTATTTATAGCGTTACTACGAGATATTAAGAGAGACAAGAGTTTTATTGATTCTATCTTTTAATTCAAAAGACGGTTTTATATGTTCCTTATTTCATATTTTCATAGTTCATAGATTGTTCTGAAACATGTTCCATTGCTTTCCCTTGTGTCATGACTTTAATCTGGGTTCATCAATCTGTTCATCTATGGGGTTTTCTTTTGGATGATGCTAAAAAACAGGAAAGAATTTTTCAAGCAACATGGGAATCTGGAACTTTAGAAAGGCGCCACTTTTGCAGTTCCGTCAGTGCTTTTAGTGAGATGGTTACATATAATGCAGTACTGATCATGTAGCGACCAGGCCCATATTTTTGTCCCAAAACACATAAAGCCACCTTACTATATTTGTGTGTGGCACTGCAGGGCACTGAATAGTATCAACCTACTAAGATAGATAGGTGATGCTTCTTGATCTTTTAGATATGCCAATTGCCAAGTGGTGATACGGTACATGTACATTGCATTGCATTAACATAATTGTACTACTGCCAGCATGATGGTTGCAAGTTGGCACGCTATCTTGATTCTGATAGGACAAACTTTCCTGTAAAAAAATGTTATTTGCTTCTTGCTTTTGGTATTCTATCTATTCATAGAGTAATTTGGAAGCATGTTGCTCATTTTGATGCATTTATATATACTGGCCTCCAATTTGCTCTGCTCTGCAGCAGAAGTTGTAAAAAGGCTCATAGTTTGTTTGCATTGAATCAGTGTTCCATATTCACAGTTTCTGGTAGGTATATAGCAATTTGGAGGCTAAGCTTGTAGCTGGACTTGTGATTTTGTTAATATAAATCCTGAACTAAGTAAACTAGTATAAATGGGGAACAGAGTTGACCATTTGATGGTAAGAACAGTCAAACTGTCATAAATTCTAATTCAATATTTCCTACCTAAGCAGTGTCCATTTCTGGAGCTTCTGCTTTAGTCCTGAAGAAATAGAGTGAATTGAAATTTTCTGATGACTACCTATTCAATATGTCTACAGGGGGGTTTTGGAATGTCGCACCAGCAGGCTCTGGCTCAAGTTACAGCCCAAGCAACCCATTCTCCACTCAGAATGTTTGATCACCTTGAACATCCATCTTTCTCCACAGGTGCAACAACATCTGGAGCTCTACAGCATATGAATTCTGCAGCCAGTATGGCAGGAATTTCAGATATGACAATGGCAACAGCAAACAATGAGAATGCATCCTTTCAGTCTGCTGAGGCATCTCAGAGGTATCAAGTTAATGCCCCTGTTGATAAGCCTGCTGATGATGGCTATAACTGGCGGAAATATGGTCAGAAGGTGGTAAAGGGCAGTGATTGTCCAAGGAGCTATTACAAATGCACTCATCCCAATTGTCCGGTCAAGAAAAAGGTAGAGCACGCAGAGGATGGTCAGATATCTGAGATCATATACAAAGGCAAACACAATCACCAACGTCCACCAAATAAGCGGGCAAAAGACAGCAACTCTTCAGCAGCTGATCAAAATGAACAATCTAATGATACCACATCTGGCTTGTCAGGTGCCAAGAGAGATCAGGACAATATATATGGGATGTCTGAGCAAGCATCTGGTTTAAGTGACGGAGATGATATGGATGATGGTGAATCAAGGCCACACGAAGTGGATGACGCTGATAATCAGAACAAAAGAAGGTTTGTTTAGCTCTCAGTGCAACTCTACACCACTATGATCAGATTGTTGTTTCATAAAATTAATTCCTTTAATGCTCAGGAATATACAAATTTCTTCACAAAGGACCTTGTCAGAGCCTAAGATTATTGTGCAAACAACCAGTGAGGTTGATCTTCTGGATGATGGTTATAGATGGCGCAAGTATGGGCAGAAGGTAGTCAAAGGGAATCCTCATCCAAGGTATGTTGTGCCCTCTTCAGTGTGATCTGTGTCATTTTTATATCTGCTCACTCTTTTTGGAAATTCCGTATGGAATGTAAGGGGTAGGCAATAAGATTTGTCTGTCTCTGGATTGATGTCACAATATATTCAAAGTTATTTTGTTCATAATAAGATGTTACCAAACTCATGCCGTCTTTTGGATAATATTGCCATTCTTACTTTCACTAGTCGCTATATATCTACAATCTTTCACTTCAGCGTTTTGAAGTTAAATATTTTGGTTTCATTTGCATGTCTCTTATAATCTGCTGGGATTCCTGTAAAAGATAAAAGGAATATGTTAGGAATTGCATATGTGTGACCTTGAATTATTCATTGATAGTTCATACAGATACCAATATTATCTAATTCATGCATCAGTGCAACTTGGAAGGAGTGCTATCAAGTCATCAAGTTAATTGCAGTTAGTCGTCCTAGTCGATATCCTGCACTCGGCTAGGGGCGATTGGTCGCCCTAGTCAATATCCTGGACTCACTAGGGGCTACGACTCGATTAGGCCATAGTTTTCTGGTCGTCCGATTAGTCGTACGATTAGGGGGTGGACAACGAGAAACAGAATGGAATTGTTGGGCAGCTTAGGACATGGGCTGCATCTGGGATGGCTTAGGCCACTTGGCTCATGTTTTTTAGCCCAATTTGCAACCCTACATGCAGCCACACCCTATCTTCATGCTTGATTAGTACTCTAGAACATATAGTATATTAGTATATATTGGGTATATTAGGGCCTGTTTGGTTTGCACCTCCTAAAGTTTAGTCACCTAAACCAGCTCTTAAACTTTAGTCACCCCCTGTTTGGTTTAGTGGACTAAAAGAGGTCTTTTAGTCCCTCTTAGTCAGGGTGTTTGGCTCCAAAGTGACTAAAAGGTGAGGCAGCCTGACTAAAAGGTGAGATTTTGTCCCATTTAGCAACATTTGAGTGACTAGTTGGCTAAAGCCCATTTAGTCCCATTTAGTCAAAGTGTTTGGGTAAAAAGTGACTAAATGGGACTAGATTTAGGAGGTGAAGAGTGAACCAAACACCCCCTTAGTCCTGATATATATACGATTACTAGGACTGACCAGGGCCGACTAGTCAGCCTAGTCGACAACTAATCGCAACTAGTCGCCTGGTTGGTCCCATGGCGACTAGGATGAACTAGACGACTTGATAACATTGCTTGCAAGTACTTTTTTCAGCCAGTAACAGTGAAATGCTAGTGTCATGCCCTGGCTTGTGTTATTGATGGAGCACGTTAGCTTAGTTAATGGTTCCTTGAAACATGTCTTGTTAAATATTTTATGTGTTTCTCTCCCTGAATGAGTTGGATATGATGGGTGCATATCTACATATTTCATTTAAAAGGAACCTAACCTACCATACATGCCAAAGTAATGTAGCCACTAAACATGCATGTCTAGTTAATCAATTGCTTTTGTTTAATGTTTCATCCAGAACCTCTTTAATGGTTCCATCAACAGACTTCTGAAATAGCTTCTAGCTCAAAAATGGAAAAAGAAAAACCTCAGATTGTTAGGTTTGTGCTTGCACTGTGTGGCTTATTGGTGTAAAAGAGTTAATAAGGTTTATCCCACTCCTGTGAAATGATGGTAATATGTCCACACTGATCAATGACACATGATATGTTGCGTGAACGGCGGTGTCAATGGCAAGAGCGCACTGCCAGCCTGGGGAAACTGCACCAGGGTGTGAATGGAGGCCCCATGTTGGGAACGATGCCTCGGTGACAGAATGCATACCACCAACGTCCCTTACAACACCAGGAGTGCCGCTGAGTCACCCACATCCCCTTTGGTGGGCGGCTGTGGCCTGCAGCCATCTAGCTGGTTGCTCATGTCAGAACGCACACACTGGCAGATGGACAGATTGGTCAGAGCTGCTATTATCATGGAATGTGGTTTCTGTGTTGATATTAATGAGCGCCTTAGACTTCGTTATGCTGTCCTAAAGCATTGTCATTCTTTTTAAAACATTTGAAATCTAGATACTCAAAGTAAATCATCAGAGTGCTGGACGTCATCTGTGTAATTAACCTTAGATCACATACTCCATCTGAACCATTCCATTGAAGTCATGAATTTAATGGCATTTATCATTTCATGTCTAGGCCGACGAGAAGTCAATCATTCAATGTCAGAAGCAAACTCATTGTTAACCGCCATAGACTGTTTGGTGGTGAAGTTTGAAAGAAAGGGTAGACTAGTAGGATAAGGAAGAAAATTAAAACCGAGTAGCTATTATCTGAGCCTCATAAAATATTTCTAGAAACGATGGGTTGGCTAGAGGTAAGATTATTCATTGAAACTATCTTAACTGGGGGCAAAGGTTGTTGGATTATGATATGCCTCTCTATGCAGCATTGCATAAAAACCATGGCATGTACTTTTACCTTACTGTTTGATTATTCACTCATTATCTACATGATACACCTCTCTACCTGTAGGAGTTACTACAAATGCACATTTGCTGGATGCAATGTCAGGAAGCACATTGAGAGGGCTTCATCAGACCCTAAGGCTGTCATAACAACCTATGAAGGAAAACATAACCATGAACCACCAGTTGGTCGGGGCAACAACCAGAATGCAGGAATATCACAACAGAAAGGGCAGAACAACATATCTAGTAATCAAGCTTCACTTCCGAGACCAGACTTCAGCAACGCTAACCAGATGCCGCTTGGGATCTTACAATTCAAGAGCGAGCAATAGTAACATCCATTTTGACTCCGTTCAGAACCTTGCTGCTCAATGTTGTTTGGATGACGTTCTTTTGGCAAATATCGGATGCCTACAATTCGTACAGTCATATGGCATCACAGTTTCTTAAAGTCTGATAATTGAAATGGTATCAGTTTGCAGTTTTTTACATAGATACACAGGATAGCTGATACGGCTCCATCATTTCTAGTTTGTACATGTTATTAAGTTCAAGCATGCAGAATGTTATACTTATACCAGCTAGGTGGAAGTTATTTATATATGCTTATGATGTTTTATAGATGGATCAGTGGTATACATGTTGATCTTCTGATTTTATTCCCAACATCCAACAAGATCTTGTATGTATTGTAATAAGATTGAAAAGAGAAGTGAATGTACAGATGCTTTTCAGTTACATTTTGCTTGTTGTAATTTGTAGCTTTCAAGAAAGTCTAGTTTGCTATGTCATTTTCTTTTCCTCCTTCCAAATTTGGTTTGCTTAGTCTTCTGTGATCACTATTATCAAGAACATGTTGAAAGTAAAAAGCACCATTTTGCATCTGGCTGCGAACTATCCCTGATGTCTAAGCCGTTAGGAATGTCTGTACAATTCTTATTCAGTTCTGGCGCTGCTACTTCTTGTCAGACCAATTCCAAAGCTATGTAAATTCAATCTGAGAAAAAAAAAACATTATACTTTTCCTTCGATTTTCTTGTGCTAAATAGTAAATTGAAACTTTTTTTTTTTTTTTTTGCGAGGGGATTGAAACTGTGTCTAGCTACAAGTACAATGATTCATGTGCGTAGGCTCTAAAGCTGTCTCAGATCGACAATTGGCATGCCTGCCCCACCAATATATGAGGTACAATAGTTCTTTTTCTCAACTTTGGCACTTCCTCTGTTTCTAGCCTAACGGCAGTACGTTTTTATTAGAAAATGGAAAAAGTTTCCGGCCTCTACGACCGTGCACTCAGCCAAACTAAATATATATGCAACCTATGCACCTAAGCATATTTTCATTCTTTTGTCATGGACACTATTATCACTGCAACAATTTCATGCACATCACTGTCAAGATCGGCTAGAATGTCATAATCTAATGTTGCTGCATCTGCTCCGAATCTCAGGTACAATTAGGTTGGTTGAGCGCAAACTTTTTGAATGAAAAAAAATATATCATTAGGTCATAACCTCCATGAATGATATTCAGGGTGAAATTTGACAAGGACATTTGATCCTAATTGTAACCAGTGCCTTACCTTATTTTATTCCTCTGAGTTAGAGGCTTCCTGAACCACACTTGAAGCTAAAGTTACGTTTGGCCGAATGCTTCTGTCCTGATATGATAGCATCACCTAAGTAGGGCTAATCATGTGTGATAGCATATTAGAGTTTTTCTTAGCTTGGATATCTCCTACAACTCTATGTGGGAATTGTACCATCAACCGTATGTATTGCATCTTGCAAGTACTACGTAACATGATGCCTTATATGCTTGTATCATATTTTAAATAGACTAAATTTCACTAGCGGTCCTTAAACTTGTTCTGAGTTCTTAGCCGGGTTATGGTACTCGCAAATTGCACGTTCCGAGTTCCGAGCTTTGTGGCATGCTCATTAGTTTCTTTGACGAAGTTGTGTTCTATTTTAGCATTCTTTGCTGCTAGTTTCCCGAAAATCACAATGCACAAGCCACAAGATGTTATGAATGCTTACCAACCTGTGCATCCTCGTTCCAGAAAACATAATAGAACAGCAAAACACAGTAACTTAACTGAAAGCCAGAGAATTTGTACTCATCTCTCATTGGGTTGGGTCATACATACCAAAAGCCTATCAACTTCACTATGCCCTAGCTTTTCCTCCCAATTATTATTCATGTAGCCTAGCTAGTCCCCAGGTTCAACTTTTTGTGATCCAATGACCAATGACACCGAAAGTCCATGCCTCTACTGGACCAGAGTTGTTGTAACATTGTGGCGCTGGGAATCTGCACATATTTCCCAGATCTGGATTGGATTGGAGTCCATGAATAAAGCTACACACACAGAGAAAAAAAAAGCTGTTGCAAAATCATTGAAATTTTCACCACTCACTCACTGACCTGTCCCAGTTGATCTGTACATGCACTCCTACAGTAGCATGTGCTCTTCTCCTGCTTGTTGCTTTGCTTTGGAATCAAGGAAAGATGCACATGAAAATGGTGGGGCTCAGGATCTCAACGACTGAACCAAATTGCTGGGTGGCATGTCAGGGTGGCTGGGTGGGGATCTTATCCATCACATGATCGATCCATACAGCTAGCTATCTGCAGTTACTGGAACGGCGAAAAATCGCCCCGTTCATTTGAGCTTATTCAGAACTACTTTTCAGCCATGAAATAGTATTTTTCTCTCACAACATTTCAACATAAGTATCAGCATAGGCTAAATTTCAGCATCAGCGAACTGGGTGAATATATGCTGCATATTAAATGCGAAATGTGTTTTAAGGATACTATATGATCCTGATATTTATGGTGAAAACCCTGCTAACCTGCAGACTATTTCATAGTACTTATATCTTCAACATTTTAACTACTCAAGGACCTGAACAGCATTAGGAAAACAACAAGAGAACGAACCTTAAACATAGCAAATGTGATGTGATACTAACCCAAGTATAGTATATAATAATGCATGCAAAGTTCGTAGATTATTCATACTAGCAAATATGTCCGTGCGTTGCAACGGGAGAAGAAAAAACTATCATATGTTAATAGGAAATAAGGACAAAAATGTTATATATTTATTTATATTTTACTTTTTTCATAAATTTTAATGGCTATAATTTATTTTATGATGATCATGACATCCATAATAAAGTTAATATCGTTAATAATATGACAATGTCATATTAAGTCCAATGAATTAAAATTCTCCCATTGTCCCGAATCGTAAGTTAGAGTCGTGGTACCGTGTCCATCCTAGTTTTCTTTTCTTTCCTCTGTTTTTTTTTGCGTGTATGTTTTTTTTTTTCACAATCAGTTTCCTTTTTCCTTGCGTCCTTTTTTGTCCATGCTATGTTTTCCTGTAGAAGGAACGATGGGAGTGAAGGAGTACGGAAGTAGCCGACTTAATAAGAAGTCTAAGAGTCGGATTTGACTTTCAGGGAAAATAAAATATAAAAAGAAAATAGCGACAAACTCCTATGTGGTCTCACAGACTAAAAAAGAAAGCAGTGTGTACGTGTATTGTGAGAAAGAAAAAAATATTAAATGTTAATGAAAAATAGTAAAATACAGACAAAAATAGTATATATATCTGTTTATGTTTTACCTTTTTAAAAAATTTGAAGGCTATAGTTCATTTTATGATGAACAATGGGTTAATCCAGATTCTAATAAAATAAGTTTGGAGATACATTTATTTTATAGCATTTTTTTTAAATTATTTCGGTTCATGGTTTGATCGTTGATCCATGTTCTAATAATTAAAATAAGTTTTATCTCTAATCAAAAGTGCACCAATAGTTTAGTGATGGGAATATTTGTATATTTGTGAATTAGCGAGTCAAGAGTTCAAAAATCTATAATATCAGATTTATTAGTTTTTTCTGTTTTTTATGTTTATATATAGGAAAAGGGAGATACTATAGAAAAAAACGGAAAGAAGATAATGGCCATGTGTCGGGTTCATAAATCTGGGGTCCCTCATGGATCTGCTTCCCAGCAAAAGCTCGGTCCAGCAGACGACGCTGTGAACGACGCGCAACTCCTGGGCTGGCCCAAAAACCTAACGACAGGCTAGAAGGGCGACCCAGCCTCAGACCGGAAGGCCTGGGCAAGGAGGAACGACGCTCGCTTCCGACTCCGGCCTGCCTCTCTGACTGGAAGGCCTGACCAAGGAGGAACGACGCTTGCTTCCGACTCCGGCCCGCCTCTCCGACCGGAAGGCCTGGCCAAGGAGAGGACGACGCTCGCTTCTGACTCTGACCCATTTCTCCGACCGGGAATACGCTGAACCTCTGCTTACAGCTCTTCTCTGACCGGGAGGCCGGAGCCGACTGGGGAACGACCGGCCGAGGACGCCTGCTCGGTGAAAACCCAAGAAACGGACAGAGCAAGTAAGGCGGGGGCGCTCCAGTCAACCGCAATACCAAGGACCATACCCTACACACCTGCAGGACAACACTATTAGGTCATGTCAGAAGGGTACTTTATAACCTTCCAGACATGTTAGAACACCAACAGTGTTGTGGCCGCTGACATTTGACCTACAGTATGGTAGGCGCCGACATTGGCCATACCAGAGGAACGCAGTGGAACCGACCACATGCATCCAACCATCATAGTATTGTGGGCGTCGACAAACCACCTTGTACCCGATGGCGTGTGCAACAAGACTAGATAGCACACACGCACTCTTTCTCTCACACTCTCTCTTGTAAAGCCATCCCCTTCATCTATAAACGGGGATGCGCTCTCTCCAAAAGGAGGACGATCGATTCACATAGATGATTCAGAGACTTGATACCGATTCTCTCTGCTTGGCTCTAGAACTCTAAAGCCAGACAGAGCATACGTTCGAACACTTAGCGCACATTGGAACTCCCATCACTCTTGGCCCTTCGGTCCGGAGTCCGACCGGACCTCTGATACCCCCATCTTACTCCTTCTCGTTTGTAACCCCACAGCAAACTTCGAGCACCTAGGCTCAGGAATAAAGTTATCGACCGACTCAAACTGGACTTAGGGCACGTTGCCTGAATCAGTATAAACCCTGTGTCATTGAGTGCTAGGCCACATCCGATCACAACATACGGCAAAACTACAAATATTTACGTGTTGGTCACTTTTCGCACCAATAGTTGGTGCCGTCCGTGGGATGGATGTCGTACGTTCACGCTTTTTGTCATCGGATGGCCCACCTTTCCGCCACCTTCGGCATGGCGAGCTCAAGTGATACGACTCGCTTCGGCTCACTGGAGTTTCTCGCACTCCCATCTGTTCGGATGTGGGTTCCTCCCATCTTCGAGCCATCCTAGGCCTTCCTCTTCGGAAGCTTGGACTTCATCGCCGACCGGCTCGGCGTGCTTCACCTCCGTGAGGAGGCACTTGTCCCGATGCCCATCGAAGGAGTAGCGCCCTCCATCGGCTCCGGGCCACCCGACGACCTATCCGACGAGGCGCATGTGCTTCGCTTTGAACCCACGCTGGGCTCAAACCCCACTATGAGTAACGTACATACTGTTCTTTACTTGCTTTTCATATTTTCCGCCGACTCTCCGAAGGGACCCCGTTGTCCCGGTCGTGACCGCCATACGACCGGTTCCTCTATGGCCTCGTGTCCTCCGCTGACATGTACGCCCAGGGGCTTCGAAGGATGCTGGCGCCACCCCCTCTCACATCCAAATTCGTGGGGATGGCGAGCTATGCTCCCGCTTCTTTCCACAACCTCATGGATGACGAGGTTAAGAGTGACAGCTCCAGCATCGATGACGTCATGGCACCTAGCCACCATATGTCCTAGGAGTGCGCTATGGCGGATGCTCCGGGACAGCCACCGGTGGTGGCGGAGTCTCTACAGACCCACACCCCTCCGAACCCTTGCGTGGAGGCCCTCGCTTGTGTGCAGGAGCACGGTGAGGAGCTATGACAAAAGGTGGCAGAACCAGCCACCACCTGCGTCGGCGCGCTCGGCGTAGCACGCTGCGCCGCGCATGCGTAACCTAGCGAGCGGTGCCCGGGGTCACGCCCGCCAGGTCTAGCACAACATCATGGATGGGGGGAACGATCCCCCATAATTCCCTCGGGCTGGCCAGAACATCACCATTGCGGCAATGCTTCTACGCGGCCTTCCAAAGCCTGCCGACCCCCAGGAACAGGCGGTCCACCGGAACCTTCGGGCGCTAGTGGAAACCGCCGTCGTTCAACAGGCAGAGAGCTCCACGTCGCGACACCAACTCATGGCGTCTCTCCCCACCAAGGGAGCAAGGACGCACTAGACGCATCACTCCATCGACTCACCGCTACATCCGTCGAGCGTGAAACGGGAGGCCGCAGTTGCACCTCAGCCTGACCTGGCGCCCGCTCCACATCGGCCGCCTATGCACGAACGCCTCGTGCCAAACCAAGACGCTCGTAGCGTCATCAACAACCGGCGTCAGGCCCGGCATGACGATGATGTCCATCGGGCGGTAGTGAGAGCAGGCAGCACGGGCTCCGGTTGGACCATCGAGGGGACCGATGAGATGCACCCTAGGCGTGGTCGCCGATCCGACGACCGAAGTCCCAGCCCGGATGGCCTAGGACCACGGGCCTTTGGTCGACGCATCCAGAGAGTGTTGTTCCCACAGCGCTTCCATCCGCCTACCAACATCGCCATGTATACCGAGGAGACGAACCCCGAGATATGGCTTGAAGACTTCTGGCTCGCCTGCCGAGCCAGAGAAGTGGATGATGACCACTTCATCATTTAGTACCTCCCCATCTGCATGGGGGAACATGTTCGAGCGTGGCTGGAATTCCTCCCATATGACAGCATCCGTGACTGAGCGGACCTCGAGAGGATCTTCGTCGGGAATTTCTAGGGAACGTATGTCCACCTGGGGAACTCCTGGGACCTCAAGAGCTGCCAACAGGAGCCCAATGAGTCCCTATGGGATTACATCCATAGGTTCTCCAAACGATGCAACTTCCTCCCCAATGTTGTCGATGCGGACATTATCAGCGCGTTCCTCTCTGGAACAACATGTGAGTCCTTGATCCATAAGCTTGGCTGTCTGAAGCCTCATACCACCCGTGACTTGCTCGACGTCGCCACGAACCATGCCTTCGGTGAGGGGGCGATCGGAGCGGTCTTCAACGGAGGCTGGGACAAGGGCAAGGCCAAGTGCGAGGATCAAAACGAGGGCCCCTCCACATAGAGGGGCAAAAAGAACAAGAAGGATCAGCACCAACTGGCCAACTCCATGTTGGTCGCCGCGGCCATAGCGTGGGCAAACAGCCCCAGCAGGGCCAGCCCGATCACTTTGATAAGCTCATGGATCACCCATGCACCAACCACACTTACCCCATCAAGCACCTCTCCAAGGACTACGAGCTCCTCAAGCGCTTCCTACGACAGACCGGTGGGGCGAAAGAAGGATGGGCAAGGAGGCAGCAGCCAAGAAAGGAGGTGCGGCGGGCAAGGATGGGGATGACTTTCCCAACCCCAAGGAATGCATCATGATCTTCGGGGGATCCGATGCTATCTACTCCAAGCGCTAGCACAAAGTGCGCTACAAAGAGGCATGTGTCGCCGAGATGGCCGTCCCTACCTTCCTTAGCTAGTCAGAATCTCTGGTCACTTTTGATTAGAGGGACCATCCTTCCCACGTCGCCAGACCAGGTCGCCATCCGCTCATCGGCGACCCCATTGTCCACAAAAAGTGCCTCACCAAAGTACTGATGGACGGAGACAGCGGCCTCAACATCCTCTATGTCGACACCCTCGACGCCATGCGCATCCCCCGATCAGAGCTCCGCCCAATGAGCTCTCCCTTCCATGGCGTGATCCCGGGGATGCAGACGTACCTGCTCAGGCAGATCGACCTGCCCATCACGTTTGGCGATTGAGCCAACATCTGCTTAGAGGTACTTACCTTCGAGGCGGTGGACTTCCCGGGGTCTTACCACACCATCTTGGGGCAGCCATGCTATGCCAAGTTCATGGTGGTCCCCAACTACACCTACTTGAAGTTGAAGATGCCGAGACCGAACGACGTCATCACTGTGGGTAGCACCTTTTCGCATGCCTACACGTGCGACCACGAGCATTATGAGCTCACCACTGCAGTCATCAACTCGTCCAAGCTCCCGCGGCTCGGGGAGTTGTCAACCCTAGTAGTCCCAGACTGCAACAAGCCAACCTCCTCGACTGCCTTTCGCCCACTTGAGGAAACTAAGGCGGTGGGGATCGACCCCACTGACCCTACTAAGATGGTGCGGATCAGGACCCGGCTCCCGGCCAAATAGGAATGCGAGCTCACCGACTTTCTACGCGTCAATCGTGATGTCTTCGCATGGAAACCTTCTAACATGCTAGGCATACCGCGGGAGGTCACTGAGCACACACTATGCCTTGTCCTGAGCTCGAAGCTCGCCAAGCAACGCCTACATCATTTTGATGACGTGAGGCGCAGGGCCATTGGCGATGAGGTCACCAAACTCCTAGCAGCCAGATTCATCAAAGAGGTATACCACTCCATCTGGCTCGCCAATCCTGTTCTTGTTAGAAAGAAGACCGGGAAATGGAGAATGTGTGTTGATTATACTGGCCTCAACAAGGCGTGTCGGAAGGACCATTTTCCTTTACCACACATACACCAGATAGTCGACTCCACCTCAGGATGCAAAATCCTCTCCTTTCTGGATGCCTACTTAGGCTATCACCAGATCACGATGAAAGAGTCTGACCAGCTCACAACTTCATTCATCACTCCGTATGGTTTGTACTGTTACATAACCATGCCTTTCGGTCTAAAAAACACTGGCGTCACCTATCAACGGTGCATGCAGCAATGCTTCACCGATCAAATTGACCCGCTTGATGAGCCTAATCAAGTCGAGCGGCCAAAACAAATAATCGCCGTCTATGTTGATGACATAGTGGTCAAAACGGCTCAAGCTTATGACCTGATCGCAAACTTGGCCACAACGTTCACAAACCTCCAAAGGTTCAACATCAAATTGAATTCCGAAAAATGTGTTTTCAGGGTTTCGAAGGGGAAGCTGCTTGGATACATCGTGTCCAAACGCAGCATCGAGGCCAACCCCCAAAAAATCACGGCCATCTCTAACAGGGGCCCTATACGCAACGTCAAGGGCGTACAGAGGCTCACTGGCTGTTTGACCGCCCTGAGCCAATTCATCTCCCAGCTCGACGAATGGGGGATGCCTCTCTATAAGCTTCTCAAAAAGATGAACGCTTTCGTCTGGACTGAGGAAGCACAGCAGGCTCTGGAGAGCATCAAAGCGTCACTAACGTCGGCCTCAATCCTCGTCGCTCCCGAATGGGGAGAACCCCTCCTCCTCTATGTCGTGGCAAGCAACCACGTGGTGAGCGTTGCCCTAGTCATCGAAAGGGATGAGCCGGGACACCAGCCTAAGGTCCAATGACCCATATACTTCATCGGGGAGGTACTCATCGACCCCAAGATTTGGTACCCCCAAATGCAAAACTCCTATACGTTGTGCTGATGGCGACCCGAAAGCTCCTGCACTACTTCACTGACCATGAAGTCTCGGTCGTCACTTCATACCTGCTCGGAGACATCATTCGCAACCGCGACGCCGCAGGATGGATCTCTAAGTGGGCACTCGAGCTAATGGGCCACGACATCAGGTATATCCCCCGTACTGCTATTAAGTCTCAGACTTTCGGAGACTTTGTCGTCGAATGGATGGAGGTCCAGCTCCCAACCCCAGACGTCACCCAAGAGTACTGGACGATGTACTTTGATGGGTCTGTAGTGGCACCCGGCTCGGGGGCTGGAGTGGTTCTGATCTCCTTGGATGGGAGTAGGCTTCGCTACGCAATCTGCCTCCACTATTTGGCTTCAAACAATGCCATAGAATACGAGGCCCTCATCAATGGACTGTGCATCGCCATCAAGCTCGACGCTACGCGGCTCTACATCCATGGCGACTCAGAGCTGGATGTCGACCAGGTCATGAAGGAGTCCTCTTGTAAAAGCCCCCTCATGGCAGCATACTGCTAGGAGGTGTGCAAGCTCGAGGATAAATTCTAGGGGATCGAGCTACACCATGCCTCCGAAAGGACAATGGTGTCGCTGATTTTCTCACAAAATTGGTTGCCAGGCGGGTTTCGTCTCTGAACAGGGTCTTCATCAACGAGCCTGGAGCAAGTGGGCGGCGGGACATCCCGCCATTATGGGTCGTGTGCCAGCGTCGGCCCTGATGATGCGAGGGTGCGAGCCTGCTCCTCTGACCGCCTGGCCTACCCGGTGCGCCTAGAGCAAGTGGGGATAAGGCCGACGATGCCTCCAATGGGTGCGACGACCGTGTTCTATTCGCCTCCCGCTCACCGACGGTGTCCGAGCTCATGGCGCGCTTCCTTAACGTAGGAACATCGCCAAGCCTCTCTGCGTCCTGCCCACCGCTGGCAGACGTGGCCGTAGGCTCACGACGCTCCACCGAAGTCGCGACGTTGCTCTGGCTACCCAAATCCCCAGAAGAGCTCGCGTCACCACCCACCTCCGTGGGGTCCTCCGACTCAAGCTATGCCTCCATGTCACTCCAATTTTCACCGGCCCACATGAGCTGGGTGACCTCCTGCTCCTTCTGGTGCCTCCTCCGAGCCTTCTCAGGTCTCTTCTTCTTCCTGCCATCCGCCGCCTCCTTCAGGGCGGCTTGTCGAGCCACACTGTCTGACCCCTTCGAAAGATGCAGCTTGGATTTATAACCAGTGAGTCCCTGTGAAACAGACGGCTTGAAGTCAGATTACAGGAATGCAAGATCGAAAGGGACACGGAATAAGGAGAGGAGAACATACCAGATTGGGCAGCTTCTTGGCATGGAGAGGTCCAGGCTTTCCCTCGAGGGTCTCCTGGGCCTTTAGTTGTAGCACTCGGTCGAGTCGGCTCCAGACTTCATCCTTCACCAACTCTACCGACGACGTGCGGTCGGGGTTCGTTAGGCCAAAGTACAGCCACATCAGCCACGTCCTTTTCGCCAACGGGGTGACCCGATGGTGGAAGAAGGTGTGGAACACCCGTACCCCGTCGAGGCCATGCTGCAATAGCTTTTGGAGCTCCGCCCTAATGATCTCTAGCTTGTTCTGCCGGCTGGAGGGGCCCCATGACCAGCTCTCCCCCCTCTCCGGTCTCCTTCCGGTGAACGCCGGGAATGACGCCTCCACCGGATTCCTTATGTAGAACCACTCCCAATGCCACCCCCGATTAGAGTCGTAGGGGGTGTACGCAGGGTAGGAGCCCGATGCACTAGGCTTCTTCGCAGGGCAAAGCCCCCAACCGGTGCGGTCCTGGGTGGCTTCCCCACCGACAAAGCCCACCCAATGAAGATTCACAGGAAGAAATCCACATGCGGCTCCATCCTGAGAAAGGCCTCGCAGACGATGATGAAGCCGACAACGTGTAGCACCCCAGTCGGATTGAGGTGTTGTAGCTCTAGGCCCCACTAATTGAGGAGCCCACGTAGGAACCAGTGCTCGGGGTATCCTAGCCCGCGCTCATAGAAGGCGAGGAAAGAGACGACCTCACCGGCCCAAGGTCATGGGAAAGCCTCCCCCATAGGAGCCCTCTAGTGCGCCACCTTTTTCGGCGGAAGCAGCCCCTTCTCGGCGAAGGTGGCCAGCACCGTCTCATCCATGTTCGATGGTCTCCAGCTCGACATTACACTCTGGATTCACGAATGGATCTATGAGTTTTCTCCTCTCCCTCGCTTTACCCTCTCTCTCGCTTAGGAACTGCCGCGGCGCACGAATGCACTGAGCGAGAAGAAAGAAGGAGGAGAGTCAGCAGTTGGAGAATAGACGAAGGAATGAGACGAAAGCCCTCTCCCTTCCCCTATTTAAGGAGAAGGCGCAACAGTTGGGGAAAGGTGAAGGATTGGGGCGAAAAACACTCTCCCTTCCCCCATTTAATGCGGATGGGATGCGGTGGGACGCGTCCTAAAGTATGGGATGCGCCCTGCCCGATGAGATGGCGCCTGGTTAGACAGGACATGGCCTAGGCATGGCCCACCACTACCGCACATTGGGCATGGAAAACAAGGCGCAACTGCATGTAGGACAGAGAGAGTGTGAGAGGCAGGACCTGGAAGGGCCCAATGATGGGATCTCCACCACGGAAAGACCAACAGGCTTCTTAAGTCGATCGGACGGCTCAGGCGAATACCGAGAGACGGGTAAGGAGCAAAGGGACGCCCATGTGGGCCATGCTGACTCCATCACGAACGACGAGCACGGATCCCATTCGGACATATCCGATAAAAACTCCTCAAGCCTATCACTCGAGTCATCAAGGTAACTCTATCGATCCCACTTACTTCATTTTTTGATATATGATCATTCATTCATCCATTCTCATACACGCATTCGCACATTCATTCATTCATCCCATACATCCAAAGCATCGCATATACAGTTAAATGCATCACAACACTCCATGTTGCATCACGAAGCGGAAGTTGCCTCATTCGACATGAGCAACGACCGACTAGGGTTCGAAGGTCGGCCCACAAAGGGCTCAAGGCTGGCTCGCATCAAATAGAGCTAGGGGGAAACACAGATGAGCCCCAGCGGCCCTCGCCCAATCTGCCTAGAAGCAGACAGGGTCATCTCAACCTTCTCGTTCGATCTAACCTCGAGTCATGCCCCCAGAATCTCCATCGATGGGGGGCCAGCGGGCCAGCTGGGTCGGTCTCTGGAATGATTCGGGCATCTACCAGGACATGGGTTAAGGAGTAGTGGAATGCCACATGAGGGCTATGCCGACCCTGTCATGAACGATGGACCTAGATTCTACTCGAACATGCCCATTAGCGAGCTCACCAAGCGCGTCGCTCGATCCATCGAGGCAAGCAACGTTAGCTCAGCCCCTCCAGTTGCGGAAACCGTGGACGAGGTAATGCACGGAACTAGACCAACCCCTACCAATCCCAACGGGGCTCAGGGGCTCAGATCGCCCGACGCCGACTCAGGAAATCAACCAACTGTGCTGGTCCCGAGCGGGACAAACACGGGTGAACACCCTGAACGATTGTCTATGGCCCTAAGAAAGAGTACCAAGATGCTCAGCCTCTAACCGACTCATCAGTCGGACGCAGGCTCGGGGGCTACACCCGCGGGTGTGCTCGCGCGCACCCGCTGTCAAAACAAAAATTCCACCACTGGCAAAATGAAAAAAACCCTAGACTATTCTACCCAAATCGCCCAGGGGCTCGGGGGCTACACCCATGGGTGCGCTCACGCGCACCCGCTGTCAAAACAAAAATCCCCCTGATGATTCTACCTGAATCGCCCGGGGGCTCGGGGGCTCCTGTCGGGTTCATAAACCTAGGGTCCCTCATGGACCTACTTCCCTACAATAGCTCAGCCCAGCAGATGATGCTGCGAACGATGCGCAACTCCTGGGCTGGCCCAAAAACCTATCGACGGGTTAGAAGGGCGATCCAGCCTCCAACCAGAAGGCCTGGCCAAGGAGGAACGACGCTCGCTTACGACTCCAGCCCGCCTCTCCGACCGGAAGGTCTAGCCAAGGAGGAACGACGCTCGCTTCCGACTCCGGCCGCCTCTCCGACCAGAAGGCCTGCCCAAGGAGAGGACAACGCTCGCTTCTGACTCTGACCCGCTTCACCGATCGGGAATACGCCAAACCTCTACTTACAGCTCTTCTCCGACCGGGAGGCCGAAGCCGACTGGGGAACGACCGACCAGGGACGCCCACTCGGTGAAAACCCAGGAAACGGATAGAGCAAGTAAGGCGGGGCGCTCTAGTCAACCATAATACCAAGGACTGTACCCTGCACACCTGCCGGACATTACTATCAGGTCATGTCAGAAGGGTACTTTATAACCTTCTAGACATGTTAGAACACCAACAGTGTTGTGGTGTCGACATTTGACCTATAGTATGGTAGACGCCGACATTGACCATACTAGAAGAACGCAGTGGAACCGACCACATGCGTCCAGCCATCAACAGTATTGTGGGCGCCGACAAACCACCTTGTACCCGACGGCGTGGGCGACAAGACTAGGTAGCACACACGCACTCTTTCTCTCACACTCTCTCTTGTAAAACCTTCCCCTTCATCTATAAAAGGGAATGCGCTCTCTCCAAAAGGAGGACGATCGATTCACATAGACGATTCAGAGACTTGATACTGATTCTCTATGCTTACCTCTAGAACTCTAAAGTCAGACAGAGCATACGTTCAAACACTTAGCGCACATCGGAGCTCCTGTCACTCTTGGCCCTTCGGTCTGGAGTCCGGCCGGACCTCTGATACCTCCATCTTACTCCATCTCGTTTGTAACCCCACAGTAAACTTCGAGCACCTGGGCGCAGGAATAAAGTCACTGACCGACTCAAACTGGACGTAGGGCATGTTGCCTGAACCAGTATAAACCACGTGTCATTAAGTGCTACGCCATATCTGATCATAACGTACGGTAAAACTATAAATATTTACGTGTTGATCGCTTTTCGCACCGACACGCGAAGAAAAATTACGTAGATGACTTAATCTTTAAACTCTATATACCATGGCCTACACGTGCACGGCTTGAGAATTGGTCTCGTATTGGATTTAGATTGTGCTAGTTTTAGTTCGCAAACCTGATCACGTGTTGGATTTGGAGAGTTGATATCTTGTTTAATGCAAATGTGGCCCACTCATCGAAAAACAAAACTTGCTGATGGAAAAAAAACAGAAAATGAAAACAAATCAGAAATCACGGAACTGTACTGTTGGGGAAAAATCAGAATAGAGAAATTGAAAACCGTCATGGAGTCAGAAAAAAGTTCCATTGTAACAAATTGAATCCAGGGTGGATAAAAGAAGAATCGTAAACCACCTCGTATCAGGCTATATAAGAGATTCTAAGTCGCATGGGCACAGGTTATATATATAAGTTTAGATGGAAGAAATTATCAACTGTCCTGTAGTTAGACGGAGCCCGACAAAAAAAAAAGGTGGATAGAAATTTTGCCGCTTTATTATTATTATGTATAGATGAAACACTATAGACACTTGTGCTGTAATTATTTACAAATGTACTCCTCTGTAATGTCTCCAGAACCAGCCATTAATAACCCTTATTACTAGATTAGATGAAGAAAAAGGGCAAAATAACGGAAACCAAAAATGAAGATTTATCGATAAGCATCGACATCATGAGATGTCTAACCTTTACTGATGTTCTAACAGTAAAAATTGCAGGGGACGAAGAAAAAAAAATCAGACTCTCAAGGCGTCCTTGCGGTCGCCATCGAGCTCCAGCTCCAAGAGGTGGCAAGAATGGCTGGCCTGCAGCTCTGGTAGACCATGCTGGTGACGACAGTGTCAAGGACACAGATCATGGCGTGGATATACGCGACGAGCAGGCCCTCGCAGAGCATCCCCGCGGTGACCTTGCCCGTGGCCATGTACGGGCGCATGACCCGGAGCTGGAACAGCGCCTCGACGGCGGCGGCGGCGACGCTGGCCGGTAAGGACGCGGCCACGGCGGTGGCGGCGTCGCCGGCCCGGAGCAGCATGAGGAGCGCCTTGAGCATGGCGTGCGCGCCGCCGCGGCCCTCGGCGGCTGCCACCACCGTGGCCAGGTTGCACACCGCGGACGCGTTGGCCAGCGCCACGGAGTAGACGGTCACGCCGGCGGCCGAGAGCGCGAGCACGGCCCTGCTCCCGCTGCCGCTGTCGGAAGAGCTGGAGGTGGGACGGGAACCGTGCGGGGGAGCGCCAGCGCCCACGCCCAGCAGGTGCAGCGCCTCGGCGGCATTGAACGCGGCGAGCAGCGCGGCGAACACGGCGGCGTTGGCGAGCAGCAGCGCGAGACAGTTGACGAGCTGCGTCCGCGCCATCGCCGGGTACGACGACCTCAAGACGGCGGCGGCGGATGTCTTGTCCTTCCGCCGGCGCTGCCCGTGCGGCAAGCAGCAGTGCACGGCGCAGGCCTTGGCGAGGAGCAGGAAGGAGAGCGAGAAGGGCATGGCGGCGAGGAAGGCGCAGGCGCGCTGGGACAGGCGGTGGCTGAGGAGGAAGAGCAGCTGGGACGCCGGCGGGAACCCCGCGGCGACGAGGACGCGGCGGAGGCGGCGCGACAGGAGGTGCGACGGCGCCAGCAGCGCCGGGTGCGAGCGCGAGAGCAGCGCGGCGGCGGAGAAGGGCAGCGCCAGGAGCGACGCCGCCGAGGACGCCGGGTGGTAGTGCCGGAAGAAGGCGTGCAGCGCCGTGCGGATCATCTTGCCGGCGCCGCCCATCATCCCTTCCCCGCTTCCCTTGTGTGCTAGCTAAAGCTTGGATGATCTTGCTCTTGATCGATGTTGGCTTGATTGCTGATCTCCTTATAAGTGTGTGGGTGCTTCTTGTGTTGTTGGTGTCTTGGTGATTGATCGTTTGGTGTATGCTATGTGGTTATTGTGGAAGGAAGAATGATCTTGAGCCTAGCTGCTTGGGACTTGGGAGTGTTTGAATATATGTTCCTACCTGACACGTTAGGACTAGTTAGTAGTGTTTGAATGTTCCTACCTGACACGTTAGGACTTGGAGGGATTTGATGTTGTGGGTGTGGGTAGCAATGTGAATGGGGCCCCTTTCCTCCAAAGTGGATTCACTTTTTTTTTCAAAACGAAAAATTGGGGATGAATTCCCACTTGTGCCACAATAATGAGGATCATGAGCTAAAATCTTGGCTTAGTAGGAACCCTGAGATCCCATGGAGACCTTTTATTTAAATATTAGATATGTGGACTCTATGTACTCCCTTCGTTTTTCTTTACATGTCGTATTAGTTTTTGTTATAAGTCAAACATTTATATCTTGACCATTGATTTTTTTTAAAAAAAAATCATATAGATTCGCAACATAAGATTTATGTTTTCAGCTTCACTATAAATTTTTTTTTCATAATGTGTAATTCATAGGTTGTAAAACTTTAATGATTTTTTGAAATGAATGGTCAGAGACAATAATATTTGACTTAGGACAAACCTAATGTAACATGTAAAAAAGAACGGAGGGAGTATCTAGCTCACATAAATGTTCTGAACAGGAAAAAAAACTTTCAAAAAAGAGGAAAAAAACATCAAATAATCCTAATTAAGCTTTTATGCTATCATTTTACACCAAATTCAATCATGACATTTAATTTTAACCGTTGCTTTTGTTTGGTGGGATTTCGTCATTTCCCGGCATCGCTAGCTACCTCAAGGTTCTCTCACGATAGGGCTCGGGAGGTTCATTTTGTTGGTGTGGTTCAGGTGTTTTCTCTTTTTTATTTAGAAAGGTTTCGGTTTTGCTTTGCTTTAGGTAGAGCACTAGGTAGTGACAATTAATTTCTTAATAAGCTGTTATATTAATATTATCCTCAATTAAGTTCAGCATAATGTGAAATGGATGTAGATATTCAAAAAGAGAAGAGGATGAGTGTTGGAGTGGGTTCCAAGCACAGCAAACACAGAATCAATTTACCGGTTAGTCATTGTTTTTGTCTTCTCAGAGGGAAGTTTGAGTAGTTCTTTTTGTCAGTGTAATTAGGTGCATGCATTTCCACCCCACTCAACCACACTGAATAATCAGTAGGTAAATGATTTGACTGATGCTCAAACAGTGGAGCAAACATAATGTCGGTGCGAAATGTGGCCAACAAATAAATATTTGTAGTTTTACCGTGCGCTGTATTCGGATGTGGCCAATCATTCAATGACATAGGATTTATACTGGTTCAGGCAACAGGCCCTACGTCTAGTTGAGGTCGGTCGGTGACTTTATTCCTGAGTCCAGGTGCTCAAAGTTTACTGTGGGGCTACAAACGAGTAAGGAATGAGAAGGGGTGTTAGAGGCCCGGTCGGACTCTAACCGAGTGGAAGAAAGTGACGGATGCTCAAACGTGCGCTAAGTATTGGAGCGTATGCTCTGTGTGTCCGAGCTTATCAGCTGTTGAGAACATATAGACTATGTAGCTGTCAAGCTCTAGAGTTGTTGTGCTGTTGTCCTCGAGTCCTCGAGTCTTCGATCCTTCTGGTAGGAAAGAACGCATCCCCTTTTATAGTTGAAGGGGGTGGCCTTACAAGTCAGAGAGAAAGAGAGAGTGCATACGGGCGCTATCTATTCTTGTTGCCCACACCATCGGGTACGGGATGGTCGCCATCGCCCACCTTACTATTCATGCTTTGTTGTATCTAGCAGGCTGCACAGTGTTCGCCTGGTACGGCAAACAACGGCGCCCACAATACCGTTTATGCTCATACGTGTTTGGCAGGCTCTACCATGTTCGCCTGGTATGGCAAACGACGGCAGCCACAATACTGTTTATGCTCTGACGCATTTGGTAGATTCTACCGTGTTCGCCTGACATGCCCCCACGGTAGGGTACGGTCCTCGGTATTGCGGTTGACTTGAGCGCCTTACCTTATCTGCTTCGCCTGCTCCCCGGACCCACACCGAGCGGGCGTCCCCGGTCGGTCGTTCCTAGTCGGCCCCGACCGTGTCGGTCGGGAAAGAGCAGCGAGTAGAGGTCCTAGCATATTCTCAGTCGGAGAAAGGGGTCGGATTCGGACTGCAGTCCCACCACGCCTAGGACTTCTGGTCGCACCTTCGATCAGATCTCCTGGCCGGAGGTGTCGGTCAAGGACCGGATCCTGGTCTTGGCCTGTCATTATGTATCTGGGCTGGCCTAGGCATGTGATGTCGTTGTGTCGCCTGCTGGACTGAGTTTTGTAGGGAAGCGGGTCCATTGGGGATCCCGGGTTTATGAACCCAATAGGAGCCCCCGAGCCCCTTTGGAACTTCTGTGAAGTCGTGAAGGGGCTCTTCGCACACACTTTGCATGATATTGTAAAAGCCAAGGGCTTGTGTTTTTAGCTTAATGAAAGCTTATATTTCCTTTGTAATTCATGTGCCCATTGTGTCGTGGAGGTGGGATATTATTGGAACTTCGATGTTTTTCCTCCTTGGTTTGTTGTACCACGTAGGGTAACCAAGTAAGATTTAGGCGCCGAGCCTCCATGTGGAGGACTGGCAAAAGCCATGGAGGCGCGCCGTGCAGACATAGCCGCCTAGCCCCTGAGGAGGAGACTCGGTGGTCATCTGTTTTTGGCTGGGTGCGCACGAGCGCACCCGGTGGGTGTAGTCCACGAGCCTGCGGCCAACTAGGGAGTCAGTCGGAGGCTGAGCACCTTGGTACTCTCTTTTGGGGCTGTGGACTCTTGTGTCTCTTCCGGTCAGGGTGTTTGCCCGTGTCCGTTCCGACTGCAACCTATGCGATCGGTCGGGTTCCTGAGTCAGGATCTGGCGGCTCGAGCCCCCGAGCCACTAGGGGCCAGTCGGGGTCAGTCGAATGATTTCCTACGTCACCCCATCCACGGTTTCCACAACCAGAGGGATTGAGCTGACGCCACTTGCCTTGATGGCTCGAGTGGTGGGATTCGGTGAGCTCACTAATAGGCATGTCCGAGTGGAATCCAGGTCCATCGTTCATGATGGGGTTGGCATAGACCTCATGTGGCACTCCACTTCTCCTTAACCCGCCTCTCGGTAGATGCTCGAGTCATTTCGGAGAGTGACTCAGGTGGCCCGATGGCCTCCCCTCGATGGAGATTCTGTGGGAACGGCTCGAGGTCAGGATCGAACGAGAAGGTTGAGATGACCCTGTCCACTCTTGAGCGAGTCGGGTGAGGGCCACTGTGGCTCATCTATGTTTTCTCCCCTAGCTCTGTTTGATGCGAGGCGGCCTTGAGCCCTTCGCGGGCCGGCCTTCGAACCCCGGTCGGTTGTCGCTCATATCAAATGAGATGACTACCGCTTCGTGACGTGACGCGAAGCGTTTCGATACAATGATTGCATATGCAATGATTTAGATGTATAAATGCATGCATGAGAATGAATGCTTATGTACTAGAAATGTAAAATGGGGTTGGTAAAGTTACCTCGATGGCTCGAGTGATGGGTTCGGGGAGCTCCCATCGGATATGTCCGAGTGGAATCTGGGCCTGTCGTTCGTGATGGAGTCAGCATAGTAAGCATGGGGCATCCCACTGCTCCTTACCTATCTCTCGGCAGCCGCCCGAGCCGTTTGATCGACTCAGGTGACCCGCTGGCCTCTCCTCGATGGAGATTCCATCGGTGGGCCCCTCCAAACCCTGCCTATGAAGGCGGAGGGTTGTTTGCATGCGGTTGCGCCTTGTTTCCCATGCCCGGATTGTGGTAGTGGTGGGCCCCACCTAGGCCACATCCCGTTAGCAAGATGACGTCTCGTTGGGCAGGCCGTGTACCTTCAGCCAGGGCCACATCCCACTACACGCCTTTCCACATTAAATAGGGGGAAGGGAGAGGGTTTTCCTTTCGTTCTTTCGCCTTTCTTCAATCGCCGCTGTTCCTCCTTTCTTCTTTTTGCCAAGCCTATTCGTGTGCCGTGGTGGTTTCTAGGAGAGAGTATGGTAGAGCGAGGGAGAAGAAAAACTCATAGATTCATTCGTAAATGCAAGGTGTGATGTCGAACTGGAGGCCTTCCAACATGGATGAGGCCGTGCTGGCCGACTTTGCCATGAAGGGGCTGCTTCCGTCGAAGGAGGTGGCGCACTGGAGGGCTCCCACACCGGGGGAGGTTGTTCCGCAACCCCAGGCTAATGAGGTCATCTCCTTCCTTGCCTTCCATGAGCGCGGGCTCGAGTACCCCGCACACTGGTTCCTACGCGGGCTCCTCAATGAGTGGGGCCTAGAGTTGCAGCACCTCAACCCAATTGGGGTGCTGCACATCACCGGCTTTATCACCGTCTATGAGGCCTTCCTCGGGATGGATCCGTATGTGGATCTATTCAGGCCAGTCATCATCGGGCGAGCCCTGTCCGAGGGGAAACTGCCTAGAACCGCACCGGTCAAGGGGTTTGCCCTATAGAAGAGGCTGAAGCTATCGGTCCCCTACTCCACGTACTCCCCTAGTGAGTCCAACCGGGGGTGGCATGGTGAGTGGTTCTATATCAAGAACCCAATGGAGTCGTCATTCCTGACATTTATCGAGGGAAGGCCGGAGAAGAGGGAAAGTTAGACATGGGGTCCTTCCTGTCAATAGAAAAAGCTAGGGATTATCGAGCTGAAGCTTCAGAAGCTCGTGTGGAATGGCCTTAATGGGTTACGAGTCTTCCACACCTTCCACCGTCGGGTTGCCCCGCTGGGAGAAAGGACGTGGCCGATGTGGGAATACTCTAGCCTGATGGATCCCAACCACGCATCGCTGGAGGAGTTGTCGAAAGATGAAGTTCAGAGTTATCTTGGTAGGGCACTGCAGTTGAGGGATGAAGACTCCCTCAAAGGGACGCCCGGACCCCTTCATGCCGCGAAGCTGTCCAATTTGGTATGCTTTTTTCCCGTGACCTTTTCCTTCTTGTTTTGATGTTTTGATTGATTTTGAGTTGCCCGTTATGAAGGGACTCGCGGGCTATAAATCTCGGCCGCATCTTCCGAGAGGGCCGGAAGGCCTGGTTTGGCAAGCCACCCAGAGGGAGGCTGTGCTTGCTAAGAAGAAGAAGAAAACCGAGAAGGTCCGAAGGAGGTTTCATAAGGAGAAAGAGATCAATCGGTGGGTCCATGGTGGCGAGGCCCGAAGCGACATGGAGGTAGAGCTCGAGTCGGAGGAGCCCATGGAGATGGCTAATGATGTGAGTTCATCGAAGGATGAGGGAGACAGGGGCACTGCCTGGTCTCACTGCCCTTCAATGGATGTCATCATCGTGGCAGGCATGGCGTCGATTGTTGATGATGCTGCAAGCATCATGGTTCAGCTTAAGGCATTCGAGAATAGGTGGTCAGTGTGGAGTGGGCGCTGGGTTGGGCTACAGTGCAGTCACGACTTCCTGCTCCACGCCTAGCAACTGCTACGGTGAGTGGACAGAGCGATTCGACTAGTGCGGCCTTAGTCCCCTAGTTGGGCAAGAGCCCACAAGCTGGTGTCGTGACGCGGAGCTCTCTACCTTCTGAACGGCGGTGGTCTCCACTAGCGCCTGGAGGTTCTGGTGGATTGCTTGCTCCTAGGGGTTAGCTTGCTCAGGGAGACCGCATAGAAGCATCGCTGCAGCAGCGATGTTCTGGCCAGCCCAAGCAAACTGAAGGGGGTCGTCCCCTCCATCTAGTATGTTACGCTGGACCTGACGGGCATGACCCTGACCGCCACTCACTGGTTTACGCGCATGTGGCACAGCATGATGCACCGAGTGCGTCGGCGTAGGCGGCGCCTAGCTCTGCCGCCTTTGTCGTAACTCCTCGCTATGCTCCTATGCACGCGCCAGGGCCTGCGCACGGGGTCTAGAGGGGTGTGAGTCTGTAGAGACTCCACTACCACCGGTGACTATCCCAAAGCATCTACCATAGTGCACTCCTAGGACAGAGGGTGGCCAGGTGCCATGGCGTCACCAATGCTAGAGCCATTGCTTTTGACCTCATCAGCGACGAGGTCATGGAAGGAGGTGGGAGCATAGCCCGCCATCCCCACGAACTCAGACATGAGAGGAGATGGCGTCAGCATCCTTTGGAGCCCCCGCATGTATGCGTCCAAGAGGGACGCAAAGCCGTAGGGGAACCGGTCGCATGGCGGTCGCGGTGGGGACAACGGGGTCCCTTCGAAGAGTCGACGGAAGGTGTTAAATAGTGAGTAAAGAACAATATGTACATCACTCACCGTAGGGTTCAAGCCTAGCATGGGATCAAGGCAAAGCACGAGTGTCTCGACATTGAGGTTGTCGAGTGGTCTAGGTCTGGTAGAGGGCGCTCCTCCTCTAGTGGGCGTCGGGGCAAGTGCCTCCTCACAGAGGCAGAGTACGTCGAGCTGGTCGGTGACGAAGTCTAGACTCCCGAAGAGGAAGGTCTGGAGTGACACGAAGATGGGAGGAACCCACATCCCAGCAAGTGGGAGCGTGGGAAACTCTAGCGAGCCAAAGCGAATCGTATCGCTCAAGCCCGCCATGCCGAAGATAGTGGCAAGGTAGGCCATTCGATGACCAAAAGCGTGAATGCACAGCGTCCTCCCCATAGACAGCGCCAACTATCGGTGTGAAATGTGGCCAACAAGTAAATATTTGCAGTTTTGTCGTGCGTTGTGATCAGATGTGGCCTATCACTCAATGACATAAGATTTATACTAGTTCAGGCAATAGGCCCTACATCCAGTTGAGGTCGGTCGATGACTTTATTCCTGAGCCCAGGTGCACGAAGTTTGCTGTGGGGTTACAAATGAGTAAGGAATGAGAAGGGGAGTGTTAGAGGCCCGATCGGACTCTGAACCGAGTGGAAGAGAGTGACGGATGCTCAAACATGAGCTAAGTATTGGAGCGTATGCTCTATGTGTCCAAGTATATTAGTTGTTGAGAGTGTATAGACTGTGTAGCTATCGAGCTCTAGAGCTATTGTGCTGTTATCCTCGAGTCTTCGATCCTTCTGGTAGGAGAGAGCACATCCCCTTTTATAGTTGAAGGGGATAGCCTTACAAGTCAGAGAGAAAGAGAGAGTGCATACGAGCGCTGCCTAGTCTTGTTGCCCACGCCATCGGGTACGGGATGGTCGTCATCGCCCACCTTACTATTGATGCTCTGTTGTATCTGGCAGGCAACATAGTGTTCGCCTGGTACAGCAAACAACGACGCCCACAATATTGTTTATGCTCTCACGCATCTAGCGGGTTCTACCGTGTTCGCCTGGTAGGGCAAACGACGGCTGTAGCACCTAATTTTAAGAACAAAACCAGATACGCACCATATGTGAGCCCAAGAAGTCAAATCTCACATATAGCTACAAATAAGGGTAATATCAAAAGACAATGCTTAACTACATAGCGTATTAGAATAAAGATTATAACCTCAGAGTATAGACGGCGGAAAGACAACTCCGATCTTCAGGTGAAGACTCCAAATCCATAGGGACAACTGACTGGTTGATCACAAACCTAATTCCTCCAAACTCTAGCAATCTGGTACCCATCCGAGATTTTTCCAAATATGCATAAAATAAAGCAAGCGTAAGTACATGTCGTACTCAACAAATATAACATAGGGTTCATGAGGCTCAAAAGGCTGACACTCGTTTAACTTCGATTAGCTTTTAATGAGTCATGATTTTAGCAATTGAGTAGCAATAAGTTTATCTCAAGCCCATAAACACATGATCAGGTAAACATGAATAATGAATATCATAAACGGTAATCATTAGTGAGCATCTTCATCATCCGTATCATTAGTGTTCATCATCTATTCTATAAATGTTCCAAGGCCACTCGTGACCGTGAGCACGGCTGATATACCAGTTTTACACTCTGTAGAGGTTGTACACTTTTACTGTGAGTCGTGATTTACCCTTTCGCCCGAGGTGATCAGCCTCTTGACCCACTACCAAGGAAGGTCAGTAGGGTTCACTATGAAGCCTTTCAAAGGTTCGTCTAACAAGTTAGGGACATTAGATTCACTTGGCAAACAGATGTAGGAACCCCCCTGTCGAATGACACAATTCCATCACGGCTATACACATAAGAGTAGAGGCTGTCCTATACCCGATTCGGCAAGCCATTCTTACGCCAATAAAGGTAACTTCTAACAAGCTAGAAAAGGTCCTCATACTAAGCTAAAGCCAGAGCCATGTCGCCCTCACAGCTATATTGTAAGTCCCGGATGATCACTTACAGGTAAGTCCTTAGGGAGAGGAATCTAGAGCACCATAAACAGCCCAATGCTCTAGCCCCCTTGTTCTATGTTGCTAAAAGCATCTTTTAAATGTTTATTGCATATATCATTAGTCAAGTTATAAGATCACGGTCTTTAATTGAGCACTAGCATCATACTACCCAATGCAATACCCCAAAGGTATCAAGGTACAGGATAACAAAGTACTAAGAAATCCATAGTAGCAGTCAAGGTAGACACATGCAGTATAAATTAAATAATTAATAGTGTATAGGACAATAAGGAAGATCCCATGCTATACTTGCCTTAAACACCGATCCTTCGGTAAGCTTTAATCTTCAACGTTCTTCTTCTTCTTGATCACCACGTATAACTTACCGACTAGACAAGATTATAAAGCACCACACAAGCATCCATGCAATCATACACGAAGAAAACAATTACATCTATATTAGAACAGTACACCAATCATAGAAAAAATAAGTAAAAGAGTTTCAAATATGATTCTACGCATCGCTACGAACTCATAGACGTGAGAGACACGCTAATCGGAGCTACGATTGAAAAGATACAACTACCAACAGATCTACTCATAAAACTATTAGCTTCATGTGTTTTAATTATATAATAACATATATAAGATATTTTATAGATACTACATATGGAATTAAGTCAGATTTAGATTCAAATTATAAAACTAAAGTAAAATAAATCATATTTTATTTACAAAACCCAGTTGCATAATTGTTATTTAAGATATGATTTAAACCATAAAATTCTAGTATTAGTGACATGATAAACACTATTACTAACGCGTAGATCTCGTTGCTATGAATCTAACGCAACTTGAATGGGTCAAAACAGATCTAAAACGCAAAAGATATGAAATAAACAAGATTTCCTTTATTAAAATAATAGATTAAATCTAACTTTGAATTTTAAAAGTTGAAAACATACTTAACAGTAGTATGAACATGTAGATTATGAAATTACGAACCTAACGCAATTTAAATGGATCAAATCGGAGTTAAAACGGAGAAACGGTGGGAATCCATTGTTGATTGTAAGTGGTGTATTTCTATAGTATTGTTGCATTTGTTTTTTCTATAAAAAAACGGCCATAATGTGTGGGTGACGTGACGATGACGTCATCAAGCTAGCAAGAAGCACGCATGACTGCTCTGGCTCGGTGATCTGAAAGCAGCAGCGTATGGATGGATGAACAACTTGCTTGGCACAAATCGACTCTCGATCGAGCCAAGACAAGATGAAACTTGTGGCGCTGATTCTGGCTTTTTTTGGGACGGTGGATGTACGCCGACAGACTTTTGGCCATGGGAGCTCGGCAAAAAAAATAGGGACTGGGGAGCACCCATAGATATGTAGAGAAAAAGGAAACTAAGCGATGATGTTACAGGGCACGAAAGACATATAGATGTGATCTAAAACGGAACACCTGAAGGATAGGGAAGGTGGTAATATTCTCACCTCGAGTGATGGATGAACGCCAAGCGATAAATCGGGCAACGATAAGTGACCATGGTGGTGCGGCGGCTTGCACGGGGCTGTAGAAGCCTCTTGCCGGTCTTGCCGAGTAGCAAGGGCGAGACGGTGGTGGTTCTGGGCGAGTTTGAGGACACCAAGAAAACAGCCAATGAGCAACTGAGAAGATGGCCAGAAAACAAATAAGCACAGTGCACACCAATGGAGTTTGCCGGAATTCTCATTGGAAAATAGAGAAAAACAAGGGAACGGGTCATATAACGGATTGATACAATCAAGGATGCTAAGATGTAGAGAACGAAGAGAGGTACCTTGTAATGGCAGTGGCGTGCGGCGGCGACGGCGACGGCGACGGCGAGGGAAGGAGGGAAAAATATAATTTACTACACGAGGCATTTCCCAAACTAGGGGCTCCCCATACGGTAGTTTTTGTGTGCTTTGCCCAAGGGGTTGGTTGATATATATAGGAAGAAAAACTCCCCACATCTACGTCAACTAGCGATATGGTACTAATTGATGTTACCCCCTCCATATTTACTAATGGGCCTAAATAATCATTAAAGCCCATTAGTAAATAAATGCATGTGCCTTTAGGATTTATTAGGATTACTACACATGGGCTTTGAGCGTTGGGAAAAATGAGAAATTTATTAATTTTGGAATTAATTAATTTCATGGATAAAATAATTCTAGAAAAGTCCAGAATTGATATTTAAGCCACGAAAAATACTCCGAAACCTCCAAAAATTTAGAGAAAATTCTCAGAGACACTTTGGAACATGATGAACCCAAATAAAGTATTTGGAGCTCATAAAAAGATTGTTGGAAACTTGGAACATAAAGATTAGGGTGAAGGAGGTAGGAATTAAATTCTAGAAAGAAGCTGAAAAATTCCTAGAGATAGATATTCGTCTCCTAAACGTAAAAAACACACATTTTGCACATAGAAACATGAGGTGCGATCGGCATGAATGCAACAAACACGTTTCTACCTTATGATAAATTTTAAATTAATGAAAAATTTTATTTTCCTATGTTTTCATGTGCACAATAATTCACAAATAAATCATTTTAACTCTATTTCTAAAAGTGGCAAATTTTGGGGTGTTACAATTCTACCCTCCTTAAGATGAATCTCATCCCCAAGATTCGGACAACATCGACTAGGAGATAGGAATACTCTGCCTTTAAATTCTTCTTTACTTCCTCATGCAGTTCCATCGTCTTGATAAGGATCCCACTTTACTTTGCACACCTGTTGACCTTACTCTAAATAACTTACCAAAAGGATTCCAAGATTCTGATAGATACTCCAAACGATACTCAGGTGACTTCAATCACTAAGCACCTTTCCTATAATACCAATTTTCTTCCTTAAAATACTTATCTTCCAACAGAGCCTAACAAATCTCTTGGTCAGAAGGATATTCTACTACCAACCTTCAAAACATTAATGATCCCGATCAAGTTGCTCAAACTTGGAATACAATTCTTAGTCCTTGGTGTCACCCGAACTTTCTTAGCACAATTCTCTATTGCTAAGGCATCAGCTACGACTTCTTCTCCAGGTGATAGCACTTTTCCAAGTCATAATCAATATCGTTCCAACGAAGATATCACATGCTCAAGACCAACTTATGAAGATGTCATGTAGATTCTTGTAATCCTACTAGATATCAATTTTACTTCCAAAAAGACAGTACTTCCACGCTAGACAATGGATAACTCCAAATAACATGTCGGTTAGTTCAACTCACGCTTCCTTAGTTGACCTAATGAACAAGCCACTACTTTTCTTCTCGTATAAAGACACATCCCACACCTTGACAAGGTGCATCATTGTAGATATGAAGCTCTCATCTAGATTTAGCAAAGCTAATACATAGGTTTTACTTCAACCTCTTCGTGGACTCCTTCAAACATTTACCTTAGGTCTTTTGATCTAAACTAACTTGAAAGCTTCTCCGATAGCTTTATCCACATCTTGGTGACCTTGGATAAACTTTCCTTGAACCTTTAATCAAACCTCATTGAGACTCTAAACTTCTTTCATATTTTTGGGTACTACCACGCTTCCGCTGCGCAAACTAGAACGTAGGGTACTTCATCTTGTAAATTCTTCAACTTGGATACCCCCCTTAAGAAAAATAAACTAGGGGACACCAAGAATAGCTTACATCTTCTTCTAGATGAGCTAACTAGTATCACGATATCCTGACATCCTAATGATATTCTTATATATGAGCAGGGACAAGAAATCCTAAAATTCCTCGCGAGTAGAAAAACAGCAGTGCAGTAAAATAGCAGTAACTCTCATTCTGTTAATCCAATGATGTTGTAGCTTATACCGTTGGAAAGCTTATAAAATTCCCCACAACTTCCTTATAGAACACGTTTCTAAATTCTATAGTTAACTTGGTCGAAAATAGTGCACAACAGAAACTACTCCAGATTCCAAACAGCACAGATGCATCACCTTGTGATTTTTGTATCTCCATAACCAAAATAGCTATCAGACTGATTCTTGCGGTCAGAGAAACATGTTCAAGTCTACTATTGTCTAGAATTTTCTCATGATTTTTGATCATCCAAAATCAGAGATATCAGTTGAAGAGTGCGGACTGTTCTGAAACGATAGGATAGGGAGAACAGAAGAAAACCATAACCCAACTATTTATTTCATTAATCCTTATACCTTAGGCCTATAAACTAAATGAAATTGTGGGAATACCCAACAAGATCATTGCAATCATTATAAAGATTCAAAACAATCATAAGCATAATGACAATTCAACAAGCATTAAAGGTGCATAATTCAATCATTGCCTCAACTTGCGATACTATCATCCTCATTGTCCTAAGGGTAACAATCATAAGACTCGTCTTTAGATTACGCAAGAAGGTGGTGAGGAACAGTTCTAAAACATATCAAATCAAGGGATGAAGATGAGAACAAAGGCTTAAAACATCAAGGAGGAGATAAATATCAAGGATAGATGTATAGTAGAGAAGAAAATATCAAGATTTATAGAACAAGGGTTTTTATAGCAACTTATAAACCTTAGAACGACCAGTTTCTACTAGGCTTGCGTCCTACAGTCAGCATTGCTCTGATACCACTCTGTAGCACCCAGTTTTAAGAACAAAACTAGATACACACCATATGTGAGCCCAGGAAGTTAAATCTCACATATAGCTACAAATAAGGGTAATATCAAAAGACAATGCTTAAATACATAGCGTATTAGAATAAAGATTATAACCTTAGAGTATAGACGGTGGAAAGACAACTTCGATCTTCAAGCGAAGACTCCAAATCCACAGGGACAACTGACTGGTTGATCACAAACCTAATTCCTCTAAACTCTAGCAATCTGGTACCCATCCAGGATTTTTCCAAATATGCGTAAAATAAAGCAAGCGTAAGTACATGTCGTACTCAACAAATATAACATAGGGTTCATGAGGCTCAAAAGGCTGACACTGGTTTAACTACGATTAGCTTTTAATGAGTCATAATTTTAGCAATTGAGTAGCAACAAGTTTATCTCAAGCCCATAAACACATGATCAGGTAAACGTGAATAATGAATATCATAAACAGTAATCATTAGTGAGCATCTTCATCATCCATATCATTAGTGTTCATCATCTATTTCGTAAATGTTTCAAGGCCGCTCGTGACCGTGAGCACGGCTGATATACCAGTTTTACATTCTGCAGAGGTTGTACACTTTCACTGTGAGTCATGATTTACCCTTTCGCCCGAGATGATCAGCCTCTTGACCCACTACCAAGGAAGGTCGGTAGGGTTCACTATGAAGCCTTTCAAAGGTTCGTCTAACAAGTTAGGGCCATTAGATTCACTCGGCAAATAGATGTAGGAACCCCCCTGTTGAATGGCACAATTCCATCACGGCTATACACATAAGAGTAGAGGTTGTCCTATACTCGATTCGGCAAGCCATTCTTACGCCAATAAAGGTAACCTCTAACAAGCTAGAAAAGGTCCTCATACTGAGCTAAAGCTAGAGCCATGTAGCCTTCACAGCTATACTGTAAGTCCTGGATGATCACTTACAGGTAAGTCCTTAGGGAGAGGAATCTAGAGCACCATAAACAACCCAATGCTCTAGCCCCCTTGTTTCATGTTGCTAAAAAGCATCTTTTAAATGTTTATTGCATATACCATTAGTCAAGTTACAAGATCACAGTCTTTAATTGAGCACTAGCATCATACTACCCAATGCAATACCCCAAAGGTATCAAGGTATAGGGTAACAAAGTACTAAGAAATTCTTAGTGGCAGTCAAGGTAGACACATGCAGTATGAATTAAATGATTAATGGTGTATAGGACAACAAGGAAGATCCCATGCTATACTTGCCTTAAACACCGATCCTTCGGTAAGCTTTAATCTTCAACGTTCTTCTTCTTCTTCTTGATCACCATGTATAACTTACCGACTAGACAAGATTATAAAGCACCACACAAGCATCCTTGCAATCATACACGAAGAAAACAATTACATCTATATTAGAACAGTACACCAATCATAGAAAAAAAATAAGTAAAAGAGTTTCAAATATGATTCTATGCATCGCTACGAACACATAGACGCGAGAGACACGCTAATCGAAGTTATGGTTGAAAAGATACAACTACCGACAGATCTACTCATAAAACTATTAGCTTCATGTGTTTTAATTATATAATAACATATATAAGATATTTTATAAATACTATATATGGAATTAAGTCAAATTTAGATTCAAATTATAAAACTAAAGTAAAACAAATCATATTTTATTTACAAAACCCAGTTGCATAATTGTTATTTAAGATATGATTTAAACCATGAAATTCTAGTATTAGTGACATGATAAACACTGTTACTAACGCGTAAATCTCGTTGCTATGAATCTAACGCAACTTGAATGGGTCAAAACGGATCTAAAACGCAAAAGATATGAAATAAACAAGATTTCCTTTATTAAAATAATAGATTAAATCTAACCTCGAATTTTAAAAGTTGAAAACCTACTTAACAGTAGTATGAACATGTAGATTATGAAATTACGAACCTAACGCAATTTAAATGGATCAAATCAGAGTTAAAACGGAGAAACGGTGGGGATCCATTGTTGATTGTAAGTGGTGTGTATTGTTGGATTTGTTTTTTCTATAAGAAAACGGTCATAATGTGTGGGTGATGTGACGATGACGTCATCAAGCTAGCAAGAAGCACGCATGACTGCTCTGGCTCGGTGATCCGAAAGCAGCAGTATATGGATGGATGAACAGCTTGCTTGGCACATATCGACACTCGATCGAGCCCAGACAAGATGAAACTTGTGGCGCTGATTCTGGCTTTCTTAGGACGGTGGATGTACGCCAGTAGACTTTTGGCCATGGGAGCTCGGCAAAAAAACACGGAACGGGGAGCACCCATAGATATGTAGAGAAAAAGGAAACTAAGTGATGATATTACACGGTACGAGAGACATATAGATGCGATCTAAAACGAAACACCTGAAGGATAGGGAAGGTGGTAATATTCTCACCTCGAGTGATGGATGAACGCCGAGCGATAAATCGGACAACCATAAGTGACCGTGGTGGTGCGACGACTTGCATGGGGCTGCAGAAGCCTCTTGCCGGTCTCGTTGAGCAGCAAGGGCGAGACGGTGGTGGTTCTGGGCGAGCTTGAGGACAGCAAGAAAGCAGCCAACGAGCAACTGAGAAGATGTCCAGAAAACAAATAAGCACAGTGCACACCAATGGAGTTCGCCGGAATTCTCGTCGGAAAATAGAGAAAAACAAGAGAACGGGTCATATAACGGATTGATACAATCAAGGATGCTGAGATGTAGAGAACGAAGAGAGATACCTTGTGATAGCAGTGGCATGCGGCGGCGACGGCGAGGGAAGGAGGGAAAAATATAATTTACTATACGAGGGATTTTCCAAAACTAGAGGCTCTTCATACGGTAGTTTTGGTGTGCTTTGCCCAATGGGTTGGTTGATATATATAGGAAGAAAAATTCTCCACATCCACGTCAACTAGCGATATGGTACTAATTGATGTTACCCCCTCCACATTTACTAATAGGCCTAAATAATCATTAAAGCCCATTAGTAAATAAATGCATGGGCCTTTAGGATTTATTAGGATTACTGCACATGGGCGTTGAGCGTTGGAAAAAATGAGAAATTTATTATTTTCGGAATTAATTAATTTCGTGGATAAAATAATTATAGAAAAGTCCAGAATTGATATTTAAGCCACGAAAAATACTCTGAGACCTCCGAAAATTTAGAGAAAATTCTCAGAGACACTTTGGAACATGATGAACCCAAATAAAGTATTTGGAGCTCATAAAAAGATTGTTGGAAACTTGGAACGTAAAGATTAAGGTGAAGAAGGTAGGAATTAAATTCCAGAAAGAAGCTGGAAAATTCCTAGAGATAGATATTCGTCTTCTAAACGTAAAAAAAACATATATTTTGCATATAGAAACACGAGGTGCGATCGGTATGAATGCAACAAACACGTTTCTACCTTATGATAAATTTTAAATTAATGAAAAATTTTATTTTCCTATATTTTCATATGCACAATAATTCATAAATAAATCATTTTAACTCTATTTCTAAAAGTGGCAAATTTTGGAGTGTTACAACGGCGCCCACAATACTGTTTATGCTCATATGCTCATACGCGTCTGGTAGGCTCTATCGTGTTCTGACATGCCCCGACAGCACCGTCCTGCAGGTGCGCAGAGCTTGGCAGGGTACGGTCATCGGTATTACGGTTGACTTGAGTTCCTTACCTTATCTGCTCCACCTGCTCCTTAGGCCCACACCGAGCAGGCGTCTCCGGTCAGTCGTTCCCAGTCGGCCCCAACCGTGTTGGTCGGGAAAGAGCAGCGAGTAGATGTCTTGGCGTATTCTCGGTCGGAGAAAGGGGGTCGGAGTCGGACTGCGGTCCCACCACGACCAGGCCTTCCGGTCACACCTCCGATCAAATCTCCTAACCGGAGGTGCCGGTCACGGACCGGATTATGGTCTTAGCCTATCATTGTGGATCTGGGCCGGGCCAGGCACGTGCTGTCGCTGCGCCACCTGCTGGACCGAGTTTTGTAGGAAAGTAGGTCCATTAGAGACTCCGGATCTATGAACCCGACATATCAAAGGGAACTTTTACAGTGTCACCAGAAATCCCGGCCCACACAATCACATAACGAATCTCTGAATTACCAGAAGACCCATCCTGCGGCTGGGAAGAACTGAAGAACACATGCGTGCCGGCCACAATCTGTCTATAAATAGTGCCCGACTAATGCCAAACAGGGGCGGAGCCAGAAAGTTATTTTTTCTAATGTTAGGGGTACAAGTGTTTAATTTTCAAAAATTATTTGAATTTCAAAAAAACGGGGAAATTCTCCGTGTGTCATTAAAAAAAGATCGCAATGAGCTGTGTGCCCCTGGAAAAGTTCAGCGGTCTTCAGCGCCACTGCTCCAACTTTTTTGTGCCCTCCATGCCACTGCCGTCAGTTTGGGCTCTAACGCCGTCAAACTGCAGGTGTGAAAAGTCGAAAATATCCTTACGTCTAAATATGTCATTAAATTTTTTGAGCATCTTAACGACTTCAAATGAAAAAACTCAAAACTAGAAAATTGTAGATCTCGTCGAGATCTATAATTTTCTTATAAAAATTATCTTCATTTAATTTCGCAAAAAAATATGATTTGATATGATTAATATATCTTAGAAAAATCATATCTTTTTTTGCGGAATTAAATGAAGATAATTTTATATGAAAATTATAGATCTCGACGAGATCTACAACTTTGAGTTTTTTCATTTGAAGTCGTTAAGATGCTAAAAAAAATTAATGACATATTTAGACTTAAGGGTATTTTCGACTTTTCACACATGCAGTTTGACGGCGTTAGAGCCTAAACTAACGATAGTGGCATGGAGGACACAAAAAAGTTGAGCAGTGGCGCTGAAGACCGCTAAACTTTTCGAGGGGCACACAAAGCATTGCGATCTTTTTTAATGGCACACAAGCAATTTCGCTCAAAAAAAATTATTGGAGATTTCACAATCATAGAGGGGCCTAAGCCCCTGCTGCCCCCCTCTATCTCTGCCCTGATGCCAAATCACCACATACGCTAGTTTAACGCTTGTTTCTACACTTCATCACAAACACATCAACGTACACCACCGCCTACGACCGGCTGCATGGCATCCACTGCCATCTTTTTTGTGCTCGTCATGTCACCCATGTAGGCGCTGTCCCCAGCTGAACCCTGCGTCGTCAGCTCGCCCATGGTGATGATGAGCACAAAAAAGATGACAGCATGCGGCCGCTAGGGGTAGTATACGCTGATGTGTTTGCAGTGAAGTGTAGGAACAAGCGTTAAGCTAACGTATGTGGTGCGTTGGTATCAGGGCTTACGAGCGGAACACTTTTTATAGACAGATTGTGGCCGGCACGCATGTGCTCTCTTTCCAACCACACCACGATGGACATGCACTAGTTGAAGTCCACAAGCCTACATCGATGAATACAGGGGGTGTATGCCATGGCTCCTCCTGATGAGCTCCTTCACAAGAGCCAGAGCTGTTTTGGAGGAGCCACAACGGCTTCAATTCCTCTGCTTTTTAGTCGAAAAATAGTTCCTCCAGAAAAATGTTTAAACAGGCCTATAATCGGTATCATATCACTACTACAAAAAATTAAATTCTGAAATGCCAACAAATAATTGACCTTGTTACCACTCGTATAGTCGTGTATATGTGTACAATCGAAAACCAATAGTTTCGCGTGTTTCTTTCGTCGTTGGTGACGCACACGTACATCATATCGTCACTGAATTTCGTAAGGACACCTAGGCTGTGTTTAGTTGTAGGAAGTTGAATTTTGGGGCTACTGTAGCACGTTCGTTTTTATTTGGTAAATAGTGTTCAAACATGGACTAATTAGGCTCAAAACGTTCGTCTCGTAATTTCCTACCAAACTGTGCAATTAGTTTTTCTTTTCGTCTATATTTAATGCTCCATGCACGAGCCGCAAACATTCGATGTGACAGGTACTGTAGCAACTTTTTAGAAGTTGGGGTGGAAGGGGCCTAGCGTACGTGCAGATTCTCTTGCCCCGGCACCTCCGTACAGATCGATGAGCTGTTCTTGCCAACGAGTATAAACAGTAAATCACGTACGCGTACGCCTTTACTTTAGATACGCTGATACGGCCTCCAAAAACGTGACAATCTCAACTTGTCAAAAAGTTGTTTTTAAATATGATCGAGAAATAAAATGAAGGGCATGTTCGGCTGGTATTAAAGCCGGCTGATAAGCTGGCTGAAGCTGTTTTGCTGTAAGAGAAAAATACTAGCTGATAAGCCGGCTGATATGTGTGTGTATAAAGTGGCAGTGTTTCTCAATAAAAAGTGTTCCTCAATGAGTTGTACAAAGGTATCAATAGCTTTCGTTTCCACAAATTGTTTGTTGGTCAATAGCTTAGATGTTGTATCGCTTATCATTTCACCTAGGTTGTTAGGTATGAGAGGCTAATTAATATTGGTCTTTGAACTAGAATTCTAAGCCAAGTGTTACTACTTGTTCTACCATTTTTTATATACATATGTATACATTCGTCCTAATTCACCCTTGTTGGCCATTTGGTTGTGGAATCGGTGGTAAAATAAAGACAAGACCACATCGGTTGGTTAAGGATTCTAGCTATGAGTCCTAAACTCAATCTAACCGCGTGGGTGGCTAAGTGTGAGTGCATCCACATGGTTTTCATGTGAAATCCACCCCAATCCTACGTTTTTCCTTTGATTTTTCTACAATCCATGGGAATGGGAACCAAAACATACTTCCACCCATCCAAGATATTATATACAGTACAAGTTCGAGAAGGCAACAAAAAAAACACCCAAAGTACCTGATTCGGCATCCTTTTTGCCAGTACAATGAATAAAGAAATGGTCTATGCTATTTGCACTTTGTAAACACACAACTAAAAAGGAGCTTGTTATACACTTGTAAAAAGCACATAGAAAATGAAGACGCACTTTAGGGGTGTTTGGTTTCACCTCTTAAACTTTAGTCGCTATCCCATCGAATGTTTAGACACATGTATCAAATATTAAATATAGACTAATTACGAAACCAACTACACAGCTTGCGACTAATTTACGAGACGAATCTTTTAAGCCTAATTAGTCCATGATTCGACAATGTAGTGCTACAGTAAACATATGCTAATGATGGATTAATTAGGTTTAATAAATTCGTCTCGTGGAGTACTGACGGATTCTATAATTTATTTTTTATTAGTATCCAAATACCCCATATAATACCCTCACGTCACACCTCCTAAATTTTAGTCATCGGATCCGAACGTCCCCTGGTCAGAATCAGTCACCAGTCCTTCTCGGCAGCCACTCGCTATCAAAAAGGTTACAGCAATTGACCGACATTTCCTCTGATGGCCGACACTAATCAGTTGTATCAGTGTAATAAAAAAAGTGCCGTTCTGGACTTCTGGTTCATCTTATAGCAGCTCGCATTTCACCATCACACTACATTCCATGATCAGGCTATCCTTCTAATCTAACCCCGTCATTACCGCAAAATAGACGGCGATCACATAATGTCCAGCAATTCATTTTTCGAACGATCTTTTTGGGAACTAGCAAACCATGAAACAGCAATTGCAAACACAGATTCCTAATGATACAAATCACGGGAAGGAAAAAAAACGCCATGAAAGAAAATGCTGCGGAAGCCTGTAAGCTGCGCCTGAATGCATGAATCTGGGAAAGTAGAATCTAGACTAGAAATATCGTTTACCATTGAGAAACGACAGACCTTTGTACTTCTCGAAACCACAGACAAGAGCATGTGAAGCAGCTCACCTGTTCAAGGACGTCCTGTAATCCAGCATGGGAAGCCCGGTTAACATCCATTTATGTACAGGTTTCAAATGGAGTGAACAGGGAGTGCCCTGATGCCAAATTGTCAAACAGACCAACCCACTTCAGAATGCGATGCACTTGGATGGCGTCAAACTGAAGGAAAACATTCCTCCTCTTGGCCTTGGAGCTGAACGAGGGGCTTCTACACGAAAATATTTGATTCCATTCCGTCCTGCTAAGTGAACAGTTTTGGTGGCAATCATTGATCATCGCAAGCTAGTTCAGTGGCGCAATCATTAGTAACCCAAAGACAAGGATAATAAAAGTCCGTATTGTAGACCCTGGTCATCATAGACTGGGTTTTGGCTTTAAGCTGTCACCTACGGGCAGGCTAAGAGGTATATAATGAAGGAAGAATGTGATGATCCACCACTCAGGTCTAAGATGGTAGGTGGATAGGATATAAACATGAATGATTAAGAGCTAATACACCATTAATGACAAAATATAAGAAGAACATGCATCTTCAGGGAACACATTTGCCTTCCTTAAACCAGTAAACCACCATTAAGAGACCCTTTTTAAACCAGGTTTAGCTAAATGTGCTCATACATCAGCCACAGCTAGTACAAAAGGGAGTGATCTACAAAAAAAATCCTATCATTTCGGGAAGTGGGGGTTGAGCAGCCCAGAGATTTCAAGAAACCCAACACGGTCACGCCCTCCAAATATCTTCCTCAGTTTGTCGTCACAGATTATTATCTTCTTGTCATTTGGATCCTGGTTGCAGAAACAAAGAGAATAATCAATTGTTTGGCCACAAAATTCCACAATGCTACACTGAGTGCTACAAAAAAGATGCACCTAAGAATGACTGAAATATGAGGGTCATATATCATAAGAAGCAACATGTGCACAAGCGAGAACTAGACAGTCGATTATCTTATTAGTCACATTATGGCATGATGCAGTAAATTGTATCTCAAAGTATTGTCTTGGAATATAAGAAAGCAGCACAGAGCCCCAAATTTAGATCCTCAATGGAACACAAATTTTCAGGGAAGAAATTACTGAGAGACAGAATTCAAGTGAGTTACTGGTTAGCCATGTCAACAAAAGATGTTGTGTTTGTGGTCCACACAACTATTGCTTCAGGGTCATCAGTGATTGTAGGCGTGCCATAACATTTGGCTTTCTGCTGGGGCACCCTTCAACATTTTACACCCAACAGGGACCAGGGACCAGGGACCAGGGCGAACGGGTGCTTATGGCTTAGTCACTATCTCTGCTTATGGTTGAGAGAGAAGTACTAGTCAAGTCTGATACTAATATGTGTGCATACTGAAGTTATCCACACATACATACAGTGTATAACTTCACACTCTGCCCCCACCATGTTTAATTAATTACAGCAAGTGAACAGATCCTAAACAAAACACAGGGGCACAGATCAATGATCTACCTGTGATTAAGGATTGAAAGCCAAAGTTCACTACTTCAGATGACTTGGTGCTTAAAACAAACAGGAGCACAACACATAGGCAGATAAAGTACTATGGAATCAGTGACAGGATAGGCTTAAAATCAGAGAAAATACAATGTGGCCTATCGTGAGAAGCATGGTAAATTGGAAATTGGTACTACCCCCGCTCCGGAAAGGATGCAACTCTGTCTCAGAAAGGATGCAATTTTAGAATACTGCTAAGTCATACAATCTGATGTTTGACCAAATTTATATAAAAAGATAATAATACTTATCATACTAAATATGTATCATTAGATTCATCATGAAATATACTCTTATCTATATCTATTTGGAGTCATACATGCTGATAAAATAGTCTATAACTTAGTAAAACTTAAGATAGTTGACTTTGACGGGACCTAGAATTCCATCTTTTGTGGGAAATAGGTAGTAATTACAACAGTGGACCCACAAACTATACAGTATCCACCACAGATGCCACTAATTCATCCTATTCAGATAAGAACAAGCATTGCCAACCAGGAAATGAAAAATGCTGCCATCAAAACACAGCATTTAGAAAATCTAGATAAACTTTCTCAGCCCTGTCATCAAGGTTACAAAAGGCGCTAGGCGTTCTCTAGGCGGTGACCCTCCCAACTATAGCTTAGGCGTGCCTAGGCGTTTCCAAGGGGTTTTCTAGGCGTTTCATATCCATGCATATTTACCTCTAAAAATATAAAAGAAAAGAAGAAACAGGAGACCAATGGGCCAAGAGTTATATAGAAAGGCCCATAAAAGCAGCCCAAGCAAGTCCGAGCAGCAAGCCTGATCCCTAACCTCGCCTCACCTCCCAACTTATCCATTCGTTGCTCTCAGCTATCCTCAGCCTACCCCCTTAGGCGAGGAGGTGCCCCTCCGCCTAGCGCATAAGCGCGCCTAGGCGAGCGCCTAATAGCCCCTTGTGGAACACTGCCAGTCATCCACGAAAATAATCTAAACAAAACTAAACTAAACATACAGATTAGCAATTACAGCAATGGCACATATATTTATGCTATGTGCATATCCTTCCTCACAAATTCGTACATATCCTCCACTCAATTGCAGTTGCCAACCAACAACATTACTATACTTGTTCCTCGTACCACCAAAAATAGGGGAGGAAAACAAAACAACCAAAACATGCAACAGAATTCTCAGACCCAGATTAATTCAGCTACCGATCGGACTCAATCAGATCAGAGAAGCAAACACAATGCAGCCACAATATTGATAACCAAAACACAACTAAATCTCACTACCACACAGTCACGCTGCTGCTCTCCATCACATGCTAGAAGACGAAAACACGCACAGGGATAGATAGCGAGGGGGCGGGGATCGAACCTGGAGGTTGTTGCCCTTAATGTGCGCCCAGACAAGCTTGATGGCCTCGGTCCGGGGCAGCTCCGGCGCGCCGCCGACGAACTCCCGCAGCTCCGGAGAGATGGGCTTCGGCTTGGTGATCCCGCTCGCCGGCCTCTTCTTCCCTGCCGCCGCCTTCTTCCCCCCTTTCCCTACCCCCTCGGCCGTCGCCTCCGCCCGCACCGCCACGGCGGCGCCCCTCGCCCTCGCCCTCGTCCGCACCGACACCACCACGGGCGCCCGCCGCAGCGCGACGGGGCACGCGAGGAGCTCCCCGGAACGGATCGCCGCCGTCGTCGCCGACATCGCCGCCGGGGGGGGGGGGGGGGGGGGGGGGGGGGGGGGGGGGCGCAGCTAGGGTTTATCCGCGAGGTTCTGGGGGGATAAGGTTTCGCCGCGGTAGCCGCGGGCGAGCGAGGTCGTCGGGTAGTAGGCCGGCCGGGGACGTTCTAGCCGTCGGATGGAGTAGTCGTCGGATTGGACAGTCGAGATCGCCGCAAGCGCGCGCGTTTGAAAGCTTTATCCGCTTTTTCGACGTGGGAGACAACGGTTTGGACTCTGGAGTCGATGGGCCCAGAAGATCCTGTCCAGCCAGGAAGGTGAGCCTAGCCCAAAGCGACGGGAAAGCCCATCAGCCAATGTGTAAGCCCACTACGGCCCGGCCGATGTGTCGCTGACGTCACCTCGTCTGCACCACCGGAGTCCGGAGTGAAGCGCAGGGGGTCGGGTTCGCTTTTCCTTGGCTTCTTCTCTGTCTCGTCGGTCTACCCAGGGGGAAGGAGCGGGAGGGAGCGAGCCATGGTGGTCAGCACATTCACTGGCCCTGGGATTGGGATCGGTGAGCGAACCAAAGCCCCCATCGTTTCAGGCGCCAAGATCAGATCTTGATGTTGCTCTGATTCTCGCTACTTATTTGGTTTGTTGAATTCTTCTCTTTCTGTTTGATTCGGTGCAGGGTTTGGCGTCGGCTGCGGGTTCGGTGTCGGGTGGGGGTTCGGAGGTGAGAGCCTGCTCGTTTTCGCGTGATTAATTGCTATTTTTTTTTGGTGGGAGACGATTAATGTGCTGAACTTTTCTGAAGGTTGTAGGCGTGAATTAGAAATCTTAACTTGTCGAATTGAACTGGCGGGATCCTTTTTTTTGGATTCTGTGTTGTTGATTTCCTGTAGTCTTGGCTATACTTGGCGTTATTTTGGCGGTAGATAAGGTAGAAATGACTTATCAAGTTATGGACAGGCATGCGGTTGCAGTTCAGTCCCCAAGTTGTCAGTAGCCTCAAGATGGCTTGTTTCCCTTGTGATTTTTCCCAAGTTGCATAATATCTGTTCACTCCTAACTAGTTGCAAAAGCGACTACAAACCAACATTGTGCATATGGATTGGTTCCCGACACTTGTGGAGGGGTAGGGGTTTAGTTTCCATGGCTCATGAATGAGCTATTTAACAGCTGCAAAGTAATCTGAAACCAATCCACCTGACCAACATGATCTTACTAAAGTATACTTTTATGAATCTATATTTGGGAACAGCTCTATTTGTAATTCTGTGTTATTTTAATTTCCGAACTTGGTATAGAGAGTAATATGCAACCAATGTTTAGAAAGGTTCATTTAAGATAACCCCAAAATGTCACTTATTTGTGATTGGAAGGAGTAGTATTCAATGACAATGTGCATTCATGATCAAGAAATGACATGCTTTTCGTTTGCTTTTCTACCACAGGAATGCCTCTTAACATGTTCGGCTTGGGTATCGGTACTACTTCTGAGCTTATCACCACTTACATTTCCTTGTTAATGGATTATTAAAATTCATCTTGTTAACAATAGGTGGGGGCTGTGGAGTTGGTCTTGGACTAGGATGGGGCTTTGGAAATGCTTTTGGTTGTCAGTATCGATCTTCAAGAGTCCAGTTCCAGGGAATTGAATTTCAGAAGAAGGCTAAAGGAGATGAAGCACCAAAAGTTGTTTCACCGGAGCTTGCTGAAAAGGCTCGTCCTTATGGCTAGTAGGCCTGCCACCATATAATTCACAGAGACTGTGTTCTATGTGCCGAATTGCAGTTTAATTACATACCTGTGTGTTCTTTGTTAGCAATGTTATGCTACACTTATTTTCATTTTCTGTAACCAGGATGATGTTAATGAATGAATTTTCAACTAGGAAGAAATGATCCTAATATTTGCGCTACATGCTATTCATTTACTTTTCATGGTTGAAGGCTCTTCGCTATCATTTATGTTACTTTGTGAGTTGCTGTGCTTGTTATACAGGTAACATATGTAAACTTGATCTGAAATTTGAATTGGCACAAAATTATGAAAATAAGTTTGCTGAAACCATCAGTATTATGATGATATTTCAAGTTTGCTTCTCCCTTAGCAGTATGAGAACCAAAGCTTAGATTAGTTTCTTTTCTTAGGATAAGCTTAAAAAACACTGCTCTGAAGCTACAGTTCAGGGCAGGTTTTTAAAGTAGATTTAACAGAGCATACCCAGTGCAGAGAGCTCCCGCTCTGTGCGGATGTTGTTTCTGATTTGTTGGTGGGTAACCAGAGTTCACGCTTTTGCACACTTGGAATCAGAATAACTGGTAAGTATGTCATAGCATGAAGCATCCATGGACCTGGCATGATGGTGATGGCTTGCACAGCTGTATCTCTCTTCTTCCTGAAAACACACAGCTGTGTGTTTCTGTATTTTTCCAGTGCAAAGCCTCTCATACATCAAACAAATGGATGGTCAAAGGAAGCAGAATCGTTCTTTGACGTAGTAGAGCTTGCTGGCTCTGCCTCCCCAGTCCTGAACCAGTATGACTGCTGGAATGAAGCTGCACTGCTGGGGACGTCCTCCATGACCCATTCAAAGCCCTTGGGGTAGTAGATCCCTGTCCTTGGGTGTGGCACCCACAATGATGTTTCTGGGGACCTCACTTCTGTAGGCTCCAGTCGCTTCACAAGGTTAGTCCTTTGCTCGTTCTTAACTTCCCTGCATATGGCAATTTAATCAGTTACTTCAAAGAGCTGAAATGGTGCTGCATGTGGCAATACAAGTCTTTTGCAGTATAATATGCAATCAATCCTTGTTGTTCAGCCATACTTCAAGATCATCAAGGTGGAAGCAACCAGAATGAACACCTATCTAATCACTGTTGGTTTGTCATTGCAGGTTCAGAGTGTATTACTAGTTACTGGAGCAGAGCTGCCGATTTCGCAAGCGCATGACGGCCCATCGACGCAGGCTGGGGTGTTTGCCAAGATGCACTGGTGGTTATCCTTGGTAGCAACCAGCTGATGGCAGTTCCTCCTTGTTTGGTACCCTCCCTCATCCTCAACCCAGGTATTTATACGCTAGCTGTAGCCTTGCAGACGCAATGGCACCACCAACCACGTTCTGCAATAAAACATACACTGTACATCCATTAGATTGTAGAGAACTAGGCACGCTTAACATACAGCAAAGCTAGCGAGGAGGGGTTCATTACTCGTCTGCGGGATTACAGATGATTTTTTCAGTGTTGCTAGCTTCCAATTGGGCAACTAAAATGATGGTTTTGAGCCTCTGATTGGACCCCTCTGGACAAAACACCACCGGAACTGATGCTCCCAGAATCTAAAGTCAATTTTGCTGGGATTGCAGTCTTGGACTGTACTGTTTTGCTACTTTGTGGGATCATGCGACAGCACCACCGATGATGTAGCTAGCATTATTAGCAAAGTGGAACCTTGGCTTTTTGAACAAAAGATGGGAGCAGGACACAATTATTAGAAAACTGTACAGTATTACACAAATTCCACTATGAAGGGTTGATAGCTGCAAATTATTTTGTTATAAACTTCTTGTGTACAAGGTCTGAACTAGACTGACACGAGGGCCCATTGATAGGTGAACTCAGGGTGGAAATCCATCTGGATGTCATTCCTCATGCATATTTCAAGATATATATGTCCTCACGGTGAAGTTTTTTTACTTTACTGGATGGCTGTCCCGATAATTTCTGTGCATGGTACTTGTTACCTGATCCATCTTCCCCCAAAACATTCTACCTCATCTGATGAGCGCCATCAATGCTCTGTTTCTTGTGTATAATAATGGAGAGCATGGGATCTGATTCTCCCCTTCCAGAACGCATAGCTGCGGCGCAAAACTAAAGACAGCATTTTATCGCTCCGTGGTGCTGTTTCCCAGGCCTTCCAGATTTGACAGTACAGTCATATGAAGCGCGGCACTTTGATTTTGTGAGAAAAAGGAACAGGGAGGGAAAGTGTAGGACATAGATCGGCATAGATAGACGCTGCCTGCATAGGAGTTGTACTGGGACATGTCTGAGTGGAATAAAGCTGCTGATTTTGTTCTCATTGGCTTCGATTCGTCTGTTGGCTCCATTGCTTTTGGTACAAGGGTAGGAAGTCCTTCAGTGCTGGATGGTATGCTGCTATACACATCAAGACAAGCCTCTGAGATCTCAGCTGTTGCTTGACAAGGAATCTTGATCACTTCACAGATTATTCGACACTTGTTTTTCATGGTTCCTATTCCAGAAGAAATTATGCTGGAATCTTTTGCTTGTTACTCCCTCTGACTGGACAGAACAGTTTCCACTACTTAAACTATTATGTACTAATTTTGGATGTCTGGAACAGACTGACATAATCTTCTGGTGCCAAATTTTCCCGTATAATTTTCATGTGATAAATCCTAAATAGTGTAACCGATTGCATTATAAATCGACTACATGTAAATGGATGGGAAACAAATCTTTTGTTATTTTTCAGGTTTACTGCCTCCTGTTTATCCTGTTTGTTTTTTAATCATATATATAGTAACTTAAACGTATGAAGTATCTTGTTGACACTGCGAAGGGAGCCCACTTGACTGTTTATAGTATGCAAAATGACCAATTGGTCATCAATGTCACTATTAGGATGAAGATTACCCAGGTTTTGTACATGTTTAGATTTGAACTTCTAAATAAATAGAATAGAAGAATAAATAGTCCACTCAACAGCATAGCTTTGGAGACTTTGATTCGTAGCATGCCCGGTGACACTGTCATATCTGTAAGGGGAAAGAATCAATTTTGCCTGTAGAACTATCGTCGTAGTTCATGTTCAGGTTTTCTTCGCAAAGTCCAAAATTCTGCAAACTGCCTCTCTAAACTCTCAAAACCCTTTAAATTACCTCCATGTCCAGGTCAGAATTGATTTGGAAGCTGGTTTTGTCATTTTTTTAAATTAAAAACGTTTAGTAAACACCTGATAAGGATTTTAAGGCACAAAAAATATCTCTAAGCTTATAAAAATTTTGAGAAAAATCTTAGAGATAGCTTGGGACACGAAGTCCAAATAAAATATTTGAGCTCGTGAAAATATATCTAAAAGCTTCAAGAAATTAGATTTAGCTCTAAAAAATGGGAAAATATCCATAAAATTATAGGGAATTCCTAAAACATTACAATCAATAAACATGTTCTAACAACTTTTCACTATAATAAATAATATGAGATACAACCAACATGAATGCATTCAACATTAATGTATGTTGCATTCATGATGGTTGCATCTTTTTGTCGAGGAAAGTTTTTGAAATGCATTTAGAAATTGATTAAAATGTTTTGGGAATTTTCAAGGTTTTTTCTAGATATTTTTCCATTTCCCTAGAGCTAAATCTAATTTATGGAAGCTTATAGATATGTTTCATGATTTCTAGTTATTTTATTTGTTTGTGTTCCAATCTCTCTCTAGAATTTTTCAACAAATTTTTTAGATGTCTAAAGATTTTAAATGTTCTTAAGTGTTTATTAAATCTCTATTTAGTAAAAAAAAATTAAAACCAACTTAAAAACCTATGGTGCATTTTAGTATAATGGAAATAAGGTTAGCCTAAGCCTAGTTAAATTATACAAAGATAGTTAGCTAATTATTATTGGGACAGGCATCTTACAAGTTCCAACAAGCTACACGTTCCATTGCAACGAATAGCGTATGTCCTGTTCGTGGATGAGCATGCTTGCTAGTTGTTAACAAGCCTTATGTCTAAAAAAAATCTTGTGTCTTAGTTTTGTCTTAAGTCAAACTATCTGAAGTTTGAACATATTTATAAACTAGCAAACTAATGTTTATATTGCCAAATATAAGTATCTTATATTGCCAAATATAAGTATCATAGTATATCTATTGGTATCATAAATATTAGCAAGTGTTTTTGTAAGTTTAGTAAACTAAGTTTAACTTATCTTACCAAAAAACGGATTTTTGCCAAAGATTGGGGAGTGGGATTGGAAGCTGTTGGAGATGATTTTTCTTATCCTACAAAAAATCCTGGATTGGGAGTGTTTTGGATATTCTTGAAGATGCTCTGTTCGTTTCCCTTGAATTTTGGCTTATGCTGATGCTTATAATGATTTGTTGTAAGAGAAAAACACCATTCGTTCACCTAAAAAGTACTGTTGAAGTAGTGTGCAGACTTAAAAATAATGATGTTCTAATCTACGCTAACTTTTGTTGCCATGCCTGCAAGTAACACACTTTAATAGGATGTTAAAAACACACACACTTTAAATAGGAAACCAACCAACCATGCGTCCTTTTAAGGGAATCACTTGTAATAAAGCAGGGTACTAGAGTCATTTTTCTCCACTAATCTGTTGAAAAGTCTCGGTGTGCAGTTTAGGATGGAGGTTTATCGGTATACGGATGGAGTACTCCATCTGTCTAAAAAAATGTAATTCTATATTTTAGATAAGTCAAAATTTTGAAACTTTGTAATTCTAGATTTTAGATAAGTCAAAATTTTGAAACTTTAACCAAATCTTTAGGGAAAAATATCAATATGTATGTCTCTAGTCAGAGTTAATATGAAAATAAATTTTACAATCAACCCAATGATCTTTTTATAGATTTGGTCCCTTTTTTTTTGGCCGGAGGAAGTAGCCTTCAATCGGAATGCAAATGAACGCTCAAACCGCACTGGATTCGTGCTGCTTCCTGCTTGCAACCTCAAACGCTGTCCTTCGAGCCTTCAATCGGAGTACACGATATATGAGCTAAATCGACTCGGTGAAAGCCGAGAACGAGAGAGACTGCCTAGAGTCGTCGATTCCGCGCGAAAAAAACCTATCCAAATGGCCGGATTCTGCAGGGACGAGGGATTCTGGGCAGTGATGGAGGAAGGGGGGGATGGGGGAGGAGAAAGAGGAGCTGGGGCCGCCGCCGGGTCAGTGCTGCAAGGCCACTCTACCACTACGCGCTAGCGAGTCTG